>NC_053450.1:40819553-41527420 GCF_015227805.2 Hirundo rustica
TGTCACAACACAATTTAGTAGTTTATAGAAAGTTTAATTCTAATTGTTAATTTCTTCATTCATGCTATTTCAAATGTGTAAATTTCGGTTGCCTTTTTTTTTTTTTTTTTTTTTTTAAATTGCTTTTTTCACCTTTGTAAATATTTTTTTACCATTTTTATGGCCACAGTCAAGATGCTTTTCTTTTCATCACTGATTTTCAGAATATTTAATCCAAAATATCTTTTAAAATTACATTGCTTTTAAAAAAATATTTGTACATTTTTACCCATGTGATTATGTAAATAAACATTTAGTTAAAGGTACCATTATCAAACTGCTTTTAAGGATGTTCAGTACACAACAGCTGACCCATCATGATGTGATTACTCATGTTGCCTTCATTTTCATTTCAACCAGAATGCAGGGTTTTCTTGGTCCTATTGTAAGAGCAGAAAAACAATTATTTTATGCATGACTGATGATAGTGATGGAGACTCTATATGGGACACAGCAGGAAGCTGAGAACTGCTTGATGCTTCAAAATGCCATGTACTTACAGCACATTCAAATGTTGTAAAACTTAAATATTAGGCTTAATTTTATTTGTAACTTTAGATTTTCTATTCAGCTGTATATATATTTTCAATTCCAATAATACTCTGAAAAAATACTTTTCAAAAAATATATAATGCATCAGTTCTAAAACACAAATGAGTTCTGACTAAGTGGATGCTTTACTAGGCAAACTGGTGTTAGAAGTTAATTGGGTTTGACTAGCAAGTCCAGTTATTGGCACAATTTATAAGCTTTTGCAGAATTGTGACCACTCTGCTATCATACAGTAATATGCACAATGTGAGATCTGACAGTACGTGCTTGCTGTCTGACAGTAAGTAATGAATACAAGTAAAACATATCCTTATAAAATAGATTCTTTTTTGAAATGAAATGTAGTACAAGACTGTTTTTCAGGATGCTTAAACATTTATTACATTGGCATATAACTAATTTTTCATTGTTTTTCTCTTCCGTGCCAAATCCGTTACAGGAATGGTCAGTTGCTTCTCCATGGTGGACTAAAAACATTCCTAGTGGAGAACAGATTTTTAGAAAATATTATTATATAACTATAATAATTATTCTGTGTTTGGGGAGACTTCCTGGCTCTTTCTGAAACATAGAGCTAAAACTTCAAATCCTAAAGTAGAATTCCATGAATCCCAGTGGTCTGTTGCTTTACAATATTTTTATTTTGCGTGCTTACATTCCTGCAAATGTTCTGACATGCAGTAATTTCTTTAGCATCTAGTATAAATTTGAAATCACTGAAGAAAATTCATGCATATGTGAACTGCTGTGTGATGCACTTTGGTTTTATTTAGTATTAAATGAGTTAATCTGAAGAAGCATTTAATCATCAGAAAGGGGAACATTACTGTGAAGTTCATAAAGTTTTTCAATTAAAAGCAGTTTCGTTTAGGAGAAAAAATCACTTTATTTGCCTCTACCTTTTGTGATGGCAATATTATAAATTTTTTTTGGGGGGGGGGGGTGGTGTTGATGATGTGATGATTTGAGGCTGGTAATACATCTATCCCCCACTATTTTTCCCTCAATTACCCAAAGGTTGGAAGCACCTACCCTCCTTGAGAGTTTACTATTGTTAAAATCCCTGTTTTCCTGCAGGATAACCAACTCCTGGCAATTGCCCTGGAGCCCAGAGTTTGCCTTTGCAGGCTCATGCGTGCACATCACACCACCCGTCTCTTTTCCTGACTGCCAATTCCATCCCAATGAGCTGGCAGGGTGCTCAAATTCACATCAATTCTGTTCCATGATATTTTCATCAAATTGCCAAGCCTTAATTGCATAAGTGGGCTACATGGTTTTTTTTGTGCTTGCACACCATTGTAAATAGGGCTGGCTACATGGAGCTGCCGGTAGGATATTTTGCATTTCAATGTTCTCATTTTTTTTCTGGGGGATCACTTTGTGTTCATCCCTTCTTATGAAGGGAAGCTTTTCTAGATTTCTCTCTTGTATTTCACCCAAAGAGTTTAGTTTGTGCTTGATTTTGCGTCTCAGAGAAAGCTATTTTTTTTTCACTTTATCAAGGAATTCAGACGATTTTCAGAAAATATGCAGAAGTTCTAGTTCTGTATTGTGATGTTTCACTGATACTTAGTGGATTACATTAGTTGACCAAATGCTCTTATAGAATGGGACTGATTCACCATCCACAGCTATACCTGGAACCGTGGTCTGACTTCTCCTTCACTCCTTCACAGTTATTCAGTTATTCAGTTATTATTCAGTGCTCAAGCCTGAAATCAGCTTCTAAGGTGATGCCAACAGCAGTTTTGGTACCACCTCAAGGCAAACCCAAGTGGTTTGAGAAGGGGGAAGCGTGTGTGTGTGTGTGTGTGTGTGTGTACTGGCTTCTGAACGGAACAGTCTTGAGAACCAGGTATGTCTCTTTTTCTTTTTGGTGACCTACTTCCAATGCTGACATTACAAAATGTGTTACGGCTATTTTTCTCTGGCACATTTATACAGCAGTAAGGAGAGTAAACATCTTGCTGTTATAGTTTATGTGAAGAAAATGTAGACCCGCAGATTCTGATATTGATGCTGAAGATGAGTTCAAAGATAGAGTTTACATTTGCTTACAGTAAGCATTTAATAGGGCCTCAGGCTAAAGTCCTGAAGTAGAATTGTTTCTAACCACTTTTAGAAAAATACAGGCAGTGGTGACTCTTTCCATATTATACACAACTTGTGATAGTTTTAATTTAATAAAACCAGGCAGAAACACCAATAATGTAGGGGGGTTAGTATTTATTCTCTTTTTTGTGGGAGGGAGAGATTAGGAGAAAAAAACTAAAGCAGGCTTAAGCTTAAAAAATGAACAAAAATGGTTTAATTAACATACACTAAAAGAATGAAAGGAACAAAAGTTGAAAAAAAAAACTTCAACTAAAACAGAATGACACTTTAAAACATGCTTTTCTCCTCTTACAAAGTATTAACTTTCTCATTGAACAACATAGAAAATCCCACAACCTGGGATTTTAGTCAGTTTCACTATTTAGACATAATCACTAATTACTTTAGGAGAAGAGTCTCTCTAAGATTTTTTATTGAAGATGTTTGCCCCAAGACAAAATAGTCCAGTGCTCTCAATGTCACACATCTGCTGCTGCCCGGAGTTTTTGCAGACTGTGATGTTCTATCAGCAAAACTTCTCAGTGTATCTGGGGTACTATTTATGAATACTTCTTCTAGTCTGAAATCATCTTTGTCTCAAAGGCTTTTTAACCCAGGAGCAGGGGCTTTAAAGTTCCCAAATAAATCTCAATCACATCAGTCCTTAATTTTGATTAGAATAGCATTCTACCCAACAACACTAAGATGCTGCAAAGAACAGTTCATTTCTCCATAATTTACCTTAGAGAAGTCCGGTTAAATATGTCCACTTCTTCAATCCTATTCCAATATTATTAGTTCTTTCACTTCTAATCTAACTGACTTTTTACGGTGTCTGTTTCCATGTATCTTCTGTTTTTCTTTCTTCTTTCTCTCAAGGAAGAATGGTGCTTTAAAAGTTCCGTGTTGCTAGGGAAAGGTTACATCCGCCTGGGCCTGCAAGGGCCATGTGCAAGTGCTGGGCTGCATGAGGCAGAAGAAAAAGCAAAGCTGTGCTGATGGAGGAAGCTGGTAGATGTCCTTTTTTCTACTCCTCGGTCTCATCCAGGGTGGCTCAGCTCGGAGTTGTCATGGAGCTGCAGGCTTTCTTTCTCTGCTGCCAGCGGTGATTCAGCTGGGCCATGTTTTGGCCCCTTCTGCCGCGGTGCGAGCCCGTGGCCAGCACTGCCGAGCTGCAGCCGCCTCTCTTCGCTGCCGTGGCAGGGGAAAGGGGCTCAGCCGGCCCAGGCCCTCCCTGTGCGGGCAGCGGCCCTCAGAGGCCCGGCTGAGCCCGGCCCGGCCGCACAGAGGGGCAGCAGGGCCTGACCCGGGCCTGGCCCGGCCATCCACGATGTTACCTCATGGCTGATTCCAAAATGAGAGAGAGCAATCAGCAGCAGATTAGTTTTAAATGTCCCTTCCAAAGTTGCATCGACATTTCCCATTGGTCATCCTAGATGCCAATATCCCAGCCAGTATTTTGAAAAGTCCCTGTCCTCCCCCCCAAACCACTGCACAGTCAGGGCAGGGAAAATCATCTCATATTTCTCTATGATCAGAAAACAAAATTGTGCCAACCCATAATACAACTGTAATAAAATGATGAGGGATTTTTTTGGATGCTGATCTAACAGCAAAAATTCAGGAAAGTAGCTTATATAAAGCTTAGATGCAAGACTTGTTTATTCAAAAGTTTTCTGGTTCTATTACCCTGAAGTGCATCACTACAGGCCTGTCAGCCTAACCTTGGTGTAAGGGAAGGCCATGGAGCAGATCATCTTGAGTGCAAGCCCACACCATGTACAGGACAACCAGGGAATTAAGCCCAGCCAGCACAGGCTTATGTAAGGCACGTCCTGCCTGACCAGCCTGATCTCCATTTATGACCAGGTGACCAGCCTAGTGGACAAGGGAAAGGCTGTAGATGTTGTCAATCTGGACTTTAGTAAAGCCTTTGGCACAGCATTCTCCTGGAGAAACTGGCTGCTCATGGCTTCAAAGAGTGCACAGTTCACTGGGTAAAAACCTGGCTGGATGGATGGAGAATGGTGGTGAATGGAGATACATCCAACTGGAAGGTGGCCACAAGTGGTGACCAGCTCAGCACTGGGGACAGTCCTGTTTAATATCTTTATTGACAGTGTGGATGAGGAGTTGAAGAGCGCCCTCAGTCTGTTCACAGCTGACACCAAGTTGGGTGTTAATTGAACTGCTGGGGGGGTAGGAAGGCTCTGCAGAGGGATAAGGACAGGCTGAATTGATGGCCTGAGGCCAGTGACACAAGGTTCAACGACATGTAGTATTGACTTTTGTACTTGGGTAGCAATAACCCCAGGCAGTGCCGCAGGTTGAAGGCAGAGGGGCTGGAAAGATGGTCAGTGGGAAAGGGCTTGGGGGAGCTGGTCAACAGTGGCTGAACACAAGCCAGCGTGTGCCCAGGTGGCCAAGAAGGCCAATGCTATCCTGTATCAGCAATGATGCGGCCAGCAGGATCAGGGTAGTGATTGTCCCCCTGTACTTGGCACTAGCGAGGCTGCACCTTGCATGCTGTGTTCAGGCTCCTCATTACAAGAAGGATATTGAGGTGCTGGGGCATGTCCAGAGAAGGGCAATGCAGCTGGTGAAGAGTTTGTAAGGGTGATGATGGAGAGCTGAGTGAGCTGGGGGTATTTATCTTGGAGAAAAGGAAGCTCAGAGGAAACCTTATCACTCTATACAACCACTTGAAAAGATGTTGTAGCCTAGTGAGGACTGGTCTCTTCTCCAGGCAGCTAGTGATAGGACAAGAGGATATGACTTCAAGGTGTGCCATGGGAGGCTTAGATTAGATAACAGGAAACACTGCTTCATGGAAAGGGTTTGGAAGTATTGAAACAGGCTGCCCAGGGAAATGGTGGGGTCACTAATCCTGGCCATATTTAAAAGACATCTTGATGTGGCAGTTAAGGACAGGGTTTAGTGGAGGACTTGACAGTGTTGGGGTAGTGATAGGGCTTGGTGATCTTAGAGGCTTTTTCTAACCTAAAAAATGCCATGGTTATATGATTCTGAATAGCTAAAGGTCTAGCTGTGCTTTACTGGCTGCTGTTGCTGCCCACAAGTGAAGAAACTGCTGCTGTTCTCTTACCTCTGGTTGCCTATCACTAGCCTTGGATGTGAATGTAGTTAAATCACTTCTAATGAAATATCTATTAACTTATTCAAAATAGGGAGTTGAATGAAATTACTTGTTGAGCTGAAACATGTTCTAAGGCTGAGTATTGATTTTTAACTGAAAGATATTTTTAATTAGTCTGTCTCCCCAGCAATAAGCAATAGCAACTGATAGCTGTTCATTGTTTAGTAACAGTTGTCCATTGTATTTCTACATTTCCCTGAAGATTTAAGTGCTGAGCACAGTTGAGTGTTTCCAGATCATTAATGACTAGGTTGTGTAGAAGTTCAAAGAAAGATCCCCATCAGCTGGCTGGTCTAGATGATGATATTCACACCTCTTGAGAAGACAATCTTTCTCAAGGTTCTCCAGGACTGTAAAGAGCACTCAGGGATTTCAAGAAATCTTATAGAGTGCCATTCATCTCACTTTCTGCTTTCATTCAATGACTAAGAAATACTTTATTGACCATGTTCACAGGAAATGCTCTCTTAAAATTAAAAAAAGAAAAAAAATCCCCAATATTGATTTTATAAATATATGGCTGATTTATTTTCTCGTAATTCCCACCTGTGCTCTCAAAGAAGCATCTTGAAAATTTGCTATATGGAAATTTTTAGCATTATATTCTGAGTTCTGCATGGAGAACTCAGTACCTCTGCAAACCAGAATGTGTTCAGAAAAGCAAGTGTGTTAAAAGGACAAGACTAAGAAGAAATTAGACTGAAGAACCTAACTTGACATTTTGATTCTTTGCTCCTTTACAGTCACTGAGCAAACAAAGTGTTATGCAAACCAGGAAATGCTGGTTTCACTCAGTAATGTTTTGAAATGATTATTGACTTTTGTCCTTGCTGATATTTAGGTGGAGACTTTATCTGTACTGTGTGGCACTGTATTTCCATGATGTATAAGTTGTTTTCCTAAAAAGTCACTGTCAGCCTCTTCAGTACTGTGAAGATAGAAGCCCAGTCTATTGGTGGCAACAGCTTTGAATAAATAGTTCATTCATTTGGATGGAATATCAAAATGTACAGTAACCTATGCATCCACCTGCATTAGTGGAATACATTTCACATGCCCATTGGGTGCATCACATAGCACTGAAGTGATCAGAGTGACAACCACTGCCTATATCACTTGTACTACTGTCATGTGAATGTGCTCAGATAATTGAATAATTTGGGTTTGGGATTCAGATAACATATATCTGTAAACACTGATACTATGAAAGGTACTATGGAAGGTGTGTACTGAAAGGTAATATTATGCCCCTTTGAGGTAGCATTGCTGTTAATTTAAGTAATTTAATTAAATTTTAAAAAAAACCTATATGTTGTCTCAATATTTTATCGCAAATTTCATGGGTGCCAGCAGTACCAAAGGTTTATATGGTTCTTGCATAACTAGTCAGGGAGCAGCATTTGGGATTTTTTGCAGGAGTGAAGTCCTGGCTGGCTGCCCAGCCTTCCCTCTCTTTTCCTGGGGGTTGGAACTGTCAGGGGATTCCCCAATAACAATCAATGACCTGCTGGCTCTTCTGGCAACATGCCATCAAGTTGTGAAACTGCTGAGAATTACATGTCCTGATTCACCCTCACATATGCCAGGAAGCTTCCAGCCAGGAGAATATTCTAACCTGTTAAACAAAGATAATGCATATATTCTACCTCTACTCAACCATTTTTTTCCCTTTATTAATACAGGGCAGAATATGGCTATTGTCTGTTGGACTTTTGTGCAAACGCATCCTGAGGTCTCTTTTCATGTTATGTTTTACTGATTCAATAGGGGTTTTCTGTAATATCTTTCACACCTTTTTTTTTCCCCCTTTAATTTTCATGTGAATACTGAGAAAATCTAAATACATACTCCAGGATTTTGTATTTGTGTTAATGCTAAACTGTTCTTTACAGATTTTAATCAAATGTGATAGTAATGATAACATTTATGTTACCTAAAGCTTCATTTCTCATTTTTACCTATTACTTTCAACTGTCTTCTGGCTAAAAATGCCAGCTTGCTCCACTTTGCATGCAGCACATTTTTGCACTTAATTTTAAGGCTACATTTTACAATTAAATATTGGGTTAAATAATTACTATCTTGTACTTATGTAGCTTTTTTCCTTAATAAATTTAATTTACCTTGGGTTACAACAATTCCATGCAATGCTACAGGCTGGGGGCAGATTGGCTGGAAGCCTGCCCAGCAGAAAATGACCTGGGGGTTCTGGTCAGCAGCCGGCTGAATATGAGCCAGCCTTGTGCCCCGGTGGCCAAGAAGGCCAATGCACCCTGGCCTGTATCAGAAATAGCATGGCCAGCAGGACCAGGGCAGTGATTCAGTGATTGTCTCTTTGTAGTTGTCGCTGGTAAGGCCACACCTGGAATCCTGTGTCCAGTTCCGGGCCCCTCACTGCAAGAAGGACATTGTGATGCTGGAGCAAGTCCAGAGAAGCTAGTGAAGGGTCTGGAGCCCATGTCTTATGAGAAATAGCTGAGGGAGCTGGAGTTGTTTAGCCTGGAGAAAAAGAATCTCAAGGGGAGGCTTTTTCACTCTCTACAACCACCTGAAAGGAGCTTGTAGCAAAGTGGGGTAAGTCTCTTCTCCAGGCAGCCAGGAAGACCAGCATTGTCCTGCAGTGCATCAGGCACAGCATCACCAGCCCTCCTCAAGGGAGGTGATTATCCCACCATAATCTGCACTGTGTGCAGTTTTGGGCAGCACAATATAAAAAAGATTATTAAAGAGTGTCCAAAAAAGAGCTATGAAGGTGGTGAAGTGCCTTGAGGGGAAGCCATACAAGGAGCAACTGAGGTCACTTGGTCTGCTCAGCCTGGGAAAGAGGAGACTGAGGGGAGACCCCGTCGCATCTACAACTTCCTCGTGAGGGGAAGAGGAGGGGCTTACACTGATGTCTTGTCTGCAGTGACCAGTGACAGGACCCGAGGGAACAGCGTGAAGCTGAGTCTGGGGAGGTTTAGATTGGATATCAGGAAAAGGATTTTTACCCAGAGCGGGGTTGGGCACTGGAATAGGCTCCCCGGGGAAATGATCACAAGCACCAAGACTGACAGAGTTCAAGAAACATTTGACAATGCTTTCAGGCACATGGGGGTTTCTTGGGGTATCCTATGCAGGCTAGGATTTGGACTTTGGTGATCCTTTTGAGTCCATTCCACCTCAGGATATTCTATGTTTCTGTAAACTAACAACAGGACGAGAGGAAATGGCCCCAAGCTGGGCCAGGGGAGGTTCCAGAAGGGCACCAGGAAGATTTTTTTCACTATAGGAGTGGTTAAGCATTGGAACAGACTGCTCAGGAAGGTGATGGAGTCATCATCCCTGGAAGTGTTCAAGAAATGACTGGGCATGGCATTTAGTGCCGTGGTTTAGTCGGCATAGTGGTGTTCAGTCAAAGGTTGGATTTGATGATCCTGGAGGTCTTTTCCAACTTTAATTATTCCATGATTCTATGTTTCTATGTTTTTACTGGGAACAGGACTAAGATTCCTATAAGATCTGTTGTGAAACCCCCACATGGCACACGTTCAGTGAAAGCATTCTAAGAGAATACTGAGCTATAAGAATTCATGGAGATTTAATGATGTTCTTGGCTGTGAAAGTTAATAGAGTGACTTGTATTTAATAATTTCTTATCCTTCACAGGGCCTTGTTAGGCACTTTGTTAGTGTTCTAAAAGATTTTCCTTGATGATGTATTTATTTTCCAGAAGAAAATATAGAAAACATTGAGGTTTTTTAGGTGTAGTTGTTATAGGTCATAGATAAAGAAGGATATCATGTATCAGTGGATCAATTACTCGTATATAGTCAGTCACACATGTTATTTTCAACTTCTAAGAGTAAATGGTTCTGCAAACAATTGCAAAAACCCTGTCAAATAATTTCTTGTAAAATCCCTTATAAGAAAATTCTCTAGAGATTTCTAACGTATATTTTATTATGGCTTCATTTCTGGTACAATTTTGGAGTTTAATGCAAATGGATTTTAATGGTTAGAATTTTTATTACTTTTTAAATTAATACCAACTCAAAAAAACCCTTCAAAAATCACAGCTAAAGTAGTTACTGACCTATTAAAAATCAATGTACCACATTTTATAATACACATTTAAAAACTCATCTAACAGCATACGATAGGTTATCTTACACTTTTGGTGTATAAAAGATGGAAGATGCTGAGAAATTAGTTTGAGCCTCTCTAAAGAAGAAGCTACCTACAGGCAGGATGAACAAGACGTATATGTAATCATGTTTCCTTCTTCTGAACCAGCAACATGATTAATTTCCCCTTTAAAAAATGACAAGATATTAAAGGCAGTATTTGCTCAAAATCATTCAAAAGCTTTCAAGCCACTTAAGTAATTTCACCCATCTTTCAGGGTTGGGTTTTGTTGGTTAGTTTGTTTGTTTTCAGATAAGCCTGTCTTTAATAAATGTGTATTTTGTCTTTTGATGAGCAAAACTGAAATTCTTACTTTTAAAGAAATCAAGGTAGCTCTAATTAAAGTGACCACTTTTATTATTTTTACTTACCCATAAATGAAAAAACTAGCAAAAACACAAATTAAAATGTAAAAAAACCCCAAAAGCTGTATTTCTAAGTGGTGATTAAAAACGTGGATGTGGCTTCTTCAAGGATTACCTTCAAATCCTTCCAGTCTCATTATGCTAGATTTTGGCCAGCCACCTAGTGAAACAGTAGGATTGTAAAGTCTAGGGCTCTTCTAACTTCCTGATTTATGTTGCAGATGCCAGACTGTCTTAAGAACAGGAGGAAGAGCAAATAGTGTACTCTGCACCATATGTTTTCCCACGGGACTACACCTTGTTCCACCTAGAAGTGTTTACCTCTAAGTACATAGGTCTGTGATTGCATTCTCCTCCATATGGCAGAGTTGAACAAAATTGTACAGCAACATGCCTTTACAAATTGCAAGCCTTTTTCCTCCCATAGATTCATAGCTGGAAAGGGAATTGACTCCTTTGAGTCAAATCTCCTTTCTGGTGCAGTTTCTCACATCCAAACTTGCCTTAGGTGATCTCACATTGGAAGATTCATTGAAGAAATGGTATTTAAGACACCTATTAATGCAGGACAGCAAATAGAATCTACCATTTTTATTTTATTTTATTATGGCAAGCACTCTCACTCAAATGAAATTCACATTTGAACTGAGATTTCATGTATCTGTTTTGAGAACAAAGAAAAATATTAAAATCAACTTGAAGCATACTGAAAAGAGAATCTTTAATGAAAATCCTGAACTACTTTAATGTTCTATGACACACACTGCATTGGAATAATTGTGTGTGTGAACAAACTGAATGCAACAGTACTGCTGTTTTGCTTTCGCTAACAGGGATGGCATTAAATACCTCAGCAGCTTTACACATTTCATCTCTGCTACTAATACTAATGATACCTAGATGGCAACCCAGAAGCATAATTACTTTGCCATCACCACTCCCATTGTACTATATATGAAAGAAAAATGAGAGCCTAGCTTTTCTACATTCCAAGCATCACAATACCATGAACATGAAGCATAACTGTGGAACTGAGAAAACATATCGAACAGAATACAAATCAAGAGCTCAATGACATAAGCACAGCTCCTTCATGTGCCAATGAGGTTGTCCTCTGTGATGACTTGCACATGAGCTGAACAAAATGCACTTTTATTTCCAAATGCACTTTGCCCAACAACACAGACGTTAATGAAACTGACTGTGATAATTTTCAGGTATGTGGTATTTAGTGATACTGCCCATCTTGCTCAGAAAAAAAAAAAAACCAACCATTTTTAAAACATCTACTCTAGTACATATATTAACTGCATGTCATATTACTCTGAAAATATACTAGTATCTATTGCAAAAGCATTTGCACACCTAGTAACAAGCATCCCAAGTCACACAGCAAGGCTACCTTGATGTTATAATGCCAGGGCATGCACTTTACTGTTTACAATCAAATATGTAATTTCCCTTGACCTCACCAGGCATTCTGTATGCATGACTCTTGATGAATCTTTTCCTGCCAAAAGATCATAGTTGCTGTTCAGTAATAATATCTTTGCACTTTGTGTTTGTGTCTGTGAACATGACACATGATCTGCCTGAAGAATTCAGTTGAGAGTTTTCTTTTCTGTACTGGAGATAATATAGGTTCAATACAACGTAATACAGCATATAGCATGCTATTCCTAGCAGAATTTACTACCTATGTTTACTACCTACTAGCTATGTTAAAAAAACCATTTTATTCCTCCCTACTTATTTTATTTTTTTAAGGAGAAGATAAGTGATATTTCTGGTCCAGCTAACACACTGGCAAGAACTGTCGAGCTACATTTCTTCAGTTATCATGAGCCCAGGTGTTAAACATGGCACATGACACCAGTACGCACCATGCAGTGAGGCAGGGGCACTGTACGCCGACAGAGAATCAATAATGAAGTGGAAAAGACAATGACACTCTATGGCATAGTCTCCTTTCCTGACAGATCTTTTCAGCCCCAAAAGTAATAATTCAGTTGCTTCAGTAGCATCAGACTCTGATTTCATTCAGAAATCAGCACTCATGGGGAGACTGAAAGCGGCATCTAAAATGCATAAATATATTTCATGGTACTTTCTTTTTAAATACTTAGTTATATTAACTGCTGTTACTATTGATGAAGCCATAGCATGTTCCAATCTTTTTCTTCTCGATGACAATCTTTTCTGTAGCAGAAATCCAATTTTAAATCAGAGTTACTCTTGGCTTGACTCCATACTTGAGTATTTTAGGGAGAATCTAGTGACAAATTCAGTTAAAAGTTAATTAATTCAGTTTTGACAACAGAGCTATGTTACTAGTAGGTATATAGCAACAAAGTAAGTTGCATTTGTTCATTTTTCTGTCTACTCTCTCTATTCACTGTAATGACCATTGGGAATGTACAATGCTTTCTACTTTTTGTTCACAACAAATACAGTCACACTCAATTAGTTTACTTCTATGTCCCTGTTTCTCCCCAAATGGTGGTATCTATGTACTGAGAAGTCTCAATTATCAAATTCAAAACAGGGGAGATCTGAGTAATATGTTTATAAAACACATCTGAAACATATAGACTGCAAAAGATTAGCAATTTCTGCAAAGAATATTTATCTACTTTACAGGTAAATACACAACTTGATCGTATTCTTTTTTAGCTTGCATAATTTTCACAAATTAATGTTACTTACTTAAATTTTAGATCAAAGTGCCTAAATTACCTTTGGTTTTCATTCACTGAATTTTCATTAGTTGCAATGGACATTGCATGCTTTCAGAATTTTTTTTTTTCTTTTTTAAAATTAATATTTTCACACAGGTTACTGAATCTTTTTTTAGGCATCTAGCATTTAACGATCATTCTCTGGATACTTGGGGCTCTATTTTTGTGGGGGTTTTGACAGAGAAATCAGAATGGTGAACTTAGACTACTTTCATATCATCAGATCTGGTAGTACTTGTGTAATCACAGTGTGGACTTTGGCTCTACCATTTGTCCTCATGGTTCAGTTTCTACAGGAAGCCATACCAGAGTCACATAATGTCATTCCCACACTAGAAATAATAATAAAAACATACCAGTACTGGAATTGCATCTTAGGATGTGTACTCACACAGACTCCTTAAGAAATAATCTGGAATGTAAACGCAATTTGTGGTAGTGAATCACATAGGACATTCATATTCTTTACCTGAGGTTTTGTTTTTAAATTCTCACGGCCAAAGCTGATGAAATGGTGTAGAAAATCAGCATACGGCTACCAGTACAAAATAAATCTGAAAAATGTTCTTGAATCAAGATCCGCTGAAAAATCCAGTGAGTGAGTGTGAGTTTTAGACAGTCATAGAAACTTTAAACAAAGCTAAAAGGACACACTGGGGTTCTCAAGGCAAGTTAAGAGCCTGTCTAAGTGTTATTTTAATTTTAGTTGAGTATAGTTATTTTCTGTACTGAAAGTATATTCTAATATGGAAAATAAATGTCCACTGAGTGACCTGCTTGGAAATATTATTTCTATTAAAGTTGTTACTGTATTTTGGTCTGAGTGAAACTGCCTTAATGAAGCCTTATTATGTAAGAATTCAGAGCTTTTAAAACCTGTAATTCTTCCTCATGCTAAACCAGGAACCCTGCAAGGTGTGCCAAAGTAAGATACCATTTCGATGAGGATTATGAGAAGTGGATGTTTTCATGATTGTGTGAATGTGACTCCATTTAATGGAGGAAAACCAGATAATTTTTCACAGCACTAAGTCCTTTTTAAAAAAATATTTTGCCTTTATTTACTTTAAAAAAGCCTCAAAAAAGCCTGCAGCATGATACACTGATAGGAAGAATTAAGATCACACCGGAGTCAGGAAAAGAGAGAGAAAGGAAGCAGAGAAGAAATATGAGCTGCTATAATTTTCCTCCTGAATAGGTAGTCCTTTTTTCAACCTGTATTCCTATCTGTAACATATAAACTACTGAAAATGTGAAGCCACCTTAGGAGCATTTATGTGCAATCTTGATTTTTGCAGTAGAGAAAGAAATATTGCTTACAGCATCCAAAAGCTGGTTGCGCTGTGTAGAGCCTTGTGTTGCTCTGACAAGGGTTCCATGTCAAACTGGGGAAATTACATTGTCCCAAATTTTCTCCAACAAGACATCACAGTAGATTATCTGGCTGCCACCACTCATCAGGCTGCAGCTGTTACCCTGCTCTGTTTGCCTGAACCAGCTCCCTGCGTCTCTGCTCAAGTCAGATGGGATGCAGACCGTGCTTGAAAACAGGCTGGATTAGCAATAATAAGGAGGCAGACTGTAAAGTCAGTAGAGAGTCAAACATGACCGGTGATGAAAATCCAGGCTCACCTAGACTTTTTTTGGTGCTTTGGTACAAGGGCTAGTGGGGTTTATCCATCACAGCATTAAAAATAAAAGAGTACATTGATAGTCTTGACCTTAACATTATCCCTTTGATTTAACATTGACCTCATAATTTTGCACCAAAAGGATGAGGTACTGCTAAAACATGTCAAGAATCGAGAAGCAGGGAGTACTACAGGAATTTTGTGGCCATGTGTAGAAGCAGCGTATTGCTGAAAGACTCTCTCTACTTCAAAAGGCTTCATAATTCTGCAGCTGTATACAAATGATCCATTTTGTTAATCTGAATTCCTAGGGTCATTAAAATTTTTTTCTCTCCTCTCTGAAGTAGTTTATTACTTTGAGAGAAAAAAATCAGTTTAAAGCCAGGTAAGGGAAGAAAGCTGACAAAAACATAAATTAGAGGAAGAACTTAATTTAAAAAGTGTCAAAAAGGATAGATAGTCTTAGTTCAATAATAAAGCCTGGTTCAAGAGCCTTCTATCTTAAAATAAAGCATTCGAGCACTCTATTACCTGTATACAACCAATCTTTGATTTCCAATCTAAGCCTATTTTTGCTTCTTATGTGATTAGCATACAAATGTAAAAAAAAAAATGTGGCTACTCTGATGACACCTAGGATGGGTTTTTGACTTTCATGTCAGTGTTAGTGAGAGATTCTGTATAATTTTGAAGGTAAGCCTTTAATTAAAACCTCTTGTTTTTCTTGAATCTGAATATCATTGCTATAGAGTCAAGCTACGTCTACACTTCCTTGAATATTTCATGCTGTGCCATGTTCTGCTTTATGGAGATGCCAAAGAATTTTTAGTGATTTGACCTTTTCTGGGCTACTGTACTGTGTTTCCGAATGCGAATACCTATTGAAGTCACATGTATGCAACAAAAGGATAATTCCTTTGTTGTACTTGGAGAATAGAAACACTATCCAGAGTTGCATAAGCAACTCTTGTTTTCGCTAGGATTTAATGCTTGCTGGAGTTCTCCCTGATAGGATATCTCTCAGGGTAGACCTATGATGAGCTACAGTCATTATGGTACTCTTATTTTAAGATATATTTAAGTATAATCAAAGCAACATGCCACAAACTTGAGGAGAGAGCTGCACTTTGCATTATTTTCCTATAAATATTTTGCTGCTTCTGATATTATAGACTAAGCCTAAATTTGCCTCCCAAGCCAAAGATCAGAAGCAGCCTGTACAGTCAGTTATTATAACTTTTATGCCAAGACAAATATTGGATAACATTTGGAGCCAGTTGTTTTTCTTTGAATATATATAGTTTTCCAGTGATGTTATGCAGTGAAGTCATCATATTCAAAATAAGAGATGTAATCCTATTTTTAATTCCAGAACTTGGTGTAGAGGAAACACTAACAAATAAACAAAACCAGTCAGTGCAAATAGTCAGAACTGTGAATTCCTTCCTATACATCCATGCCATCAGCTTTCTTTTTAAGTGGCACCACTTGTAAGAGGAGATGTACGTAATTGCACCCCTGTGCTTTCCTTTGGCTTCTTGCTGAGATTGGGAACAAAGTTGCCTGTTATGATGGTGAGATTTGTGAAGTCTGTCATACTTTGTTTGCACTGGCCTAAGACGATAGATATATTTAACATAGTTGAGATTATTTCTTTGTCAGTGTTGAGAGCAGTGGGGTCTGAGGTGTTTGCAAATAACCCTAATCTTCAAATCTCTCAATCCTCCCTCCGCTCCCCCCCCCCCCAAAAAAAAAAAACAAAAAAACCCCTAAATTAAAGTTGTTGGCTATTTGGTTATTTAATTATCTTTATAGCAACAGCTGCATCATTTGCAAACACTCAAATCTGATTAAAATTAAAGATACTGAATTTACTAGCCAAATATTTCAGTCTAATGATCACTGACATGGCAGTTAGCCAAAATATTTAACAATTTAATTTCTGGTAGTGCATACTGTTTGAGTTCCTTAACATCCACTGTGTCATTAATATTTCATCTGTGATGAGTTTCAGAAGTTCCTTGTAGCTAAGTTGCAACGCCATTTTCTTGTAAAAGAAATTGTCTCCTGGGGGTTGATAATTGACTGCTTGGGTTGGTCTCTGAGGATGTTAAAGGTCTTCTAGGTTCTTTGTAAGTGCCATTTGTGTCTGTAATTTTTGGTCTTCTAAGACAAGCTGAGTGTCCAAATGGACCTGCTCTCTTAAGATGCTCAGCTGCACTGAGGTGACAGCTCTCTTGAGGGAATTCTGAAACCCACTCTTCTGAAATACAGCTTTTGGTAGGGAGGGTACTTGCCCTTTGTCTCTAGACCTTCTCATTAGGAAATATAACTGAGAACTTGATTGCCTCCTACAAATGCCTAGGTCAAAATAGCTTGCAAAGGGTCCACCTAAGTTTTATTTAGGTGGCTGCATTATTGCTACTGTCTGTCTTTGTTTTTCTTCATCATTTTCTTTGACACCACTTTGTTCTTTCTCTTGCTTTGACTCTGTCTTTACTCAGATCAGGAAATTTGGTATTTTTCTCTACGGTATACACAGATTTACTGACATTATAGATGTTCTCAGAAAGAGACAAATAGGTGTTACCAACATAGAAATCTAAACAATGAATAATGACCTACCTGATTTCTCTCTTCAATCCTTTTTTTATTATGTCATACAATATTTAATTTCTCACATACTTGTATTGGTATTGTGATTTTTAACACCATTTCTTTAATTTGTACTGTAGTACACTGTGATAATTGTTCAGAGGAGCTGATGCTGACAGATGCATGGACATAAGGAACTGTTCTGTATTTGCAGTGGCAGTGTAGAAAATATATATGTCGTTTCCAATATGTGGCTGAGATGTGCCTGTACCTTGGAAGCACTTCATTGCATGTACTGAAAGTAAGATCTTGCAGGAGTATCAGATTCTGGCATGATATTTATGGTCTGGCTGCAGGATGCCTTCTTAGACTGTTCTCTATGTATGTCCAATTCTCTTTTATTGGTTCTTATGTTTTAAAAGGCTGTGTAACCTGTTTATGTGAGGATGAAGAAAGAGAAATGGAAAGGATAAAAGTAAAGGGCATGTATAAAGTCAGGAAGAGAAAGAAAATTTTCAATGTGGATGTTTTTTCTGCCTTCTTTTTTTTTTTTTTTTTTTGTTTTTCCTTAAGATTTTTCTTATGGTGATAAATATTACCACTTACCTGGAAAATTGTTTGAAATGGATGGAAAATAGTTGATTTACAGTGTATTTGGGTCATGACAATACTTTTGCTCTGCTCTAATCTTAGCCAGTTTACTGTGAAATTCATGCTTACTCTTTGCAATTGCACCAGTTGTTGTTTGGGCCTGGGAAGAAATGTTTCCTTCACTGATGAACTCGTAGATGAGTCTCCACTTGTCTGTAAGTCTTAGCTGTTTAAATGTGGAAGTTAGATTCAGAATACTGGGTGACGATGACTATCAGAGATGCTTGATCCTCTCTCTATTGCTATGTTAAAAAAACCAAAACAAACCCCAAAGCAATGAAAAAAACACACAAAAAACCATAGCAAACCTTCCCTGTAGCGCCAGCTCACAGGGCACTATGTGGTATAGCAGCTACCTAGCTGTGTGCTTCATGCCTTCATGTACCCAGTCATACCAACCTGCACCTAACTCAGAAATTCTTCTCTCTCCACTATCTTAGAAGCCAAGTCCATAAACCCAGTGTATTCTGAGAAGACTGGTTAAAGAAATAAAGTCTTGGAGGGTACAAATGACATCTGGGTGGCTTTCACAGCCACTAAATTTATAGTTTTACTAAATTTATGGCTTCGGTAAGCAACATTCCTGGCATCTAAAGGTGCTGAATGGTCAGGTTTCCGGTTGCTCTTATCTTGTATGATCCTGTGCTGTTTGTGGAAACACCACCACTTTTTACTACACAGTAGCTTCAAATTTATACTATTTCAAATTTAGAAATAAACATGCCCAGGTTCCTGGTAATGAAGTATTTTAAGAAGAATAAGATCCTTCTTTAAGTCTGAACAGTTAAATTTTGTACTGAATGCATAGTTAGTTACAGCAATTTCTACATTTGCAGTAAATATGGAAGTTCGTAAATGTAATAACCCACTGCATGCATACAATACTACCATGAATGGAAGGTAGAACAGAAAGGAGGGTTAATGAGGCAGACATTATAATAAATATATTTTTATGTGTAAACGAAAAGATCTAAAATATAAAATATTACCTTGCATGAGAATTGGCGGTAGAAACAACAGAGCTTTAATCTAAAGCGCACGCTAATGCAGTTCAAGTATAATCAGGGTTGAATAAATGTTCATCACCTGTATTATACTGTACTCTGAAGAGGAAGATACAGAAAAAATGTACAGGTCCATATTAAAATTCAGTTTTTGGCTTTGCAAGCTTGTTCAAGTCATTAATTTATATGCAGCTTTATAGCTAAGGGCTTGACCAGTGCTGCTGCTCAGAGAATGTGTGATTCTGTCAAAGTCAAAATGTGGCACTGAAGTGGCCAGTTTTGCATGATTTCTGGTTAAAAAGGGAAGGTGTGGGGGAAAATCCAATTCCATCAGAACAAAAAAGGTTAAAACATTAACTTCAAGCTGATTTTTTCTTGTTGACATTTGGTATTGTGCCTTAATACAAAATAACACAGTTGCTACTGAATTATGAATATTTAAAAAAAAAAAAAAAAAAAAAAAAAAAAAAAGGTTTTTCGTGGTATTAGCCTTTGCTTTGGTTTGGAAAGGAGCTATGCTTAGAGTCTGAAGTTTGTTTATATATTTTGCAGTTCTTTTTCAGATTAAAATAAACAGACATCTGACCCTCCAAGGATGAAACTATACTCTTTCTTGAGTTCTGAGAAACAATTTCTTTTATTTTTAATATTTTACAACAACTTTGCCCTTTTCTTAATTCTGGTTTCCTGCTGTGGTTCCAGTATCCTGTTTCTGCTAAGAGCGGATATCTCATACCTTTTGAGTTTGCTTTCTGCTCAGGAGCAGAGAGCACAGACAATAAATTGAAGTGGATGAAGAGAATCAGGCAAAGACCCTTTATAAAATTATCCAGTACTGTGCCCTGGAAAGTCTCTCTTGTCCACAGTCTGGCTAATGATAATTAGAACAAAGCTCAGAGAGAAGATCTGAATGCTGCTCATCCAGAGTGAAGTTACTCACAGCTTTCTAAGCCCTTACCGACACAGTACTGAAAGCACACTGCATCTTCCAGGGACTGGTGTTTTCTCATAGATAAAGACATGTTTTCTCATAGATATTGAACTTGACATTTCCGATACACTGAGATTCCTGATGAAAGGGTTTTATTCATCGCCCTGCACTGGTTAAGTGAACTTGAAGATTGCATTAATCACCAGTTGCAGATGGTTTCCACAATTTTACATTTGTACTTCCAAACACTTTTATTTCATGCCTTTCAGGCAGATTATTTTTTAAGGTGTCAAGTAACATCAACAACTGCTGAAGTTATTCGTACTTAATCATTGATTTCACTCACTGGTGAAAGATCCCCTCACAGGAACTCTTGAGGAAGCTGAAGTGAGATACCTTGTAAGAATATTGTTTCTTTCAAGTATTCCACCCTTCTGAGCCTCAGTTAATTGTACCCGTGTTACTACAGTTTCCCTAACTCAAAAGTAGTTAAGGGTACTTAGTTATTCACTCGACTGTGAATAAAGCTCATAGCTTCGCCTTAAGTAATTAGCTCAGAAAGAAATAATTTCCAGCTAGGGAGGTGAAAATCCTGAGAAAATAATTGATGATAAGACTAGGAGAAGAAAACAGGTCGTCTAGTTCTTGGTCCTGCACCTAAAGTATGAGATTATTCTTCCTTCTGTGCTTTGAAATGTCATTCCATTCATCAAGTTAAATATACAGTGGATTAATGATACCAGTGTGTTCTAGCCAAATTATTTCCCTTTTGAGATTCTGTCATTGTAAATGACAATATTATTTCAGTAAGCTTTCGCATTCTTTGTAACAATGACAAAAATTTTGGACAATATTACAGATATTCATCAGATGCTTTTAATGGAGGTCTGATTTGCAAATTGTTTGTTTCTTTTCTTCTGTACTAGATGAATATCTTACTGGTGAATAAATGTTTCCATTATTCAATTAGTTGTATAGATAGTCAAATAATGTTTAATTTTGTGACCTATTCACATTTTTCCATCAAATGGTACTAAAATACTCACAAGTAATTATTTTCATTATTCAGCCTGCTTTTTAAATGATCAAATAATATTATTCAGTTAAATTCAATTATTATCAGCAAATGAAGAACTGAGTATTAGAGTATTGTTTTCCATTATTTGCTTCAATGCACTTGCCTGTGCCATGAACTTGCTTTGAGATGTTTCCTGTAAAAGTAAAATCCTTTGTGCACACACATTGGTCTACCAATATAACCTGAGACTGAGGAATAAACCTAATGGTCTGAAGGAGAAGTACTGCAGATCTCACTTCTCCACTGTTGGTATGGAAGCTGACCATTTCCTTTCAACTGCGCTTCTGTCAGTAGTTTAGCATGTGCTTTTTTTTCCTCCCATATGAGGAACTATAGACTACTATTTCAATAAATATAATATTTGTATTTTTGTGATGCTAATGCCGTTAATTGGAATTCATTGCTCAGCCTGAAGGCAGATTCATATTCAAGTTACAGGCTTCTTTCTTTCCAGGCCAGTTTTGGATTTTTCACACCATTTATTTTTATTTGGTATATTTTGAATTCAGTCTAATAAGGTGTTCAAAAACCATTGGTATAAATACAAAAGAATATTAGTAGGCTCAAGAAGACTGCAGTGCACTTGACAGATGGAAAAAGTATATAGTGAATGTATCATTGCTGTATGGAGGAGAACAACACTGTTCCTAGATTAATGTTCATTTTATTACAGCCATATCTTACTGTTAATCTGTGTGTAGAACTCTCTGTGAAGTCATTGTGATCTGTGTGCATCCATCAAGGGTAGTATATGACACTTAAGATCGTATTTTCAAATGTCGACTCTTGGCCTCTGGAAACCCTCTGTCTTATTTGTCCAAAATATTTATTTATATGTGCAAATATTGGTGGTTACAGAATGCTTTTGTTAGTGAGATAGTGAACCTGAAATGTTTGAAAAAATCTGTGATTTTCATTTACCTGTTTGAGTTAAATTGAGCCATAAGCTTGAGTGAGTGGACTCATTTAAACAAGTTCCACAAAATTTCCATTCACAATGGCATTAATGCAATTTCTACCTGCCGTATGACAGTGCAATTCTCTTGCCATGTAGCTCAGGATAATATCTACTAATTTAATTATTAAATCTAATAAATGTGGGTCTATATAAACCCAGACAGCAATAACACTGCTCTGAACAAAGACTTTGGGCCTTATGAATGTCTATGTTAACAATTATTTCAAAAGAGTTTTGCTTGATGTGAGAACCTGTCCATTTGCATTGTTTAGATGTAAGCAACTTCTGTGTATCACCATTTCTGATATCTCAGTCCTCAGATAACAGAAATAAAAAAGTGGTCCCTGAAACAAATCTGGGATAATCTCTACTTTTTAGCACACAGTCAAATGAAGGAACAGTTTCGTCCACACTTGCTCAGTATGACCTCTACACTTTGTGAAATCAGCAATGACATAGGATTGTATTCCTCTAAATTGATATTATTAGAAAAGTCCTCTAACTGTTGAGATTCGAGAGGAATAATTTACCGTCAATATAATTTCCTGTGTCTCCCTTTGTGATGCTCTAATGAAGTTATTATAGTTTGGCCCTTCAGCCTATGACAGATTGAATTTTCCATGACTTGATGATGTGACAAAGTCATTGCTCAAAGGCAAATATACTTTGTAACTGATAAACTAATGCAAATTAATTTATACTTCAAGTAAAGTTTTTTTTTTTATTGTTAAACTCAAATTAAAACCCAAGCACTATCATAATTTAGTGGTCTCAAGAAAGTAATAAGTACAATCTGCGATTGAAAAGAAGTATTACTACAGGATTAGTGAAGTTTCAGAACTTTAATCTTTTGTTTTCCCTACTATGTTCAATTATGATGATGGTCAATGTAATTTAAAAAAAAAAAAAAAATCTTTAGCTGTATCATAGGCTGATTTAGGACAGAAGGAGGAACTGGATGTAAAAATAATTTTCACTTGTCATGGTCATGCAAAGAATATGTGAATTATTACTCTCAACAACAAAAGCTTTACCCAGATTGTCAATTCACTTATTTCATTGCCTTTAGGCCAGAACTCTGGACAAGGGTTTTGTGCTGTCACATATCCTTTTCCATCTCATTTAAGTGATCTGGCCCCTGTTTTGGGAATGCATTTTTATTGTGCTGTTAAGCCCTGTGTCCCACACATGAATATTTCATATCTCTACTAAGTGCTTTCACTGAATATATTAGACCCTGGTTTTATTTCTTTTTTTCTTTCATGCCGGTTGCCACAAATAAGGTGGTAGAGCATGGCCTAAATATACACGGATAATCCTTTATGGGTTGGGAATTTTCAGACGCCAATAATAGCTACTTTGTCAGGTTTTGGCTAGGCTATTGAAAATGTTTAAACATAATCTGTCCGTCATATGACGTAAGCATTTTCCTATTTATATCTGCTTTACCAGTCCACGACAAACATAATGAGCAATAAATGAAGCAGTGGCCAAAAGACACATTTATGACTCATGCAGATGCCAAGGGACCGTCCTAATATGGGCACCGCTTGGCATTTCTGCTAGCAACAGACCAGAGCATAACTCTTATTTGACAGTTTTTAAGTTTACAGTCAAAGTCCCCAGACCTTACTCATCTTAATGTAAATTAATGTTAAAGTTACAGTTGACTTATTCTCCTTAATATGAGAGACATCAAGAACAGGAAACACTAGTTCAAAACAATATTTTACATCCAAAGCACAGTACAAACAAGAACAAAATTGATCCTGTACTGTGGTAAAATTGCAACATGGAAGTGAGCCCATTTCATACACTTCAGAGAGACCTAAACTAAATTAACGCTGGAATTTAGCTTCAACTATTTTCTAAGAAATAAGCTTGGCTGTGGTGGTGGCAAAGATTCATAACCTTATTTCAGCCATTCTTGTGATGACTAGAATATTTCCCAACAATGAATCTCCTGACAGTTTATGCAGATTGCATCTATAGAGCTGAAAATATATGTGCACTTCCCATGAATGATTTTGAGATGAAGATGGAAATGGAGCAAATAATGAGTTAATAAAAGGGCAAGAAGGATAACTTACATCATGTTAGAGAGCTATGATGTATGTTTTGGGCCAATGAAGAACAACTCCTTCCGCAGTATTCTAACCCAAGGTTTAAAAAGAATGTGCTAGGGCACTTTCAATTCTTCTGTTTATCCCATTCACATACTGGAGTTATGAGCCAAAAGCACCAGTGCTCCTGGAGGTGTTCTTGGGGCTATCTGGCTGTGGGACACCTGACAGATGAGCTTTCTATCTTTTTCTATATATAAACTTTCTATCCAGCTAAATAGATCTTATTTTACTAAGCATAGTTATGTGTCCTTTTGCTGCAGAAACAGGACCCCTCTCCACGTTCTGAAGGTTCTGCAGGAAACACTTCACTACAGTTTAAAGTCATGGTAGCCTTTTCCTGCAAAATTCAAGCTGCACATGCAAGGCTTAGAAGTGATACAATGATCTTACCAATGTGCAGGCCTGAAACAGCCTGTTTCTTGACTACACAGAAGAAAGCTATGCTAACCTTCTGAGTACTTCTCTATTGGTGCAGAACAACTTCAGAAGTCAGTTATATTATAATACTTCTATCTGACAGATAAATTGCTTTTTATAAAGTCTGCTTCCATTGATACAAACTGCTTGGTTGATTCCCTGTACTTCCAATGAGACCAATCTTCTTTATTCCACATGAAAAGCCCCTTCATCCAGAAGTTTAAGTGAAGCTGTACAGTGGGATGCAACATTTGTTAGACAGGGAGTCAAAGAAGCAGTGTTATTACCCAAAGAAGAGGAGCCCACATATTGTACCACCATGCAGGTTTGGAATTATTGGCATCTCTGCTTCAGACTGGAGTCTTGCCACCAGTCTGTAAAGCTTGAAGCATGCTGAGTTCAATGGAAGCTTTTTGCATTAAAACCTGAGTGCTGCATCTCAAGCTTTAGGTGCCTATTTGTTGACTTTTCAGAAATAAGCATGTAAAAACACTTCTTAAGGATTAGAAAGGGCTCCATATCACCAAATGAAGTTTTTATCTATATGTTTTATTTTGCATTTATATTTCAATCATCTACATATTAACATCTTATTAGCAACCGCTTGTTTAAGAGAGCATATCAGGTTATCTGGCTGGAGATAACAAAGCATGTTTTCCATAGAGGCTTCCAGACTAGAGGCTACACAGATGTGCCTGAGTTAAAAGGATCTCACTGTGTACTTTGAGAAGTGTAGATGGCTTCTGTATTTAGAGAAAACTCATCTGAAGCATCATAAAATAAAATGTACGGAAAATATAATATTCCATAATTAAGATTTCTAATGAATTGCCTTGTTAATCCATACAGTGTATGCATGTTGCAAAATTTTCCTGGCTTAATTAGTGCACTTGCTGATTATGTTTATTTCCTGATGTACACACTGATTAAGCATTGTCCATACACTGAGGCTTGAAGCGGGATCAGTCTACAAAATAGTACCTAGTCATTTAACTGGAGACTCAGAATGCAAATAGATCAACTTATGTAAAATTAAATTAGTTCTAATAGAACCCATTTTGACTGAGCAGCTGGTGACACATTATAAACAGAATTCTCTTGTTATATGAAATAAAGGGCTTCTACTAACAGATGCTTATATACTTTTAAGCCACACACACACACAAAAAAAGGATTTTATTATGTTTAAGGTTTAAGTTGATGGAAGAAAATAAATTCTGAGCTTTTTAGGTAACACCTCTGCACTGGATCTCTGCATCCCTATCTGAATACTGTATAAGGTCAGGTAGCCCTCTGCAATGCTCCATGTAGGAACCTAAAGGTGAGTAGTCATTAAATCATAAGTCCCACAGTTAACACATCAAACCCGCCCTCTTTAACAAGCAGTTTCTCTCAGCTGATTTTTGAAATACAATATTAAGATTTGGTACTGTCCTTTAAATCTTAATTATTTTGTTCTTTTAATAGAAATGACAATTTTTTGTTTGTTATTTTTTTTGAAACATAATTTCAGACTTGTTATAACACTCAAACTAGCCATTACAAAGCAGTTGTGTGCCATTCCTAATCAACATTTCACAATTAACTGCAATTTTTTCCTAGGAATGTTGTCAGACATCCTGAAATGTGTAAAGTCCCCATGACAGGCATTTTTCATGGTGACAGAACATTTAGTGTTCTGTATGAATGAGTCTGCTGTGTTTAAACTCCTGGATGGATATACTGTTTATTTATGGCAAATTTGAGCCTTCAAGAAACAGAATAAAATAGCTTCAAAAGAAATAAGTGATTGAGCAAGTGAGTAACACATTAAAGGTCTAAATTTGTACTTTATGGCTGTAATGGATTTACATCTGATTGTAGATTTATTTACGATAATTTTTTTGTGCAGAAGGCATACTTACAGACTCCTTGATTCTTGTTCTGTGTTTGACAGTGCTTACCCTAGAAAAATTTCTCTCCTTAACTGACTTTCTACATACAGAAGCATGCAAATTAAGGCATGTGGATGCTTTAAAATATTATAAAATTACTCATATCTTTGATAAGTTATTTAGGAAAACAATTAATGCTTTTTTTTTCTTTCTCTCTTTTTTTTTTTTTATTTTTTTCTTTTTCTTTTTCCCCTGGTGGATTTGTGATTGCATTTTGATTGTTAGTCAGTGGCACCTACTAAGCTGAATTAAAAATATTGGTTGACCCATTCAGAGTCTGGTTGTTTTTCTGCTTTTACTCAGTTTTGATTCAATATCAATATATTCTATGGAATTAGAAGTTACAGAGTTTATAGCACAGTATTTTAATCAACTCTTGCAGAACCTAGATGAGTAAAGACAGATGAAAGTCACAGAAATTAAATATCTACTTCTCACTATAATTTGAATAAACAAGCAATAAAGCTTAACTAAAAGAATTACATCTGTACTTATTTTCTTAATGCAAGGTTGAGCCATGAAGATGTGGATTTTCAATTAGCAAGAAACTTGTACTACACTTGCTACTTCTTTTTGACAACATGGAAGATATACTAGCTTCAAATTTTAATAAAATCATCTGAATGTACATTTCTTCAATTACTTATTTTATTAATTTGAAAAGGTAAAATTACATATTTTTTGTTTAAGGGACTTGAATTTTTATCCTTATCATGTGCCTCCCTGTTTCTGTAGGGGAAATGGGAACTCAGTGTGGTACATACACAATCAAACATTGATATTATAATTGATACAGAAAATTATGGTTTAGATACATTATTAAAAGTACTGAAACATTCTACCCTTAGAACTGATTTGTATAACAAAAAAATGTTATAATGTTTTCCATATATGATGTTTTATGACTAATCTTTCCTATGTTTATTCACATGTCTATTCATACATGAATACCTGAAGAGGAAAAAAGTATTACTGAATCTTCAAGATCTGATAATTAATTTTTTTGCACTTTGAGTACCTAAACCAGAAAGGAAGTATTTTTCCTGGATAGCCAAAAAGGCATGGTTCCAGTTTTATCTGCTAGTAATGCAATAACACCCTTTTCAAGTGTGAAATGCTGCTCTTGTTTTCTGAATAAGACTTTTGAAAAACAATATTACTGTTTTCATTAATATTTGGAAAGGCTAATTTTAACATGAAAAGCTACTCTTTAGAGTATTCTAGAGAATATACAAAAATTACACATCATATACTTACTTAGTAATTTTAGGAGACATTTTTTTAAATGGGAAATGTAAATTTTGTCTTTAAATACAGTCCTTTATTCCATCATTTCAATTAATAAACGTGTGTGAGAATTAAATTTTTAAACTAATTTCCTCCATAGTCACTTAAGATTTTAATATTGCAGAAAGAATTAAATGCATGAATCTTTTAGCAGTCTTCACTGGTACATTATAGATCTGCTCCAGAGTTTCCAAACGATGAGGAAAAAACCCTGTCCTTTGTACAAATGAAGTCTTTTGCCTACTATCTCCAAAAAGGCAAGAGCCTTTATACCCAGGAGTTGTGCTTTTTAGTGTGGTAAGCTCTTAATCTGCATGCCTTAATGCAAAGCTCTTTTAGTGGGAAAGATGTTCTTGCCCATCATTGTTATGAAAACATTTAAAAGTGTTGGGTTCACTGATCATAAGCATAGCACAAAATCTAGCTCGATGGCTTTCTGCAGAGATTAGAAGCAATGGAGCAATCGATATGAACGGATTTAAATCTACACCAAAGTTTTGGAGAGCAGACCATATATCAGAATTTATATGCACTTAAATCATTCCTCCAAGGATGTCCATTTTACCACATCTCCTCTGTATTCCCTTGAAGATGCTGAAAAATCCCCACACCAATATGACTTATAGTTATTTGAAAACAATCTCAATTTAAATTTGCAAAATCTCATTCTTTTACTTGTTTTGTTTGTCAGCAGCTTTTAATGGTGGTAAAATATCCAGATGACTGAAAAACATTTACTGCTAGTCAAACCTTTGTGTAATAGAAACTGAGGCTAATAATATCATACCTAGGCACTGGTTATTATGGTCACAGTTTACATTCCTGACACTTTCTGACCCGTTTTACATTTCCTGACCCATTTTATGCCCAGAAAGAGGAAAAACAGCCAACACACATTCCAGACTGAAATTTAAACAGCCAAAAACCATTCTACCATTAAGCAAGAAGACAATACAGAGCAAGCAAATAAATCCAAATATGCTTAAATTGCTGCTTTAAGCTGCATGGCCTTTTCATATGATTCATGCAAAAAAAAAAAATCCAAAAACCCCAAAACAAAACACAAAAAATCCTCCCCCAAAACTGTTAACCCCAAACTAATTTGGGATCACAGCTCCGAAAAAGTGCAAAGCTTCATAATTTTCACGATTTCTAAAACATATCAACCGCAAAATCCCAGTGTACTAGGATCAGAATTAAAACCACATGAAGTGAAATATCAAACTTTATGCTCAAAAGAACTAAGAAACTTCCCGAGACACAACCTTAATTTAAAGAAGCAAAATTACAAGAAGTCATGTAGAGCAGTATTCTCCTCCCCTCCTTGGAAATGTGCAGCTCTTTATTATGGAATGGCAGTAGCCCCTCTATAGTTAGGGTTGCAATCAACTTCCATTATGAAGCCCTATTTTAGCCCCCTGTAACTTTGGCTTGAAAAAATTGGAATACAAATTGCCATATTTTCTCCGAAAGCGAAGAAGTGTAGCTGAGGATTTTTTTGTTTATTTAGTGGTCTGTGATGATTAGTGCTTTTTTTTTGCCTTTTTTTTTTTTTTTTTTTTTTTTTTAATTGAGGACAAATTGTTTAAGTATTACAAAGTTTAAGTGCATAAGGAAAATATAACACGTTTAATTTTTAAGGTTTTTGGAAGTTTCTTTATAGTTTCTACTATATCTGCCCTTATTAGTTGAAATTATTTTCAAATAATATAACAAAAAAAGCTATTGCATTTTCTCCAGTAGGAGGGATGTGCCTATTTTTTCTCTTGCTGCTGACAGTAAGAATATTTTGCTGGTGACTTGTATGGACATAGAACTAGGCAATCTGATCAATACTTTCAAAAGCAAGTCATGTTTGCAATTATGGTGTATATCTCAAAGTGGGGCATAATTCATGTCTTGATCTACTTGGAGTTTTTGAGCAAGTGATTAGTTTCTGGGGCTCTCTGCATATTCTTGGTTGACATTTCCAACATATAGGGAATGACTGAGTTTTAAATTAAAAGACTGCTTTTAGAAATGCCAGACAAAAACATATACTTCGCTACTGAGGGCTAGTGACTAATGACACAGTGGTTTACACTAGCCACTCCCAGCATTCAGCCTTATTTATCACGCTTGGCTCATTTCCTAGGATTAGGTCCAGAATAGCCTCTGGCTATGTAGGCTGTTCAACAAAGTGTGTAAGAAAAGAAAGCAAGTCTAGTCCATGGAAACATAGTTCTCCCTTTTTTCAGATGGTTGTTATCCCTTTCTGGATTTAAGCTTTTTAAGTACTTTATGATTAAAGAACCAGACATTCTTGTAGATCTCATTGATTCACAGAGGGAAAAAAAAAAAAAAAAAAAAAAAAAAAAAAAAAAAAAAAAAAACCAACACCTTCTTATGGCTCTCTCTTATGCAAACCATTACAAAAAAGTTTATTGTACTATTTCTGTTCTATTAAAATTATGTCCTCAGTATTAGAAAGAAGATTTTTCTGCCCTGAAGTCATAATTTAATTTTTCCTAAAATTTACGTATATTTATTTACATGTTTAGATGAAATATATATTTGTATATAGACACTTGAAAATAGAGTTTAATTTATATATGCCTGTTTATAGCCATTTAGACAGTCAAAGTTCTCATACACGGTGTTATAACATTAAGAATTGTAATTATTTATTGCATTAGTATGGCATTTTAAAATCCTAACAAGATGCATAAAATGTAAATTTAAATCCAGTTGTGGTTATATACACAAAATATTACATACACAGGCTTTGGATCCTTTTAATGCACTCTTTAAGATTTCCTTGTGAGATTACTGTGTCTTATGGCATAACTCTCTGAATGCATTCCAGTAAAGTTATTCAAAGTTCAGCAATATTAATTTAATGTTGTTAAAAAAACCCGCAAAATAAATTTAGAAATTTTAACAGCAAAATCTGACAAAGTTTTAAAAATATAATAGAAATATCTAGGAAGATGGTTCTACTGAACAACTCAGACTGGTTTTAGTAGGATATATCTATAAAATAGGTCCTAAAAATTTTGAAGCAGAAAGAAAATCCTGTGCCAAAATCCTGGTGAGTTAAAGAAGGAAGAAGATGCCAATAATTTCTGTCTCTATATTCTGTCTTTATATATAATATCTGTCTTTATAAACATGAATATTTAAAAATACTTCTTTCAACTCCTCCTTTCATTATGGTAATTAATTTTGAGGTCCCTTTGAATTTTGGTTCACCATATAGAGTTTTTAAACCCTAGGAACACTAAGGTCACCGTTTCTACAGTGTCATTAAGGGGTTTTTTTTTGAGAATAAGTATGTTATATACACAAGCAGAAAGGGGAAAGGAAAATGATGTGGAGGATCTCCCTGGAGGAAGCAGCTGTCAGGGATCGGATAAAACATTGCTGGCAATAGGTGTTGGAGTTTTTTGTATGTAGCTGAGAGAGCAGCAGAAAAGGTTGCCTTGGCACTTTCCCAAGGCATGGATATCAGTTACAAAAATCTGAAGAACCACATCTGGAAGCCTAGGGAAATATGAGGACAGAAACTTAGCCTGCAAGACAGATGGGTGTTTACCTGTTGAATCCTCTAATCTGGAAAATGGAATGTAAGTAACGGAAACAGGGCAAGCAGACACACGTGCCTGCAGACAAGTCCACATCAGAGAAAGGATGTTTCCCAAACAGAAACTGGAATGCTCCTAGTTGCCCTAGGTAAGCTTTAATAAGAAATACATAATAAAAAATGTGAAGGGAATTGAGGGAAAGGTTCCATTGTCGGAGATCAGGATATTTACACCACTATGTTGTGCTTTGCATTTCTCAGGACTGTTTAGATTAGGTGAGCTTTGTATTAACATTTCCAGGGCTCATTTGCTCTGTTAAAAATAGTTATATTCCCAGAGTCTGATGCTGCAGATACCCATGAGCAAGTTTTTCAAGGTTAAGAGTAGAAGTTAAAGGTGTCACCCCTACTTCTTACAAAATTTATGGTGTGTGTTTGAAAGGTGCAAATGGCACATACAAATCCTTAGCAAATGGATCCAGTTAGCAAATGGATCAATAATTTAGAAGTCAAAAGTTTTCTAAAATATGGTTTACATAAACAGAATAATTTTGCTTTCTGTGTCAAGACTTAAAAGTTACTAATTTATGACAAGATCCAACATTGTGACTCAGGAGAATTTTCCCAGCTGATCAGCTATCTAAAATGCAAATGAAAATCTAGGATAGTAAGTTACCACAATAGCAATATGATTATTGTTTTTTATTTATGCACTTAATGATACAATCATTAGGAGAAAGATGTGTTTGAGAGCTTTTTTTAATTAGCAGCAAGAGCTGAGAAAATTTGTTCTTATTTAGCCATATTATGGGAGTTTTTGAAAGGCTTAATCCATATTTGACATCACCTACACCTAATTTTCAGTGGATATTAAATAACTGTTTTCAGTTACTTATTAAGGCTATATATTAAAGTAAATAAGACTGCAAAAAGGCAATTTTCTCCCTCGGTTTTAGATTTGCCTGAATTTCATAAAACTGCAACTCTGACCAGCAATATCCTAGTCTTGCTTTCAGTGAGGTACAATCCCAACCATAAACCCCATTAAGATTACTTTTTTACATGCTTTGCTTGGAGAATTTTCCATAAGTCCTTTGAGTATTTTCATAGAAAGCCTAAGAGAATTGAATGTATGCCTGCTCTAGGAGACTTTGAGAAATCTCACCTGAAATGTCTGTTTTCAGCTTTCTATGGTACAATTTATTGGCAGGAAAGGAGTACGTCAAAATTTGCTGGCTTTCTCTAGGGTAATGTTGAGCAAACATTTAAGAAAGAAATTGGCTAGAGAGAAGATGAAATCTTTCTGTTATTTCAGTGAATAGAGTATTTCATGGAGAACATGCTGAAAACCTTTACATTCCCATGAGCCAATATATAATTTTAATTGGATAACTTCTCCCTTGTTAATATTAGTTCAGGTATCTTTTCTTCTTCCTCCTTTCTATTCCTCTAAACTGACACTTTTGAAGTAATATGTTGTACAAACATGGTTAGTACATTTTATAAATGTCATTTCAATGTTGAATGCTATTGATTTGTAGTTTTTATGCTATGTATATATCTGCCAGCTTTCCTCAGCATAAGCCTGCAAAAATAACTCACTCCAGGCTGATTTATTATTTTTATTCAACCAGGTGCTTCATGAGTTTGGCAACTTTGGCAGTGTTATTGTCTATAATGACGCTGCACTTGGTGCTTGATGATGCCAACATGTGCAATGAATTTACTGGCTCCAGCAGAGAATATTTCATTCCCTTATCTCTTTGTGAAGAAGCAAGCTTCATCTCCTATATTGCTTGTTTTTTCAATACGTCTCATGTAATCTCTCTGATTTCTTTGATATGTTTCCCTTTCAAGAATGTTTACTTATGATTCCACTAAGCCAATAGCTGTTCACAGAAGTAGAAACACATTTTTTATGTTGAAGTTCCTTTATAATTATTGTCGCTATTTTTTGTTTCATTATATCTCTTAGTCATCTCTGTTTTGTTTGGGAGGTAGTATCATAAACAAGTTTTTCTCTTTTAAGTAGATTTGGAATATCTTTTGGTAAGATGTGGGGATACAGAGAGTGCATCTATTCCTGCAGAGGAAGGAAAACTAACTTTTTCCACTGCATTAGTTGCTCCTTCATAACTGGAAGATAAACTAAAGTCAGGTGAAAACACTGAAATTTTCAGTATTACCTAATGCAATATTTATGGTACTTATTTAAAGTTCTGTGCAGTTTTTCAAGTTTTCCATGAACTTGAATAGCAATCAGGTAACTGCTGTACAGTCTATGAAGAAATTTTATTTGTCAGTCTGGTTTATCTGACATATTACCACCATTGATTTACAATTTTATCTATGGTCTTTGAGGAGTATTTTATTTATCTGTTGAAGGTTATGAGGTCTTGTACCTGACCATGACTGCACAATTTCTTATCAGAAGTCTGAACAGTAACTACTGCATATTGAAATGCACATTTGTTTCAGTTGTGTTTCTGCAACAAGCGATCACTCTCTCCTATTATATTTCACTTTTGCCTAAGTAGCAGTTTGAGGGATAATTTAGCTTTTTTTTACCTTTTCCTCATTAGTCTTGCAAGTTTAGAACCTCCTATCACTTAGATGTTTAAAACAAGATTACTGTTGCAACCTAAAGTTTTGCTAAGTTTTAAGCACTTACATCCGAAGTACATTATTTTTAAATGCATACGGAACACAATCCAATCTGCCAGTTTTTCATTACTTATGGGACTACAAGCCATGCAAAATGTCGTTATGTTAAATCTGAACTTTAATTAGAACTGATTTAATGACAAATATTTTTTTTTTCCTTCTTACTTGTCCCAGTGAAAAGTAACAAATACCTTTGAAATCATCTTTTAGGAAGTAGTCCTAAAAAGCATATTTTTCAATATGCATGGCACTACCACTGCAACTACATAGGGAGTTATCATACAGGGAAAAGTAATCAGTATGTACAAATTTTACTCATCCTCCCAGTCCCATGTTCCTCCCATGTTCAAGAGGATCTGAATATCGCTGCTAAGTGAGCTGTATCTTTAAAGAAAATGAGGTGCTTATCCTTGACCCTGGAAAAAATAAAGACTGTGACCTAAATGCCAGTCTCTATGATCAATTAAGGCCATGCACAGAAGATCACAAAAAAAGGAAAAAAAAAAAAAAGAAAGAAAGGGAAAAAAAAGACTGAGAAAAAAGCTCCATCTGGTTCAGAAGAGAGTGGCCAGTTCCATAAATAACACAAGCTGTCAGGAAAACATCATTCCTGAAGTACTCTCTGTATTGGCTTTCTGTCCAACTACTCTTCCACTACAAGGAGCTTCAGAGCTTTGCATAGGCTTGGACCAAACCTATGTCTTCATCTCACCATAAGTGCCTCATTCATGAGTTCTTTCAAATTAGCAAGGTGGAGAATGAAATGTACAGAAGTAAAGAACATGAACATATACAATTCTAGAATCCTATTGCACATGCACACATACACGGATGGACACAAAAACACAAAAAGCCCATGTACACAGAAAAAAAAAAAATAGGTTTTCATTTCAGCTGAGATTTTCTGAAACAGGGAAACAAAATCCAACTGCGACATTATGTTTGGAAAATGGAATGGCAAACTCCACACCAAAGTGTGATGTAAAGATGAACAGTAAGCTTTACATTAAATTTGTTTTTTGAATCGTTGTCTTGGGAGCTAATAACATTTGTACTCTAGTTGTATCTATTACTAGGTCTGAAGGTGAAAGTGCTGGGTGTTGCACAATTGTAAGGTAAATAAATAAATAAGTGTTCTGGAAGTTTATGACATTGGTGCACAATAGAGATATGCTTGTCTTGGGTTTTTTTAGTTGGGAGACAGGTTTCATTAAAAATGGAAATGCTAACAGAGAACACGAGCAGTGCTGAGACACTGCTGACACAACAGGAGGAGGATCCACAGGCCCAGCACTGTCTCTGTAGTTTTCTATCACTCACTTCAAGAAAGCATCTGGCATCTCCATTTTCCTCCAGATGCCACTCCATGTCTCCTCTCTGGTGTTAAATTTCTGGCTCAAGGTATGTGGGCTACTGAAAATTGCTTTCTACAGTCTTACCAATTTTGAGGTAAGGAGTAGCAAATTTCCTTGATTCAATTATGCACTAAATCTCTAGCACATTATGGAGCCACTCCTTTCCCAGAATGTTTCTTCAGTTTTACTTTAACATCCTTCCCCCTACTGCAGAGGGAGACAAAGGATTCCCCATTTTTCTAAGGTCTTCCGCGGGGAAAAGAACAAAAGACAAATAGTTTCTTTAAGTATATTTTCTTAGTTAAACATACAGTTTATAGGTAAACTGTGTTACTGAGGAATCAAATGGTTACTCCCACCAATACCTGAAGTATTAAAGGATGTGAAAGTTGTGGCATGAACAGGGTGAAGAGACACTGGAGATTATACTTGCTCAGGGATGAAATGGAGATCGGTACTCCTGCCTGTTAATCTGTTGAAGATAAATAGCAAACTGCTGCATTTACTTCTTTCTGGTTTGCATTCAGAAGACAACACAGAAAATTCACTTTGAAACATTTCCTTAAAGGTGCATGATCAATCCCTAGGGAGAAATTCACGGCCCGGGGAGAGTCTTGTGCTTGGGTTTGATAGTGACAGATAGCAATGGAATACAGTACTTAGTGCTCCGAACTAAGAGACCATTATGTGTGCAACTCACAGTGAGACCATGGCAGAATAAAGCTCCCCCCAGCCCCACCCAGAAGTGTGGCTGCCTTTGTAATTTTAATTGGTCTGTGTTTGTGGAGTGGGGCCTCTATTTACTTATGGCTTGGGGCTTGTGTTTACCAAGCCTGGTGGAGGCCAAGTGTCATATCACTGAAGCTTAGTTCCTGCAAGCTCTCTTGCTATATCTTGAGGCACTTTTCTTTTCAGTATCTGTGCCTGTCTAATTCACGAGCTTCTGTGAAACAAGCACAGGAGGGTACAAGGCCTACAGGGAGGAATTACACCTAATTACTCAAATAATTGCTAGGCTGTTGCCTTCTTAGTCACTGAAAATAATTTCCAGGTCCCTGGCTTTTATAGATAGTCTTCTAGAGGCAGGAGGACACAGCCCCCTTTTTAACTCAGCCCATTCACTCACAAAATCAGAACACTCGAGCCTGCAAAATTAATAAGCACCACTTCCATTACATATATTTTAGGTTGTTGTTGCCGTGGCGATAAAGTCAGGGACATTGAATCTCCTCTGTTGAGCCATTGTTATCATCCCTGGCCATCTGCTGCAGAGGAGTGATATTCCATCTCATTTGCATGATGACTGATATATGGGAGGTTTGGAAGGACATATGCCACAGCAATCATGTGATGAAAATTAAAGTGAAAGTTTTGGGCCCAGAGCCGAAAAAAAATCTGTGTATGCGCATGAGGCTGTTGATGTGCAAATGTGAATCATATTGAGAAGGTTTGAATAGGGAGGTGTGACGTAAAGAGGGGACACAAACGCAGGTGCTTATCTCTAGGCAGTCAAAGGCGCTGGATGTCATATCATGGGAACTACCTTTCAAAGGCACAGCTTTAGTGCACAGTTCAGGACACAAGGGAGGAGAAACATATAAGTTTTGGAAACAAAAATAAAGTAAGTTTAACAACTTTTTCACACTATGAACCCATTGATGTTTAAGCAACTTGTACTATTAGTAACTTTCTGTCTTTTTCTTTTTGTTTGTACTCTCAGCTTGCAAAAAACCCAAAAAATCCTGTCCATATATTGATGTTAAAATCTTGAGAGATTGCTGTTAAGAAGTTTGAGGGGGTTTAATCCGTGTTTAAAATGGTCTCTGCAAACTTTTTTTTTTTTTTTTTCTTTTCTTTTTTTTTTTAATGACACTTGCACTGTTTCTTCCACAATGTATGCTTGGTCTTTATCTTAAATGCTATTTTGGGCCTCAATTAAAAAATAGCTACTTGTAACTGCTTTGAGACAGCTTTCTGAATAAAATGTCATGGTGTAATTGCATTTATACTGCCTCAGTAAAGCCTTTGTTCATATACATTTTACAATTGTGCAAATTTGCAGCTCTAGCTATTTGATTTGAGGAAATGATCACAAGGACACTTTTCCTCTCATTTTGAAAAGTTACTGAACTTAAATACTGGCTTTTTAAAAGAGAAAGAGAAAAAAATGAGGTGGGAGAGGGAGAGTGGGACCAGTGTATTTGTAGGAACTGTTCGATAAATGCAGGTTCATTTGCAGTTCTGTATTATAGACCAGAGAGCTTTCTCAGGATGTTTTAGAATGCTTTAAAATCATGTGTAATGCTTTTGAAATGAAAACTGTTGATCAATATGCTTATTAACTTTACTCTGAGGGAAAAGGGGTCTTTCAAAGTATGGCATTCCTGTCCTTTAAATTATTTGGGATTGAGAGAGTGAAATGAGAGCTTCTGATTAAAAAAGTGAATACTGTACTTCAGAATGAATGTACATGTCAGGAAAATCTTTAGAAAGTTAAATGACAGTAATATCAGACAAGGCTGAAGAATGAAATGGACCTTCTGGGACAACATTTTGCAGGAGGATAATTTTTATGAAATAGCATTTGATGCAAAATCTGTTTAACACTCTGATCAGCAATAGCTCTCTCTCTATCTCTCTGACTTTCTTTTGTCTTTAACAAAGCACTTAGTTCAGATGTTTGTCTTCCTTCATATGTAAATAACAAGACAATCTTGTGCAAGGTGCTGTGAATTTTTCATTTAAGAGATTATGAAAGCACAAATCCCAGATTTTATCCTTAAACTGTAAAACTGTATGGGGTGAACTTTGTTAGTTAAGGATCTTTGTGGGATTCAAAACGACCATTTGCTACCTCTTTTGTCAATTAAATTAGTTAAGTTAATTGCGTAGATGTGTCTTTTTTGGTTTGGCTGTGCAGTGGTTTTGTAATTCTCGAGGAAAATTGCAGCATTCATGATGAAAGCTTTCTCTAAGACAATAATATATTTCTGCTCTAAGGTAGGTAACAAATAATACAAATTTGGAATGAAGAATTTCTAAATATAGGCTTTGCCTCTTAACTTCCCAGTTTGGAGCATTTTATTTTTACTTGTAAATATAATCTTTGTGTTATAGTACTTTCATGCCTGCAGGCTAAGATTACCAGTCTTCCTTTTTTTTTCTTTCTCCTTCTAAATATTCAATTACTCAATGGTAATTATTATTATGTGGCCTTCTTGGCTTACTGCATTATTAGATTAATATAGATTTCTTGTGCCAAATTAGCGGAAATCACTGCTATACACAACAACGAATCACTTTTTCTTTTTTTAAGGGTTTTTGTTGTTGTTGTTGTTTTGTTTTATTTACTTTGTTGAATAACAGGAAGACTTTGACATCACAGTGTTTTATTCTCAAGACTTTTAACGTAATATGTCTTTGTAAGCTGAGCGGGAGATGTGGTGTCTTTTTGTTTTGCTTTTTCTCTTGTAGGTTTCTAATAGAAACTTTGGTTAAATTATAACTTAATTTTTTCAGAGATTTATTAATAGGGATCTTGGTGAACGAAATTGCAGTTCAAGCCCTTAGATCTCTGATTCTCGTGACAGAGGTGTGTAGCAGAGGGGAGAAAACCGAAAACGAAAGAAGAGGAGCTGTCCAGGGTACTGCAGGGTACTGACTGATATTTCCTGTTACTGCTACGAAAAACATCATTACTGAAGTATTCACAAAGCTGCCACCATTTGTTGCTTTTTCTTTTCCCCCTCAGAAATAGAAAAAAGCACCCACCTTACAACAAAGTCAACTATAAATACGATGTGCATGAAAAACTTAATTGAGGAGCATGTCATCTTTCTGTGAGCAGCAAATACACACTCAGATCACAGTAACTTTCAAAAATTGCTTAGTAAGATTAAATTTTTATGTGAAGGTTTTTGCCAAAGTTACAGACAATAAACTTTACCAGTCTAAATTAATCTATGAGTACAACACAAATGGTTTCTATGGTAGTACTGTAATGTAAACAAAACAAAGGAAAAAAAAAAAAAAAAGCAGATCCCAATCTTGCATTACTTGATTGTTTTTGAAATGAATTCTTGTCCTTATGTGACCTGAAATGTGTGGTTATAAAGCTATAGAAATCCAAACGATCATATTTGTTTGATATGAAATGAAAAAAAAAAATATAGTTAAATTGAAAGTTTAACATCATGAAATTCAAAATCCCAAGCGGTATATAAACATTAAAAGAAACTTTGGACTGCTAATCCTAGGAAATGAGTTTTATGGATTGAATTCAACAAGGCTTCAGAAATGGTTCCATCTGCTGCCTAGCAGCTGGTGAAAGGATAAATTTAATTCATTAATTCATTTGGAAAAAAGGATCCAAATAGTAAAGACTTCATTGCTCATAATGCACATAGGTGAAAATCAAAACTGAAATTAGGTCCAGTTGATCATCTTTGATTGCGAGAAACTTTTTCTTTGTAATTGTTATAATTATCTTGATCAGTTGGTTGACAGTATATTGACTATACTGTTAACCGGTATTTTTATGTCTTAAAAAGTTGAGAATAGTTCTGAAAGTATAACCCTTCTTCCAGAAGGAACATCCCTACTTTGGAAGTTACAGATTGTGTAGGTTTTAAAAGTTAGGTTGTTTCAGTGAAACAATACTGATGTCTTTCCATGAATATTTGCAACTTGCCTCTTATTAAATTAGTTTAAAAATACAAAATAAGGGACCACTGAAATTAGAAAATAGACTTATGCATAGTTAAGTCACCATAATAATCCAAACCCAGAACATCAAATGCAGAGTTTATTACTTTACTTTTCTATTAGTCACAAATTTTCTATTAGAGTCACAAGCTTAATCTTTTCGTTCTTGTCTTCACCCATCTGAGCTTCATGCAAATGGCTACAAATTAGAGTATGAGTGAAAAATATAAGTTAACAACTGAGAAAGGGTGATATTTAAAAATCCAGAGTTTAAAAGGCAAAGGTAATTGGATGAATGCTTCAATAATAAATTGGCATTCAAGCTCTAGCTATAAAGTTTTCCAAATTACCACAATCTCCAGATGAAGATTTTTTTTAAGTTGTTGCCTCTAATTTATTCTAAGTCATAAGCAGTGAGTGCAGAGTTAACTAAGGCTTTTGAACAGTAAGATGATTAAGTGGAAAAATCTCTTGTTCATTTTATACAAGACACACAGGTGAACCTGTGCCTCATTACTTGCTGAGGAATATAAAGGACTGATGAACCTGTTATCCTGGAACCGGCTAAATATTTTCCAATGTCTATTTTCAGTGTTTCGGCTTGAGATGGTGATTTCATGAATGATATTTGGCTTTTTCCATTTCCTCTGTAGCCCATAGCTCACTGTGGTGGGTTTGTTGGATTTACTATAAAGGTTCTGTTCGCACCCTGTGGGTTGGGTTAAGAATTAGGATTTATGCATTTACTTCTACTGTTGCTTTGTTTATACAGCTTTGGTTTAGTTTTGATCCCTTTTTTTTTGCCTTTGAGGCTCTTCCACAGTGTCAGCTGCTGACTGATAGTAGGAGAACGGCCTCGTGGTGTGAATGAAAGGGACCTAGCGGTTGGTAAACAGAGATAAGGAATAAATAGAGCACAGGCAAAAGGAGATAGTTCTGTGGGAGCCCAGATTGCCGCCAGTCTGTTCAAGTGAGATGCAGTGCCTGTCCTTTTCCCAGATTAAATTAGTGTGCGAAATCTCCAGTGACCTCCTCCCCTTCTCCCCACACTCTTTAGCCAAGCTGAACAGCCTCTGCTGTAAAGTATTCATTTTATCCAGGGACAAGTTGGACAATAGAACTCTCCCTGTTACTTATGGACAGCTGTCGTGATTCATGGGGCTTTTCAGCATTTCATTTTTCATAAGAGTTAAAAGGGTTTTACCTTGTAACTGACGAGAGGTTAGAAATGCTAAGATGCCAGCCCTGAGGTTGCCTGTAGTAAGGAAGTTAATAAATAAATATCACACATGCACACACAAACACATCCCCTCCCCAATGTGTGAAAGGCTGTGTTTTTTGTTAGGGCTGCTCTTCTTATTTAAAGGGGTTTAATTGTGATAACATGATTACACTGAAGCATGAACTGCATGGAGAAATTAACAAGCAGAGACACAGCGATATGCAGGGCCCCTAAGGTTCCCTAAATTAAAGATGACCATTGCAAACCCAGTGAGTGCCCTTTTCCCTTCTTTGCCCTTGCTTCTGCCTACAACTCCTATCAGTTTATTACCTGCAAATACAAATAACTCCCAGAAAAGAGTAAACACTCATGAGATACCTCTGTGGTCTATCCCTCTCTCTCTCTTTTTTTTTTTTTTTTTTTTTTTTTTTTTTTTTTTTTTTTTTTTTTTTTTTTTTTTTGTGATTTACTGCAAATATATTCAGCATTTTGACTGATTAAATAGACCTTCGGCAACCTTGAGGGTCACTGTGTAGAGTATGTACATAGAAAATGCATCAGCCCATTGTACCCTGGCAGCTAATGAGATTGGTCGTTAAGTAAATGACACAAAGCCTACAAAAAAAGCTTAGCAGCTCACTAGAGTATCACAGAGTGTCCCTGCACACCACACAACGACACAAACAGTGGACTAACCTAGCCCACCCCTGCTTTATTCTACATCACTGCTTCCCTGATGTCAGCGTGAGAGGCAGAACAAAGGCTAAAAGGCACACGGTAAGTCAGTCTGACAATTATGCCCTAGGGAGAAAGTAGAGCAAATCTTAGCCTAACCATGGGGTTGAAAGTCCGTTTCTAGACAAGTAGGTCATAATGAAGGGATTTTTTCCCCCCTCCTCTCACTTCATGAAGGGGAGAAAAAATATCTCTGGAATCAAGGTTGTGTTTGTTTCTTGTTTGTTTGTTTCCTTTTCTTTCTGTCTGATTTGCCAGCTTACAAAAGTTTCTGGAATTCCGAAAGTAATGTGAAACAGTATGTTTTGTCAACTGGATATTTCAATTATAGTCTAATTAATTAAATATTCCTTTTAGAAACTGTCACAGAGTAATCATTGCCTCAGATGTACATTACATCTGATGAACTTTACAGACAGAAAGTTTCCTTTTACTCCTCTGTAAAAATCTGCTGAAAATGTGTTATATATATGGATGCAAATTTCAATCCATTAGACAGCTATTTACTCCCCTAAATCCCTGGTACAGCTTTTACAAATATGCAGATATAAATTAACTTGATACTATAATTTTGGATTTTTTTTAAAAAAAAAAACTTTTACATGATGTCTTTCTCTGTGTTGTCTTTTACATGAGCTGAAATTAAAGAGTTGGAGATTACTGTTGAACAGTCATTACTTATTTTCTTTGCACAGCAGCAAAATATTCAGTTGATATCTTATAATAGCAGGTGCCTGTCTGTGTAACCAATGGTAAAATCTTCTAGTAGCATTTTAGTGTAGTACCTCAGGACCCTCTATTTTGCTGAAAAATGGCAACAGGAAGTTGCTGGAAAGTCTTGTTTGCATTACTAAAATGTTTCTCTCTGCTTTTCACTTTGGAGGCTCGGGGGACGTTAGCTTCAAAACAACATGATATTGCAAGATGCCTGTGTGCCTTAAGTAATGCTTCTTCTCTCCTTCCTGCAAAACCACTGCAAAACATATGCTTTAAGAATGCTTTATTGAATACAGACAGTTAAAAAAGGTGGGGTTTAGATATCAGTCTGCATTGCAATTGATCTGTTGTTGGGTCTTTGGGGTTTAGTTTTGTGTTTTGTTTGGGATTTTTAAATTTGTTTTGCTTTGTTTTGTGATTTATTTAATTTAGAAAAAAAGCCATGTCAATATATGTATATTTAGACATATCAGGATAACCTGTTCACTTAATTAAAACTCTTCACAGGTCACAGAAGTCAGTTCATTATGATATGTCCCTTACCCAGGAGCATGGGCAATATAATTTTCACCACAGCTTACAGACTAAGATAAAATGTGACATTCTAACACATATATTTGATGATTCCTTGCAAAGGGGTATGATTATATGCATATATACTAATCCATGTGCACGTATTCATAAAAAAAGTTCACACATGCAAAACACCATTTTCACCTATATACCATTCCAGTTACCGGACACTCTGTGTATTTTAGGTATATCTGCAGTTATATCTGCTTTCGTGTTTCCCAGTAACTCTAGTTTAAGAAATATAATGATAAAGTTACCAAAGTTAAGTAAAATTATGTATTTTAATTTATTTTCCATATTTTTAAAAGTTGTGTTCATCTCAGCAATGTTCTCCCTGTTACCTCAGCAAACGAGATATTCAAGCATTAGAAAACAAGCTTTCTTTCTATAATTCAAACCTAGATTAACAGAGATTTATAAAGCTTCAGTCTTGCAACGCAGTTTGCTTTAAAATATGCTAACTGATATTAAGTTTTCAATTTATTTTAACAGAAAATATTCCAAGATATTTGATGTTCAAGTGCATCCCCACAGCTTTTAAAAATTAGCGTATCCCTGTGACAAAATCATGTATCCTTTTTACGTAGCTACACCAACAAAAGTATAGAGTATTTGATATTTTAGCATTCACCTCATTAATAAGTTCAGCTATTTATACTGTTGAAAGGAAAGAAGGGTTTCATAGGGGTAATACACATGCAGCAGTGTTACAGAAATCATACTGCTGTAATCTGACAATTACATTCTGTAATCTGACAGGTTGAGCCTCAGTAAGTTTTAGTAGTTTTTCACAGCTTCACTTTTTTCCTCTTGTTTGTCATTTCTTTACTACACCTAAGAGAAGAGACAAAGAAAACTTGATTTCTGATTATTGATGTCAATCATCTGATTTCCCTGATAAACTGTGAAACACTCCAGATTTTTAGAAACCACTCTTCGCTCGACTTTTTGGACTTTGCAATCCAATATGAGGCCTCTACCTTTGTCTTACTGCACAGTTCCAGGGCACAACAGTTTGAGCTCTGCTTGTGGATCTGAAAAACTTTATAGTATTATGCAGCTGTAGTGAATAATTCTAATTCTTTTTTTTTTTTGCATCTTTATAGTTTTTCAAGCCAGTAATCCCAAAATATCTGATATTCCTGACAAGCAACTGTCTCTAAAGTTACTGATGATCCTTATAAAGGCCTGATGCTGTCGCTCCAAAATAAAATATAGCAGAATAAACTCTATGTTCTGCTATATCCACAAATATATAGAAAATCTAGACTAAAGTATTTTACTGAACTGATAGATTTTGTAAGTGTACACACGTACCTGGGATCGGGGCACTTTGTAGTTATTGTGCGCATGGTTGTGGATTATTAAAAACTACATAAGCAAAATCGGTGTTTCTGGATTTTAATTATCTTGAAGTACTCAAGATAACAGGTACTGTTTAATTAATTATAAAAAATGGTTTTCTCCCTCTTAACTTTTTTAGTATTTACATCAAATTTCTTTGGAGGAGAATTACTCTCATGTTCATGGAAGATTTTAATAGCAACTCTTGCCTTTCTAAGTGACTGATTTCTGATTCAAGAAAACGTGGTACACTAACAGCAAAAGTTACTTTAGGATGAACAAGTTTTTACCTTCTTGTGTAGGTGAACATTGACAAAAACATTTATACATAAGAGTGATTCCACTGAAGCAAAGTCAATGGCTCACTTTAATACATTAAAGCAGGTGTGTAAGCATTTTGAAGATGAGGGTTTTATTGATTTGTTTAAGAGATTCAAATGACATTTGCTAACACATATTTCAGGTTTGGTTTCATATGTGAACTTTTCCCTTCACTAAGGAGCTTTGGTGAAAAAGAGCTAGATTTTTCATTTAAAGGTGTGTATTTGAACTCCGCTTAGTTGTGCATTAGATTTTAAAAAAATTGCTTTAGAACTTTTCCAAAACATCGGTTCAAATAAGGAGCAGAGTTCGCAATTTCTTCTAAATGGTGGTCTTCTTTTTCTAGTAGTAGCATCACTAGGTCAGTTCCTAAATCTCAAGAGAAATTTTGGCACTTTCGCTGCCCCTCTTGCCCCCAAGCTGAAGCACATGTACAGCATCTGGACTGGCGCAGCAAAGTAGTAATGGCTCCAAAGGCACCGCTATGGACTATCAGGTCAATAATCCTTATGTTAAGAAGGATTTACATGATACAGAGTAATGGCTCTGTCATTTCTGAAGTAAAAATCCACTTTTTAATCAGCATAAAAATATTGGTTTTCACTCTTCACATCAGAGATACAACAGGAGCTAAAAAGACAAACATATAACTTCCTGAAATTAGAGTTCTCATTTAAATGTTTGAATAAAATAAATGTTAAAATACTGTAGGTAGACAGCCTCAGTGTGCCAAATAGGGTCTTTTTTGAAAATGTACTTCTTGTTCTCTAATTTTTTCTTCTTTACTATTTTAGAAGAATTATAGGATGTGTATGTCATGTCGTCAAGTAGCATTTTTATGAGGCAGTCCAGAAATAAATTTGGCTTAGGGGTTTGGTGTTTCTGTTTGTGGGTGTTTTTTGTTTGTTGTTATTTTTTTTTTGTTTTTCTTTTTTTTGGGAGGGGGTGTGTTTGTTTTTCTGGGTGGTGTTATTTGTTTTGGTGTGGTTTTTTGTTTGGTGGTGGTTTTTTTTTTTTTTTTGGTTTGGTTTTTTGGGGGTTTTTTTGGGTGGGAGCTTGGTTTTTCTGTTTAATTTTTTTTACTGAGCGATTTTCTTCTACTTCAGGCTGAGGTTTGACACAACCTAACACACATGATCTTGTTACAAAAGTAAGTTTGAAAGTAAGATCAACAATCACAGAAAACCACAGCTGTGATTTTTTTCCCTATTAATATGTTCCCTTTTCTCTAATTGAAAAAACTCTTTTCTCTGATTGAAAAAAAAAAAAAAAAAAAAGGCAACAAAAACAAACCACACATAGACACAAAACACCTTTCTTAAATATCCGACATTTGGGGGAAAAATATTTTCCTCACTAATGATGTGGTTAACTTGGACTCCATAAGAGGCACAGAATGTCACCAAATCCTAAACAAGCACTGCAACAAAAATGAAGAGAATCGAGTATGCATGAAACTTTCATTGTATCTCTAGCATTTTATAAAATTAAAGACCATTTTGAAGTATGTGTCTGATGGGAATCATCCTATATATAAGCATTCAACATTTACTGAACAGAGTGCAACTGAGCACATAAATCACACTAAGTAGCATTGACACTTGGTCAAAAGAAACATATATTTATGGCTCAAGTGTATGTCCAAGTCAATTTATAGAGAACCTTGCCATTATTTTTGTGATGAACAGTACTGTCTACAAAAAGGGTTAAAGAAAATGCATTCTGTTGCATCTGCTTACTAAATCCCTTACTTTAGTAGAAATTCAAATTTTGTAAAGATTATTCGTTTTATTGATGCATATAATTATAATCACAAGCCATCTGCTGATTTGGCAGGCATGGTTAAAATTCTCTAACTCTCATAACCTTTCAAGTACAGTGCCCTTGGGACTCTATTTCACTTTTATATTTTGGAAAACATGTAGGGACAAACAAGAGAGGTCATCTGCCGAAAGTCAGACCTGTAAAACATTAAAAGAATAAAGAGCATGTAGACTGCTCTTGTTTTAATAGGGAAAAAAAGGTATTTTCTATTTTGTTTCTCACTTCAGGAAGGATTATACTGGTTTTCATCACACACTTTGGGAATTTGAATTTTTTTCTAGGGATTAAAGCTCTCTCCTAACACCTCTGGGATCTGGGTTCCAAGTTTAAACTAAAAAAACAAATATTGTTCAGTTTGGTTGCCACAGGTGAATTAAACATATTTAACCTTGGCCTTAATTTTTCTTTTTATACAATTCTCATTGCATTACCATGTGAAATGTTTTAACACACAATATTTTTTTAAAAAAATTGTTTATTGAGTTTCACAGAGAGGCAACTATCATATATTTAGCTTTTTCCTGTGAAGCTCAAAAGAGCATTTTGATTTAGAGGGTTACATCCAATAAGGCATAAAACATAAGGCTAACATTCTTTGCCATAGCCCTTTAGAAACAAATGACTTTATTTATATTAGCATACCACTGACTGGTGGTTAGCCACAGTTGCAAATGTTTGGGCTTCTGGTCTGTGAGAAGGCTTTTGTGCCCATCACTATGTGTAGCCAAACTATTTTATGCTTGACAGTTCTTTCTTTTTAAAAAAATATTTGTATATGTCATTGAGTTAAATGTGGTGTTACTCTGCCCCTTCTAGCAGAACACAAGGGGAAAAACCCCCAACCTCTCAGGTGCTCTCTCTGTCAAAAATTAAAATAAAAATTTCCTGTTTCAACCAGTTGTAGTATATTGAGAATGCTACGATTTAGGAGAAAAAGTGTTTTTGAGAGAAAATACAGGAAGGTGGAAAAAACTAGGTGCAGAATGGGATAGTCCAGTGACTTCCTGGAATATTAGCAGAAGTTGAAGCCAGTAACCCTCAAACAGAGTTGTCTTGGCTTGTTCTGTATTGATGTGTAGCTCAAAGGGACAAAAGATGCAACTCTCACTTCTGTTTAATTAGTGTATCTGAAGGCCTGTATGCAACATGCATGCTGCTTTACTCCTTTTGGAGGTTTGATTCTCACCCCACACCCTCATTATGAGAAGCAGGAGGGAAATGCACATGTTTAAAAGTGTCTTCACAGCTGAAACTAGGGAAACAGGCCGAGAGTAGCTCTGGTTTATTTCACAACCAATTAAGTATGACATCTGTTGAAACTCAGGAAATAAGTCTCCCTTCCCCCTGTTCATATACTTAAGCTGCCAGTCTTTTGTTTAGACATGATGAATTTCACCAACAAGAGTTTTTTCTTTGGGGTAAACACATGAAATAATAATAATAATAATAATAATAATAATAATAATAATAATAATAATGTTGTAAAATCTTTCTTCACTTTGTTTTTTACATTGCATTTCACTGAGTGCTTATAACAGATCTGTTTGACGCTCACAAATCAAGCAAAGAATTGTGTTAATAATTCTTTGCCTAAACACTCACCTTACATGTTAAAAAAAGGGCATGTTTGTGTCAGGAAATGCAGGCATGATGACATTTTAATTTTTGAAAATCTGGCTCTTATTAGCTCCCAAAGGCCAGTAAAAGTCACAAGAAGGAATTTGGGGTTTAATTTATTTTCTTACATGGTTAAAAACTTGGCTCAGAACTGAGGACACCAAATAAAACAGGGCAGGTGGAATTATGTATGGTTAAAACAAAGCAATACAGAAGAATTAAATGCAGATCCACTGTCACTGGTGATGTCAAGTTTCTCTGCTGTGCAACAGTTCACAGTAAACCGAGCAAGAAACACAGATAAGCTCTATTAGCAACTTTTATTCATATCAGACCCTTTCCATTTATCAGAGATTAATCCATGTGATGAATTTACTTACTTTTATTCCTTCCTAAAATATTGTCCAATACAAATACTAAAAGGATGGTATTTTAAATCCATACCAGTTCTTAGAGTTCAGTTTCCCTCTGTTCTGCTTAGGACTTGAATGTCTTCTTTCTGCTATATCTAGATAAGAAATATTTACCATATCATGCTGACCTTTTCCTTTGCTTCTTGGCACTGGGTTCTCCTGTGTTTCTGAAACCACACTGCTCACGTCCAAGCTATGACTAACTCTCCTTTTCTGTAAGTTCTACTACTTACTTTCTGTAAGTTCATCTACTACTGCTCCCTTTTATTTGTTCATCAGCTTCGCTTTGGTTGCCAGTTCTTTCCTGCAGGGACTGGCACTGCCTTCGTTCCTGGAGGATGCATTCCTACTCTTTTTCCCTTGCCTTCCCAGCCCTATTTCACAACATAGCTCATGTGGCATACATGTTTTTTTAAGGTTTAAATGCTGTTCGGTGATTGCCTTAGGTTCCTTGGTTAGGAGTCATCTCTTGGTCAGTGTACACACTGTGTGGAAGTGGCTAGACCTGAGCCAGTCATCCAGATTCCCTTTAGAGTCAGTGAAAAGAGACATTCCTTGTGTGCAATTCATCTCACCCTGAAGCAGAGTGTGAGATGGGTAAGATGTATCGCACATCTACACAGCCTCAGAGGTGCCTGCAGGTTGCCTACAGGCTAACCAGAGACCATGGGAATCCAGCAGTCACTGCCTCAGAAATATGTTTGTATTTCAGGCATGTAAAATTATGAAGATGAATCCTGCCTTTCCTCCAGCCTGCAAACTGGACTTGTTTTCTTCCTAAATTGTCTCTACACAGAACATTTCTCACATATTCACACAAGACAGCGATATGGATAATATGATATACCTTAGATCAAAAGTCTCCTCTTGCTCCTATCCCCACATGACATTGATGAAAATCTTTGCCTGCTTAGCTATTAATGGAGAACAGAATAACAGGAGTGAATACTGTTGTGCAGCTCAGAGGACTAAATTTTGCTCCTGAAATGTAATTTTTGCAAAAGGGAAGGTGTCAGTTCCTTGTTTTCTTCTTAGGAGCCATTATATTTCCTTTAAAAAAAGTTTATTTTCTCAAAACAACTTCTTAAAAAAATAAAGAGAAATGAGCTGTAAAGATTTAACAATATCCATTAATTCAAAAATACCTTGAATCTGTTGGATTTTTTAAACACTGCTGATAGAAGCATTTCCAGACATTTTATTTTTCCTGTTGGTCACCACTTAGCATCCAGAGACACTTTCAGGGATGGTTTCTCTGTCTCCTCAGGCTTTTAAGACTCTGTTTCTCAAGCTTCAAAGTAATAGAAAGATTGATTTGATTATGGTTTTGCACTGTTTCAGTGGGTGATTATAGTGATTCAATATTCCCCATGCTTTCATAAAAACTATAAACAAGCTTTCAGATTAAAATTTCAGGTGCTGCGCCTACTTTGCATAGATCTCAACTATTTTCTTTCATTTTTCAAGAGACACAAATTTGATGACACAAATTTAGATTTTTTTCAGATTTATTTATCATCCCATGATTTTAACACATAGACGTGTGGTTCATATGCAAACTTTTAAATCTTTTAAATTTCTAGGGATAGCTTCTCAAAGTTCCTTTAGATCAAGGCAAAGTTCTTAAATTCTCCAAGTGGGCAGTTCAAGATTCCTTCAGGGTTCAAAGTTGCATGCACCTCCACAGATCTGTGCTAACCCTTATGTAGTGGATGGTCCCTATGGGACAGTATTTGGCTGTGCACTTCTGTAATCCACGCCACGGAAGGCACAGGTGGGCCTTGGAAGCAGGGAGCAATAGGTCTCTGATGCTGTTTTGCCTTTTCAGACTCTTCCTGAGGGTAGGACAGACTCAGGAGTAAGTTGTGCTATAAGATAATGCTCAGTTTGATTTTATTTTTAAATGGAGAGTTTTACAAAGGGTGATGACTCTGCATCTCCAGTAGCACCTCCACAGACTCAAAGTCAATGAAACGTCAATGCACAAGATTGTGGGCCTGTGAAGTCTATTATGGTATAAATTGGCACCAGTTCAATAAACATAAACCTTTATAAGGTTATAACATTTGTCTTGAAAAGCTGAAACACAATATTCTCAGACCTTTCTTCCCCAAAATCAACACTTTAGTGTCTATTATTAAAGAATGTCTTCTTACACATACCTAACTCCTTCTGAATAGCATCACAGAATAAACAGCTTTAGCCCTGAATGCTTTGCGTCCTGTGTTATTTATAGCAACAACATTAGCAATACCAGTTATTTTTATTGTTATTAATGTGACTTATATGCTACTATATTGTGATCATGGGGAATAATACTGTAATATTGAAGAAGTGCAAGCTGCTTTCAATCAATGATTGCCAGCCTGCAAACAGCAAGTTCAGCATTGCAGACATTCTCCAGGTCACAAGGTTTACTTCCCTGTTTATTTGGGGCTCGGTATCTATTTCTAAGTTGCATGATGATCCTTGTCTTTTAAATTTACATGACACTTTAGGAGTAAAGAAGTCTAATTTATAAGAGGAAACAGTATAGAAGACATCATGGGTTTTGGCACCAATTCTTCTTTCCTTCTTCTTGAATCTCCAACACAAATCCATCCCCACAATAAGAATATCATCAGCTCAACAGACTCTTTAGAGAAGCTGCCTTATAGCATCCCAGTTCCTTCAGTGTACAGCATGAAGTCTGCTTCTAGTAGAGAGATATTTAGCCTGTATTCTGACAGAATTCAAGTTAAGCAGACCAGATCTCAGGAAAGGTGAAACACTCTAAAGGTGAAGTTTTTCTATTCACCAAATGGAGAGGATTTTTTCCCTATTTCCTGCCTATGGATGAAGGAGGAATTATGTTCTTGAGAACTCAGGAAGCCTAAGACAAGACAGAAACATGAGAAGACTTTGACTATGTGGAGAATAGTCATGCTATCTCTGGGAATTATTATTATTATTATTATTATTATTATTATTATTTTCATGAGTGAGATACAGTGTGTTGGAAGAAGATATAATCTGCTCAGGGGAAGAATCTGAGACTAAATGAGTGTTACATAACAGTTTTTCCTGGTCTGACCTGAGTGATCAGGGGTTTCTGTGAATCATTAAGCCCAATTAATGCACCTTCAGGAAATTCACTTTCACTTAATCCAAAATCAACCTGTAGAATTGTTTCTAATGGTGCAATAAATAAATATCTGCCTTCTAAAAGAACATAACCACACAGCTCACATTTTCTCTCTGCTCAAAGTGTTCAAGCTGTCAATACAACTTGCACAACTTAGGGTTTGCATCAGAAAGAGGTGGTTTGTTACAGTAATGCTCTAAGGAAAGTGCACTACTAATTTCCTAGATGACCATTGAAGTGATCTCTTGGAATGCCATGGTGTTTTTGCTTTTCTGTTTTCAAAAGGAATATTATAATATTTTGAACTGTCAGTACTGCAAGGTTTCTTAAGAAAAGGAAGCTTAACTTTCTTCTTACATCATCGTATTAAGATGTCTATGTTCCTGCCATAAATTTGTCAATTTTCATTATCTCATGTGACAACTAGCAAGGAATTCAGCTTCAAATAATAACTTCATGAACAGGCCTGTTTCAGATAAAACTGCAGGTAGATGAGCTCATTCTCACATGACGTATATATGAATGTTGTCTCTTTGATGTTTGGTGAAAATTTGCTTTCTCTGCTAACATTTGCAGATCTTACTTGGAGGAAATCTCAGATCAGGGCAACCTCCATATAGATATTTTCAGCATAAAATCATGTTATAAAGACCACACCAGTTTTGAGTCCTGCACTCAGCTATACAAAAAAAAAAAAAAAAAAAAAAAAAAAAAAATCTGAATGTTGACACAAACAGGAATTGAATTTTGGAAAGGCTGTCATTATGCCTGACTTTAGCCCGTCTTTGTAGCCTCCCACAAGAAAACTGAAGTAACCAGCACTGAGTACTATTCTTCATCTTATATAGCTATAAAAAATAGATCGTGTTCAACCTAGCTAGAAAATGATGTGTTCTATTTACTTGCTATTACCTGTTGGAACTACGTAAAAACATGAACAGTTTACTGAAAGTCTTAAGCCATTGTCTCATTAAAGTTTGCCATATAAAATAATACAAACTCTTTCCCTAACTGCATTAATTCTTGTTCTATTACCACTTATACTACTTAAACCAATATTTTATAAAGAATTTTTATAGTTCCTAGATCATCAAGCTCTAAAAACATCCTCACTCAACAATCAGGTAAGACAAGCTAGATGGCTACAGGTATCTAATCTTCCTTATGTAAACTCTTATGAAATATTTTAAAAAAACAAGCTAACAAACAAACCTTTCATTAGTTTTTATATCTTTAGATTCCTATTCCTGTTAATGCATTTAGTAATCTGGAGAACATGATGTTTGCCCAAACCCAATGTTTTTTCCATGAATAAAAAATGGGAGTGGAAGGAGTTTTAAGTATTTCTTATTTTTCTTAAACCGCTTTGCAAATTCTTTGCACAACAAACCTCGCCAATATGTAAACAGGGCTCTAGCTACTGTGTTTGTCCACAGCTAGAGCTACAGATGAACACAGTGTAGTTGTGTGATGACAGGAACAGCTGACTCATTAGTAGGGAGCAGTGAAAGGTAATTAACCCTGGGAAAAGTACAGCTGCCATGCGAGCTGTTCCTTTCTGTAGGATCTGATTAGAAATTAGTGTTAAACCACTGATTCTTTAAAAAAATGTCATTGATAATTCACTTTCTCTCTCAGGTGTAGCCCTTGAAAGGGGCCTAGGATAGAACTAGTGTACAAAACATCTTCTATCTAAAAAGGCCTTTTCTGAAAGAAGTGCCCACCTGTTTGGCTGCTTCTGGACTTTTCTTAACCATGAATATTGTCCCAGCTTTCAATGTTTTGAGGACAGCCTCCAAATACATGGGCAGTGCAGAGAATGCACTGTCAAAATGATTTAAAGTTTTTGGTTGCCATAATGGAGTCTCTAGTGAGGCTGATTATTTAAAAGTCACAGCTACTACTTGTATCAGGACACAGTTCTGATGCAAAGTGGTCAGACCTCTTCAAAAGAAAGCAAAAATCTGTCTCCTGAATAGGTAAGTACAACATATGAAAATAAAAGGAGAAAAAAAAGTGTTATGCCCTGAGCACAAAAACCTCCCCTCAAGCCATCCGTTTTCCTGTGCACACTTTGGTGTTTGAGGTACTGATGTAAGACACAGAGCCTGTGATTTAATCAGAGCCCAAACAAGCCACACTGTTACATAGATGTGCACACACCTGATAAGGGCCTACTTATCAAGAATGAAATAGCTATCAACCAAAATAACAAAACTTCATTTAGTGTGCTTTTGGAATCTCTAAACTGCTGTTTATTGTTTACAGCTGTAACATGCAAAATAGTTTCGGTCATCTTACTTTGTCAGACTTCCTGACCAGGACAGTGTATTTGCATACCTGTGTGATGAACTCCGAGTGTATGTGAGTGCTTTCACACGCAGACAGCTTGTGTTATTGAGGTCCACCAGTGTTCTGGTTGTTTTCAATGCAGCCAGGCTTACACTAGGCAATCGGAAGGGAAACTGAGTTTTAAGGGACAAAGCTTGTGAGACATCTCTCCATAGGATGATTTTTTCATCTTGCTGTAGTCCAATTCGCTACAATAGAATTATTATTATTATTATTTTTCCAGTATGAAATAATACTACAAAGATGTGTTCCTGTAGCGTTATTTTAAACTCAGTATTGTTTAGTGGTACCACAGGTCACTTTCTTACCACACATACAAGAGGTTCACATTGAAAGAAACTTTCATTTTTTTTAATTTCTTTTAAATTAAACACAGTGTTTGTTGTGTGTGATATTTGAACTTAATGTTATCAAAAATATATAAATAAATGTATATACACAGAAATATATATATGCACATACACATATATTCATATACACTCATATATATATCTATACATACATTATTGACATTTTCAGCAATGACAGCAAAAATATTCAAAGGAAAACAGTTACAGATATTTTTTCAGAGAATATTTCTCTATATAGAAAAATAAACAGATTTTTAAGAAAAGTGTCTGAAGTGTAAAGATTACAGTTATATCCATATTGCCTAATATATTAGAAGAGAATGGAAATGTGTTTTTTAGTACCTATCTTTCTCAGTATTGTCCCTTTTTTTTTTTTTTTTTTTTTTTTTTTTTTTTTTTTTTTTAAGCCTGCAGTGATAGAGGACACATTTAAAGTTGGGTTTCAGAGGAAATGAAATGAGCAGTCTACTAAGCTTACAAATGCATGATGATAAAAATAATATTTGCTACATTAAAGTATGTTTAGAAATGCACAATAGCACTTTACACCACTCTGCATTTTTATCCTCATTTAGCTGAAAGGTGAAAAGACTTGCTGAGGAGCACACAACAGATCAGTAGCTGAGGTGGGAAGAGAATTCCAGAATTCCTTTTTTCCAGTTTTCTGCTCAATTATGGTGCCTTCTATTTATGTCTATGACAGAAGACAGGTGTCATTTTAGGAAATAATCTTTGTCTCACTTTAAAATCATAAAAGGCTCTGAAAAGAGAATTTGAACAACCATTCCTGGTGATACTGATCTCTTATCATGTTTGAATAAACTTAACATGCTTTTCCTTGCTCCTTTACCTCATGCAAACATATGAGCAAAACCTTTTGCATAAGAAGGCTGTCCTAAGTAAAATTTGACATGCACCTTTTTTGTATCTAACAAGTATTAGTCTATTTTTTGGATATCTTTTACCACTTTGATTTGCAAGGTGGCATTTTCATTTTCAGAGGTTTTTTTTCCTCTGTTCTTCAATATGTTCCTGAGATCTTCAGGGCAGTGGAGTAGTGCAAAAAAGCCCCCATTATCTTTAGCAGTTAGGGTCATTACAAGTCTTTGAAATGGTGGCAGACTGTACTTCACATGGCACTCTTGAAGTTAATGAACATATGTGATTTGCATGTTGAGGGAAGGCACACTTCTTCCCTTTGTGTGACTTTCCCTTTCCTGGGACATGCCTGTCATGCTTAATGAAGAGAACTTGTTCAGAAAAGGCAAGATAAACACATAGGATAGAAGAATGGCAGTTATATTTATTTTAGTAAAAGTAGTTTTTATTTTTACGTTTATTGTTCCTTTTGACTCCATGTCAGAAAATGTCCAGTCAGCTATTTAGCCATGGGTTTTGCCCAGCATAAGAATTAAGATGTCCTAATTCTGACTATTAAAATACTCCTAAAAAAATATGGTTGGAACAGTCAGAAATCACAGGAGAGGAATAGAGGAACCTACACAAAGCCTGTAATGTTTGAGAAATGTCCCTTTTACTGAACCTAGCCAGCTTCAGAACTTCCACAGAGATTCAGTGCAACCATAACAACACCCCACAAAATTGCCCTCGAAACCCATCAATTCCTATCTAACTTGCTGGAAATCAAGTCTGGTAAAAAGACTGTAACAGTGGCAGCTAAGCAGCAGGCATGTAGCAAACATCAGAAGCAGACCAGGATCTTCCTGCTCCCCAAGAAGGCGGTAACAGAGTCACTAAACCCGCACAATTTCGCTGTTCTTGGTTGTGTTGATCTGTGTGCTCAGGCATCTCCTGCTGCCCTCAATCCCGCAGCTACTGGGCAGCCCTTCAGTGGGCAGAGCATGGTCATGTCTTGCTGAAGGCGGCACTGGTCCCCCCACGCAGCGCCTCACAGCAGAGATGACTCCATGCAGGGAAAAGTCATCCTGGCTGGAAAAGAGTAAACATGTTTTAAAAGAAAACAAACCCTGTGTTCCAGAGTCAATGACGCATGCTCTTTGAACTTTCTTTCAAAAAATTGCTCTGAAATCATAAGGCTGTTACGGTGTGGTTTTTACTCAAAATAATGCATATCATTGTAACGCAAGCCTTGAAGTTAAGTGGCTACTATAATGAAACATAGTTGCCATAGTTACTGCCGGCGAGTAGAGAATAACTTTTACCTCTTTTGAAGCTATAAATTAGTCTAAAAAGACGAAAAGGAATAAACAAGCATGCAAAAGTTTATTATTCAGTGTTTCATGCCTGACCAACTCTTAAAAAGGAAAACTCTCCCTAGACTAGGGCATTAACTTTTTCTAGCTGAAATCTGTAATTGCCCATCAACAAACACAAAATTACTTTTCAACTCTCCACTTTGTGTGTTTTCATGTTTTCCCCCATTTTTTCTCCCTGAAGAAACAGTTTTTCAAAGTTCTGCTTGCAGAATTTTGTTAATAAATGTCATTTCACAGCACCTAAATTGCTAAAAAAATAATGTTCTAAAGGCAATAATGTATTGCTTAACATAACTCATGAAATCTATGGTCTAGCTCTATTATTCATTATAAACACAGTCTTAAAGCTGATGAGAGGGAAATGAGAATTTATCATAGTGAAGATGTCTTCTAGGACCAGCTTCATTGTTTTTCAGTTTAGCATCAAGATGTACTCTATCCCTGAAGTGTTAATGGAGGTCACTGCTGTTGCTCTCCTTTACTGTGTCAAAGCAAAAGAGTTCCTACATAGTTGACTATTGAGAAACAAAATGATGTTCTTTCCTGTATATCACCTTCAGCTTATGAGCCTCTAGAGCAGTCGTGATTAACAGGACTTTTACAAAGTTTCTGTGTAGTTACAAGGACAGCTTCAATCTTCTGTCATTTTTTTGCATTAGCTATGATTATGCTTTTACCACCAAAATGCATTTATTCTAAAGGTAACAATACTGACTCAGAGAATAGCTTATGTTTCATCTATATTTATCAGCACTCACTGTACATTTGTGTCTTCATTACCAGGAAATATTAAGGGACATTGTGCCATCTATTCCTGTTTACAGTTTATTATGCAGAGATAGGAAACACTTAGCATGTAAAATGAATGTAGAAATTATTCCTGGATAGAAACACGGACATTTCCCACTCGTTGGCTCTTTCTCCTCCATCACCGGATCAGAGTGTAATTGTCAGTAATCAGGCCTGCTTGCTGCTGATAAAACCACTCTGAATGCTAGCAGCCTTCTTTGTGTGATGACTCAATTATTCCAGAAGTGCCTCATCAAATCTGCCCCATCAGCTGGGCTAATAAATAAGGAGAAGAAACTGGCCCCCCAAAGCAAATTATAAATCCATTTGCATTAACCATTTCACTGGTCCATGATCTAGGCAGAAATAAGCATGGCAGATTGCGTTAAGCTTATTTGAATATGTTTATAATGTTTACAGCTTGCAACCTTTTTTTTTTTTTTTTTTTTTTTTTTTTTTCCCCACAAGGTGTTGGAATTATTGGTCATGAATAGCATCTAAATGCAGTTATGTTAATTACAGCAAAGCCTCCGGCATCTTTGAGGGATAGTTCGTTACTTAAATCAGGTGGAAGTTAAACTCCTCTGCTAGGCGAAATATGATCTTGGCTTTGGAGTTACTGCCCTGTTTGAAAGAGAGGATGAGTGAAAATGAAGTTTTTTACAGGTACTAGAAGGGCAACTGCCTGTGTTACCAGCCTGTCTCACACTGCTAATGTGACCTTCTGTTCATCTCATGGTAGAACACAATAAGATAAAATTTCACATTGGAGTTGAGAAAGAAATGTGATCGTTGAAACAGCAAAAATTCTGTGTACTTTGTACTGAATTAAACAAGTGCAAAGACAAGTGCTCTGCCCCATGGAAACTCCTTTCTGAAGGGAATGTTCAGGGATCATAGTGGTGAGCACATTGGATTTTGCTTCCTTAGATATTACTTTTATTCTGAGTTAACAAGTCACAAACTGAAGACACTATTCATTCCCACATTTGCAATATATCAACCAGTGATGTGGTAAATGAGAAAAAATCAAATTAATATGTTGGAAATGGAATGTATTATGCTTAAAAAAGCTTTTGGGATCTTTTACAAATATAGTGCAGCTATGAGTATTGAAATTATGATAGAGAAAAAATGTCAGACTTCTGCTGAGATAATTTTGTGGTTGTACAATATATCTTTTCTGATTTTAAAATCATCAGGAGCTCTGGTAATCTGACCTGAATGACTGGAGTTTTACCCAAAGACAATGGGTCAACAAAAATAGTTGTTTGAAGGGATTTGTCACCCACATCTGATGTAGATCGAGACCTAAACTGTCGTTCACCTCAGTGAATCCTGGTATGACTCATGGATCTCTGTAGGATGGCACTTCAGAGTCAGTACAAAATCACGTTGCACTGGAAATGGCAATAAACCAAGGAATGAATTGCAATGGCTCCAGGTGACTTCACTGAACAATTACACTGACAAATCAAGCAACTCATATATACCCATCTTTTGGGGTTTATAAAGTTTATTATTCTAGTTGAATTGAGATGATAGTTGAAAAGGGTGAAAGTTTTCTTTATAGTCAGGCAGGCTTCACCTTCTAGAATAAAATATACTGTTCAGACATGTAGGCAGTTGAAATGTAAGCATAATTTACTCTGTAAAACTGTTTTGAATTCTTGATTAAAAAAGAGAAATTAGTTAATGCAAACTATGAATAGATTGGGCCAAATGAAGATACATGTGGACCCGAGAGGAGTGACCCTGTCAAAGAACCTTGATTGACAAATAAGTATGTTAGCTCTGCTTGATTTCCATCAACAATGATCTTATCATCAAAGCTACCAATAACCTAGTTAAATGTTCTTTGTGGGCTCTTGAGGCTGAGATCTTATTTTCTCCAGTTGGTGTTGCACATTTCTGCAGTTCTTGCAATACCTCAAAATTTGGTTCATGGTCAATTTTATAACTCTCAAAACTTACTAAATAAATTCAATATAAGGCCTTGATATTCCTGTGGAATCAGCACCAAGCCTTTTTTCTATCTGAACCATCAGACCCCAACACTTATATTTGAAATATAACTTCCTTCTTGGAGTGCAGACAGGGGTGACACATAGTTTATGTTACATTAAGGGTATGTCACATCCCATGACACAGCATAATCCTGCAGACCCTGTTTATAGCATGACAGATGCATGACATTGTATTAGACTTTTTATGAGACACCATATCTTCAAATGTGGGTACTCGCCCACAAATCAGTTGAATGGTGTCCAGCACCCTGTTATACGAAAGAAATCAAACTCAGCACACTTAAACTTTTCTAATCAGCAACTTCTGTTGTGTTTAAACACAGCAGAGGGGTGCAGGGTTTTTGTGTTTTGACATTGTTCCATGTAGTTTTTCAGTACAATCTTAAAACCTGCCCCCCCAGACCCATCCCAGTCCAAACTCCTTTTCTTATAAAGAGGATTTTCAGTATACTAGTTTGTTATGTAAAGCTAAATGTAGAAAGTTTTTTATATTTTTCCTTGTTCTTTGTGCACTTTTCCAAGTGGATCTCAGCTGTGCTGTCTTAACTCTAGGTCCCTTAGGATGAGAGAGACAGCAGATGGGGTTAGGGCAGAGGGCTGATGCTTCTGACAGCAAACGGCCTGGTTGTTGAGTGGAAGCTGTGAGCGTCAGGAAGCTCCTTTTCCCCAGAGAACCAACTAACCACTAAAGAAAGTTGAAAATGAGCCCTTTGAGAAACGCTATTAAAAGTAGTAAAAAATTACAATTGTGCAGATGATGTGCTGCTGTGTGGTTATTCGGATGCTAATGAGTTTGACATTAGGGAACTCAAAGGGTTTGCAGCTACTCCCTTATGTGATTTAGCTCTTTATTGGCAGTCTTTGAGAAAATAGAAGAAAAATATATTGTTAATAAATACTTAAGTTGCTAGAATTTTAGACAAAAATCTTCTAAGTTTAAGTCTTAAGAAAGAGCTTTGCTCACTGTTGTAGTTATTCTCAGAAGTCTTTTGTTTTAGGTTAGTGTCTTTTGAACAAAGAGGAAGAGGAAGAGGAAGGTAGAAGGTTTTGAGACTTCTTTTGTGGTTTTGTGTTTTTTATGAATGTTGAAATAGAATAACAGAAAAATAGGACTTTGAGGATAAGCAACACCTCTTTCTAGTAACATGTTGGTTAAAAAAAAAGCTTAAAAATCTTTTTGGTATTGGGATGGGTTGCTCTGGGTTTTCTCCCTTCTTTATCATCTTACATCTGTTGCCTGTTTCATTATTTGATAAAAATATACTGATTATAATTAAAAGTTCTTGATGGGATGAAACTAGCATCCTGTCTATTGGGACACAAGCAGAAATTAGTCACTCAAGAAACTCTAGCTCCCCTGAGATTCTGTTTAGAATGAGCCTTTGCAATTTCAGAAATGTAACATTCAAAATTTTGTTGAACACTCTCCCCCCCACCCCCCCCCTACTCCCCCGCCTCATCAGATATCATTAGAGGAATAGATAAAATTCTGAAAGTTTATTTACAAACCTTGTAAAACCTTGTAAAAACTTTGCAAACCTTTTGGAATTTCTTCAATGAATAGATCTTTTTTTATTAAAAACACCGGGCAATATGTGAAACAGACCTATGAAGTTGCAACTGATAACAAAAAATTAATGTTTTGGTTACTAGTGTTAGGAGCAATGCCTGAACAAAACTTGCTCTTAATAACTGCTCATTGTCAGATTTTTCCAGGTTGCCAGTGCTTAGAACTTCAAGTGTTAGAAGGGTTTGGGTATTCATTATTTCTGAGAACAAGGATCTCGGTGTTGTACACTCAGATGTAAACTTCAGCTCTACTTCCCTCGCTGTCACTGTTGATTTAGCATAAAATCTCTCAGATAAAGGAATAAAAATTGAACATGGAGAAATGTCAAAGATTTCATTGATTTGGCTTATGCTGAGAACACCCTCAGCCTGTGAAACTTTAAATTTTATTATTTGAAGTCAGAAAAAATAAAATGGAGGGGTTTTCGTCTGTTTTTAAAATATTTCATAATGCTTCTCATTTATTTTACAACACAAACTGAACCATCTCACTCAGTCAAAGGAGTTCTGATGCAATTAAAACATTTGACTAAGGATTTCTACATACAGAAATGATAGATTTTTGTCCATAAGAGGCAGAAAACTTTTCTTAGAGCAGGTCTATTTCATAAACTATCAAAAGGGAATAAATGATGTAAGGAAACTACTATGAGAAAAGAAAAAAAGCTATACTTTATGCCTTTTAGAAGAATCATTGATGCCTCTACACCCTATCTTTGTAAAACCACTGAATAAAATATTGCACTTGGATTATTTACCCATTTGATTTAAAGAGTGTCTTGTTTCATCCATGTTTTATTTAGTATAGTTTGGGGGTTTTTTGTTTTCTTTTGTTGTTTTTGTTTTTGTTTGTCTGCTTTTTCCAGAGAATGAATTTGAGGATTATCTGTTAAATCAGGCAAGACATCTTGGACTGTGTGACAAATTTGGTCCTTTGGAATCTGCACGTATTTTCACCTGGAAACACACAAAGGTGGGATTATTTATTTATAAAAATTAATTTGAGTAGAAATATGGCTATATTATTAGTAGAATACTATGTCATTTCATGTGTCATGCTTCATGCACTAGGACTACTTTTCTTGCATAATATCTACTGTTTTAAGAAAAGTCTTCAACAGTCAGGTATAGCAGTATTAAACAGCTGAACAGATGAAAAGTTTTGTAAATACTTAGAAATTCTAGTTCTTAAGTTTGTGAATTACACACTTTTAACCATACATACTGTCAGTAACATGAGTTATCTCTGAATCTATATGATTCCAGGGATGAGAATATATTTCACAAGGCACTGTTAAAATTTAATCTTTATTTAATAACTTATGACTGATTTATATATATATATAGATGCATGTGCATAAGGTTTATTGTTTTGGGATTTTTTTAACTGTATAGCTGTTGGGTGAGCTAAAACTTCAGTGTACTTAAAAAGATCTCAAATCTCCAAAGCTTTTGGTTTTTTTTTTTTTTTTTTTTTTAAGTTGGACTCTTTCTTCTAAAAAATTATGTTTAATATATACGAGCACAGGAACTAGCGATAAGACCTTGAACTACATAAAAAATAATAATCTAGAAAGAAAAATCCTTCAAAAAGTATCCTGGGTTGAGCTGCATTTCAGCACAGTATATTATATAATTTTTCTCTGAATTTATAAAAGTAGCAGTTGCCCCTTAATTTCATGAAGCTGTGACTCTGCCCTCTAAAGCCTTGGTAAAGAAGACTAATAGAAATACTTGGCACATGTTGGTTACCTAAGGGAATAATAGAACTATTTGCTGTAGTCGTTTGGCAAAAGGACATAAACATATGGCTTTGGTTTATATTCAGCACTGCCAGTTGTGCAAAGTTGCATGGATGAAGTATACAACAGCAGTGACAACTCAGAAATCAGAAGTGAGAATCAAAATAAATAATCCTCATTACAAAGCTATTCAAGCTCGCCTCCGATCTAAGGCTATTTTGTCTCTGTATATTTTCAAGTAGTGAATTCAATATAAAAAATCTACTTCTCAAAACCCAGTACACCATTCAATCACACTACAAAATGCCAAATGGTTGATTTATACGTGCTATAAATACACTTCAAAGTTTGCATTTAGTAAACGTTCTTATTTTAATTCTCAAGGAATTCATAGAGCTGAACCAATTATTTCCATGACATTCAACATTTTCCTAGAAAAATCAAGCAAAGCATTGAGCAAACTAAAGCAAAGTTTAAAAAAATAAAGATACGACGACTCCTTGGTTAAATAAAATCAAAATCACTAAACAAGGCATATTTTTAGTAATAGTCTTTAGGACCGTATTTCTAAATATTTTTCTTTTTTGCTTATCAACACATTCTTAAAACAAACAAACAAACAAGTAAACAAAAAACAACAAACAAACAAAAATAATTAAAAAAAAAAAAAAAGGAAAAGGAAAAAAAAAGGAAAAGAGAAGAGCAATAAACTTTAACCGCATTACAAACAATGGTCCCAAAAATTTTGTACTTGGATTCTGGATAACTTTTACTGCCAGCAATGAAAATACATAACTTTGTCTAGAAGACGTTATATGTGTGTTCTTGGCATTTCTTTCCCTTACTATACTCCTCATCACCAGTGTGAGATTACTACTTCATATTAAAAATGTTATCATAGATAAGAGAAAGATTCAGTCAGCACACATATACACATACAAACAAATAGTGCTTTACTCTTCTGGATGGGCTATAGGAAATTTTGCTTTCAGATTTAATAAAATTTTTTTTCTCTATGACTTTATTCTCTTTTTATGAGGTAGAACCTTACATGACTTAATGAAAAGAAATACCAAAACATGAGTATCAAAATCACAGAAAATCTTGCTCTGGGGGTGTTATTTACCGTAGGGAGAAGTACAGAGTGCTGTGTCACCTTGGGACACAGTATAGCACAGTCCTCTTCATTCTGTCCTTAGCAGAATCCGACTTCAGTTTTGAAGTTTGTGGCTTGTGTTGGAGACTTGAGAATGGATTTGTGTGCTTTAAAAATCAAGAGTTTTTTTCTTCTGAGTTTTTCTTCTGATTAAGCTTGTGACAAATATAGCTGTTGTCTCAATACTAACTTAAGTAATTCAGAAATTAAAAATAGTAGAGAAAAGTTACTCCTTTTTCCAGGCCTCTCAAAATCAGGTAAAGTTTGTCCTAGTGAAATGAATCCCCAAATTTAATTTTGAAAATCAGGTATAACTTTAAGTCAGAAACTCACTGTGCAATGATAAAGCTTATACTTATATCTCTAGAAAAGCTAGTGATTTCTATTCCTCTAGCTAGTTATGTATAAGGAAACAGACTGACACTCCAACAGTGTGAAACTCACTCCAGGAAAGTCATGCTTGTATCAAGATTACAGTGGGAATTACAAAGTGCATGGTTCTTACATGAGCTCTTTCCAGGAGACGCATTTCACTTTTACTTATGTCAGCAGCACTGGCTTCCCTAAGTCATAGTTTATTTCACGGTAATGTGCTGTGAAACTATCCTACCCAGATAGTAGTGTCAATTTAGTTTCCGAAATTAAAATTTTAAAATGTGCAAGTAAACTGAAATAGTTGCTATTATTATTATTGTCATTATTATAATTTATTGCACATGCCCTATTTTCAGCTGTTAGTCAAATCCTTGGATCCTATTATAACATCAGTACATGCACATGTGCACAGACAGATTCCAGGCACACAAAAAACCAAACTCAGAGCCAAATCCTGATTCTCTCACTTAGGGAAGTATTTCCAGGTGCTGCTCTCGAGTCTGTTAACTGCAGTGGGATGGTACAAACAAAAGAAGTACCATTTGGTTCCTGCAGCCAGGAACTCTGAAATAGTTTGCTCAGAAAGTATGATTGATGCTATTGCAGCAGTAAATTAATCTGGAGAAACATGAATACCCTGTAGCAGTTAAATAGCAAATTATTACATTTTCAGCCAAGCAGAATTTGGGGTATTGTCAATGACTCCAGTCAGTTTTCTATGATCTAGTTGTTCACTTACACTTAAATCTCAATCAACATTGAAGGAAAAGTGGAGGAAGGATCAGAATGAAATTCACAAAGTCAGACAGAGGGCATTCATAAACCTCGGGAGATTTGTTGAAATATTTTTTTCAGAAAATAATTTGACTTCAATACTTTCAGTAAATTTTGAAATCACAGAAACGGAGTAAAACTGAAGCAGAAAGCATTTATTTCTCAGCCTACTTGCTTAATGATTTGAGACTGCAGAACTGCTTCACCTCTGTCCTTGTGTTTCTAACTGTGTATTTCCCACTAATTCCTTTAGAGTCCATTAGCTAGTTTCAACTAATTTTGAAAAGAAAATGTTTAGCTGAGCTTAAAATCCATCAAATCAGAGAATCTAACTATAGAACACAAAGATTAAGTAGACTTAGTTTCACTATTCACTTGCCATTATTTTTTGCAAAGCTTGCCTTTAAAAATTATGAGATTATAAATCCCAATAAAATTTTCCTGGCAAATATTTTATTATCCCCATGGTCTTGATGGCTAAAAAAAAATAGCAGTGAGGAATTGTGGGAGAATTTTGTTCAGACATGACCATTCTATTTACTCCTTATGGATTCTTGACTCAAGACAACATATGTAATGGGAGGGAGGGTGACCATCCCCCTCCTTTGACAGCATGAAGTACCTCTCAGAATCCACCCAACCCTTACAGTCACAACAGTAATGATATATGTCTCGAATTAGCACCTTTATAAAAATTGCCTTTAAAATGTTGGCTAGAATATCTCAGAATTTTATCCTTTTGTTGTTCCATGGGTGATTTGAAAGTTTGAATGCTTCTTGCTGACCAACCTTTGCTGTATTTTCATGTAAAATTATCACTATGTAGATAAAAAAAACCAGAAGTGAGACATTTAGTTCACTTTGTATCAGTATCAGGCAGTCTCTAAAAGAGACCAAACTCCAAAGATAGTTCATTTCAATTTTGAGCAAGAGAGGTTTTTTTGCTGACACAGTTAAGAGATTTCAGTTTTATTGTTACTTTTGTATTTCAATTTAATGCATAAGACTGTTTTGTAAGTGAAATTGTCTTTTATGCAACACAGACATGATGATTATTTTGATATCTGTTTGCACCAGGCTAAACTGGCCCATAAATTTTAGGTTTGAGTTGATAAAAAGACATCTCAAAGTTTGAAACTTTTACAAGGAAAGAAAATCAATTGAAAAATCTACATTGATTTTATCATTGGTTTCCACTCTTTGTGCAGTTTTTAAAATATTCATCGCAATGCAACCTGCTGTTTAGACCAAAGTAACTGCTGTTCAGTAGAAGCAGTGGGCACTTTTTGTTTCATAATTAAAAGAGCTGCACTGTGATTGGTGTGGTATTTATTATGAAATGATGACAAAGGAGTACCAGTGGTTTTAATAGTTTTAGCTTACAGGAGCTGTTGTTAATTTTGTCTGTAGAGTTGCAGGTGAAATAATGCACAGTGGATAAATAGTCTATATTGGTTTAACTGAACATAATATATAGTGTGTTCTGGAGTTGTTTGTCTCAATAGACTATAGTAATCAAAAGTAATGAACCTATTATGTGCAGGACCTTGGAGAGCATAGAATGGCAGTAAAAGTGTGGCACATAAAAGGTTTATTAAAGGAAATTAAAGTCCATCATTGCCACACCTGCTCCCCTATTATAAGTCTATGGCAGGTCAGTGCCTTCAATCACAACTCAGCATCAGAGAACCGAGCCATGTTTCCCATTACCATTGCAGTCACATTGCAAAAACTCGTTCTCCAGCTTTTAAGGATAGTAACAAGTAAAGGCTGCCATCAACCCCACTACATAAACAGAAACCCCTCATGCTTTTCCCTGCTAATAATCAGTATCAGATGTAAATTTAAACAGAGAAAAGGTATCATTGTCTGGCTTTGATGTGCATTTCCATCAATTTATATTTTCATTTCAGACACCACAAACCTGTGTTCTAGAATTGTACTTCTTTCAAGTCCGTGAAAGACCATGCCCATTTCAAATGTTTGTGTTCTCTCCTTCAAATAGGTATTTTGATTCCAATAGTTGCTTATAATGTTCAAATATATATAAAACCAAATAACCTCCAGGAAATTAGAGAAATGCTTTTTATCCCCTGGAAAGGCTGACTTTACTCTTTTTATTTCTCGGGTCAGTTTTGTCATATTCTGCAATGTTCTTTCAGATAAGACCTTCAAAACATCTCAGTAATCTGAGTCATATAGAGCTAAAAATAAAGCATACTCAGATCTTCAAAATCTATAAATGGAAAAAGGCACAAACAGGACTTCTTGCATCTTTCCTCAGTCCAGTGCAGTTCAACTGATCCTCAGAAAGAAAAAGTGAAATAATAGACAGGATCTTCTGTTGGCATCAGTATTTATCTTGTGACTTTTTGAAGGCAGAGATGCCTGGCAGCTTCTGGTTTCCACATCTACCTATCACCCAACACAGTTTTATAAATCAGACACTGGTGCCTGCAATCCGTCGGCAGAAGCTCATGGATTTGTCTACAGTATATTTGATCATCACCATTTTATAAACCGGGGAACTGAGATTCAAGTCAAAGATGGCAAGGTTTCCCCAGAGACTGAAGAAGAATTCCATAGTTCCCAACATTTTGCTTAGACAAAAATTCCTGGTGATAGAGTCTTCCTTATGTAAAAAGTGTTACTTTTAGAAAAGAGTTTGCCTCCCTGGACATGGTCAAAATTACACCGTTGTACAATCTGCTGTATGTCACTGCAGTTCTCCACACCAGAACATGAAATCTTAATCCCTTTAAATTTCAGGGGTTTGCAATAAAATCCATGGATTGAAAGCCTGCCCCTATAATTATGTGTCTGGGCCGCATCCAAGACCAGAAGGTGCATCTTTCCAGTCTGGGTTTAGATGTAGCCAAAAGTGTAGTGAGAACAGCTGATCTTGAAAGGACTCTCCTATTTCAGTTAGAAAACTTATGACAAGAACTGACTTCTGGGGAGAATCTGGGCTTTTTAATTGTTTGGGTGTTGTTTTTGTTTTTGTTTTTGTTTTAGTTTTAATGTAAAATACAAATCTGGACACTAAAATCTCCCAAAAAAAGTCCTATTAATCTGTAACTCACTGTCTCTTTAAGCAAAACTTCTTAAACAAGTAGTCAAGTGTTGAAGAATTTCAAAGCTGTGTATGTGTAGTTACGCATTGTCAAGCAAGAAGGTTTCATGTTTTGAGGATGAAGTTGTCAGAAATCCAGGTTCCAACACAGCCAAAGGGCTATGCCTCAGTTACAACAAAAATTCAGAGTTCCTGTAGCCATGGCAGCATTCTGGGGTCTTTTATTTCAGAAGGTAGATGCTGAAAGCATCACTCATGCAGCATTACTCTTTCTAACCTTATGCCTTCAGCTAACACCTGTAGACCTCATCATTAAACCTTACAGAGTCACTCATAACCATCACTTTATTAAACAAATCTGCATCATTAAAGGTATCTCCTAGGTATTTACTAGATATTCACAGATGGCTTTTTATCTCTTTGACAAGATTAATAAGGCATGATTATTCTTTTTTTTCCATTACTGTCTAGCCTTTGGAAATGCGGAAAAAAACCCATTGGAGTATTTTTTATTTTTTTTTCTCAATGGCAAAAGGTATGAATTAAAGACCTTGTGTTAATATTACAGATGGATGCAGATGGGGAAAATAAAAAGCTGCGCACACGCTCCAAAGGAACCAAGGGTGAGTTAGCAAGCACACTCCACGACCCTGTGCCCAGATCACCATGAAATATCATAGTTCCTGTGCACAGTCCTTAATGTGCAGTGAGAGACTCTGTAGTTTCCTTACGGCTGCTTTTTTAATCAAGGCAAGACACAGACTGCTGGCATTAAGAGGCACGACGTGATTAGCTATGGTATAAAGAAAAGCCAAAAAAATCTAGTGATGCTATTATCTTTGAGTTATTTTTCGAAGAAAATAAAAGATACGTTTTTAATTATTAAAAAAAACCAACTAACCAACCAAAAATAGAAAAACTAAAAAGCAAAAAAAACCCTCCCAAAAACAAACAAACAAACAAACAAACAAAAAACCATCAAACCCCCAAAATTATTTTCCACAGTGAGTAGAGTTGACAACATTGAATAGATACTTTAAAAACAGTATATCAAAACTTTGTCTCAGACACCTGAATATTTTTATGTCTACTGCCATTATTTATCTATAAAACAGTTGTGTAAATAGTCCAGAAGTAAATTTTCTTTAATCAAAAGCTGCAGGTGTATGCGACGGAGGAGAACTTTGTGGTTTTTTTGAAGTATTGGTGTTCATGTTTCATCGGCAAAGTTATGACATAGTTGTATTTCCCAGATATTACTCTCTTTCTGTAAGGAACAGATGGAAATGCAGTACTGAGAGATAAACAGGCCCTTAATGATCTCTACATCTGGAAAACATGATTGACTAGCAGTACAGCCCTTCTAAGAAAATAAGTTTTTATTTTAATTCATAACACTTCTTGTGACTCTTGATAACAGGCGAAAAACAGATATACTTAAAAATAAATGTTGAAGTTTTGCCTACCCTGTGAATATTTTTGCTTATGACTATTTTTAGAGGCACAAAGCACCCATCCTTCACTCTGATTTTAATGAGAATTGTGCATTCTCAGGATTGTGCAAAACAGACTACTTCTATTCGTTGTCACAACTCACTAATTTGAATTGTTAATATTGTGCCTTCAGGTTCAAGTTATGGTCAGAATGAAAAATTAGAGTTTTGGCATTACTGCTCTATTTTCAAATGATCAAAGGGGTAAAAAGTGCTAGACTTCATTCAGGAAAAGACAGAGGAAGAGCATTGAAGTACAACAGACTGACTGCAGATAAGGAGATAAATACAGACAGACCTTTCCAAAAATGATAATCATTGTCATATCAGAACTTTGATGCAACCCTCAGTGGTGATCAATGAATTTAACATAAAATTCATATATATTTCAAAAGTACCAAACAGAGAACTTGTCTCTGAATAGGGAAGTTATTCACACCCCAGCATTAGGGCATGTCTCCTCTGTTGGTCAGGACTGTGAGTTAAACAGTTTGGTCAGCATAGCAAACTTCAGTTGCAGTTAATAGGGGTTTTATACCCTTTCACTCAAAAGGCTAATAACTCAATTTTAAAACTTAAGGATTTTTTTTTTCTCCAAGTTTTCATACATGCGCATACACTCTTATAGGAATTAATATATCAAGAACCTTTTCTCCAGAAGTGGAAACAATAAAAATTGCCTCTGCAATATGAGTAATCCTTAGAGACACCCGTTGCCCTTGTCAATATGCTGTATACTCTTATGTGGGCAGGAATTTGTAAACACCAGGCTTTGCAAATCCCAAACTGGTTTTATATTCTGAAAAATATGAGATTTTCAGCACCTCAATTTTCAGCAAAAACAAGGGACTCTGTTTTTAATTTTTTAAAATTTTCTTTATTGTTCCACTGAACATCACACTCCAGGTTTCACACATCCTACAATAACTGTGAGAATTACATGTTCATTTAGCATTTGTCACTAGTAGCTACAATCCTGTGGTTAGCATGAACCACCTGTGTGTTTTGATAGCCACTCCTCTGTCATTACAGATAGGCAGGTGCAAGGCTGCAGAAAGCACAAGTCTGGAAGTGTAAACTAATTAATTCTTTCCCGCTTTTATTAACAGTTCAAGTGGACTCTATAGCTCAAGAGCTCAGGTAAGAACTCACTTTGTTTATTTTTCAGTTTTATTTTCTTATTATATTGACAAATTTATATCACTGCTACTGCTATAAAATAAAGAATCAAGCAAATGTATTTTGTAAAGTTTTAGCACAGATCTGAAAAAGGATAATTTATGTGGATTCAATTTTTAGATATACAAAAACTAAAGCAAAATGTTAGCAATAATAATGCAAGCATAATCAAAAGTAATGTGAAGTGGGAAGGATTCTGGTATGTTGCCTTTATCCTCAGCCTGTGTCAAGGCACACAACAAAATAATATCTGGTGAATCTTCAGATCTTCAGTCTTCTTTTTCCTGTAATATGTTTTATAGTGTTTCTATATCTGAACCTTGTAAGAGATATTAATATATTCTACTAGATGGTTTTATAAAACTGATCTGTATACTCTTGTAAATTCTAAATGCACTAATGGCTCATTCTCCTTTAAGAATTTTTTGAGGTTTCATAGTTTATGGAAGCAACAGGGAGTATTTCTCAAACTTGCACAAAGAACGTCAGTCCACTCAAAACCACAAACTACACAAGAATATTCCAGACTGCAAATATTCTAGTAAAGTTTCAACACAAGTACTTCAATCTACCCATGTGTGCACCAAATCCTAATAGCTGATCCAAAAGCTTAGATTAAACTCTGGAAAGACTGGCAGGTTATTCTGTACCAAGTCTTCAAAAAAGAAAATATTTAGAGTTACCTGCAAATTCCTAAGGTTATTAATCAGAATTGCAATTTGCTACAGCTTCAGTGTAAATACTGAAAAAAAAAAATTTGTAGAAAATTATTTATTTTCTGTAAATTAAGTAATTTTCTCTACAATCACTTTTCATCACATGTTACTGAGCTGCTTGCTTAATCACAGAAAGCATCCAAAATATATGCTTGTGTGTTCATCCATCTAGGGAACAGAAACATCATCGTGTGATTTATTTGATCAACCAAAGATGCCCAATCTATTAAAATAGGACATGAAATAATTACAGGAAGTTGTTTTCAGTGAAGACATACAATATTTTGAGGTTTTGTTTTATAATAAAACTGAGGAAATTATAAGCTTCTTATAGTTACTCCATGAACAGAAGTGTAGGCTAACTTTTTGGATAAATTATTCATGATGAGTCACTCATTCAGTTCTACTGTGAATCTCTTTTTTTTTTTTTTTTTTTTTTTTTTTTTTTTTTTTTTTTTGTATGGTATCAGTTTCCTGAGATTTAGTGCTTCTCCTTTTTTCCCTCTGTGCATCACTAATTTATGCACCAGAAGGATGAATTAATCTGAAGAGGCAGCCATCCAAAAAAAGGATGTCCATGTGTTCCTAAGAGAAAAATGTTTGAAAAATAGAGGATTGTGCAAGTTTCTGCAACATCAGGGAAGCTGTGATTTGTGTATTATTGATTGCTATAGTTTTTCCCAAGGAACTTTATTTTTCCCTGTGAAATACATGCTGTCTTAAGAACTACTGTGTAGGAGATCACTCTGCCAGAGATGTGGACTATGTCCATAAGGAAACATACATTGGTTTAAAACAGTGAGCTAAACATTATAGAAAAGCATTATCCAGTCCTTAACTTAGCATTTCTAATTTCTGTTGTACCAAATTCCATATTGGGTATCTCCATGGTCAAGTGACTAGCATACAACTCAGATGATCAATTTTTATGAATCTACTTGTCCATTAAAAAGTAGAGGGAGAGAGGCAGGGACTATTTTTGGAAATGCAGCCGCCGGACTGCATTCCTCTTAGCCATACCCATATTATTGTGGGAAAACTATTGAACATTCCTCAAGAACTAAAGACTGAAATAGTCTGTTGTGTTCCCTGGATACAGATATTGGAACCACTGTCTCTTCTGACCAAGGTTCTAAATGCTGTGTTGGCTGAGAAATTTAAATCCATGCTTAATTAATTTCCCCTTTTCCCCTGGCTTATCCTATCTGACAAAGCACTTTTGCACTCCTTATTGAGTTTCTGTTACAAAGTGCCTTGGGATACTTCTACATGAAAGACATTACATAAGCTTACATGCTCATTTTGTATTATTATTAATTTCATAACATTGATTGGTTCTAGAGCATTTGTTAGCCTTTTCTTATTCTGTAACTCATGTTTCACAAAAGTAGAGAATAAAATAAATGAAAATCAAAACAAAGAGCTTCAATCAAGCATGAAAATTTCTCTCTTCTAAATTTCAGGCATTGAAATCTTGCTTAATAGAATTCAATGCCAAAAAAATCTCATGATTTCAAGAAAGCCAAGATTTCACTAAGAAAACTGGTTAATGTTGTTGTTATCATCCATCTTCTCCTGTAAAATAGGACCACCTTTCTGCATAAAAAAAGTATATTATTAGAAAAATATTATCTTAAGAGACAAGCTGGGTTTTAGATTTTTTCTTTTCTTAGTAAAATAACTAAAAAAATCTCTTGCAGTCTTGCACAGACTTTTCTTCCAGGCATAAATGATTTATTTGTCAAACTTGCACTTGTTTCTTAAAACGATATGCCTTAAAGAATCCTAAATTTCAGTAAAATATAAGTATTTTTCTTTATACGTGAACACTATTAACATTTTTGTGTTATTAATTCAAATTTATTAGGATTATTTTAACAATATCATCTGTATGTGCTGTAGTGTTGAAGCATAATATGTTAAACTTAGTAAGTCTTTCAAAACAGAATTGTTTCTCCTTGAAGTCTTGATCATCCATTTAGTAACAACATGATTTAATTTTTTATTTGGGAGTGTACTTCTGTGGTGTTTTCACTGGTAGTTAAGCTATCTTAAGAAAAGATGAATCTTTTTATTACAAAATAAATATAGCAAACAACAATGAGTGGTAGAAGCGATTGCTGAAGCTGGGAGATCTCTGTTCCATGCATTCAAGTTTGAATCTGACACCTTTTGGGCATGGAAGCTCTGTTGTATCCATCTTCTGTGAGAAGCAGAATGAAGAGGTCTTCTCTTAGACAATTTTTTCATGGACCACTGAAAGGACCAGGACCTTCAGCTGTGTTCAGGATTAGAATGGAAACCAAAGTAAAGTGAGGAATATTGGAGTGATGTATTCTCATTACTGTGTTTTATTTAACAGATGGGATACAGTACAATGAACCATCTGTAGGTTATGGAGTGGCATCTGGGTCAGACCAAGGAAGAGCAAATTGGATTGATCCAAGCACAGGATTGCAAAAGAATAGATCCGTTTGGCTAAATCCATATCTGAATAGAAGGGGTACCTTTTCTGAGTTAGATACAGGTGAACCCAAATTTTGGGCTTCTGTCACTAATGATTAATGTAGAGTCCACAAGGCATTTCAAATAATGGAGAACAGCATTGCCGTTTAGTGGGAATAGTCACACATCCCCTTACTTTCCGCACTGTTGCATCGCTCCTTCAGAAGTAAGGAAAATAACTTTTTGTATCTGGAACTCTTGTTCCGGGTGTTGCTAGACATTTTAGGTATTCAGAGAAGTTGAACTGTTCATTGTAAATGTACAGAGTTCTGAGTATCTTGAATATTTTAGCAGAGAGAGGACTAAAAGAGCAGAGCTATCTGGATGTCTCTTTGTTAGAAGTAGTAACTGGACAATTCACCCTTTTGCTGCTGTCTATTGATTAGGAGGGAGGGAAACCAGCAAAGCAACCCTGCAAGAAATGGAACTTAAGTATTTCAGAAAGCCTGTGTTACTAAAATGTATTCCTGAACTTCACCTGCAATGTTTGTTTGAAGAGGTACATTCATATACTGTTGTGTACAAGTATGTGACAACATGCTAAAAAGCACTTAACTAACTGAAGGGGTTATTCCTTATTCCACATTGCTGAATATTTTCCTGATTTCCTTTAAGAACTATTAAATTACATGTATGTAATTATAAATGAGCTCTGCTTCAGACAGTAATGAAATGAAGATAGAGAGTTTGGTCGATAGAAGGGAATTTGGCCAGCCGGGAAAAGCTCATGACATGAAAGAAAAGGCCTGTTGATGCCTAGGTGCTTTTAGAAAGGAATGATTGGCAACTCTTTTTCTGAACTTCATAAAGTAAGCAATTTTTTAAGAGGTATATTTGTGAAAAGAAAGCAGTAGGATGGCAGATGACTGGAGAAAGAGGTGAAAGTGAGATGATGGAAGAAGTGAGCACATGAAGAAAAATCACAGAAAAAGGCTCCAAGGTGTTCCTCAGTAAGAACTGAGATTATGGTTGATTTGCGTAGCTATCACCTTCACAGTGGTGTTATCCCATAGCACAGCTTAGAAATGAGACTGAGACTGAGAAATCTGTTTGTTCCTAGCTGGCATCTGGAAAAACTGTCAGGTTTGTCCTTTGGGCTTGGATTCTGTTTCCACAGGAGTTGGTCAGAGACTGATTTTCTGGAAACTGCTGCAGAAAAGCACATTTGACATAATCCTGAATAAGCACATTTGGAACAGAAACTGAGGTGGACTCTTGCGTTTCCTGGTGTCTCATCTGTCTCCCACTGGCAGAGAGTGTGGGACCATCGCAGTCCTTAATGCGCTTTGCTGAAACAAATTGTATCTCTGAATTCAAACAGACTTAGTAATAAATGTTAAATGAAGATGGTCAATAGTTATAGCTACTGCCAGACATGTCTGAGCTTCACAGAAAGTCTTATTTTTGCAATTGGAGATTGGGTGTTGACAGCATACACTTCCAGCTCTCCTCCCCAGTTCTCCCATGATAGTAACTGGCTGGGGCGGAGCTGTGCCACCTTGGTATTTAGATATTTCTCCATGACATATTGGATTAAGCATTTCACCCGAGTCAAAAATCTGTATCATGCTGTTTCTATTGATAACTGATCTTCAATTAAACAATGGGCATTAATCTTAAGAGTAGCTGTTCCCAAGATCTGTTAACAGAATGAGTTAGAGTATCTGCTACTTGCTCTTTACCTTGGAAAAGGAACTTCCTCCTTGCCCTAGCCGGTGTAGAAATTGAAATGGTTATGGGGTGCAGAAAATATTAACCTCTGTCTCTTACTCCATGATATCTGGTACATGCAAGTCTGCCATGTTATTATGAATCATGCTTTCTTAAATCCCCATTAAATCTTGTTAATTTACTATTCTTTTCTGACAACATTGTTGGGGTCCTAAAGAACTGTATCTGTTGTGCTAGACCTTACTCTACTCAAAGAATGTGCTGAAATCCATGTTTTACACTAAGGAAAAACGGTTTTGTAGTTGAAGTTTGATGGAAAACATTGAACAGTCAAACATAAACACTGAATAATCACCATGTGGTACCATTTGCTGAAAAACAACAGTAAGTATATACTCAGAGCATATTGTCACAGTCATAGTAATGACAAAGAATAATGTTAGAACTTAGCTATCCTTATTATTATATCTTGTACGTCAATATAGTCACCATAACTAAAAAACCCAAGCATTAATGAAAATTATAATGGCTATCAAGTTTATTTTCTGTCGTGTCTGTGTTCCTCCCTTGTTTCATTCTCCATCTCCCTCCAATCGCGCTCTAATTAGCCATCAAATTGTGAAATCTACAGAGCCGTCATCCCTCCTCTCCCTTCACTCTGCCTCTCCATCTTGTTCCTTTTCCTCCTTTGCTTTTCCTAGAGTTTGAATGAGTTGATGGACCTCAGGCTTTTTGACTTTTTTATAGTACCATGTGCTTCCACAGTTCAGGACCAAGTTATTCCTTCAGTACTGTTAAACCAGTAACCAAGACAACAGTTAGCAACAAACATATAAAGAAAATCAAAATTCAAACATTTCCACTTCAAGTTTTCTTCTTTCAACATTCATGTGAGTGGGCTAAGGCTAACAAAAAATGTTTGCAACTTGTGTATTGGGAAGATCAGATAATTTTTTTCACTCATTAAAATGTCACTCTTTGTACGTAAAATAATAAAGTAATAAGAACCGCCATTCTGTTTCAATAAATGAAAACACAGTTCTGGGTGACCACAAGTAATGACTTCTAACATTTTGCAGGTAACTTTGGGGTTTACAGTTCTTTGACTTAAATATTCAGTGAACTGTTCTGAATAACCACTAAGATGGTTGAAATAAGAAATGTATCTCATAATTCTTTTGAGACAACTGTGGTTGTCTGAGCTGTTAATTATGATTAATAATTTGCTTAATTCCTGTACATGTTCAGACCTTTTAATCTATGTACTGTGACTTTTACCTTTTATTCCTAGATTTTTTAGAACTTTTAGAGAGAGTGTTTCATGTTCAGATTTCTATTTTAGCTTGCTTTTGTTGATACTTAACGTGCATTTGCTTTATAACTCTGTTTAACAACAACTGCATTAGATATATTTCTAGCATATTACAGGACGCTTTTGATGTCTACTATGTTGATTTCTAGCCAAAATGCACAGTCTCAGTGTCTCTTTTCTCTTAGTTATTATATTTGATTGTGATTTTACAATTTTTTAACTTAAAGCCTCCATTTAATATTAAAAAGGGTAATTATAATTTATTTTCAATTTATATTTTTCTATAAGAGGTTTTTTATAATATATGTCAAATCCACATCATTTTATTGTGGTTGCTTGATAGTAGATCTCAATCTGCAGATTGAGATAGTTATTCTCAGGGTTTTTTTACTTGAGAGCTAGTTGTATCTTAGAATACTCTCTGCCTTGGCCTAAATTTTTTTATGCTATTTAGTGTATTACACAAGTCGTTGTCTTCCCCATCACAGCTTCTGTGCTTATCAGCACATAGTAAATGTTATCCTCCCAAACCTACACAGAAATTTAGGGTTGCATATGCCTTCATGCCTTCTGCTGCGTGACAGAATGCATCAGAACATTACAGCCCCAAATGTTCATTTCCTCTTATGGCAGATCTTTTCCCTGTAGATGACCACAAGCCATATAGAGATGGAAACGCCAGCCCGTAACTTCTGCCTCATATATATCAATCATGAGTTAAATATTATGGCTAGCTGAATTGCTGCCTCTGACTGGTGTCAACGGTTGATTCAGCCAAGCAAAAGTGAGGAGAAACAGGCTGTGTACAGCCTGGAGATAGCAAGGAAAGGGAAAGAATGCAGCCATGGGACCTCCTGTTACATTAAAGGGAGGTAGTGGCTGCTGACATTGAGTTGCTTAGAGTCCTATTCTCTCTTGGCAAGAGAAAACCCCACAAAGCTGATCTTCCTTACTTCTTCTTTAACCAGACTGTAGCTACCAATATGCTTTTTATTTACTCATTTACTGGCCCTTGCAGGCTGACCACTCATGTGCAAGGCTTTCTGGATGCAAAGGTTGTGTGGATGATCTGTAGATTTGCCTAGAAACTTAATCCATTCTAAGCCAAATTCTTGGCCTGGGTCCCACTGGAATTTATTGACCTACTGAACCTGGACAGATTGAGTGAGTAAATGAAAAAGAGGCTAGGGAGGTTGGATTTGGCCCAGATCATGGGCATTCATTCATATTACTGAGTTTAAGAACTTCTTGAGCTCCACAGAATAAAAAATAAATTTTCTCTAAACTAGCTCTTACTAAAAATAACTTACCTGTTAGAAAAGGGTCTAACCAACAACTTTAACCATGTTGATTTCTTGATTTATGGAATGACACACTGAAGGTGTCATCCATTTCACTGACATAGTGTTTTAAATTGAGGATTTATATGCAATATTTTTCATATGATCTGAATATCCTATGATCCTTACAAGCTTGTCCACTGAAAACAAGAAAATCAGAGAAGTTAAACCTCTGTTGTCTTCCTCTGAGTTGCCTTTCCTTTGTGGAGAATCCTGACAAAATAATAAAATAGAGTTTAATAAAAAATAAAAATATATTTTAAAAGAAAAATATAAAGCCATTTCATGAACCTTTTGCAGCCTGAAATTTTTTGTCCACAGAGGCATGACCTTGAGGCACAGGATAGGTAAATTTCACCATAACTTCATGTCTTTTTCCTATGTTACTGCTGACTTACCGTTGCTCCACTCTTTTTACATGCTTCTTTGCATTTGCTCAATCATTTCACAGCCCACTTGTTCTTTTTGGTCAGGTGGCACGTAACATTCAGTTTACTGCCTGAAACATCTCCAAGCTCAGTACATAATGACTCGACAACATTACTCATTTCTCCCCAGTCTCTTCTTACGGGGTCTAATAAATCCTCTTTTACCAACAAGGCTATGACAGTTCCTTTGCTTTTCTTATATATCTTTTTAAAATAAAATACATCTTTTAATACCTTGCTCCAGCCAGCTTTCAGTTATGATGCCATATTTTTTCCACATTATTATCTGTCCAGATTTTTTTCCTAGCTAAACTTTCCATTAGTGTATATAGAAGACATTTAATATCCCCAAGTTACTGGTCTTGTTTTTCTCTATATTAGTGTTCATAAATATAAATTTCCCTTTTATCTTTTTCCCATCTATATCTCATGTCCATTCCTTTCATCTTGGTCCAGCCCTTGACTGAACTCTCACAACTCTGGCATTTTAGAAAAAAGAGCACTGCAATAAACTTCCATAGTTGTAGAAGATCCTTTAATCCTGGAACGGTTACAGGGCACAGGCACAGCCTCTGTCCCTTTCACAGATACAACTTGTAAGCCAAGTGTGTGAGTTACAAAGGGATGACATGATTTTTTGTGCGTGTATTGTGTGTGCCCTTTTAAAAGGAGAATCAGTCAGGTTTTCGTTAATTACTGTTGGAGTAAGTCTTCCAAGTTCTTAGCTTCATTGTGACCAATTCTCTGTCCAAGTGAAGAGTAATTTTTTCAACAAAATTTTATTGTCTTATATTCTTCTTCTTATATTTTAATGCTTTAAAATGTTGACGGAAGAAAATGGTTTTTAACTGATTAATTCTTTCACAAAGTATTTTTGAGGCATTTTCAGCTGGAATACTTTTGCAGATTTTTCTCATCTCCTAGTCTGAACCAGTAAAATATGATACACTCAGTCACGGAGTCCAGAAGTTATAAATGTTTTGAAATAATCCTGTAGCTTGGTTAATTCTATAAAATAGTTGAAACCATTAATGCCAATAACTCTGGCTCCAGATGAGAAATTGGGGCAGATACATGTTTAACTTGTCAGTGATGAGAACTCAATGGTCTGTTCCAGGACTAGCCTTCAAAATTTCATGTGTAAAATCTCATATCAGAGTTAACAAATTTCCTTCTTTAATATTTTCACATAAAGCCATCAGTTTTTATTTGCATAAGGTTTGGATATTTTTAGCAATTGTAAAAATTATTTTAAATAGTTAGAAAGAAAACTCTTGTTTTCTGATTTAACTTGGTCTTAGACTGCTAATGAATTTTAGCCCAAAATTTGATGGCAATTTTCTCAGCTGCCAGTCACAATCTTACTCCTTGAAGTTCTTCAAGAAGTCAATGTGTGGCTACCTATAACTTGCAAATCAAACAGTTGTTTCTGGATATTTGCAAATTTCCATCACCTGACAGTTCACACTTCTTACTTTTAGATATTTTAAGTAGGTAGAATGGTGATTCCTTTTATCCTTTGCTCCAGCACATTCCATTATTCAGGGAAAAATTAATGGACATACAAAACCTCTGTAAGCATCGTTTCATATCCTGTTGCGTAGAAAGACGTTTGAAATTGGAAAATCCTTTGCAGGATGGAACATCAGAATACAGTACAGTAGAAATCCTAACATAATGAATTAACATCTTTATTAATCCATACAGCAGGCAAAAGAAGAGGTATTGAAAAACAAATCCGTCTGAGATTGAGAGTTGAAGGGTACATAAATGGGTTGAAGTCATTCTAGCATTTTCTTAACTGGCGTTCTCACTAATGAAAAGCATCTCATCAAGTGTCTTTCTTAAAAAATAGAAAAAAATCCTTCTTTATTACACAAGTAATTTTTTAAGATGCTTTGAGAGAATTTTCTTAATTTTGGATCCAGCAAATATATGGATTTTAGAGTAGGATAGAGTAAGCAGAATTACTGTTTATCTGTCATGTTTTCTAAGTGTCTATAAACTTTGTAAATTTTATATTTTAGTATCCATGATCCAAAGTGATAGATTTTTCTTTCTTTCTTTTAGATGACATTCAAATGCATATATATTTTTGACATATATATTTATTTTTATATGTTTATATATATATATATATATATATATAAAAGCTATGACTAATCTATGTGCCCTAAAGTCACTTGTATCTAGTTTTCTGAAGCTAGGACTTAATTTTACATACAGTTAGATTTTGAGAATTCCTTCATATTCAGTAATTTCATGGCATTGAAAACACCACCCTAGGCCCCGGCTGTGGAAAAGTTCTTTCAGACCTGACTGATGGTGTGGATATTCAGACTTTCTGTGGAGACTCTGACTTCTTGAAACTGTCAATACCGTCCTTCATCTGTTATCCTGTTTAGAGCAACCTGAGCTGGCAACACTTTCACTCTCACTGGAATACAAGATTTACATACACTCTTCACAAACAATGAGAGTTAATTAAGAAAGTGGAACATAAATCTGTTTTAACCTGATGACAAACCACTGAGTCATAGTGACACTCCACCTTCCTTCCCAACCTCTGTGGTCCATCTGAAGTTATGGTAATCAGCAACACCCATTTGGGATTTCCATTGCAGAGATGAGACTCTTTTTTGACCTCTGACATTACAACTCCTTTCATGACCCTCTGTCATTGATGGTTGATATGAATTATATTAGCAATGTAATTTGAAATGACATGCAATCCATCCTAAGAACAGATCATCCCCTTTCTGTATCCAGTGCTAGTAAATTCTTCCAATCATCATCAGTTTACGAGGAACTCAAACTTTTTCTCTGATTTTAGGTGATCAGACATTTTCACTGCTCTAGCCTAAACCCTAGGAAGCCCTTGTGCTAAAGAATTAGACAGAATCCAGTTCATCTGTGTTTCAGAGAACAAACTGATATAAAAAAGAGACTAAGATGGGGAGATGTTCAAAATTTATTGTTCTCTTAGATACTTCTGATTCTTAAAATTCTTAGAAGAAATCCCAGCCATGACAGACATTTGTATGTTACTGCTTCATATTTGAGTGGCAAGTCTCCCTGAATTTCAAATACCAACTCTTCCTTCCTGTAAGGAAAATGTTGTATTTGACTACATTGTCTTAGAGCATCTGAAAGTTTAGGAAAAAATAAACATAATCAAAATCTAAATCATCTGGCAATATCTTTAACCACAATATGATTAAGGAGTAGTTAGACTAACCTCTGTGTAAATGATAGTGTGAAGTTAAATGCTTCTGTGCATCAGAAGATGCTGTCTCCTTTAATTCAATAATTAGGCAAACAATCAAAATCCAATTCATGCAACGAATTTAAAATAATTTTCTCCATAACTAAAAAGTTCCACTAAGTTTTGTTGCGCAAACTCACATAAGGTATGTAATCCTTACATAGCAGTAGAAAATAAATGTAAGTGCCTTGATATTTAAAGGCACTTATTTTCTCTCTTGCATGTAAGAAGTGTATGTGATGTGTTCCGGTCTCATTATTTTACATTGCATCCATTACAAGCATTATTAAACACCAGTTTTCAGGCTGAATGTATCCCTAGTTTTCCCCACCATGGCAATTCTTTGCTCTATTTTCATGCTTTGCCAATCTGCAGGCTAGTGTGAACAGGAAGAAATCATCAGAGGTCTGGAAGTCTTGCCAGCAGATTAACTACAACAAATCCTTGCTGGATATAATGTGGTTAAAGGTCTGGTTGAAAGCTTGACAAACCTATAACTTAGATGAACCAATTTAAGAAACAAAACAAAACAACAAAATAAAACCAAAACACAAACAAACAAACAACGAACAAACAAACAACAAAACACCCAAAGCCAACCAACCAACCAAAACAACAAAAAATCCCCAAGCATGACCAGTTTTTAAGAAAAGTATTATATATTTGGGACTGCTTAAAAGCTCTTTCTTCTGAGACATTATTTTGTGGTGGGGATCCAAGGGACAGTACTGCCTGTATGCTACCAGTGTCTTCAAGATGTGTGAAAAGAAATAAAGAGAAAGATCCAATAATTTTCCCCAAAATATATTTAGGTATGAAATATCTATGAAAGATTTATCTTGGGTTTTTTTTTCAGTATATGCATCCAGGTCCTAAGTATCTTAGTTTTTAAGCTCTTACTCACACTATGATAATTGACACAAGACTGGTCTTGGTAACTGGATCATTCTCTAAAAGAAGATATAATAAAAGCTTTGCTCATTCTAGATAATGACAAACATGATTTGTTATCAATAAAATTTAAGCACAATTAAACTGGGAAAAAACTCCCAACTATATATTGGCTTTGGCCTCATAACAAAAAGAGTTTCTCCTGTTTTATGAGCCTTGGATTACCAAATAACCTTGACAGCTGAGTCAGTGTTCCATGACAACCAGCAGGCCATTGATAAATAGCAACAAAACTATTAGATGTTGAATTTAAAAGACGAGTAATGGAGAAGCTAAATTATAGGTTTACTGCTTGACAAAGTACAGCTTGACAAATCAGTGATAGCCTACATGTGTGTCTATGTATGAATGTGCACAAGGAAAAGAGAGAAATAGAAACTTTTAAAGACTAAGGTAAAATCAACATGACATGAATGTTACAAAGGCATAAGTATATTCTTTTGATAGTACTAAAATACCTGTTTTCCATTATCAAATCCTTAACAAATCATGTGTACTTGAAAAAGTTGCCATTTGTGGGTTTTTTTCTGATTTTACTTAAATTTTTAATTTTAAGCATTGTAAGGTAGAAAAGGGGTGGAATTTCTGATATGTGATAGAACATTAAACTTTTTCCTGCCAACAAATAGATTCCAATTAAAGCTCAAAACCAGCAGTTTAAAGGACCATCAGCTAAAGCAAGAGCTGAAAAATCTATTCCTGGAGAAAGGAGAGCAATTTGAACTTTCTAAGAAATAATTGACAACTGTCTGTCAACTTCCTGTAATCAGTATGGTTTCAGGAGTGACTTTACTAAAAGTTGAATCTTGTGTATTTTTTTAAATGATGAAACCTATATAGGAAATCTGGATGGGTTGCTGCTCATGTACAGAAAAAGATACAATAAGTACAAGTTAATGCATCAGTCTTTCATAGAGGAGAAAATTTTCTAACATGACCAGTGTGCTCCCAAGAAGATCTGTGGGCCTCTGGTCCTGACTGTGATGCGGCAGCTTTTGATTTACTGCTGTAAACTGCGGTGGTTCTGTTAGGTGGGATTCCTGTGCTCTCTCTTCCCAGAGTATATCTACAGGTGGCAGGTGGCAGCAGTACTCCCACACTGATCTTGACCATGGTCTATTGACCTCTGAGTTTGACTCTCTTTTCCAGTTGTGGTGAAAAACCAACGTGTTGAATAAGTGTTATTCTAGGCCACAACGTGGAACCTGTAACATTATATTACTAGAAAAAGATTGTACTCAGTGAGCAAGAATTCAGCAACGAATTTACCATATTATTACATTTTCCCTTAACTTGAGGTTAGGCAAATCTTAACAATACTCAGACAAATTACAGAATTAAGGCTGAAGAAATAGATGAAGTTCTGTGACCTGTGTTGCACAAGAAGGCATATTACATGATCCAATTGGATCTCCTGTTCCAAAAAAACCTATCAATTATTCTGGTGTAAGAAACAGATGTAGTTTTGTCAAATGGGAATTAAACACTTGAAATTCATCATATCCTGATCACTTTCATAGTATCTACTGGAGGGTAACTTGAAAAATAAATGAGAAACATCAAAAGCAAACCTAGTGAATGTTTTGGTTTATAAAAACAATTGTATATGCAGGGATTTCAAACTTTTGTCTTTTATTTAATTTTCCTGGAACAGCACGACTGGTATGAACTGCCATTCACAATTTATGAACTTATGTATTAAGTAACTGCATTTCCTTAGAAAAAATTGTGCATATTTTTTGACACTGCATCCATCTCTGTTATCTGCTATAAGGGCATTATTTCCAGTGGTACACGGATACTATTGTGATTCTGACCTTCATTATGATATTCATGTTATCCTCTATTCATAAACAGAGAAATAATGCAGAAGCCATATTTTATTCTACTACAGAATATGCTTACCATCCCATATTCCTGTATTCCAGATGCCAATAACATTTTGCCCTTCAGAAGATCAAGAATATCCGTGTTTGAGATGTGTATGATGGAATTTTGCATTTACCCTAAAATGCAGATCTTTGTATTTACATGTCCTTTATATTTGCAATGAGAGATTGCCAAAAAGGTGATTAGCCAAAAGCCCTTTTTTTTAAAAAAAAAAAAAGCTCAAGTTAGTCATATGCTTTTATCCAAAACAATCAGAACCTAAGCCAATTTAGTGCACATAAAATACCTTGGAAGGATTAATTTATGCTGTTGCTGTTGAACTTGTAATATGTGTAACCAGTAGGAGTTCTCTTCATAGTTTCTCTGTGGGTTTTTTTTTGTTTGTTTGTTTGTTTGTTGGTTTGGTTTTTGTTGGTGGTTGTTGTTGTTGTTGTTGTTGTTTGTTGTTTTGTTTTGGTTTTTTTCCATATCTTGCAGCTAAGTAAGTAAGCCAAATGCAAAATCCAACACCTAAGGGCATTGTATAGGTTTGTAATGCACCCTGGGGGTACCTAAGGTTGAGAAACCATTGAGTGGATTACACAGATCCATATATGTATTTTTTTCATCTCTGACAGATATAATATGAGCACTATTTTTCGTGCTATGAAAATTTCTCAGTATACTCTGTGTGAGAGAAAAACAAAATCATGTCAAATCACTTACATGAAAAATTATTAAGAAAAGAGTGTTAAAAATTCCAGCCTCTTTAAGGATGCATCTTATGTAACACCTATATGATATACAAATTTGTACAGTGACAAAGGTTTTGCTAAATAACTGTTGAACCAAATGAATATTCAGATCAATGCATGGGTCTATCAGAAGCTGAAAAAAGTATATTAAACTTGCTAAAGCTCTTCTTCTCTAAAATCCTGCCGTTCCTCCTCCTCTCAGTCATCTAAAAACTGAACTGGGTAAGACCTTTCCCAGGGAACAGGTCCTCACTTAAAACTATATTTGTGTAAAAAAAAGGCTCCCTCTTTTTTCACATAGATACAGTTTTAAGTGAGATGAATATCCCTTTGCAGGAGCCTTTTTTCATAATTGATACAGAGACCTGAGAAGAGCTTAAACCAGGTCTTTATGGCTGGAGTAAATTAAATGAAACCAATGTTCAGGACTAATATTGAAAGAGGGACCTGTGTTGCAAAATGTTATCAATGTACAGTGTGTTTCTCACAGATTTTTTGCTGTTGAACTAAACATCTGTAATTGGATATTCATACTGATGTAAAGGTAATGGACCAAAGGCTCAGCATTTTGTAATACAACTGGTAGTATTATTTTCCCTTTAGCTGTTTTCCTGAATTATTAACACTACAATTTTGTTTAACCTTTCCTTAAGGCTGTTGGGTCATGGATTTTTTGGTTTTATCTTACTCCTCATTCCCCTTCCCCTAAAAGATTTTGGCAACAGTGAAAAGAAATGGGACTTGCCTGTGTCCTGGACTTTCAGTACCTGAGCTAAAATTAAATATCCACTAGACACTATTTGCTGAAACTGCAAGTGGTTTAGCATTTTGTCAGTTCTCACTTTTATACTTAGAATTAAACTATAGAGTGGTGCTATTTTTAAAACCATTTTCTCCTCACTTCTCCCATTTTTTTCTCTATCCCTGGCAATCGATCATTGCAGTGCCTACAAATGCTCCATGGCTAAGAAGAGAAAAGCTGAAGATCAGACATCTGGTGTTCCCGTCAACAAAAGGAAGTCCCTGTTAATGAAACCCCGCCACTACAGCCCCAGCTTGGAATGCAAAGAAGAAAATGAAGACCGGACAGAGTTACAGGAAGATATCAGTGTCCTCGAAAGCAGCTCAACTCCAGGTAGTTTCTTGAGCTCCACTTGAACTTGAATTCCACAAGAAGGGAGATAAAAACCAGTATTTTGAAACAGGATGCAAGACATGTTTGACTTATAAGACAGTTGAAATGGCGCCTTTCTGTTCAGGTTTAACCAACATACTTTCATTTATTTTGTGTAATAACTTCTTCTGGGGTCCAGCAAACGCTTCATAGGTCACGCAGAGACAACTACTGCAGCAGGTCAGATATGGAGCGGCATTTGCTTCTCCACTACCTCTGTCAAAGGACAAGCTTAAGCCCACCACCATCCCACACATTTCTGAAGAGGAGATTTTCACTGAAATATATAGAGCTCTTAGGAGGGAAAAATAATGCTTAGCAAAACATTGTTGACTTTAACATTTAGCAAAGCAATTTCATGCGTGTGACTGCTGTGTGTGTTCTGTTTAACACGATTATTAGACTCAGCACTTTTATACTTGTTATTCCAACACTGGTAAGCCAAACACATCCAACAATTTATAGCAGCTTCTACAATGAGTAGGCTGGATAATATGGACAAGGATGGGGGGACAGAAAGATATAGCTATAGTATGTTTTGATTACTCTTCCTTTCTAATATTTTTTTAATATATATTAAAGTTGAACAAAAAGTCTCCAACCAAATTGTTTTTTCACATATTTGCTTAAGAAATCATGCTAAAACAGTTTATCAGACAAGTGAGAAGATATCAATGGAAGATATCAGGAAGATATTGGGACTCACCTGCACTCAACAAGTGTTAAAAGGAACATGATCTGGCAGTGGGAAATAAGTAATCATAGATAATATATACACTGAATGAACTTAAATGTCACACAGTTTCTGGTTGTTATCGAAATTAAAAGATAATTTATTTTCCACTTAGTTTCTTCTTATCAAATTTTTTTGAAGGACAGGGTCCCTTTATCACAAAAGACTGGACCTAGATGGACTTTCAAGGTCCCTTCCAGCCTGGGCTGTCCTATCATTTTATGATGAACTGTCCTAGGGTGAGACATGAACTGAGATTAGTTATTTGTGCATTTATCCACTCTAATTTGAACTCCCTTAAAACAAAACAAACCCCACAAATTTTATACATATGATTACTATAAAACACACAGTTGAGGAAGAAGATTGTAATTCAGATTAAAGAGTTAAATCGTGATTCTACCAAAATAGTGGAGGTTTTTGTGGCATTTCTATAACAGCAAAATTTTCAGTCAGCTGTCACTTGTAAATCTTCCAGGAGGAGATTTTTCCAAAGGTCTGTATCCCTTGCTGTGTAGGCCTAGAAGGTAGGCTTCAAACAGAACTTTAATTAGCAAGGTGATACACAATGTCTCTTGTCTTTGGGTGACATTGTTAAGAAAAAATCCTCAAGAAAAAAAATCCCATATTTCCCAGTGCCTGTTCAGGCTGCAGGGAGTTTTCTAGCTCCTAACACCAGAAAGGAATCTGTTGGAGTAAGGGTTCCTGTATGGTTCTTGTCTTAGGGTTTTGTTATTATTTGTTGATTCAGCCTGGTTCCTGACCATCCAGAGTTGCACTCAGTAATGTATTTTTCTTCCTCTTTTTCTGCCCTCTGCACATCTTAAAGAACTCAATGGAGAGAAATTACTATGATGGGTGTAAAGTCAGATTCTGTGTCATATCAGATTCTGTGTCATATACTGACAAACTTAAGTTATTGAACTTTTTAAAGTTTCCTTTTTGAAAAAGGGAAAGCGTTGGGCCAAATCTGTTGATAAAAAAGTACAGAAACCAAGTCTTTCAGTCAAAGCAAAAAATCCCACTTGATTTTGAAAATATTTATTTGATAGCAGTATGATATATTCCAACCTGCTTGTGTCAGTAATAATGCAACCTGCATGTAGCTGGTCTGGGTATGTAGGTTTACTTGGGATTTCTTATTACTCACTTTATTATGAACTCATGATTCTTTTCAGTTGATCAGTTAATGATTCAGTTAATGGATTGATGCAACTGTAAACTAAGCTGAGTTTTGATTATTTTAAAAGTAAATTTACAGCCTGTAGATGTAAAAAGCAAAGCTGGGACAGCTGAACCATTAAGACGGTTTCAACAACAAATTTTTAAGCATTGTTTTAAAAATTGCTGATTATTTAAGGAACAATTTTTTTTTTATCATGAACTTAAATTATTTTTTGTCTTTCATGCATAAAAATAGCTGAAAAAACCTCTTACAACTGAGCATTTCGTTTGATTTGTTTTCTTTTATTGGGTGGGAGATTTCTTTTAAGCTAGATTTTGCTACTTTTTGAAATTACCCACTGGTGGGATTCTGTTATTTTCCAAATTACAGAAGAGCAAATAAAGGAAATACATTTGACTAAAGTTAGTTAGAGAGCCAAATCATCATTCTTACTTGCTGGGATGTGAAAAGATGGCAGACTTTATTCAGAATACTGCAATGTGTGTGTGGTACTACACCAGCTGCTAAAAAGTTACACCAAGGTTTACAGACACTTCTTTAAATACAACTTTATGCACACAGTGCACGAGGCCACCTCTGCCTGTGTGAGTCCAATTTTCTGAAGAAGAATAAGAATTAATCAATATTTTCTTTTAACATATAACAAACAGTTGAACCAAACAATTATGTAAACTGGAAATGACCCAAAATGCTAACAGTTTGGCAGGAGTAAAGTGAAATGCATTGTGGTGCACATGTGCATTTTTGTCCCCCTTTTCCCCTCCACAATAATCTGCACTTAATAGGAATATTTTAAACTATGTAGCTAAGCAACAGAGGTAATTGTTGCTTTCTAGAGCTTTTGTTAGGCACTCTAACACAGCCCAAATATGCATAATTAGGTATAATGTCTATAAATCATTATTGTACACATGTGGGTAGTTAAGTGGATTGAGAGAATAGTTCAATGAATTGGACATATTCACTGAAAATGCTTTTTATTTGTTTTCTGTAGTTCATAATACTTTAAAATTATCATAACCCTTTACACTTTCTCTTAATAGCTCACTGTGTTATTGAGAGAAACTTCATTTGCATTTTAGGCTATGCTTAATTTATTATTTAAACCTGTAGTTCTTCTGTTTCAGGAAAGGACAGACATATCTTATGAAACAGTCTATGCTTGTTTATTCATCTGCCTTTCTAGGAAGTAAAATGTTAAATTTTTCAGTTTATGTTGAATAGATCCCAACAAAAGAATGTACCCTATAATCAGCATTATTGAAGGGGCTAGTGTTGTGACTAAATTCTTCCCTTCATCCAAAAATGCTTTTAGTTACTATGGCAATATTTACTTGATCCTGGCAAAACCAGTGTTGATTTTAGAGAGATAATTACCAGAAAGGAAGATGATGGAGATGTATTTTTGAGTGTCCTTGTCAGAGGAAATGTTTATAAAAAATTAAATGAGATACAAAAGGCATATTGTCTTCCACACTGACAACCTCTCCTACATGCAGCCTTTATTACCTGCTGGCTGCTGCTTTTCTTCTGAAGAAGGATGTTTATAAAGACAGGATGCACTTCAGTGGTGTCTTTAACAAGTCCTTTATGAGTCTGTACATAACAACCATTTCTGTTTGTCTGTGCATGACCTGATCTATCACTTAGTGCAGCAATTTCAATAGTGACCAGGAGCTTGCCCTTTGTGAAGTATTGAGGATTTTTCCATCAAGATCTTTCATGGGGTCTGGGGTGACTGGGAAAGTAATTAGGGTTTATTCTGAGAAAATATTTGGGAAACTTAGATGAAATAAACCTGAAAATAGATCAGAGGAATTTTAAAATGTGTTTGTGTGCTTGTATATGTGTTTATACAAGCACAAATACATAATATTTAAATAAATAAATAATGTATGATACATTCTATTTACATACATGTTTATGACCATGTGTGTATATGCTCTAAGTAAATAAATGTTTTCAACATCAGTGAAAAATGGGGATATAATTTTTTCTCATATAGTGGTGGAGCTATTATAGAAGGTATATATAATCTTAGAAGGGATTTTCATCATGCTGCAAGCAGTAATTTCAAACAGATACTTAGTGTGAATTCAATCAGTTCAGAGTACCTTTATGAGAAATGAAACAATCAATAAATCAATATCTTCATGTCACTTTGACAAGATACAAAAAATAGTTATCCTTACATATTTCTCTTGCCTTTTTTCTCATACAGAGGAGAGTACTCCAAAATCATCTGAGGAAAACCCTCATTTGGGTGGGCAAGAAAATTCCAGTCAAAGAAAAGACAACTACTCCAGTTACCAAGATGCCATGTCCAAACCTGTGATGAACGTGGGGAAAGTAGCAAAAGATGCCCCCAGTCAAACAGTGGCAGAAAGTCTAAATGATAGTGGTATTCAATCCTTAAAAACAGAAAGTGATGACACTGATGAATGTTACTTGATTAGCTCAGCTGAAGGAAAAGAAAAGACTGCTATTTCTGACCCCAAATACTGTTCATCTGAGGAAAATGAAAGTAACTCTGAAATTATGGACAACGAGTGGGATAGCTCTTCAAATTTCTCTGAAGAAACTAGTGTAAAGCCCCATGTAACTCAGAAATATATTGTAGAGTGCAACCAACCCAGCACCCTGGAAGTCCCAGAAATTAAGAAGGAAGAGATCGAATATGGTCCTTGTGAAACACTCTGTGACTCAGAAGCAGAGCTAAGAGCGCCCTCGGATCCTTTTGAGAAGAGAATTCAGAATCTCTTCCCTGAAAGTGAGGAAGACGACAACGAGTGCCTGTCAGAAACCACAGATGTGTCAGTTGAGCTGGACAAAACAAAAGGGAACTTGAGTTTGCTAGAGCAAGCAATCGCTCTGCAGGCAGAGCAAGGGCATGTGTTTCACAGCACCTACAAGGAACTGGATAGGTTTCTTCTGGAGCATCTAGCAGGGGAAAGGAGACAAACCAAAGTTATTGACATTGGTGGGAGACAGATATTTAGCAGCAAACGTAAGGAAGTATTTTTGGCTCTTCTTGCTGGCTTAAGCATTTGTCCTGTGACTGATAGAGGATTCTGAGCTGGGTTTTATAGCAACAGTAAAGAATCTGGAATTTAGCTGGTAATTTTGTTAATTATGTACCTTCACACTAGTGCCTCACGTCTAACCAGGTTAAATGCTAGGTACTTGGCTTCCTGCCAAACTGCTATGTGAAATGATCAGTAATGGGTACTAAAAGGCCTGTTTAGCTGGCACTGACATTCCTTCTCCTCCTTTTCCTCCTCCTCTGTTTCCTCCTCTGTAGGGTGCTAATACAAACTTCCAAAGTTTCAAAACACAAGGCATTAAACCAGTGCTCAAGGGCAAGTTAAGGGTGAAAAATTTTTCCTCTCCCAAAGATAATACCTCATTCCTAAGCCATATGTTTTCTGAGTTCATTCTACTTCATGTATCAATCTTTATTACATCAATCAACATTACATTTTGCTACATCCAGCACTTCTGAGCCAGAAAAGCACAAGCCATGCTCTTCTGCCTCATTCGCTGTCAGCAGAAATACCAGTAAATTCCAAAATCTTTATTGTTTCTGAGGGTTTCTGGTATCCTACAAACCCGTAGGAACATCGCTCAATTTTCAGCATTTAATCAGGCTTCCAGAAGTGGAGATTTAAAAGATTTGGGTTTGATTTAAAAACTGGGCTGTCTTGTATGAAACTCCTCAATTGAGGATAATTACAGAACATCAAGAGACGTCATTTTATAAGCACACTCCCTTCTGTAGTAAGTAACAATACATTCATCTGTCCTTTGACTTTTCCTTTTGGCCTTCCAAACATCCCGAGGTCACCCTCAGGACTGATGCAATTTCTGCTTTTGATAAATGGTTTACTTTGGTATTTCTAATCTAACTTTAGAGTAGTCCCTGTGGACATTGCAAATATTATAGCAATTTACTTATCCAAAGTAATCATTGTGAAAGAGAACTGACAGGCATTTTTAGGAGCTGCAGCTATGAAATATTTCCTGCAGTATTTGGGAAGAAAATGCAGACATCTCATTTTTGTGTCTCAAGCAGTGTTTTCATTAGCATTTGTTAAGCTGTGCATGCATGATAATAATCTATTTATTAAGCTACATGAACCTTTATTTGCTCAGATGACTTCAGCATATGCAGGAACTTTATAGATATCCTTTTTTATCCTGAGAGTAGCTGTGCTTACATTGCTGTCAACGTGACTTTCTCACAGCACATATAGGAAAGAGGAGTGATGTAAGAATGGCACAATCTATCATTTCCTGATTTACCTCATATTATAATTAGCTGTGATTTCCAGGGGAGTGCAGAGGTAGCACCCGTAGAGAAACACACCAGGTTTTGTTTGGGTTGTATAGGCACCATATGATTGTAGTCAATGTTGCGTCGGGCACGTAATTTTGCCACTTCATATAATTAACCAGGTTTTATTTCTAAAATAATCTACTATCAGCTCCGTCAGCTCTAAATTTTCATTCTTGGATGTTAGATCAGAAAAAACCCATCTATTTCACGATAAACCTTTCCAATTACCAGAGGAACGCTAAATCATATTTCAGGGTCCCTCTTTATTTTTTGTTCACTATTGCAGCACTTTCCATTTGCAGAGATTCTAAAAAGCACGTGGTCTCCTGATGACACTGAGTCTATTTTCTTTCATTCCTATTTATTTATTTTATTTTTTTAATCTAAAAACTTGCCAGGAAGTTTAACCCTCAGCTGCTCTGGTGATTCTGTCCCTAAGCACATCCTACTTCATAGTCCAGAAAAATGAGCTCAAAGGATGCAGCTCCCTGTTCTGGCTGCAGCTGTTTTCTCCCTCGGCACCAAATGCTGTTGGCAGCCAATCACAGATGGAGCTAAAGCCATCCTCAGCAATTTATGCTGCTACTTCCTTCAGATTTCTCACAGGAGAATTTCTGGACCAGAAATCATTCCTTTCTTGCCCAGACTTTTGATCCTGCATTGGAAATCAAATAAAGGTTTTCTGACCAGTGCTTCTTGCACAATTCTAGGTGCTTGAAACAGGAATTGGGAATGCACTGTGGTCATTACAGAGCAGTAGCTGTAGGGCTGGGCTGAGACCTCGCCTTTGAAAGGGTATCGGCTGCTCCATGTTTTCAGTGTCTTTGTGGGCTGCTCCACAAAGCGGCATTGCCATGTGTACCAGAGGGAGCTGCTTGCCTTGCCTCTCAAACGTAAAGTGGCATGTATTCAGTTTCCTAACAAAGAACCTACAGCCTAGAGATCTGTGATATTTAAAGAATGGCTTCTGGTTGAAATGCTTTTTGTTTGTTTGTTTATTTGTTTCACACCTCAGCTTTTATTTGGTTGTCCCAGCTTCCTGGAGTCTGACATTAACAGAGCAAAAGATTTTTTCTCCTTTTTTCATTTATTCTTTTATAGATCTTGTTGTTGGCTCGTGCTGCCAGTTTTCTCGCTTATGGGATTGTGGCTTCTGTCCTCTTCGAGGCTTTGAATGGAATAAATGACACTGCAATCCTAAAGCGATATAGTTTAGCACATAAATGGCATATTGGGAGAGGGAAATAATTGTTTAAAGGACACAACGTGAAAACCTGAAGTCATGTTTCAGTTGCATACATCCCTGTTAAAAACTTTGGACAGGAATTAAATCTGAAGTAAAAAATAGAGAATATCACACTGCTAGGATCACTCAGCTGAGTGCAGACAGGGGCTAAACCCAAACAAAACTTTTATCTCATTTCTCTGCAGATTCACCCAGGCCTGAAAAGAGAGAAACCAAATGCCCCATCCCAGGATGCGATGGCACTGGGCACGTGACTGGGCTGTATCCTCACCACCGCAGTCTCTCAGGCTGTCCACACAAAGTTAGAGTGCCGCTAGAAAGTGAGTATCCTCACCCTGCAGTCCAGAATAACAACTGGATCTGTCTCCATACTGTGTGTAGTGTGTGCTTATGCTGGAGAAGAATCCCCTTTTTTTATGCATGAGATTGCAGGATGAGACTGGGAAAGAAGCCATCACACCTTCTTTGCCCTCCAGCTCATAGCCACAGTCCTGCTTCCCACACTCATGCAGCTCAAGTGTTCCTCAGCAGCATTGTTACAAACAACAGCAGGCTCCTTAGGTAGCCTGGGAAGAACAAGATCAGACAACCTATCCCCACGCTGCCAGCAGACCTGCGTGCTGTAGTTCCATGAATCTTCAAGATGTTGCTCACTCACACCTTCGTTGAGACACAAACATCACCTGCTTGTTCCAGAGCTGTGGCCTCATTTGCCGCCATCACACACGGATGCTGTTGATTTCCATTGCCAACAGATGAGAGGCCTGGGCATGCTTATGCAGAGATGTTCCCAGTGTTCCCCTTACTGCTGAGCTAGAAAGGTTATTTCCATCAGCACATCCCAGCGCTGGCCCATAGCAGGTCCCTCTCTTGTGACAGTATCACACTAATCCTTTTATGCCCAGTCTTGCCTGAATTTCCCTGCTTATTCCTAACTGTGCTGCTCTGATTACATTGGCATGTGTGTATGTGTGTGTGTGTGTGTGTAATCCTGCAACAAGATGCAATGAACTGCTGTGTAATTAGCCAAAACTTAATGTGAAACTATCCCCTTAACAACCTAGTTAGTCAGATGGTTCTTTGTGGTGGTATGCATAACAACAAATTAAAAGGATATTTGCACTTTACCAAAGTTCTCTTCGTAACTGTAGCTCTCCCTTTTTAAAAATCTGGTACTAAACTGGTATTTATGGACACATCTGCTGAATTGAGCAGGCTGCATTAGGAAGCCTTAGCAACATTAACTTCCTAAAAACTTAAAATTAACAAGTCCTTGTTAATTATCACACTTCCAATTAGTTGTGCTTTGTCCTGATGGGATTAAAAAATATATATAAATTAGAATTTGGTTCCTGGTAGAACAAACCCATGGACTGAACAGCCAGCTTTTGTGAAGCACTGTGCCCCAAAGATGTATAATATTTAACATGGACATATCTGTCAGTTTTAGCAAAGGTGACCCACATCCAAGGGCATAAGAAATGTACAGGCAAGAGGTTGTAATTGTTACTAAGAGTGTAAGCTGATGCTTGGAGCCATTACTGACTGGTCCAAGGTAGTTTCAGCACAGCTCAGATGACCAGATGGTGTAATGTTCAAAGTGACATACTCAAAATATCAGATAAAATGTATAAACAGCCTTCCTGTACTTGGGAACTTTCCTTTCCTGGGACTGAGAGGGACTGCAGCTCCATATAACATAGACTGTGTGGCCCAGGGCTCCTCTATCACCTGCCTGTTCCAGTGTTAGTAGTGCATATAGGGCTTCATGATTTAACATCTTTGGTGACTTCCACTTAGGTTCTTTAAAGTCTATATAAAAAATTTTGTGCATCTGGGAAGCCACACCACAGTGATATAGAAAAAACGGGAGGCACCATGGTCACTGTGCTGTAGGTCCTTTGCTTCCCCTCTTCTTTTGTGATAGAAATGTGGAAGAATTGAGAATCTGAGCTCAAAGATGTGTTTTTTAGAGATATTTTTAAAAGATTTTTAAAAAGATATGTGTTGTTAATTGATGCATTTTATTATCAACTTTTTTAATTATTATTTCTGTTTAGTTCTTGCCATGCATGAAAATGTTTTAAAGTGCCCCACTCCAGGATGCACTGGAAGAGGACATGTCAACAGCAATCGCAACACACACCGAAGGTAGATCAGAATAATTCCTGTCCACTTAAAACCTAGCACGTACTTGGGAGTAAATTGATAGGCACATCTTGGAATTAGATATTATGTACTATACTGAAGAGTGTCTATGAACTGCAAGGGCAGCCTGTATTATTTATAACCAAATAATTGTGTTTAATTCCATTATATAAAAAATGGCTGCAACACAGAGGATGGCAAATTCCACTAGTATTTTCATAGATGAGATTTAAAGCTACAATTTCATCACAGTCCTCACATTGACAAATCATCGTGTACAAGAGGAAGGAATGAAAACCACATTATTATTGCTACAGCAGGAAAACCCAATGGAAACCAAAACCCATTTGTTTTGCACCATTACACACTAGTCATTGACAGGAACTTCCAATCAAGGCACATTCCCTTTTAGCCAAACAGAAAATTTTAAGTGAACTATTTTAAAATCTGTTTAAAAGTTCCACTTATTGCCCTCAGGAATTCCATCTTCCTATCTGGAACCCTCCTATCTTTTTAACATGCTGCCTGCAGGGAGAAAGTAAAATTGAGTAAAGACTTCCAGTCCAGCAGCTGGGGAATCAGAGCTGGGCTGCAGGTGAGGCAGAGTCAATACACTCTGTCTCCAGCAAGCCATTGCTGTCAGCACAGCTCTTGTCAATACTGATTTCTGCTGGAAGCAGTATATTCCATCATACTGCTTCTGGGAGGATAAAATGTCAGTCTTAAAACTGAACCTGAGACATAAGAATTGCAAAACCAGCTTTCTTTGTTGATCTGGATTTTTGTGAGATTTGGGGTTTTTTTGTTTATTGACTGTTTTGTTGCTGCACAGTGCAACAAAATTGAGGTTTATCATAGTGTGCTTTCATACTAGAAATAGTAAGTCAGTCTTTATCAGACATATGACAAGCTTGTCTACAAGAACATATAAGGCACAAGCAGATATTTTTCCTTTGTTTTTCCTGTTTTCAATCCCCGGTTATCTTTGAAGCACATCAGCTGTGTCATGAGCAATCCATGAATAGAATAAGAAAACATGTTTTAATCTAATAAAACAAACAGGAAAATGTAAGCTAGCACAACTTGAAATGACAACATGTGTTCTTTGGTAACAGTCTCTCGTATATCCCTCCATTTTTTTTCCCAAATTCACTTTCCTTTTAATCACCAGGAGGCTTATATGCATGGTTTAGCTGATAAAGTAAATGTCATTTGTCAAAAAATTTACTAGTGACTTGCCAGACACAAAACATCAAAGCTGAACAGTGGAAAACTCCTACATGATTCAGTTTCCAGATATATCACCTAAAATACACAGATTTCACAGTTTTGCATTAAGAATGGAAAAACAAATGGATCTGGCCTATAACAGCAGTAGTTCCCTTAAAGAAGGGAAACTGCAGAGACCATCAAAGTCACTGGTTTCCACAGAAAAAAGGCACACATCTTCTTTGCCCAAGAATTTATTTCAATGTTTTTTTTCTTGTTTCTGTTCTTCACCTTTCCTTTTCAACAGCCTTTCTGGTTGTCCAATTGCTGCAGCTGAAAAGCTGGCAATGTCCCAGGAAAAGAACCAGCTCGAGTCTCAAAAAGCTGGGCAGTGCCATGATCAGACTCACAGGTAGGAGCCCCTGTGGACCAGTTCCTCCAAACAAAAAAACTCTTATTTATGCACAAACTCTGTTGATTGGTCCTCAGATCTTTCACCCACTTCAGATTTCAGCTTCAGTGGTAGCCCAGTTTTCCAAGATGAAGCTCTGCAAAACTATCTGATTCTCAAAATAAACCATCATCTTTCTGTCGGTTCTCGTGCATGTGGCTGACATTAAAGACATGAGACGTACCTTTGGATAAGCGATCAAATATATCCTGTTAAATCTTAAAGTAACCTGAGCAGAACAATTAATAGAATTTCTTTATTTTTAGTTTATTGGTTTAATTACTTTATTTTTTTTTACTCAATGGCATCAAAAAGGAGAAACACTTTTTATTGCAATTGTATTTTGTTTGAGTTATATGGACCCTACAGACATGCATAATTTGCACATCATTGGCACCACAACCATTACAACCTATTATATTCAGGTCTATTTGGGGACACTTTAATTTGTGGATTATTGACATGATCAGCTCTAATGGTTCCTTCAGAGCCATTACAGAATATTATGTCCATGTGTCTGCCAACTGCACATGCCTTAACTCTGTATATGAAAAGTCCTAAGGAAATTACTAAAGACAAGTAGTTACTGAACATTAACTAACTGGAATGACACACCATTCATTCATTCCTCCCAAAGAGTACAAGTAATTATTTCAGATAATCTTATATTATATTTATACCTTACTCATTCACAGTAAAGTGAGAACAATACTGATTCAAAAAACCAAAAAGCTAGAAGAAAATCCAGACAAGTTTTTAAAACTAAAGGAAGTGATAATCTAGCAGTAAGTCAGTAACTTCCTTGTAAATAGCCCAAACTACTATTAAAGAATACTGCATTTTTTAATGTCCTCATCTTTTAGTTTGTGAAGTAGTCAAAGTACTTTTTTGACTATTAGCGAGCCACCATGTTTATGCTGTTTATTTCTTATATACACCCACCAGTAAGTTTTGCATGTGGTAAGAGCACACTTTTGGATTATGAGATGCAATCATATCCTATTTTTCAAGAAAAGGTTATTTAAAGACATTCTCGTCTTTCTCCTTCATTCTTTTCCTCCTCTCTGCAGGACAAATTTAGCGAAGCAGCCTGAGGTGTCTCAGTACAGTTACAGAACTTCGCAGCCAGTCACTTCCTCCAGAGGCACTCTGGTGAAAGAACAGGAGAAGTTTGGGAAAGTCCCATTTGATTATGCCAGTTTTGATGCACAAGTCTTCGGCAAACGCACAACAGCACCTGTGTCACAAGGTCAAAAAACACCTCAGTTTCTTGAATGTAAGCTCAAAATTCAATTTTATCTTGAAAAAGGGGCAAATTGTAGATGATTTTTTCCCCCCTTTTTGCTTGTTCTGTTTTCAAATTTCTAGCATTCCAAAAAGATCTTTAGAAACCATCTTTAATCACTTGTTTCTGAATGCTAAATAGGATCACTAATTTTTGGAATATGGAATTTTAAAACACTAAATATCATCACTACAAAGATTCCTTTTTTGACACTTCTTTTAAAAGCAGTTATCTGTGGAAAAGAGGAGTAAAAAGGAATGCTTTGTGTTTTACGCATTATTTCTTCCTTGATTAAATTGTGATATCTTTATGGGATAGATGAGAAGTCCCACGGAATGTGTCTGCACAAGATGTAATGAATTGTAGTACAAAGAAATCCAAGTTAGGTTTCAAAGATACTTCAGGTACCATTTAGGTGAATCTATACAGGTCTTATTCCTCCTAGATGAGCATGTGCCCCAGCTCCATTAATTCCAGGCCTGGGCTGAATTTGTTTTGGTACCTCATATTTCTGTACTAAATCGTATTTGTAATGCAATCATATCCAATGCATCAAATTGTTATCAAGATTCCTCTGCTTGCATCATTTACAAATTTGCTGAGGTACTACTTTGCATAAATGAGACACCACAGTGTGAACACTGATGATGTATAGCAGATACTCTTCAGGATCTGCATGGGAAACACCAGCAAGGCTCTGCCATTGTATTGACCATTATAAAATATTCTTTAGTTTTAAGAAATAAATGTCTGTTGCCATGAGGGAAATGGAAATGTTTAATTCCGCCAAAACTGGGTTCAGAAGAATATAGGTCCAGAACAATGTGAAAAAGAAACATTTTAGTTGGCTTTTGTTTTGTTATTGACAAAAAGATTAGTAAAGGAAAATGAAATAGAAAAACAAATTTTGTCCCACTTACTCCAACAAAGAAGAACATTCATAGCAAGGTGAACAGAAAAGCAAAAAAAATTGTTAATGAAGAAATTAATATATAAGATAATTATAATATATTACACATCTAATATGATAAAATATTATATATGTTTTATATATTTATAAAGTTTTGTATATTTTTATCTTTATTTGTCTGTGTGTCTGAGTACACAAAACCACACACACAGATTGTTGGTATTTGGGGTTTGTGTGTATATATATAAATATTTAAAATTGCAGATGAAAAGTAGATATTTATCTGACCTGGAAAATAGGTTTGCTTAAATGAAAGCAAATATATGCATTGCCATCTTCTTGGGTGGCAGATTTTCCAATTTTGTTTGTAAAATTGAATATTCCCTATTAGCTGTCTCTTTGTACAGATGTATGTCTATTTCACAGTTTCATTTCAAGGAAAAAATGATTGAAATGTTTTTATACAAATGCAAATACATATATATGCAATTTATGTATGAAGTATATCCGAGCTGAAGTTTACAGCCCGTTGTTCTTGCAAAGATTGCAATGTGCAGCTATTATTTTAATGGAAAGGTGAAAGTAAAAGAGCTGGTGAGTGATTTACCTATTCAGGTATACAAAAGTTGGCAATAAGAAGCTGATGATGTAGTGATGGGTTCAGAGTCCTATGTAAATATGTAGCCAGACAAAAGCCCATCATTAATCCTCTGTGGATGCTGCACTTGGAAACTTGTGGTTTTTTTAACAAAACATACACCCTTTTTAGACCGGGGTAGGTTTTTTCGTTTGTTGGTTAGTTGCTTGTTTGATTTTCTTTTAGGGTAGGAAATGAAAAATGCACTTTCTGGTCTTTAAACACAATTTAAATTTCATTGTTGTAACAGTTGAAAATGTAGACTGTCTTGTTTGTGCTGTGCTTACAGCAGGATAGATAAATCCTTTTTAATTTTCACTAGAGAAAGAGAGGACTGAATCATGAGGCTTTCATGTATTACTCTACTGAGATGCCTCTAGTGCTTAGAGAAATGGAATATAGCATTCAGCTACAGTCAAAGCACATAAACAAGCATTTCTTTCAGACCATCCCAAGTTTGAGGGAAGATGGGCCCTCCTATGCCTTGTGTAGCTCTTAGCATTAAAAACCACTCCACCAAAGCTCTACATCCAAAGGGATCCAGAGCCTTGGGGCTCAGATCTTTAAGGAATGAGCAGATGGTCAGAAATGTTCTTGATGTATCTGGGTGTAGGCTGAGAAATTGGATTTTGCTTAGTTTATCTTTGTAGGACACTGTGAGGGCTGCAGACAAAAGAAGAGATTATTGCTTCTTTAGAGCTGAAATCATGGCACTGTGTTCTCCCTGCAACAGTTTATGGCATCTCATGCTCCAAAATCCAGAAGAGAGAACAGAGTTCTCTCTAAATGTTTTAGAGTAAATGCTGCTGATGAAGAAGAAAACAAAGAACCACACACACCACTTTTGTCTGTGAAAGTGCTTTTCTGTTCACCTGTTAGAATTTAATTTTCAACCAAACTCTCTGTGCCTAATAAATCTGTGTATTATTCCAAATATACCCAACAAAAGACTGCAAGCCAGGATCATATGTATCATCATTATTTTTTAATTGATTAATGGATAGACTTAAATTTCTAAATATTTCCACAAAATCAGTACTGAGTGTTCCTTAAAAGTAATGTTTTTATTTGATTTCTCTACTTCATTTAAGAACCTGGATTTGCGCTCCTTAGTCATATAAGCAGACTTATTCATCTAAGTAGAGTAAGCAGTGTTGTTTTAGCTAAGACTGGACAAGTCACTATTGTTTTTTCACCCAGTAGAGCTCCAAGAGGAAGCCTTAATAAGAATATATTTACAATTGCATTTGTCCACTGGAGTGGTCAAATCACAATGGATACCACACTAGCTCGCTCAGTCTTTCCTTGGACTTCATTGTTTTTAAAGCCTGAGTTAAGGATAAGTAAAATATGACTAATGATCTCAGAAGGTTTGTTGACAGATGTGTATTTCTGAAGAAAAAATTAAAATATTGTGTTTCCAAAACCATTTTTCCTGTAAACCCTTACTGGCAATAACAAATGGATTGTTTTAAATGTAATCTTTGAATATTTTTATATGTATGAAATTGTAGTCTGAGAAGCAAAACTATTTAATGGGAAAAATTTCATACATGCAATTGCTAATCAAATCTCTCTTCAACAGCAAAGCATTTTTCAAATCCAGTGAAATTTTCTAATCGACTGCCTAGTGCTAGCGCCCACACACAGAGCCCTTGCCATGCCAACTCTTATAGCTACGGTCAATGTAGTGAAGACACCCACATAGCAGCAGCTGCTGCTATCCTGAACCTTTCCACCCGCTGCAGGGAAGCAGCAGAGATCCTCTCCAACAAACCACAGAGTCTGTCTGCCAAGGTAGGGTAGTCCAAGAACCTGGAGGGTGTGCTAGCTACTGAACTGTGCGAATAAACTGTCTTTCATGTTAGTGACTGCATTAAATCCCCCAAAAGGAGGCTTCTGTTTGCATGCTCTTTTGAAGAGAGGCAGAGGGAAAAAAAAAAAAAAAAATCAGTAATGCAGTGACCAGTTCTGATAAAACTAAATAAATAGCAGGAATTATGTTGTTAATTCTTTTCATAATTGAGCCTTAATTACAAGGGGGGAGTTTTCTGGGAGGAAAAAAGAAAAAGGTTATTTGAAATCCAACAACAATCTGTGATGGATAATGAGTAAGATCTGTTTTAAGAGAGAATTTTTCTCCCTCTGAAGCCTGCCATTAGTGATCATTTTGAAAACTGATTTTAAAAATATATATATATATATATATATATATATATATATATATATGATTAATCAAAAAGATATTTTGCTAGCAATGGAACAGAACTACCTATGGAGTCTGTTATGTTTGGAGCCCCTAACAGTTTGGCAAGGTGGAGAGTGGGGAATAACAACCGACTTTGGTAAAATTCCCCTTTCTGCTGGCAAGAGTAGAGAATCAGGCCCACTGCGTTTGGAGATAGATAATTTGGGCAAGTCTGTCATAATGGAAAGCTGCCTAATTTGTAGATGTTTGTGTGGCTTTCGTGTTTTGGTTTCTGCTCTGCATCTCCTCACAGATCTTTACGATTTACAAATGGTGCTGTGTGAGCTATGAGCCTTATTTTCTGTGCCATTACATAGCATTATAATGTTGATGAAAATAGACAAGATTTTCTTCTGATGACAGTGGTGTGGGAGCACTATTGTTTATTATTTGCATTAAAGTTACACATGTTCCACCGCAATGAAACTTTTGAAAGCTCTTTGTAGATAAGAGGGAGTCATTACAAGAACTCAAGGAGAAATCATTGGGGAGTGAAAAGAGGTACGTTTGTCAAAACACAGCATAGCAGGTGTGCTGCTGTGGGACTCTGACTCATGATGTTTGCACCAAAAGACAGATGATCTGTTTTTCTGCAAGTCAGTGTCACTCTACCTTATCTCGCTGTTATCTGAGCCTCACAAGGCTAGATGTGTCTTCCACAGCTGTTGATCTACATTTTGGTTGAGGTTTTATTCACCATTGTTAGGAGGTTAGCTATTATTTTTTGAGTGGAACCATAAATTTTGCCATCAGCATGACACCTTGTTAGGTATTCTGAGGCTTGTGCCTTTGCAGAGGGATATCCTCTACTTTTCCTGATTTTGATTTCTACTTGTGCGTGAAGTTTTGGACATTAAAATCAATGTTGGGAGATGCCACAGGGTAAACGTTTTAGGGGATGTCCACGTGCATTCCGTGTAACTCATTATCTGTTCCAAAGATTGCTCATAGAACCTTTCCTAATGACAGATCCATCCTTGATATCTGCTGCAAAAAAACTTCCTTCCATCAGTCTCTAATAGAAACTTCATCTAGTAGGGAAATGGAAACTGACGCCAATGGTTGGATTAAATTGCTGCAGCAGCCTTTGGCTGACCTCAGCAACAGACCTTTGTTGCCAGAGAAGAGCAGTAAAGGGACTAGGCATAACCCAAAGATTTTCTCCTATCTACCTGCTTCACAGTTGCCAAATCATGGGGAAGGATTGAATGGAAGTGAACATAATAGTAATGGTACAGAGGGGCACTTGGGGCACATAGCTTACTCCTTTTTCACAGCCAGGAATCCAGCCTAAAAGAAAATCACCTGCCTACCTTGCTGTCTGCCTGCCTCCACTTTTGCCAGACTTTCTGGAGGGCATGCTGCTACAAAACATCTGACAGAAGAATCAGAATTAGCTTCTGGCCAAAACACTGACAAGTAAGCCCCAAACAGATATGGTGTCCAAAAGTACACAAAACATATTTTTATTTGGTTTTGGATATTTATTACTTTGATCATGCAGGATTCAAACCAAAAAAATGTGGAATTAGGTTGGCAGACTCTCTTCAATGAAGACACTTTCTAATTTTGAAATTTGAAACAATTAAATGCTATTTATCAGTGTTTCTGAATTGTTTTGTTGCTGGTAGTGGCCACAAATGTAAATGCTTAATTGCTGGTATATCTTACAAATGTTTGGATTATTAAAAAACCCCTCTTGAGACTTTATCTGTATTTGAACTCAAATAATGCCATGCATTATTACAGAGTTAATTATTTCCTTTTTTTACTCGATGGCACGCACATTTAACAGGTTTGAAAATAACTGTGTGGAGTGGCCGTGTTCAGAGCCCCACAGTATCAAACATCTCAGCACTGCCCCTTGAAACCCCCTTTTGTTCCTTTTTCTAAGAAAACCTGATTACCATCATCCATACTTCAGCAGATCAAAGCTCCTGGTTTGTAAAGGTGTTTGAGCATCAAGCAGCCTCTCAGCAGTCCAATCTTTGGTCCTTTACGGATGGGAGGCTGTGGGGTGGTAGAACAAGGATATGTGAGACCTCAAAAGACTTCCCAGGCTTGCTGGAAATACTTTGGCAGTAGCACAATTGTCAGAGATGTAAAAATACTGCACTTCTAAGTTTTAAAAGCAGAACTTAAAGTTCTAACATTTCAAGTAAGTGGCATTTTCTTGTATTTGCTCAAGGCATGGATATGTTGCCTTGCTTAAAAAAGTGGGGAAAACAAAATATTTTTTAGCACAAGTGTGTTCCCAAGTAACTTTTTTTTTTTTTTCCTTTTTGCCTCTTAAATTTTATTTCTTGACCCCCAAAGCATTGTCCCTCTCATAAAAAGAGTTGGATGGTTCACCCTGAATATTCACCACTTTCTTGTATATACAGATAACATTTAAATGAAAAAGTAAATTATTTTATAACATAGTTCCAAATTTCAATAATTTAATGGATATCCAAATATGTATCTTTCATTCTCTACATATCAGTTGAAAAGGGAGATTCCAAGACAACAAAAGAGAAAGAGAAGCATAGCAAGGATAGAGAAGTCACATTACACATTAACAGTACCACTAGTGAGAAAAACTTCCAAAGAGACCTTATGTTCAAGGTGATCTGACAAATATCCCAAGCTTAAAAATAATAATTAAAATACAAAGTCATTAGAATAATACATTTATTCTGAAATGTGCAGTAAAATGAATCTTAAACCTTCTCTATGAATTATGTATCAGTTGCATACAAAATAGTAATGTCAGCAGATACCTTAATGATATAGTTTTCAAAATAATTAATACCACACTAATATTGTACTGTCTGAGCCATTCAGCCTGAGACTGCAGTAAACTTTTCCCTGGCATATAATCCCAACCATGCAATTCTCATGCAGTCAGTACCCCAAGCCAGTCTCCTAGTTGTATTTGATTTGTAGTTCATGTAGTTGCATTCAGTTCCCATTGAAGTCACCAGAAGAGTTCCCCTAGGAGGCTTAGCCTGCAGTTTCTAGTTCTGTGCAAGAATCCACATCATCATAACTTCCAGGGATCTCCCCTGTTTACAGCCCTCACCACACATGTCTCAGTGAGGTGGCTGCAAGCAATAGTTTATCTGTACCCTCATCACTGCTGCTTGCCAAACATTTTGTTGACTGTTTTGGTGGTTTTCCCCACCTGTTTAGACAAAATGGCATATGCACACTATGCCTTGAAAGAAAACAACAACAACAAAATACAAAAATAAAATCACATTTGCTAAAAATGTTTAAAGTTTAAATTCTGGTTTTGAACAAAATTGTGTCATCTCTCCATTCTTGGATATTGACGATGGTGAAAATTGCACCAATTATTTTAAAAAATGTAGTTAGCACTCAGCACATTTGTCAGGCAGTGCTTCACTCCAAATACCTTAAAGCCTAAATACAGAATGAAAAATCATCCAAGAGTATCGCTAGGTACCATCCTGTAATACTGCTGTGAATATTGCTCTCTAAGTACCTTCTTGGCTAGCTTTTTTTAATTTGTGAACTGCTCTGGGCTTAAACTGTGACTCCATTTTTGTCTCAGATGTTGTTGGGCTCTTACAAGTTTTCTCATTTTGACCCAAATGAATATTTTAATTTTCTGTAGATGTACTCAATTGTTTAAATTTAAGTGTGAAGAATTGAGGACCAGGTGCATGTGTTTTTGTTGGCTGGGAATAGAAAAGATTATACTCTTTTGGATGTACTTTTGCTAAGAATATTACTCATACACACAGCAAAATACGAGTTTCATTTACTCCCAGTACCAGAACTTAAGAGCTCTTCTGAGCTTTCCAAACCAGACTGAACTGCTAGGGGGAATGCAAAATCATTGATCCTGTTGCTTGTTTGGATTTCTTTAGCATTAAGTTCCATGGCTCATGCCAACCAAAGAATACATGAATTTCCTGATAGTTCATGACACAATCTCCCTGATGTCACAGGTTTGAAATAAGATCCATGCAGACACAATAATTTACTCTTTCTGATCCAGCTGAGATAAAGCTTAACGTGTAATCATTACCAGAGACACACTGGAGAGTATTAAACGTTATGAGTGATCAGATGGACCAAAAGCACATGAAAAAAATGCAGGAGAAATTTGACACAAAAAAGCTAGCACTCTTTATTATTCTAGCTGTTGTAAGTCAGTTCTAAGGACAGAACCTAATTAAGTATTAAAAATTATCCCTTAATATTTATGACATAAGACAAACAAAGCTGAAAAAGACTTAATTGTACAAAGCATCTGGAGACTATACAGACCATTTTTTGTTTGTTTGTTTTACATATTTATATTAGTATTCTTTTTTTGGTAATAAAGTACTATTTGTACTTTGTCTTTTTACTGAATAGACACTGAAATAAAGAAAATGTGCTCCGATCATTTTTCTTTCATTTTTTGTTCTGAAATCCTCTTACCAGCTGCTTGTAAAATGTGAGGTGGGGGGATTAGAGTGTCACTGATGAGGTAGTAGGTAAAAAATAACCTAAATTTAATTACTGTGTGACTCTTATCATGCTCATTGATTTTTCTTCATTGCTTCAGTGGATATTTTCCTGGTTTACACCAGTGTAAACATAAATGTGAGTAAGATCAAAATCAGGTTGCAAAGATTTAAATAGCTTAAAACAAACATAAGTTAGGGAATAAAAAGATACATTTTCACCTTTGTTTTGTTTACAGTTTTAAGGAATAATCAGAACTGTTTATATTGTTTTAGTATCTGTATTTTAAATATGTCATGATAAACGGATAAATATATTTCACACATGCACTAGAGTCAACAGTAATAAGATCTTCAGTGAGGAGAACACAGCCTTTACAAGCCTGAGTTAAGCATAGTAAGTGCCATTTTCTGTCAGCATGTCAGAGCACTGCTTTAGCATTTTTTTCCCATTTGCCATTTCTGTCTTTTTAGTTCCATATAAAAATTAATGTAAAAATAAATGTGGTAAAGCAAGCAAAGGAGACATATTGAGAGGAGGGTGGGATCAGAGTAGGAATGTAAACTGGAGCAATAACTCTGAATTCCCTCTTTTTGCTCTGCCATTTGGAGTTTGCTAGGAAGGCACCAAAGCAATAGCTCTTTTATACCATTCTGAGTAAAAAGCCACGCTGTAAACGTGAGACCAGTCCCGCAATGGGCAAAGGGGGATATTTTTCCCATGACTTTATTTAATTGTTGTGTGCATCTGTGAGCTCACTTAAACCCCATCTGTACACTACTTCACAAACACACAACCCAGCCTTCCCCGATGGGAATTAGGTACGTGTTGGACAACCCAACTTCTACATGAATTTTAGGCAAGTGTTGAGAAAGCCTTAAATATCCTTGTTAGTAAGTGTTCTGCTTATCAGTCAAAGGTCCTTGTGGAGGCTATTGGTATCTGTTTCTCAGAGAGAATGATTTTATGATATTACTCTATGTCAAGTTGCATTAAGAAGGGGACCTTGATTGTTTTTGGTCCTTTTTGTTGTCGCTGTTGCCTTCTGAGCAGTTGATATTTTGTCAGTGACAGAGAATCTGCACTATTTATGGGTTTTGCACTATAAAACTACCGCAGCCCAGTCACATGGCTTCCTTTCCTAAGCCATCTGTCACAGAGGTCTGGAATTTTATGTGAATGTTGGTTGTGCAGACTTAACCCAAGTTCTTTTATTATGAAAAATGTCAGCAACTACAATATTTAGCATTTACTTTACATTGGTCATTAAACTTGATTACTGTAGCTCTGTTTCATTGCTATAGTTACATATCAACTATGAAGCCAAAAAGCACTGGGGCGATCATGGCAGAGCTGTATTGTCAGATCCTGGAGTGTGCGCTTGGCACTGATATAGTTAATATCTTGGATTTTTGTAACTAAGGTTTATTAATGCTGGTATAAAAATGTATTTGATATTATACAGATGGCATAAGATGTTGTGGTTACTAAGTTATTATCCAGGATAAGCTGCACTGTCAAATTCAGGGCTTAAAACTATCACAGGAGATTAAACTATTTACTAAAAAGGGGCAGAAAGATAGAACCAAAGCGTCTTAGTGTGAACATATTAGAAGTGTATTTACTTCCCATAAATATAATAAAACATCTCTCTCTTTAAGCTGTATGATTGAAAATGTGAACTTGGCTATGTGGGAGAAGCAAACATAAGAGGTGCCTGAGTTTCTGAACCACGGACAAGCAGATGGCTTGGTGGTGCTTTGGTCTAGGTGGGCATCTGTGTCAGGCTCATGGATGCAAAAGGGAGTCATGCTGGCTGAGTGAAGAGAGATTGTTGGGCCTTAAATTGTCATCTACCAACAATATTTTCCTTCTGATTCAGAAGCTTTAATCAATCACATTTTACCTTTAAATGAGTCATCACTGGCAGTGGTAGAAGGCAAGGCTGCGTGAAGGAAGTTTACCTCCTCAGTCCAGCCAGCGTGGCCGTGTCACACTTTCAGCAAAGGGAAGAACTCTCTGTTTCACCACAACTCTTAAGATCCTCAGGCAAGGGCAGGTTTCACTGCCCTATCTTCAGCAATTGGATGGTTGACTAATCATCACGTCCCAGAAATATTTAGTGGGCAGAAAAAGAAAGGGACTCCTTCTGCGAATGTCTTTCTGTGGAAGAGGTCCAAGAAAGACCCCTTCCTCAGAAAGAGGAAGAAAAACTTGCCCCCTGGATACACCTGACCCTTTTCTATTTACAGCACAACATCTAGGTAATTTACTTACACTATGAGTTTCCTATTATATTACTCAAGGTAGGAAATCTTGGTTTATACAACTGCCTCCTGCAGTTACACAGCACCAAACATATCTACCTCAAATTCCCAAGTGTTATCCAAGCTTTGTGGTGATGCAAATTAAAAATAGTAGTGATGACAATAACATTAAGACAATGAGCAGCATTAATTACAGTATTCTGTGTGTAGATCTATGACATCACTATTTGTCTCCATAGTCTCTGAAGGTTTTCCACCTTATTCAGGAAAACACTGAACTAGACTGAGTAGTACTCCAGAAGCCACGTTCCATATTTTCCCCTACTTGCCTTCAGTAAATGCTGGCAATAGCAAGGACTGATCTTACATTCATCCCTATATAGAAAATATGTCGGAATGCAGTGTAGCATATTAACTGTGAGGGCAAATTTGTCGTTGCTTACATTACATTGTACAAGTACATTACATGCACTTTCAGCAGCTTTTTATCATTGTAGGAAGAGGAATTTGTCGTCTTTTTCTGTGATCAAACAGCATAAGGCAGAACAGTGACCTTTCCTTCCTTTGTTATTGTACAGCCAAGCAGCATTTGCCCCTTTTTGTGAGCGGGACAGCTTCTCCCAGACTGGAAAGAGAGGCTGGTCTCTTTCCAAACCGCACACACCTCTGTAATTAGAGGCTGCTCTTTGCTGTATTCCCCAGGATCAAAGGGTTTGTTAACTCAGGCAGAATGTCTCCAATAGGGAGAACGTCTTCAAGATCCTCCTGTGCCTCCCAGTCTTGTGGTCTCAGTGTAGTCCTGTGCCTTAGTGGCCTAGTCAAATTATTATAAAGGCAGAATGTTATTTCAAGTGATGTAGAAAACCCTAGTGAAAATTTCCCCTACTGTGCTACTTTTAGATGTATTTCTTTCCCCCTCCTTCCCCCCTCCATGATGCAGATGTTGTAATGTTTCCAGGATGTGGGGGGAAGGGAGGGTATGTAATAGTAATGCCGTTGATGACCTAAACAATGCATTAATGCTTTTAACTGTGAATTGGGGTCATAGTTCTCTGTAAGAGTGAAAAGATCAAGAAGATTTAAAGCTAAACTTTTTTTAAATAAAACTAGATTTAGGGTGTATAGGTTATGCTTTAGTGGCATCTTATTTAAATTCTACTTACTATGTTTAAGCTGAGATGCAGGGATACCATTATTGAAGCTACTCTTAAGTCTGCCTAAGAGTTGGACATTAGCTGACATAAATCGAAAAGCTGGGTTTAGTTTCAGATAAATTTAAATAAAAGCGTGCATTTATATTTATCCTTTAAAAGCACCACATGGTTATTTTACAGCCTTACCGTGTCCATATCTAAACATGTCTCTGTTTCCTGTTGCATGTCAGGGAGCTGAGATAGAAGTGGATGAAAATGGCACACTGGATTTGAGCATGAAAAAGAATCGAAGCCAAGACAAGGTTATGCCTCTCACTTCTCCCAGCACAGCACTTCCCACTCCTTCCTCTTCTCCTTTCAAAGCAAGCAGCATCCTGGTAAATGCAGCCTTCTACCAGGCACTTTGTGAACAGGAAGGCTGGGATACACCAATCAACTACAGCAAGACCCATGGCAGGAAAGAAGAAGAAAAAGAGGTATTTTTTCAGTTTCTGAGTGACTTTTTCCCTTGTATGAGAAAGACCATATGATAGTCTTTAGGACCATGTAGTACAGTTTAAAGGTAATCAGTTTTCACAGGTAGAGGCTTGTGAACATTGATCTGGTTTCAATGGTCTCATGGGATATAAAATACTCTTACTCACTTTGAAAAATCTTGCTTTCAGAGCCTACATGTTAATGTTTGTAAGTCTCTAAGGTAAAGGAAACAAAGGTATCCATCATTAGAGTCTGCTTTTCAAATTTTGATCCTAATGGCTCGGTCTTGTAACACAGACACCCAAATGCACTAGTGATCACCAGAGGGGGGAAAAAAAAAAAAAGTACAAAATAAAAATAACCCCAACAAATAAAATCAAACCAAGACAGTTCTTTCATGCTGAAACAAGACAGTTTTTCCATGCCAATTATTCAGATTTCTGGATAATTTGCTATCTAAGCATGTAAATTTATGCTTAAAATCTTGCCTGTAATATTCTTTCACTGGAAAACTTGCATACTGTAAGAAATTTCTTCCATTGAGTCTTAGATCTCCAACTTGCAACTTATGCGATCAATCTTCTAGAGTATCACTTCCAAATCAATAATTGTCTTGATTTTGGTTGTTTCTCTTCTGTTCTTTCATGTCTGTTTACCATGTCTTGAAAACAAAGCATCATATCATAATCTACTACGTCCTTTCTTACTTATTCTTCTACTTTGCTGGCATGTTTATGTTTTTTTCTCTTGAGCATGACTTTCAGGATATGGAATGCTTTCATTTTTCTTAAATCAGGAAGGGACCACCAACACTTTCAAAAGGTGATAAGATGAAGGCCTATGTTACAGCTTTCAGAAACAAATTAAAAGATGTCCTGGTTGGAAAGTTTTACACTACTTACTTATTTGGTTTTATCTAATAATATCTAATAGTAGAATTTTATTCTCATATTAATATGAAATTATCTTTGGTTCAAATATCAAATCTGACACGTCAAGAAGACATAGATGGGGTAAAGCTATTTACAACTGAAGTTAGGGGATCCAGGCCTCCAATTAAAAAAACACCTAAATCAAAAGATAATTCAATTGCCTGAGGAAAAAAAAAAATCTATCGACACTGGGTAGTGGGTGGCAATGTGTCCACTATAAAAATTTGCATTTGGAGCCCGGGTTGTCTTGAACCCTTTGCAGTCCTCTCTTTGGGGCTAATGATGGTCTTTATCTCACTAATGACTGAACAATCCTTGTACCAGGGTTTTGGAGAGGGTTTGACGTGAAGCAGGAGGCTGATGGCTCAGGCTCTTCCCCATTCATGCTGCATGATGAGCAAGCACATCCTGCTTTGAGAGGACTGCCTTGCTGCTGGGATCAAGAGGTGTCACAGACATGGCAGGGGACCTGTCCTGTCACTCTTCCTCCCTGCTGCCATCACAGCTCAGAGAAAGAGCCAAGACAGGAGCACCTCCACATCCCCCCCTAGTCCATGCCTAGCTTTCACAAGGCTGAGATGGGTGTCTGGATGTTTCCCTGTCCCTTTCCAGCCCAGGGAATTGGAGGCAACTAAATTACCCAACAAGACATAACGGTCCAATGCAATCATGCAGTGGTGCCCCTTATACTCGGTGCTTTGACACTGTGAATTTTGTCCCTAATTGAGGATTTGACCCCAGATCTCTGCTGTGAGATTTTGCCGTCCCAGGGAGCCTTGGTACGTCCAGTGATGTCAGGGCCAGAGGCTCTGTTTTCAAAATCAAAGACTGGCAGTTATCCTTATGCAAAGAAAATGACTGATTATATCTATTTCTAATTCATTGTTATCTGGTTCATATGCACAACAGTTGCTTAATTTTGGTGGTAATTTCCAGAAAATATTGTCTCTCTCTCTCACAGCAAAATAGCCTGTCCAGATGCCCCCTTAAAAAAAAAAAAAAAGAATTTGGAAAAAGCTCAAAATCTCTCCAAAAGGAAAGCGCTGAGAAATAACTAGAGCTGTCAGTTAGTTCAACTGTCAGTTCTCCAAAGATTTCAGGGCTTAAAAATGTTAAAAGTGCCAGATGCTATTATCTGTTATTCATGTTACCATTATGTTCTGGTCTTTGCTGAAATCAATATAAACTTCCATCTGTACATTAATGGAGTATCATTGCTTGCTTTCTTTCAGTAGTGTGCATGCATGAATACACACATGCTCTTTGCAGGAAATAGCACTGCTTGGACCAATTGGGCTGGTTCCGATTTTTCTTTTAGTCTGAAATACTTTAGATTTTAATAGCATTTAACTATAAATCCATTCAAATGGAAAAAGAAAAATTATACATACAGTTGGGCTTGACTAGCTGTGATGATCATCACCCAACATAACAGAGAGAGAGAAGTGCTAAAGGTGTTTTCCCAAAGGATTATCTCTCCCTCTAAAGAGAAACAGCTGGAGAAGCACACAAGCCAAGGCATGATGCTCTACTTTTAAGTGCAGAGGATCAAAAGTATTTGTTCTTTATTTCTGATCTTCTGTGTTTCAGACAGATGCAACCCCTTTTGAGCCACATGAAGTGATGTAAGGTTCTAGAAAGGCAGAATTTCAGTATACCTTTGCCTACATATCCTTTGTACTGTCCTGATTTTGCAGCTTCTACATATATGAAGATTTTATGCTGCTTGAATAACACCAAGTTCCCTCAAGGAACTACAAAAATTCTGAAGAAGTCACCAGTTTTAATGTGTATATATCTCACTTACTACTGGGAAATAGACTAGGAAAAAAAATCTATATAAAACTGTTGATATTTCTGTATGTATGAGTGTGCATACCTTTAGTTAAAAAAAAAAAAAAAATATATATATAAATCTTAATATCTCAATTCAGGAAATTCACCACTAAGATTTGAAAAAACCTAATTATTTAAAGATAGAAAATGAAAATACGACAATTCTAAACCCTCTAGTATCAGTTATACTGGTGGCTGTAGGTGTACTCCTGTCAGTCTTCACCATAAAATCTTGTTTTTATTAAATGACTGAGTGAAATGAAGCTGTGACCTGCAATAATGAAACATTTTGTCAAGCCTTGGATATACATAATTCTCCATCAGTCTGCTCTGTCCAGCAGGTATCAGACAGTGACATGATGAACAAGTCATACACACACGCACACAAAGTTTCTGGTCCATCACCATCGAAAGATCAGGATATCTTTCTCTTAAAATAAAGAACTCAAGCTACATATATGAAAATATTAACATATCCTGCAGCACAAACAGTTATGGGTACTCTGGTGTGCTGCAAGTGCATCCTGAGGTACACCCAGATAAGGATCACGGTGGAGTGCTAGAGGGTTCTTTCCACCACTCCCTACTCCAGGTTGCTCTCAGAAGAAGTGGAAAAGGCTGATGTATGCCTGGTTTCGATACATAGGATCCAGGCAAGGCATGCTTTAAATTTTTAGAAACACGTATCAGTTCAGTGATGCAGATGTAGCCTGGCAGAGTTAGTTGTTAGACAGGAAACTGATAAACCACCCTTTAACCTCCGTTAAATTAAGTGGAAACCATTTTACCTGTGTTTTTCAAAGTTCTTTTGACATCTGATCCCTTCCAGCTGGCAACAGGGGGTTAGAAATTTTTGCTGTTTCTTTGGGGAGTTTTTGATTTTACAGTTACTTGTACCGGTAACGATCCCTGCTTGCACTTATGTGTTTGTAAGAAATGTAAGTCAGAACTTGTGGACAGAAATAGTCAGGAATTCAAACACCCATGGTAAAATCACCCCTATATGCAACTGGAAAAAAAGATTTAACCCAGTTTTGGAAGAGAATTTTTGAGGTTTCTTGGATCTTGAACAAAGTTGACATCCATTTTTTCCCCTTTTGTATTTTAGCATTTTAGTTTCCACGTTTGGAAGGCTTTTAATCATTTATTATTCCTGTACTAACAGTTTATCAAGACCTTCTGTAGTTGTTAATTTTCTCTGTTGCTCCTTATCTGAAGTTCTCCTTCAGAAATATAATTCCCCAAGCCTGAAATATATGAAGGTTTTTCTATTTATTTAAAATAATTACTCATTAATTACTGTGAAAATGTTTAATAAAGATGAATATATGTATTTTTGCTTTCTATATTTGCAGCAGATTAGATTATTCCCAAACAAATTAACCCCACAAATGTGGTTAAAAAAAAAAAAAAAATCAGTAGCAATTGATACAGCAATAATGTGGCATCATTTCTATATGTATGTGAAGTGTGAGTTACAGTAGGCAGTAGGTAGCCAGTAGCAGAAAGCAGAAGAAAGTCATATTGAGGATCCAGCCTCCAAACAGGCAAAGATGAGTTGCCAGAATTGAGGACCATATGGAAGCTTTATCAGAAGAAGCACCCCTGCAGAGCTTACAAGACCCAGGAGGCAGAAACTCCATTTTCAGTCCAGATTCGCCTCAGCCCTGCACTCTGTGTTAACAGCTCTGCAGACAACCCTGCTCCTCTGTCCTGGCACGTTTGTCAGCTGCACAAGCCCAGAGCGTCCATGGCACCAGCACTGTGAGTTTAGCAGAGGCTGGGACCTTCCCCTCTCAACCACAGGCAGCAGTTTCTGTTCCTACAGATGGTAATCGCTGGGAAACACCTGAGTATTGGAACAGAATCACAAAACCAACATGAAATCCAAGAAGGGATTAATAGAGGTCTGATAATTGATACTATAAGCTTTGGAGAATTCTTGAATGATAAAATAACTACAGAGCACCCTTCCAAAAACAAAATACTTATTTTTCATAAAGGTAATAATAATTGAAGGCATTAAGTCTTCAATTCAATAAATCAAGCTATTTTGAAGTGATCAAAGAAGATTTTTCAGAAAACAAAAATGTAATTACCTTTCAGGATTCCAAGTTTCCAAAACACCTTCCCAAGGGAGTGAATGCTCATGATTCATACCATCTACAAAACAGCATGGTAGCAATGATGCTTTTGATCTACAAATATCAGAAATCAAGAACTACCCTCAGCAGCCTGCTATTAAGAAAGCTTCAAAGTTTTTCTGTTATTATTTTTATTTTAACAAGGATCTGCTCTTTCAATAAGATAACAGGACATTCCATTCCACAGATCTAAAAAGCTTTGCATTTACATTTGCATACGTAAATAACACCTTTTTAAATTTTTGATTGCAATTCTGTAATTTTTTTCTTTTTTTTTTTTTTAATTTTACAAGAGGTTCTCTTCTTGCCATGGCAAATTGTTTCTTGAATCTGTGGGGGGACTTGAAGAAAGAAATCTTTTGTTACCTTCTCATCTAATATTTCAGAAAGATCCAGTGGGCTCTCCAGAAAACATGGAGGAAAAGAAGTACCCAGGAGATGTCTCCATACCGAGTCCTAAACCCAAGCTCCATTCAAGAGATCTCAAAAAGGAACTCATCACGTGAGTCACAAAAAATGTTGCATTTTGCTTTGCCCTGGTAAAGACTGGCTATGCTGCTGTTCTGACTTCTGTTTTGAAGTAGATTTGCAGGAGCTGAGCAGGGGTACTTGGACAATTCACTGCCTGTATTTAGTTCCACATCGTGGGTGTGCAGACATGAGGTTTGGAGCTGCGACAAGCCAGAGCATGCCTGGGGGTCTGGATAGATTAATGAATACATTTATACTGGGCACCACTCCTTATTCCTCAGACAGATAGGTAACAAGTAGACAACAGCTCCTTCTACGAAACACACAGTTTCATAACATGCTACAGATTGGCTCTGTTAATGCTTACATAATTAAATAAGCTTAAATTGAACAATCGTGATTATAGATCCATTGCTTAGAGATTTGTGGAGAAGCTGTCAGGATTTCTCAGTCAGAAAACACGCAGAGTTCATAAAAAGATGAAATGCAAGACAGAATGGGATTTTCCAACTTATAAGAAATGACCTTCATCTGCTTCCTTCCAAGCAGAATTAGTTACTCAGTCCTGCTGAAAATCCAGTGGCTGTAGAAATTCACACCCTGGGACTACAGGCTAATACTCTCTTTTCACAGTTACTGGGATGCACTTGCTCTGTGTTAAGTTCCAAAACTTTACTATCTAGAACTGCAAACAGATCCTATTAAATCTGTCTGCACACAACGGCTGGGTTCAGTTTAGAATTGTTCATTGAAATTGTCCCAAGCAGCTCATAACACAAGTCACTTTTTAAAAATCTCATCTAGGCTCTTCATAAAATCCCTCTGGGTTCACATCAATATAATTTTGATATTAACACAGAGTTTTCACTGTAATAGTCAGCTAGGACTCATCAATCATTTATGGCACTTTTCTATTTTGTCCCAAGCCAGAGCAGGTCACTCTGAACAAGTGTGGTCCATATCACTTAGCCATGATAGCCCATAACTTATCACTGCAAGCTCACCCATAAAAAAACGAGTCACGTCCCCCCAACTTGTGTCCTGCTCTCCAGGCTCAGTGGCACTGAAGCAGTTAGAGCTGTCTCTAGAATTTACATTTCCCTGCGGCAAGCTGCTGTGAAGAGCGATTCTTTCCCCTCATGTCATGCAGTCTGCATGTTGTCTACTCACCAAATTATAACTGCAGTCGTAGTTCATGACCTAAATTGCTACAGGTCAGGTTGTTTTGCCTCTTCTTCTAAAACAAATGCATACAAAAATCACTGAGAGTTTATTTGCTGAAGACTAATGGCTTTTCTTTTGTAATATTTATTCCTTTGTGATACTGACCTGTTTTGAGATACCTGTAATATACTTTTCTACTCTCCTAAATAATAACACCGAAGTATTTACTAGGGCAATGATGAACTTAGAGTGGTTGTACTCTATTATATTCAAACAGTATCTAAAAACAGGTATCTAAAATGCAATTGTGCCAAAAAATTAAATAAGAAATAGTTTTAATTTATCAGAAGAATCCATAGGCAATATAAGATCAGATGACATTCCTATGATCCCACTGAGCTCAGATATTTTACTGAACAATTCAGTACAGTTGGCTCCATCATGAGGAAGCTTTTAAAATGACATAGGAACTTGCAGAGAAAAAATTTTGAACGTGTTTAGCACAGTAGGAGCAAACTACCGTATGAATACGACCGTCTAGCATGTGCTTTCATTTTTCCATGATAATTCTGTTGGCCATAACATCATTGCTCAGGTTGAAATGAGCTGTGAAAATGAGGCTGATGTCTTCCTAAGGCTTTTTTACAGATTTGAAAAACTTCCTAACATTCTGCCAGCTCAGAGAAAATAGCCAGGTGAGCATCTCAGGCACCTCCTTTTCATTAGCGTGGAGCACTAGCTAAGTTTTTGTACAGAATCTGCTTGCCCTTTTAATCCATATTCTCAGCAAAAGAAGATCTGTTTTTTATGAGACAACTCTGCAATGTTGGTGTTAGAGTGTTTCAAAGTACTCTACAAAGGTGTATTTAATTCACCTCCCCCTCCATGCACAAGATGCATTTCTTGGTATCTTTGTCCTTTTGCAGAAGACTGTATCCCAGTTTGACAAATAACTTCAGTGTTACAACTGAAGAAGGTCTGAGGAAAAGAGAAGTTATAACATCTTGTCCAGGTCAAGCATACCTCCATCTCTTGGTTTAAATGAATATATCTGTTCTGTTAAACGTACACCATTGTCTTGGTTCCAGCCAAGGAATTTGGCAACCCAGCCAAGACACGGTTAAATTTTACTGTAGCCAGGAGGTGGGGTGGCTGGGACCTGGGGGTTACTCTATAACCTCACCCAGGGAGGAGGTTTTTCCTCCAAGTCAGGTAAGCTTGGCAAAGGGAGAGGTTGAGTAACACCAGTTCTGTTCTGAGCAATCATTTGTCTATCTTGTGCACTTATGGATATTTTTGCTATTACCATTAATTTTGTTATCTTGTTGCTATTTCCAGTAAATTGTTCTTATCTCAAAATGTGGCTTTCACCTTTTGTGCCTCTAATTCTACTCTCCAACCTGCCACAGGGGAAGGAGGAAGGGGGGGGTGAGCAAGCAGCCTATGGTTTGGAGAGTCTTGGTGGGAACACTAATCTGCAGAGTACTATTCCCAAACCACAACAACCACCTTTGTATCACTTCTCAGTTCAGCTGAAAAACAGTTTGAGAAAGTTTTGTTCTCTTTTGAAACTTCAGATGTGTGATATTGATGTACTTTCTGTTCTGCAAGCAACCCTAACCCCTTCCTCACTTTTATCGGTAAATAAATATTGAATATGTTTCTAAAAAAGGTGCCTTATTTTAGTCAGAAGTGAAAGGAATTTTTAAAAATATTGCTGTTCTCTGGCCTCCAGTATGTTATCAGAAATTTTGGCTCCAACATTTATGAATTGCTGTGAAAATTCTGTGCCAATATTAGAACAGTCTTTTTAAGAACCCGCTTTGTAAGCAAAATACCTATGAGAAGATGACAGATAAAAATAGATAAAAAATTAAAGGTTTAAATTATTTGTGTTGTGGAAATAGGAGAAATTCTTTCCCTCTGTGTTTCAAGTAATAATTAAAAAACAAAAGTGAAGTTCTTCTAGATTTCTACAGTGTCGTGACAGTGTGTAATGATGAACGTGATTGCCTTAAGGATCATTACATAATTCACTGCAAGTATGGTGAGTTTTGTGGTGTATAATATGTAATCTAATTTCTCATTCCTTCTTCTTTGCATAGCTGTCCAACCCCAGGATGTGATGGTAGCGGTCATGTAACAGGAAACTATGCCTCACACCGCAGGTAAGAAAAAACAGGAAGCCGAAAACAGGAAACAGAGCTACTTCTCGCTTTTGTAATCTTTGAAAATTTTTGTATTAACCATGGATAAGTATTCAAAAGTGATTTGCAGGAAATAATCCTCAGAGAAATGTGGCTGTTTTTCCTGTATTTTTTTAATATTTGTGAAGGTCTGGACTTAATACACTGAGGCAGTTAAGCAGCATATGCTTATTACTATAGCTGCATTTCTCAGCTGAGACCTGGAGATGTCATTTAGTGAAGTTTGCATTTCCCTGAGTGTACAAGCAGTCTCTATACAGATTGTGTTTATGTGATTATAAATGAGGTTTCTGCATACCTCTCCATGAATGGCTTTGAAGTTCATAATCTGCTATTATGACCTGAGGTTATTAAATATTTTCCTCAAAATAGCCTACTGTCAACCTAGGTGTTGAAACAATAATTTCCTGCTTTTCCCTTGGGAGCAGAATGGAAGTATTTTCTGCCTTCTACCAACTACCTCTAGGTGTCCTTCATATAGGAAACATACAGGATGGGTTCTGTGTACCATTGTCTCTTCATAGCAAAGTTTTATGTGGGCTAGAAATCTTTTTCCCTAACTACATACATTTCTTTTTTAGTTAGTTAAGAACTGCAGCCTTATGTTGGTTGGTCCTTGTTTTCCAAGAATAAATATTTGAGAGTGTAATTTCAACTAATATCAATCATAAATTCTCTGGATGTTTTTTTCTGTTTTAGATAAAAATAAATACTTTGGTTCAGTAAAATATTTCACATCAGGTTTTCTTTTCAGTGTTTCTGGGTGCCCATTAGCTGACAAGACATTAAAATCCCTTATGGCTGCTAACTCTCAGGAGCTCAAGTAAGTATTGGCAATAGCACAAATGTTTGGTTTTTCTTTTATCTTCGACAAACATGACCCTGTGTTATTGAAGTTGTAAATTTTTATTGTTCTGAGTGGTATCAAACCTTTGTATGAAAAGGGTAGTGAATTGGTTTGAAAGCTTCTGAGACAAATAAAGTTTACTTTTCTCCATTTTTCTTTCTTCATTTTGTACCCCTTCATTTTCATTAATTAATTAGGACCTGGGGGGGAGCAAAAATTGCAAACACTAGGAAAAATGCTGTTTTCTCAGTATTTCTGAATCAGAGAGGAATAGAAAATATCTAAATAGAAAATATCTAATATGTAAGACTGATCTGGCAACTGATCCAGATAGAATTAATTGGAATTATTTAGACAGAAATAAATCTAGTTAGAATAAATCTAAAAAAGAGACCAGAATACCTGCAAATCTTTTTTTTATTATTCACTACCCTATACTATGTGTTTAATGTCACTGAAGCAGACATCAAGTCATATGATTTTGTGCTGGCATAATTCTTACCATGAAATGTCACTTACAAAAGGACTGTGCAGGCTTTGCTATATAGACAGATGTATAGGGACATATGAATATTTCAAAAATCTGTAGTCAAGAGAGGCACTGGCAACCAGTCATCTAGTTATTGAATTGGCTTTGTCAATAAGGATGTGGGGAAAAGGGAAGGATAATTAGAGTTCTTTCATAGCTTTCCCTCTGCAACTTGTAAATTGGATCCCATAATAGATGGCTTGGAAAAACTCATGGATGCATGCAAAAAGGAGAGAACCCCATGACCGTCCTTTCTCTCTTTTAAGTTCATGCCTAGTCCAGATAGAAGAAAATAAAGTCTTATCATGGCACTATTTTCCTTTTTTAATGGTATTAATAGCAGAAATGAGTACTTTCAGGCTTGGCACAGTGTTTGGCTTCCCCAGATCAAATGTTAGTGGCCTTATTCCCTAGTCTTACACTTAAGTTATAACTGAAATGCTGAAATAATGGTAGCTATGAAGTTGAATGAACAGGAGATGCAGCAAAACAGCAATGAAAGACCATTTATATAGGCAGCTGTCCAAAGCAGTTTGCAAAGCCAGTAGGTAAACTGGCACATTGGCACAGTGTTTCATTTTTTGACATCTCTGATCCTCAAAGGTATAAAATTTATGTTTCGTTTGTTTTAAAAGAGCAGAATGTTTAGCAAGGAACTGACTTGCAAAAATGCTGACAAATTTGAAGTCATTTGCTGAGTCATATATATTTGTCCCTGCTTTTATTGGCTTTCTGCCATACAAAGACACTCACACAAATATTTTGAATAGTTGCTCCTCATGCATCACCCCCCGCACCCCCCCGCCCCATTCATGTGTGAATAAGTAAATTTGCATACCAATATGGTTATTTTTCCACTAAAGCTTCTAGAGTTTTGGTCATGCCATAAGGAAAGAGGAGCAACAGCATATGACTTAAATGACAAACTGCACACTGTACGCCATGTATAATAAGTGAGTTGTGAAAGACAAAGTCAAAGTTCATGGACATTTCACAGACAGAAATATGTTGCATAACGCAGTTAGCATTTAATTTCAATTAACTAGAAAAAGAGCAAATATCAAAATCTGTTCACAGACAATTCGCAAAAGGAAAAAAGGCTAAATAAAATTATTTTTCACAAATGTAGCACCTTAATTTAGGTTCCTGCAAATGTAGTTCAGGTGATATTTTGAACAAAACTCTGCTTCTGTCTAAATTAGATCTTATTCCAAAATGCTGCATACATGCTTGTGTTGGTATAGTGATATAAATAGTTAATTTTAGAATTGCTGTGTGAGCAGAGGGCATAAACGCTCATAGAATCAGGCCAGGAAAGTACCCTCATGTAGTTAGGCATGAATATGAAAAAGCTGTGTATTTTTTTCCAAATGTTATTCATGTTTAATTTGCCAGAATCAAGATAAGATTTTGGCTTTAATTATGATACTCTATGCCAGCAAAGATACAAGGCTTCCATGTGATCCACAGTTTGGAAATAAGGAAGATCTGCTCAGAAAATGGGCCTGTGTTTCAGATTCAAGGAAATTTATATATGAGGATTCTTGGTGCTCGGAACAATCTGAGGTGGTCAATTTAAAACATAGTAAGCTTGATGATGAGTCAGATTTTAAAGCTAAAAGGGATAATTGATATTCTGATATTCTATTTAATCAAAGAGCTTGCTCATCAAGCCTTAAATAAATTTATATGTGTAGTTTAGAGAAGTATTTACTTAAAATTCAGAAACTTTTAGGAATATATGGTCAGTCCTATTCTTAGACTAGTTTTTGTGGTGGCTAAGTGTCAATTTTTAGGAGAGATTTGAGCAGTTCTTCCACATGTGTTCCACATAAAACATTGATACTGATTTATATTCCATAGGAAGTATAACAAATTTCAGACCTCTATGGGCTTGCCTTAACTATAGTTCATATCCAACACCTCTGGTGAGCTTTTGAGGGACAAAATGTACCAGAAGTGCTCCTAAACCTTCAGCTCATTGATGAAATTTTACATGCAGTTGTAGTTCATCTTCCTAAAGATAAAGAAATCCTATCAGAGCAAAGGATAAAATAGGAAGTACTCAATGTCCATTTGCAAGAATTTATATGTGAAATCATTGAGATATTTATTTTTAAATAACAAATTTGGAAGAACTGGAAAAGAACTTGTAACCTACACCCACCTGAGGATTGACATCTCTTAATTTGACATTCTGAGACCTCTGGCCCTTCAATTTAAGTCTTACTTTCTTGGCACTGCACAGGAATCCATTATAGAGGATGACTCCCTAAACTGGGATACCAGTCCAAACACCACTTAAAAGCTGACGAAATTGCACAACATTACCGATTGCAAAGCAACAGACTTTTGGTGTATTTTGTTGTCTAGAATTTCACAATCCATACAAAGACGTAACCAATATTTAGAAAACCCAAGCCAGTGGTCAAGTCTTGCTAGTGAAGCCTTTTACTTATTTGTCAGTAGCCCACCTGAAATATCCTTTTACAGTTTCATTAGTAGTGACAGTATCTCAGCCTCAAATCTTCAATGACCTCCAGAAGAGCCTGGATTCCAATCCAGTTGGAAATCCATCTGCTGCCAGAAGTGGTAAATACAGATGGGGTGATATAAAATTTAGTTCATATTTTAGGTATATTCACAACTCCCAGACTTTCAGATCTGAATGTCTCACACAAAGAGCTTTTCTTGAATTAAAGTCCACCTCCAGTCTATGCAGGGAGCCCTTCCATCTGTGATCATCTGATAAAACAAGTAGCCAAAATTAATTTCCTTCGTTTTTGGCAGGTGTTCTGGATTTACTTGTGAGCATTCACACTCTCCAGACATCTGCCCTTGCTTCCTGCTCCACATGACATTGTGCCCAGTCCTTGTCCCACACTTAAACAGGTCAACATTTAGTTCTACACAGTCAAACATATCCCGGCATTCTGCAAACCCCCACCCTTACCTTTGCTGTCAGTGTGAGACAAGTCATTCTGCCAAAAATATTTTGTTCACTAAGTGTTGTCATGAAATGTTTTGACATTATCTTAAAAAAAAAAAGTCACCCCTTTCTTCATTTGAAATTATTCACTGAATTCTACTTGAATCAATGCATAAATTTGTTCATGTCCAAAAGAAGTCAGATTTTTTGACAAATTAATTGTTGGCAGAAAAATAGTTTTAAATATTCTGTGAAGAGATGCACCTGCACAATCAGATGTGCTATTACAATTATATTTGTAGGTGTTTTCCATGACAGCCTACCAAAGACAAGATGAAATCACGAATCTCTTTAACTCAGGAAAGATTCAGTAACAACTGAGACCCTTAAGAGTATATTGAATCCTGCAAACTTCCTTAATGGTTCACTACATTATTTGGCACAACTCCTTATGTAATTCTGATACTCTGTAAAAATAATAGCACTTCAAAGTCCCTTATGGTCTCTTAGTATAAGAACTTTGTGCTGTAGAATACAGAAACATAGAAAAGGCTGGCATAACTTCTAAGGCAAATGTTTTTTGGTGCTCCTTATTTTGCTGAGGTATATTCATGTTCTGTGAAAAAACCTCAAACCAAACCACCCCACAAATATACAACAGCTTTCAAAAAAAAAAAAAAAAAAAAAAAAGGGGAAAAGAAAAATTAAAGAAAATATGATATCCCTGTACTTCTGAGATGGAAGGTGTTACTGCTGAGGTCCTGCTCCATACCCCACAGATGTCAGTGGAAAGACCTACTGACCCAAGTTAGCTTTTGGGGAACAGTAAACAAGAAGCCCCCTCTGCCAGACTGCTGGCAAAAGCACAGTTACAGCCAGGCCTTCTTCTTATTGTAAGGTTGTTTCAGCATTAAACATTCATACTTGAAAAGGTTTGTTTGTTGTGCATACACAGAGAAACCCCTTAAATATGAGAAATAAGCATAATCCAATCACTCAGCTGAACACCCAACTGAATCTCAAGCTAGAAAGAGATGGTCCTGGGGTATGCTTACAGTGCTAGAATACACAAATTATTAAATTAAAATTCTGGCTGTTGTCTACTGATGCCCAAAAGTAAAACTGCTTTTATGCTTTTATTTTCCCTTCAGTAAATACTGGCAAAATGCTTATTTATATCTCTACCTGAAAACATCATACCAATAACAAACAAACACATAAGAGCAAATTTACAGATAGATCTATATCAAGCTGCTTTTTTTCTTTTCTTTGCAACGTTGATTCGGTACAAGGAAAAATGTTTGATGCAAACATTGATATAAACTAATTAAATCTACACATCATGTACAGTGTATTTCACATTCCTTATTAAAACTCTGCTATCAAAAAACAAAAAATCCCTCCCCAAAAAGGGAGGCTGCTTATTTAAGAAGAAGAAAAAAAAAAACAAACCAAACATAGAGCAAGAGGCATGTTAAGTTATTCAGTAAAAGCTCTGCTGATCTTTCTTCCACTCTAGACAAAATATAGATGGTACGCATTATTTACTCCATATCTTTGTGACTGTATTTTGTAAGCTTCCTGTATTATTCCATAGGTGCCCAACACCTGGCTGTGATGGCTCTGGCCACGTGACAGGGAACTATGCATCCCACAGAAGGTAACAACCAGCCCCTCACAGGGGGCTGCAGTGCTCAGGGCTCCCAGCAGAAAAAGGTGGCTCTTATTCTGTGTGCTTCTTTCAGCTTGTCTGGTTGTCCTCGTGCCAGGAAAGGAGGTATCAAAGTCACTCCTACCAAGGAAGAAAAAGAAGACCCTGAACTTAAGTGAGTACGGATGCAGGGGTCCACCACCAGTGGAGGGGGGAAATGGCCTGTAAGAGTTCAGGACTTGAGGAATCATAGGGAAATGCGCCCTAGCTGATACCATGCGACAATAGTGCCCAGAGCTGGAACTAAACCAACTGTTTCTGCTTCTAGTGGAGTTGGTGGAGTCCATCACCTAGGAGACTGAACAGTGAGGAAGGATTGCTGTATCTGCTTGCATTGCTCCAATTATTTTAAAGAGTTTTATGCAAGTGCCAATCGGTTGAAAAATTTGGCAAAATGAAGGAAAATTATTACTGACTGAGGTGAAATGTCAGCTAATTAAATCAGAGTGACACCTTCAAAATATGTACCATGGAGCTTAAATATCTGTAAGTCTCATGTCTTTATCTACGAAAGAAAATTTTGCTTAAAGTGAAAACTGGAAACTCAGTAAAGATTCACTATATTCCTGGCTTGAATGCACATTCTATTAAAATTTGTAAATGATAACTGCCAGAATATAAAAGTGGAGACTTAGTTGCATGTAATGTTGCCTTAATACTTGCTAATGATATATGTGAAACTGCATAACACTGATAGAGCAGCACAAAAACTCCCTATCCTTTCTTTGCAAGCATTTGCATGGGTTTCCATGTAAGTTTTCCTGTTACAAGACCTACCCTCTGCTTCATACCAGAAACTGAGATAGAAAGGAGACAATGTTGACTTTTTATATGTTTGAAGAAGTGTGGTTTATTGACCGTGATTGAATTTCAATTTTCTTTTCCGGTCAAATACTACTTAAATGAATGTCTTATTTTCTTAGTCTCTACAACTCTATTTTAAATTGCTTTATTTTAAGATCAGCTGAGCCCCATAACCCAGCTTGACAAGAATTGGGTGCTCTGGTACAGTGTGCCACCAGGGACCAAGGCTTACTCCATTAAAGCAAAGTAACAAAGGCAGCCAGAATGATTTTCTCAGAATTTTTTGAGACTGTCTTTGCCTGCTCACTTCAGTGAAAATGAGGGTTCTTTTGTTGTGTTTCTTTAGATGTCCAGTGATAGGCTGTGATGGCCAAGGTCACATATCAGGTAAATACACTTCTCATCGCACTGCTTCTGGTTGTCCTTTGGCTGCCAAGAGACAGAAGGAGAGTCCTGTCAATGGGTCTTCACTATCCTGGAAACTGAACAAACAAGAGCTGCCACACTGTCCTTTGCCAGGCTGCAACGGGCTGGGTCATGTTAATAATGTTTTTGTCACCCACAGAAGGTATAACTTTGTGTTTTCTCTTTTCATTTTTCCTTAACATTTCACTTTGAATTGGCAACGTGTGAGTTTAGAGTCAGAAAAAAATTGTGCTGAAGTCTTTTGAGCAATAACACTGCAGCTAAAGTAATACAAAACAGAATTACTTTGAGAGACTGAAACTCTTATGTCTTTTTCTATGTTCCCATTGAAGCATGATTTTCCAAGGTCTTCAGATTAGGACAGTCCTTATGCATTTTAAAATTAAGTTGAGTTTTTTCCTAGGGAAATAATGGAGTTCTATCTGCATATCTTCAAAAAAGAAAGAGAAATACCATTGAAATGTCACAAAAAAATTTTAGCCAAGAGTTGTTCACTTCATCCTTCTACCAGTGGATGTATTTAAACAGCTAAAGTTACACAAAGAAAAAACAATAAGCATGCAGCACTCATATGGATTAAAGAAGTTCGAAGTTATACCAATCTTACAAAGAAAATTATCCTTACAGAGCAGGAGTCACATGTATATCATCATCTATCACTGTGAAAAATAATAATCTGACCATATTGAATCAAAAATAATTAGAGTCTGATTGGCAAGTTTGGTATTCTGTCTTTAACAGTAATTAAGTTTACAATCTCTATCTCCTTTGCTTTCTTCCTAACACTTTGAGGTAACTTTTCAAAAACAATAAATGTCCAAGGTAATTTCAAAAAAATTCACTCAGAGTCTGGTGTTATCCTAATGCTATTTCCTACATCCCATCTAAAAGTCTTTTAATTTGGACACTTCTGTAAATTTTGGCTAATTAAGCAAGTAGCAAAAACTGTATGTTAGCTGGTAGCAATTCATAGTACAGATGATTCTTGTCCTACATAAGGCTAGGTCAGTCTCAAGATCACGTTAGTTAAAATGACGTAGCAAATATAACTTTGCTTGATATTCTTTCCTAAGACATTTGAAACCTAACAAGTAACTCACGGCTATCAAACACTCTCCCACTTAGCTATCTACTCTGGGCAGAGATAATAAGCATAAATTTAGAACTGAAGAACTAACTTCTTTCCCTGTATAGCTTTTAGCCAAGCTAATGCTTAGATTTTGCTGCTTTTTATTTAATTTTTTAATTATTATTATTATTTATTTATTCCTATGTGGAAAGGCCATGTCTGTTAGAATTTTTTTTTTTTTTTTTTTTTTACACACACAGCCAAACCGACCCACTCACCCACATACACATATACACACACATCAACCATTTTCCTGTGGAAAAAAATTTTCCCTCACTTCTTAGTCAGCTACACCTAAAAACAAATCCTTCTGCCAGTTCTGCAGCATATGGGTATTTCTCCTTTGTTATTTATAAAGATAGTATTAAGACAGTGCAATTCCTCTTAGCCCTTTAGTGGGCTATAAAAATTGCCTCAGATAATTACCAGCTGATGAAATTGTAAGCTTTGAAATAGCAAAATGTAATTTAATGTGAACAGTGGTTAAAAAGCAAACTGACTATATAATAGAACCATTCAAAAAAGCTATTAGAGCCTATAGGGTATACCCAGAGTTATTATTGTATTGATCATTATTATGTATCAACAAAGTGATACAATAATTGTGCACTGTGGATATCATCCCATTAACTAAATTTTTTTTTTTTTTTTTTTTTTTTTTTTTTTTTTTTTTTTTTTTTTTTAGGATAGTAAACTTGCCATTTTAAATGACTATACTCTTCTCTCCTTTGGAGCACAATCCCTTCATAAAAACAGTTTATAAGTGTTCAAACTTTAAGAATTCTGTAAATGCATCTTCATATAATAGTAGCTGCTACTGCAATTTTGATTATTTTGAAATATGCTTAAGAGTTGTTTACTCATAGATTGAGATTTCTGTGCCAATTTTCAGGCTGGAATATACAGTTAAATGACTCTTTATGAGTTATGTCATTCCCTGAAGCCATGCTATAATGGAGATACTGATGTGACCTTAGGTACAGAGGTCTGTCCAAGTGCATGATAATATTGCCTGAGAGGATTGTTGCCATTTTCAAGTGGGTGCTAATGTTTTCCTTTTCCTGTCTGTTTCAGCCTGTCTGGTTGTCCTCTGAATGCACAAACCATAAAAAAGGGCAAAATTTCGGAAGAATTAATGACTATCAAGCTTAAAGCAAGTGGCGGTAAGGAGATCTGTAGAAAACGATGACATTTATTTAGATAGAAGGGCCCTGACTCCCATTTATACTTGTGCCCCTTTATGCCATTCTGGCATTAATTCTGTCTACATTCAGATGTCTCTAGCAATAAAAAAAATCTTGACTAACAAAAATGTTTGCACGAGATATTATAAAATTATTCTCATTTGCATCTTGATAACTCAACATCGAGGATATGCTCTTCTCACGGAGCATAATTTTTTTTTTTTTTTTTTTTATTTGGGTATGCTTTCAATATTTTTTTTGTTAATAAAAAAATAATTACAAATCAGGAGAACTTAGCCATCTGATGGGAGAAATATAGTGAGCAGAAACTGACTCATCTCTCTAAGTTCATTCCTACACAGTTTAGTATCTATGCTGTGCTGGTGCAATTTAGCTAACCTAAGTGCAAAGCAATAATTACCAAAGAGTTGCAGGGGGAAATGTGTAGGCGTCTCCCTTCTTATACAATGTGCTTTAGCAAGTTGGGCATTGAGCCAGGATTTAGGAAATTTACTCTTTAGCCTCCAACTGCTGAGGAAAACAGTTGCATTACTGCTTACAGATTTCCCAGGCTGGCTCCCCAGAAGACTCAGTTCCAGGCTTTAAAGCAGTAACAACAGTGGCACAGATCTCCAGGCAGGGTTGGGCTCAGAGTGGTACTTAGAAGAAACAGGCACCTGTATCGCCAGTAGCTGCTACAGCTCAGTATTTTCAGAACAAGGCTTTCATTAAAGAACTGAAGCTTTCTTTCTTTGCTATCTAACTTGTTGGGATGAAAAAGCCTGGTTTTATTTTCTTTTTTTTCCTAATACTTGTTAGCTTTCTGAAAAATTCCCCCTTTTCTGCTATTTAAATGTGACTGTTTATCAGGTATAACTAAGGCTGTGCTTATTGAAGTTTTTCTGCACGGGAGCTTGCCCCATAGAGATTCTTGCAAGATCAGAAATAGGTACAGATGTGTGAACAATTATAATACTAGTGAAGATGTTGCCCCAGTATGTTTCCTGAAAAAGAAGGGCTGCTTTTGCATTACTTTTAAAACAAAAACAACAACAACAACAACAACAACAAAAAAAAAAAAAAAAAAAAAAAAAAAAAAAACACAAAAAACAAGCAAACACACCCAAGCACCATAAATATGTCATGTTTTATGATAAACTGTCTTCTTTCTGGGCAATTTTTCCTTTCTATACCCTCCATCTTGCTCTAGCAAGATGCAATTAAAAAAAAAAAAAGAAAAAGAAAAAGAAATTGTGAAAAAATGAGGATGAAGATAGCCCCATCTATGTTTCAGGTTATGTAGATATTTAATAGGTAGGAAAGAATTTTAACAGTAAGATCAAACTAAAAGACAATTTAAGGATCAATCATTTTTTGAAAAGCTTATTTTCTTATGGTTAAGTAACAGGTAATGCAGCTTTTTACTCATACATCCATTTACATGTGAACACTTTTAATCTGATATTGTTATTTTCAACTACAGGTATTGAGAGTGATGAAGAAATAAGACACTTGGATGAGGAAATCAAAGAACTGAATGAATCCAATCTGAAAATTGAAGCTGACATGATGAAACTTCAAACTCAGGTACACCATAAATGTGAAACTTTTACTTATGCTATGTTTAAGCACAATAAATAAAATAAACGTTATGTAAATGTTATGTTTAAAAATATCTGGTCCCCTCTGCACTTATTTTCCAAGCTCTTGTTTTTTGTTTTCTGTAAATAAGCAGCAGGTATTGTCTTAAAGATCTGGTGAATGACAAATTCAGGGTAGTTTGTAGCTAATCTTAGCAAGCAGAAATAAAATATACTTACCAAACAAAACATTAATTTTCCTTTGTTGACCAAACATTTGCTTACCAAACCATGGAGGTCCTATGACTTGAGATTTAAGGATGATAATTCCTCTTATAAATCCATTCAAAGTCTTAATGAGAGTTGAATATAATGAGTTCTTATGTGTACCTAAGAAAATTTTCCTAGTTTAATTCACCCACTGTCAATTATTCAAATTTTGCCTCCAGGCAACAGCTGGTGAAGAATGTATACTTTTTGCTAATTTGTGTAGCAGGGGATTTTGATGGGAGTTATGGAAAAGAGTCATTCTCTTTCATTATTTTGTATACTGGAGAGACTAAGTTGGCTTTAATATGCTGATAGTGCTTCTATGGAATGAGCTGTATAGCTTCATCCTTTCAGACTCCCATATGCATCTGGAAGTTAATCTGGGCAAACTGGGTAAAACCAAGAGCAGAAGCTCCAGAATTTGAGAATAAGAGCGGAATAAAATGAAAATTGTGAACTGAATATAATTCCAGACTGATCTAAACCAAGTGAGGGTAACCATACCCCCTGTATTTGCACCACATTGGAATGAGCAGCGTTGACTCATGCTCTTTTTGCAATAACCACTGCGTGTATGGTCTAAACAAGGTGGAAGCCTGTGCCACCTGTGCTGGATCTAAACAATCTGACTTCACACCCCAGCAGTTGTGGGGATATCCAGCCCAAACTGTCCTGCAGGGGGGCTGTGCTCACGGTCTCAGGACAGACACTTGGTTGTCTCTGGGGATCAATGTGCTATTTGCACGGAGATGGCCCAGTTTATGCAATCAGATTTCTTCTCCCTGGACTTTCTCCCTGGTGAAGGCAGTTTGACCAGCAAAGCCTGAACTGAAGTACAGCAGAAGCCACAAATCTCTTACCTCCTTTTACTCTACCCCAGCCAGGTGTTAGACTGCTTCAGAGGAGGGGTTGTAGTGGATGACAGGTGTGCAAAAAGGGGTTTCTCACACTGTGGAATTTTGCTGTGTGACTGTGTGTGAGCAAAGGAAGTAAAGTGGCCACAAGCAGGAGGAAATTAAGTATTGCAAAGAGGTGCATATGAATAAGGATGGGGTGGGCATGAATATTGTGGATATGACTCCCTGGTGGGGCACAGGGATGGCAGCCCTTGGTTCTGCCCTGCTAAACAGTCTGCTCCAGGGACAAGGAGCAGGGCAGGAGGGAACCAGACCCTGCCATTGCTGTTTGTTTGGGTTTTTTTTTTTGGCACTGCTTTTGACATATAAGCTTTCAGATCTGAATATATCCCAGAGATCTCACTTTTAAAAATACCATTTTTTCTACCTTGGCGTATTCTTCCTGCTGTTTTCAAACCCCTCCTTTCCATTCTGTTGGTCAGAGATCATCTTTGTGATACGTGCTCAGTCTCTCCGTTTCCTTTCCACTCTATTTTTTTCTTATTGTTCCCAGCACCAGGCCTGTTGCTAATCCCAGCCAGCCCAGCGCTCACCCAGGAGCAGGGCAGGAAAGTAGCACAACAGCTAATACCCGTACCCTCGCTATTGTGGTTGAGCAGCAGGGATGCTGTAAGAGCAGGACAGCAATGTAAACATCAACCTCCTTTCTCCTTCCCTCCGCCAGCCCTGAGGCCACACTCTCCATCCCAGATCCACAGTGACCTTCCTCTCCAAGCTCAATTCCCTCCTCTCACTCTGAGGCACTCTATAGTGCCTTGCTGCCACAAGGTTTCTCCATGAACCAGCAGCAAAGTCTGCAGTTTCAGAGTAAATATAACCTCTTCTTTGCTCTGAATGTTCTGTGGAGAAATCATGTCTCCTAAAAAGGTTGAGTTTCAGCTCTCTCTCGTAATCACCCAGCTGATATTTTAGGTTCAAACTGCAGTAACAATGCTGCCAAGGGTTTGTCTATCTGTGTTTGTGCCTGCCTGTCTCTTTTAGATCACATCTATGGAGAGCAATTTGAAAACAATAGAAGAAGAGAACAAACTCATAGAGCAGAACAACGAGAGCCTGTTGAAGGAGTTAGCTGGCTTAAGCCAAGCCCTTATCTCCAGTCTCGCTGACATTCAGCTTCCACAGATGGTAAGACCACAGCCAACAGGTTAACTTCTTTTGAGACTGTCTTGGCAGCACTTGAAGCAGATGAGCAAGCTCAGGGACCAGCAGGAGCACTGGAGCTGCATTAGCAGAGAGCACTTTTAGGTTGATTTGCTTTGCAGAGATGCAGGATCATGAAGTCTGTGTGGCAGGAAGTGCATTGGTTTTCAGGAATGAGCCAGCCCTGGTATCTCTGCCCTGTACCTCACCGTGCAAGGAAGGCTTTTGGCTTTTCCCTCAAACCCACCCTGCACAAAGAGTAAAAACTTCACTCTGATGTGAATCCTTATTTACTCAGCTCCCAGATCAAAATTATAACCTGTTTCATGCAGATGATTTTTCTGGAGATAAGCAATCTCTATCTTCCCAAAAATTTCACATCTTATTCTCAAACACAGGCCAAATCCACAGAGGTACTGGTGTTTCCAGTTCCCTTTTCAGATGTCAAGGGTGCCACTGGAAGATTAAGAAAGGACAGTTAAGGGGAATGTCACGCACAACCCCAGAGACAAAAAAAAAAAACCAAAACCCCCCCAAAAAACCCCAAAACAAACCAAAAAAACCCCACCCACCAGAAAAAGAAAAGCAGCTTACACTAATTACAATATCTCCAATTCCTTTTCTTGCTTGGAGAGAGTTTGGATTCCCCAGGACATTCAACTCCTGTCATTTCCACGACCCCTCCATTAATTTGGATGGCTGCCCTGTTTATGACTTCTCCCCAGTTGCCATATCGCTCCTTTAACACGCTTTGGGGTTGGGTGTTTGGGGTTTTTTGGCCTTAATTTTACCTCCTACAATTATAATCTGTTTTGTCTCCATTTAGGGGCCAATCAGTGAGCAGAATTTCGAAGCATATGTAAATACACTCACAGACATGTACAGCAATCTGGAACGGGACTATTCCCCCGAATGCAAAGCTCTGCTGGAAAGTATCAAACAGGCAGTGAAGGGCATCCATGTGTAGGATGTGAAAGCTGCTGGGCAACAGAAATTACTTAACAGCAGTAAACTCCAGATGGATCTGTTAGGAGTTCATGTACTGCTAAGGGGTGTAGGTTGCCATGCTGCATTTACAATTGCAACATTGCACTAATTTTTTCCCAGCTGACATAAAAAAAAAAGAATAAAACCACAACAGACTATTTGTATTAACAGCAATGCACTCTGTTAGTATATTGTATTTATTTCAGTACAATTTCTTTTTTTTTTCTTCTTTTGCACTCAGTTTTTGTAAAGTGAATGTAAAAAGTGTGTGCGACTATTTTTTATATTTTTTATTTATTTCTAATCAAAGAGTTGGTTTTTTTTATCTTTTAACAGCATTTTTGCGGCCTGCCATATTTTTACAAATGTGTTTATTAATTTATTTTCCAATGGGATTTTAAATAGACTGAAAGCTATACTGTAAATTAAATAACTTGCTGGGTTTGTACAGGAAGAAAAAAAAAAAAAAAAACCTATGAAAGTAACAAATGACTGAACCGTGGTTCTAGTTTTATTTTCCTCACATCCTGCTTTTTTATAATGGCTTTGTAACAGAAGTGGGTTTGCAGTAACATGAGATGTGAAGATGCATGGAATGAGAAGATAAATGATGCCCACTAGTGGGGAACTCGGGCTCTTAAAAGCACAGTATGCTGGAAAACAGTGTGTTAAAGAATATGTTAGCAATAATGAAATATAGCAATCAGCAAAGCACTTGACTTGGCTGTGTGATTTAGCCTATGAGAATGATTATTTAAAATGTTTCAAGAGGACTTCAGATTTATTTTACCACTGCAGTTTTTGTTCAGAGATAGCTCATGAAGGGAAATGACAAATATCTCAAAAAAAAAGGGTAATTAGGTAGGTACTGGTACGTTTTTAGTATGAGACGTTGAGGTTTTAAGCAAGTGACCAGTATTGCTATGGATTTGGATTTAAAAAAAACGCGAACACATCCCAAGCTAAAGGCTTTGTACATAATGAGTCTAACACATCTCCCCTGAAATGGCATTTAATACTGGTTTGAAGGTAATGGCAGCTGAGAAGGCAGCGGGCTGGAGGGCAACAACACCCCTCTGGCGCCACGGTGGTCGCTCGTCCCTTTGAACGGCCGGTAGCAACACCGTGACTGGTTTCTCCCATCCTTCTTCACTAAGACTAGGCTGATACTGAATTAGTCACCAGTCTTCTGGTAAGGCCCCAAGTGCTACAGAGCGGACAGACAGGTGGAGGTGTGGACAGACGAGCACTTGCGCAGAGGTGCGGGCGTGCGCCTCGGTATCCGGTTAGCCTGGGTGTGGAACTTCTGAATCCGTCAGAAACTAGCGGTTGCTATAACAGAGGCAATGTCTATTTCAGGGATTGTAAGTAATTAAGCATTGTTTCAGAAGTTTTTTTTATATTTATTTTTTTTAAGAAAAAGGTATAAACAACCAGCTAAACTGCCTTTTTTGTATGCACACACACCTCATGTGCATATGTGCCTCAGTGTAAATGTATACATGGATCTAGCGTGTGTTTAATTTTTCCGTGCTATAATGAAAGTGTTTATTTTTATTAGCCGCATTTATATTTAGATTGAATATGATGGCATTCACAGGCTTGACATATACAATTATATTATTACTGTTCCTGCACAAAAGTACTATTCAGAAGTGATTCAACTCTCATGCACTGTGGTCACTGTTCTGCATTAAGTGGGGCTTGCTTTTTGTTGGGGGGTTGATTCAACCCTCCGATCTTAGTTTAGATGGGGAAAATGTGTGTTCTTAGGATCTGTGTTTATTTTTAAATTGATTTTTCAAAAGCTACCATATGTGCTGTCTAATATAAATAGGAGAACACCAAACAAAAATTTGCTATTAAAGTTATTGTTCTCGCTAAAACCACAAAAAGCCAACATTTGTTATACTTGTTAAATGCATACAAAATGAGTTCACTCATTACAAAGACTAAAATTTAATTTACTAAATATTTTAACAAATTTGTTATATATTTTATTTAAGTAAAAAAAAATCTCTTACTGACCTATGTATTTATTATTATGATTTACTATGGCTTCAGGTTAATTTATCTGTGTTTGGTTGTTTGCTCAGGATGTTCTGTGAAGTATGTTTGTATTTATTTGCCTCCCTTGTACTTGATGTGTTTTGTAATGTGCACTGTTTTCTTTTTTCTTTCTGTTCTTTTTTTTTTTTTTCCTTTTTTGCATTTAAATGCATTGATGAGCTATACTGTAAATTAGACCTTTTGTAAAGAGCAATGATGTATGCATTTTTTAATTTGGAGTAGTTTGTATACTGTTTCTTCATACAATTAATATTTCTTACATCAAAACAACAAAATTGTGTTCTGTGCTGTACATTTGGTGTATGGTAGGAAATAAAATTGATAATGAAATATTGCAGCAAGTTTGTTGGGTTTTTTAGCCTCTAGTTGCCGACTTATATTACACTTTCTTAACTGCACCTGGCACTATACGATGTGTCAGATGTTTCACTTGCTTTGTGTACAAAATCTGTCATTCTCGTAAGTAAATTTCTGATATAAATAATTTAATTAGTGTTTTACTTTGTCAATTTGAAATAAGGAGGAGAAAGATAGAACCGCTTAAGAGGTCCTTTTCACATCTGAAGAGAAAAAAAAAATTAAAGATGATAATCACTGCATTATTTAATGCATTCTTTTCTTGGCAGTTGTAGACTTCATTTACACTGATAAAGTACAGGATTTGTGCTGACCTTTAACAGCTGCTAAATGATGTTTAAACATAAAAGCCATTGTAAAGTTTCCAGCAATTCGGAACCACCCACTGTTCCAGTGCAATTTTCTGCTGAGAATTGCAGTGCTTAGCCATTGCAGAAATAAAAATCTGCTGGGTTTAGAAAGACAATATTTCCATCTAATGGACTTTCTTTTTTCACTGCTCGTTGTAGCGAAAACAGGCCAGTTTTATTTAGGATGCATGCTAATTGCTTCAGGAGCATTTCTTGTCTCAGATTCCAACTTTCCACAGATAGAGAATAATTTTCATTTGGAAAATAAGTCAAATTTAAATGCCATTAAGTAGCTGATAATTATTTATTTGAATAGACATATTTAGATAAACCAAAATGGACTGACACATTACAAAAATGACATGTCCTGCATTTAGCTAGAAGGGAATTTAAAAATTTGCATCACATGAATCTGGGTTGCTCACAAATCTTGCCAGGTTTGAAGCTGTAGAGTCAGCAAAGGGCTGGAATGAAGACTGACCTGTGCTGGGAAGCTCTGCTCCAGTGGAGTTTAGAGTTTTCTTTGCTCTAGGACACTTATCCAAGGGCACCATGAGCTGGTTCTTTTTAATAAGCCAGTTATTAGTTATTTATGTAATATACCAATTAATATAAAATAATATTTTTAAGGGTTCTTAAAATTTACTATTAAACTTCTGCTGCGGATCTTCATGTCATGAGACACTAGTGGGACAATCTCTTCTCACACATCACAGACGAAGCAGAAACAGGTCTGTCTTAGCAACGTGCCTTAAAGCTAAAGAGAAAAAGACTGAGGCCTACATTTTCCATTTGTCTGACTGCCTAAATTCAAATCACAGATTTAGAAGGCTTTATCGCCCGACAGACAACTCTTCCCATGTAATTTTCAAAGTTCAGTACTATGATTGTGAACTTATTAAAGTTCAGTAAATATGATTATCTGCTGTTTATAAGAATGGGGAAAGGCAGTGGTATGAGGACCTTGGGCTCTACATATACCTAAGAAAACTATGCTCTAATCTCAGATATTTCCAGCAATCTGAGATAAGAATTGTGAACAAAAAAAATATTTCCTAATGGTTTTGGATAGGAATATGATATCCACAGTTAAGTGATTATTATTATCTAATTACTATCTACACTCATCTTTAAACAACTTGCTCTGATAATGTTTTGGTGTTGAAATAATGGCCTTTTTCCATTAAAAAAAAGAATAAACACTTAAACTATATTCATTAAACTAATATAAGTGGGGGGGAGGAGGGTATATCCCAAAAAAACCCCACCCAAAGCATTAAGCTTGAACAAACTTTCAAGCCATTTTTTTTCTTCTGTAGTTTCCATTTTAAACAAATGTTCTGTAACTATGCCCATAGAAGGGGGAAAAGTACTTAATTCAGTAAGAATACATAAATTCCAATTTTTGAATTAATTTGAAAGGAATTGAAGCTTTAAATATGAAAGAGAAGGAAGGGCAGCAAGAAAAGTCAACATCTGCTGTCCTGACAGCTTAGGAAGCCCATCCTCTCTCTTAACTAACCATGATGAAGAGTTTTGAGTCTATGATGTAGAAAATAGATTCTGTAGAAAACAGATTCTGTTTTCTACTGCAATTTTAATATCTATTTACTAATTAAGCATCTCTCCTGTCTTGCTTAGTTATTAGATAGATACTTAGTGTATCTATCTAACTGTGTCGTGACTTTTCTACTCAATCCCCCTTTGTCCTACTTACACTGTACTTTTAATAAGTCACAAGATTTCTTGATGGGAATTTGTTATCATGCAGTGACACAGTTATGACACAAGTCCTCTCCTTGGTTTCCTCCTGTGTTCATTCAGTGCAGTACATTCTTCCTGTCTTGGAAATTCTGCTATGCCTAAACTGTTTTTATGATTTATGCAGCTGTGTAACTTGGATGCTGCCAGATCTGCACCAGACAAAGTCCTTTGTTCGACTTGCTCAGGATACTGCGGGATGATAGAGCTCCATTTAGCTTTTGTGCAATGTAGGACAGTGACCTACTTTCAGTACCTTTCAATATCTCATTCTGGCTTGGTTTTCTTCTGTCTCTTTTGCTCTAGTAAGTCTTAGACAGCCAAGCTTACACATAATTGCATCAGGGATTAGTCTGATTTCCTGTCTGACTTCATGGTACAAATTGCTTCAACCGCACTTCATTCTTAACAAATGTTCCCAGGGACATTGTCTAAGTAAATCTCAGGACTTTTCAGTTATGTGATAGCAATTACTATTTAGTTTGCTGCTGTCTGCTCCTGAAACTGTTACTGCACAAGACTTTTTTCCAACCAGCTTTTGGTGCCCGGCTTCACATCTCTTGGAGGATGCTCATCTTTAGAAGCTAAATGCACAGCTGTTTTTGCCAAGCAGGGCTTTTTCAAAATTCCCTTCTCTGGCCAATCCAAATTACCAGCTACTAAGTTTTCATACTATTTCATAGCATTGTTACATATCTCTCTCTCTATATATCTAACATATGTATCTTGTTAAATCTTGTTTGCACAAACAATGCATCATAAAATTCCAGGTGGGTGCTTGTACCCATCCCAGGTATTGAAGAAAACATCACTTTTGTTTCCCCAAGCCTTGTTCTAAAACTTACCAAACTCCTCATTTACAGTTTGTGCCCACCTTTTTTATTTTAATTTTTAAGCTCTGGGTCTTTTTTTCTGACAGAAAATAAAAATAAAAAAGAAGAAAACCCAAAGGAATTAATCTCATTCTTTTTTTAACTGATGATACTGCTTGTCCAAGCATTTCCCTGAAGCTGGGGCTAGGGTTGAAGTCATCTGGCTAAAAATATTCCCTAATTACTGCAACATGTAGCATTTTATGTACACCCTGTGCTTTCTTCTAAAACAATAAACAAAACCTGAATTAGGACACAGGTTCTATCCTGATTTCAAAATTATTGGGATGAAATTGATCTGATCCTTTAGATGCAGGATGAGCTTAGTTCCTTTGGGAGGAAAGTGCCTAGAATTGAGAGTTGGTTTATTTAATTCTGACGTATGGTCAAAAAGGTTTCAGGGAAGGAATTAAGATCTTTAAAAGCTCATAAAAAGTTACCAGGAGAATGGGTGTAAATTGAATTCCTTCAGTGGAAGTGCAGTGCCATCTCCACAGACTGAAGAGCCAAGCTCTTTGCACAGACACGTGGCAGAGGCACCGCCCATGGAACACCAGTGCTGAGGACTGTGAGGGGACATTTTGTGTTTTCCAGCTGGCAGGAGACAAAATGGCATCTCAGAAACCCCAGACTGAGGCCCTACTCAGGCTTCTAGGTAACCCTGAGCAAGATGTTTCATTCTAGCTCTGTCTCCAAATCTGGGAAATGAAAATTACTCCAAAGTGCATTGAGAAGGAGCAATGCCAGTCTTACACAGGGGAATGACGTACAGACATGTGTACAGTGAGGGAGAAAGACAGAGCAGATGTGTAAGGGCATATAACACCCACTCCCCTTTTTTTTATTCTTTCTAAGACATTATTACAGTCTTCATTTGATTGCCCTGCTTCTTACATGATTTCCCTTGAATATATCTTCCAGTTAGTGCTGCTGGCCAGTCTCAAACTAAATTTTCAAAACCCAGAAGCTAAATTTCAAAACAACAGACACAAAGGCTATAAAAGCCGAAGTATTTTTATTGAGATAATGGAGCTCCTACAGATTTTGTGAAAAAACAGCTGATTGCTATGAGAGCAAAATTATGATTCATGAGAAGAAGGAAGAGGAGGGAGGTTCAGCTGTTAGAGCTTCTGTTTGGCAAGGGCCAGCTCCAGATCAGCATGACGTACAACTCAGAGTCGCAGCAAGAGTTAGTGCAAGGCTGGCCAGAAAACTGTACTTGTGTGCTTGGTACAGTGTCGAAGGACGTAAACAGTACAAGTTTTATGTGTGAGAGTAAATATTTGAGCAAGAATGAAGGTAGGCAAGCAGTGATTACAGGCCTGTGTTTATAGTAACACCTAAAGGGTTGGGGTACAAGGCACAAAACCATGGGAGGGAGTCCCATGGGTGCCATACTGCATCGGCTCCACCCAGTGCAGAACATGCCTGTTTTCCAAATGTGGGTCTTTACCCTCACGAAATACCCTCTCCAGCTTGCTATGGGATCATCAGGAGTAGTGTTACTAACCCTCCTTCCTGGGGAAGCACATGCTGCCTCTGGGCTCTGATTCACCCTGGGATGAGCTTATATCTGGAAGAATTAAGGTATTACCCAGCCACAGGAGGGCAGGCTTAGCCTTGCTGGGGAAAACCCCAGAGGTGCAAAACTCCAGTGGCCAGCACATCAGCTTTTGCAGGCTGAGGTTTGGTGGGGGTGGCTGGTGGTTAGGAGGAACCAAGCTGCTGGCTGCATGCCTTGTCTCCTCTGCCTGGTGGCACCTTCCCACATACTGCCAGCCCCAACCAGCTAGCAGCTGTCCAGCTGCATTTCCTCCTTTTTCCCCCCTCCATAGCCAGGCCAGGCTGGAGGAAATCCTTGCTGGTTTTTTTTTTTTTTTTTTCTGCAAGGGGCTTAAATCTCCTTTTACCATCTTGGGAGCATAGCGTGACTGCAGCCTCTGCTGGCTGGCCTGGCTGCCACTGCTCATGATGCCCTTTTTATTGCCAGATTAGAGGACAATGTCGTGATGCGCATGAAGCCTTCCAGATAAGGCGCTGTACAAGTTCCAGCAGGTTCCAAATACAACAGCGCGGCTTTCGCATCCAGCCCACAGGATCAGAGTTTATTTCCCCAATGCAGACAGCTTTGCACTGCCTTCCTGTTAATTAAAGTAGTGATTACAATACTGCACTGTTTACATGTAAGATTTTGCATGGTCTTGGCCATTCACGTGCAAATGAACTTGTAAGCCTTTCTGTGCCCTAAAATCTGCTGATGTCAGTCTTCCAATTCTAACTCCATGTTGTAGGACATGTGGCTTTCTATAGCTTAGCTTTGATGCCCCCAAGTCATATTATCTCTATTCTGAGCTTCATTATGATAAATCTTTCACTGGTTTTAAATAAAAATCTTTAATTGTACCGTACTTATTCAGCTTAGGTTTTGGCTCCTGAAGGCAGCAGTTTTAATTGCATCATTTGTATAGTGGCCCAATATGTTTTGGTGTGAAAAGTGCATTATCACTTTTAATTTTGCATTATTTTCCCCATATGTTTTGGTTACACTAAAACTTCAGATGGGAAGTGATGAGGCTTTCCCACTGTTCCCTCATTCTCTCCTCAGTGTTTTTTAATGAGCTAAGACCACACTATTTTCTTTTGTTCTCATCAGTTGAGATTTTAGGGAGCTGTTTATTTGTAGGGTAATTCTTGTATTTATGTAGAGCAAGGCATTAGACATTTTTATCCTCTACTTATTAACAAGCCAGATGGTACCGGCTGCTACCCACACAATTCCAATTATCAGATGGCAAACTGAAATATACATGGGGCAAATGAGAAGATGTATATTAAAGAAGCCTCATGTAGAATTGGCTTCTCAGAGATGTTGATTCACAAATGGGTACTAGCAATTAGGGTATGACGGCCTGCTGCTGAATGTACAGCATTGGCCTGAGGGCACAAGCGTTCAGCTTCCAAAATTTTCATACTCACTCTGTCTTTCCCCTATGGTATGAATACACATCATTGAAATCTGATTCAGGTCTTTCATCCTTTAGACTTCTTGTGCACTTCAGAGTGATATATAATATCAAAGCCAGCCAGTAAGTTAAGATATACCAGAAAGATGCAGAAAAGCTGAAAATCAGCATGAAGCCTGTTCAACACATCTCCTAATACACTCTCATGCACCCTTTGGCATGTACCTCAGTAACACAGGAATAGCTCTAACACTGAAATCTAGGATCCAACCAAGTATTACTATTTCAGGGTCCAAATTTACCTAGAAGTTACAATATACACATGGATTTTTGCTTAAGAGCAACTCTTAAATTCAGGTTTAAACATAAGGAGGTCTGGTCATGCTGATTACATTTGGCTTCATGTTCTTTTAAAACAACTTTTGAAAATTCAGAACCTACACCCAGTCCTTACATAAGAATTCACCCTACATCATTAACACAGTCTGATAATAAAGAATAAGTGTTTTAATGGAGGTGTTTTAATGGGAGGTTTTATATTGCTTTGTTGTGTTGGAGGTTTCCTTCCTTTGGTGGTTGTTTTTTCATTTGTTTTGGTTTGGGTGTTTGCTTGTTTCTTTATTTGATTTTTTTTTCTGTACAGAAGACAGAATTTCTTTAGGAAAAGTGTTTGAGTAAAAACTGCGCTCTTACACCTCCTTTATTTTGACATAGAAATAACATACACGAGTTGGCTTGGAAGATGGTGAATTATGTGGGAAACTTTTTGTGTGACGTTTTTATTCCTTTTCTCCACTGGCTCAAGCTGAAAGTCCTATGCCAAATCAAACAGTGAAGAAATTGATGTCCTCAGGTCAGATCAGCTAAAGGAAAAATTATTCAAACTAAAGTCATGGCTTTCTAAAGTTCTTCAGTTTCCTAGTATGGGTTACTAGCAGATTATCTAGATGACTGGATTTTGCAAAAGTTGTAATGTGAAGCATTTCAGATTGGTTCTAGTTTCTGTTTATAGTATCCAATCAGGAGAACACCTCTTTAACAGCTGCTCTCACAATGCAAGGGGAGAAGTACTCTCCTTGCAGCTGTTCCTGGCTCTAACAAGACCCACAAGTCTTGGCCGAATTGTCTTAATGGAGTTAGTCTGAAAAGCAAATCTGCTTGGTTTAACACCATTTACGCTTCAAACACCTGACCACATGCAAATGGCACATGTGCGAAACCTCACTCCTATTCATGGAGGAGTGAAAGATGTGCACGGGCATTTGTCTGCCATTTGGTTACACAAGTGTATGAATCTGCAACTGTGAAGAAGCTGCTGCTGCTTCTTTCTCACCTTCCATCTGTGAAATGGAGGCTAATAACATTCCCTTCATCCAGTTGTTAGCAGTAGAATTGAGCAAGACCTGCAGTGGTCTCTGAAACGCTCTCTATGAGATCCTAAGTGTAAAACAGAGGTATAGCTATTCACATAGCCTTGGAGAGTTCAGAGTTTTGTACCTGGCTTAATAAATGCAAAAAATCCCAAACCAAACCCAAACCATTGTCTAGTACTTGTTCATTCCAGTGAAAGAATCTGATTGCCCTCTTTATGTTACAAATATTCATCAAAAGGGTTAGGAAAAGTAGAGAGGTTCAAAATAAGCATTTCCTTGTAGATCCAAACTGCAATTGCCAGTTTCTCCCAGTCTACACAACCATCACTTTTTGCTTCAGTATACCCTAAAATCCACCAGGCCAAAGTTTAATCGATTTCCCAAAATAAGAAAGCCAACACTGGATCAGGTGCTTGGAGATCACTGCCATCCTAATTATTGTCAGGTCTGGATTGCAAACAAGTGATTCAATAGCTGAACATCTGTGTACTTGCTCACATAGAGTTGCTGTTTTACCCACAAGCAGCTGTGGAGTAGACAGGCAAAATTCTCTGCATGGTGATAATTACAGTGTGCATTACAAAGGAGGCATAGACATAAGAGCATGCAATCAGATTAGGTTTTTTAACTTTGGAACAGAGAAACACTGCTAGATCCAAGGCTAATATATATAAAATAGGTTTCTCTGTCAAAAGAGAGAAATATTTAGTTAGGTCTGAATGAGGAATGAGGAAATTCATTATTAAACAGGGAAATTTCTCTAATCTTAGTTTTGTTTCCCATAGAAGCTGTGGTTAAGAACTACCCAAGCACACAAACTCTTCCAGAGACTGAAATACAATTGATTGTCCATGGATTGGCAATTTTCTTTAATATGCTTTTATTGCTTGCTACACGTGTCTGCCTGCTCTGTCAGAAGCTGTGGTGTTAGCTATTATATTATCATTACTGACCATCATGGTAGTGGTGACAGCTGAGTACCCTTATCAGAGCTCATGATCTCCTCTTATGTTCTTTCAGCCACTCAGTCATATCTTTAGATGAACATTACTGCATCTCAAAAAAAAAAAAAAAAAAAAATCTGTGAAATCTTTTTCTCAGGGCAATCTTTCAAGGCAAGCAACTATGTGCTGCTGAAAGACTATAGAGCTTAAATGAAACAAAATGGAACTTCACTAATGCATGATCCTTGTGTGCAGAACTGCCTTATCCCTACATTCTGGATCTAGAAACTCAACTTTCTTCTTCATTGCTGGGAGCTGAAAGGCATTCAAGTGTGAAACAGTGCCTTCCTTGGGTTAATTTTGACATTTTGAATTCACTGATCCACAGTTCACATGGGAGTATGACTGTGCTAGTGTGGTGTTTTGGGGATCACTACCCACACAGCCAGAGAGAACAATTTCACCTCAGGTAAACAGAGCATCCTGGATAGTGGCAGGAGTGAAGATATCATAAAACATAAGAATTATGCCAAAGTGCAAGAAAATTAAATGGTGTCAGGAGTCCAACATTTACTGCAAAATGGTTACATTTTATTATCACAGGGGGTTCTGATACGATAATGACTGCACAGCAAATTCCTTTCCTAAGAAGTAGTTTAGTCCTTAGTGCTTACATTACATTTATGGAGAAGAGAAATAGAAATCAAGTTTCTACTTTTTTTTTTTTTTTTTTTTTTTTTTTTTTTTTTTTTTTTTTTTACAAAAGCAAGTATTGTTTTTTTCATCTGAAATATTCAGGAACTAGATTTTGTTTGTCATCTGAATAGGTTCCAAAATGTCACCATTTTTTCTATGAGGGAAGATTTGTGACAGAACAAAAAAGATACATCACTGAATAAAAGCAAACCAGATGTCAAGGTTTTGGTTGTTCCCTTAATAGGTAGCTGTGGAAAAGCTATGTTTGGATAGAATAACTGCAAATCTGGGATCGTGGCACTAAGCAGGGTGCACAGGAGGAAAATAAGGAAATGGAAAATTTAATTTAAGGGAAAACTCACTGGAGAGGAAGAGAGATGAGGAATGGTAACAGGAGTCTCCCTCCTGCCTGCAGTCTGGGCCAGGTAGAAGACAAAGGCTGGGCACTGACTAAGTGGTATGTGTCTCTGCTGAGACTAAATATAATATTCTGACACACCCGGAACAAAGATGTGTGTGGTCAGTGGGTGCCTATCAATGGCTCTGGGCGCTTAAAACACATCCAGCGCTGATGGTGCTGTGGGTGCCCCACCAGGGAAAGCGGATGGGGTGGGTGCAGGCAGCCTCTGGCTACAGGGAGAGGCCTTCTGGGTTTGCTGGCACAGGAACAGACCTGCAGGGCCCAGGCTTGGCCCAGATAACAACCCCCTCACTTAAAACCTGCAGAGAAATGTTGGTCCATCATTGCCTGCACCCAAGCGGTGCTCAGCAGGCTTGTGTCAGCAATCCCCAGCGGGCTTGTAACAATTTATATTAGCTGGGGTTCGTCCCCTTGTGCCTTGTATCCCACAACAGAGAACGAAAAATTCAACAAGACGCTTAAACGCGTTCGTGTGAGTCACCACAGTTGTTCTGCTGACCTTAATGGTGCTATTCACACGCTTAGAGCAAGGCCTGCGCTCAAGTACACTGCTGAATCAGCTCTTGTGTGTGTACTGAAATAGTGATTTCTGCAATCAAGGCCAGTGCCAAGCTCTGGTACACCCCTGCCTAGAGTCAAGATATTAGACCAATGCCGCTGCGTGTAGTAGCTGGCACCGCAGCTCCTCTTCCCAGGGTTGCTGAAGATGAGCAGGAAGCATCCACACAAATTGGCTCATGCTGCTTCTTTAATAATTCATGTATTTTTGCTCTCTTCAATAGTTAATGAACCTCCCCCATTCTCACCCTCGTTCTCTCTCCCTCTCCCATTCAGTCAGTTTGTTGTGGTTTCATGTATCTAATCCATCTGTCACTCGATTATAGCTATCGAGCACCTGTTATGGATTTCTAGAGTTTCATTCAAGCTGTTGACAAGTTATTCACAAATTGGCCCTTGTCACGCTGTCATCGTGTGGAGTGCACTTTAGTGAATTCTTTTGGGTACACAAAATAATGAACAGAAGACAGCAAGCCTTGTGAATTAAGCAGTTTCCTAACCCCAATATTTAAAGAACCGTTAACTAATTGGAAGTTTCTTGTGGGTGATAATATTTTTTTAAGCTCTTTTCTTAAAATATTTTGTCTTCTTCATGCATACCATTCTGCATGAATAAGCAAAACACAACCTGATTGAGCTGTCAGGGCAAGCTTTGTTGACAATGATGCCTTATTCTATACAGTCTATGTTGCAGCTGTGAGAAGTTGATCGCTGCTTCTTCTGTGCAATGCTGCTTGCCCACACTGCTTTGGTACTAGCAGGGAAAGCAGAGGGCTTATTGACTGACTAGCCCTCAGTAGCTGCAAGTCGTTCCTCCTCAGGGGGTTATTTGTTTTATTTTGCCCCAAAGGATACCAGGCAGAAATCAGGCAGTGGAGGTGACAAAGGTCACTGTCCAAAAGTGAAACATCTCCTGAAGAAAGTGTTAAGAAAAGTTAAGGTTAAAAGCAAGTTCAGCTATGTCTTGAAAAGTCCTCACTTTCATAGCAAAATTTCAAATATCTCCATATCAGAGAGTCTAGAAATACATTTTTTCACCCAGTTTTTACTTTTGCTCCCATATAGGTGATACTTACTCCTTATACTTTTGTCCTGCACTGTTCATGTAACTCTTAACTTTTGTCTGTGCACTGCTTTCACTACCCAGATACTCTTATTTTTACCAGGTTTTAGTATTGTAGTCAGGACCTTGTACTGTGGTACCAAGATAAAATTAACACAAGCTTCAAGAGGATTCTAAAATATCCCCCCAATGCAGTGTATTAGTAGAGCAGAAGAAGGTATTTGTAAATGCAGGCAAAATGATTGATCTGTTTGCAGCTATGAGAGAAGTTATTTATGCACAATTTGGCTCAAAACAAGTAAATAGTGCATGCATATCTGTATATTTAAAAACTATTTTGCATCAATGAACATATGTACATTTTTTCTAGTGTAGTCTGCAAGTCCTTTGAATAAGATTCCAGGGCTTCAGTGTTTTGATCTTTGAAGAGTTTGGTTTTTTGTTTCTTTTTTCTAAATTCAAAAGGAGAGAAACTAAGGTTTAGCAATTGCCTTGTCCATATGGGGTGCAAATATAGCACTACAAAATTATCTGGCAATTGCAAAGGGGCTAAATTAATTCTGCTCACTTGTTAGATTTCTTAGTGCTTAGGGGTTTGATGCTGTAAGATCCATTTTCCTTTGTGGTTTCAGAGGCAGACATCCAGCCACCCTGATCATAGCTCTGATAAACCAATAGGTGGCAGGACTTCAAAACAAACTGTGAAATTATAAAGACATATTATATTATAATGAAGTTTAAAATAGAAAGTGCAGCTGCCTCAATCATCAATAGCTTAATAGTTATGTCAGAAGAAGCTATTTTTAGAGTTTTTTTTGAATATGCTTATAATAATTTAATTTCCAAATCTGTGAACTGCAATTCAGATGCTTAGAGCAACTTCCAATTAAAAAAACCCCAAAGTTTCAGGGAAGTTATGGGTTAAGTTTGTAAGAACATTTAGGTATTAGAGGATGCTGATAGGCATACATGATTTTTAAAGCATGTAAAGCATTCAGATTCACACAAATACTTAGTTACCTAAATGTTTAGTCACTTAGGCGCTGTGATTCTGTGATACTGATCACCTTGAGGGATCCCAGCATAAATAGGTTATGATAATAAACTCCATTTCCAAAACCAGCTTTCTTTGAGCCGGGTCATGCAATCAAACTATGCACCTGAAGAGGCTTCACTGAGCATTTTAAAACCAGATCACGGTGAATCCATCAGTGCAAATCAGTAATGATAACTTCTCACTTGCTGCTATCCAGTACATCCAAATCAGCCCAATCTCAACTTCAGCACCACATGAATGAGCTGCTCTGAGTCCTACCTCAAGCAAAGATCCTGCAAGCCCTGACACCAAAATTTTAGCCTGGATATCTAAACATATATATCCTTCTATCTAAACAATATCCTTCTATTACTGGCTTACCCATCCAGAAGTGTCGTCAGCATGCCTGAGGCTGGCTGTCTCCCAGCACCATGGCAGAAAAATAAATATAGGGACACCTCTAGATGGAAGAAAAGCCAACTCCAGACTACCTGGCAGCTGAGGGATAATGAGAATAATAGAATAAGTAAGCTGAGACAGTCTTCAAGACGAGCAGAGGTTTTGACAACTAGGGCACAGGCTGCTTAAGTAGTTGACTTGGCTGCAGTGCCCACGTCCAGCAGAGCTCCCAGCCAAGGATCCTGAGCAAGGGGAGCCACCCCTAAACTGGCATCACATCAGTTGCTCAGACACATAAGCCCCATTCTTCAGCCTTGCACTATTGGCTAATTCAGGCAGCTTCCTCGCTCAGCTGTTTGCCTTAAAAAGCTGAAAATCCCTTTCTTACAAGCTTATCAATTCCCATGTAGGGATCCCAAGCTGCAAATAGACACTCAAGTTGGTGCTGAAATTCCAAGCTGTGAGCAGTCGAGGAGTTATGTTGTGCATCTCTGCCAAACAATGCTGAAAACCATCTAAATAAATCCTTTCAAATCCTAAATCTTTCTGTCTGTCAGGAAACTAGGCTAAGGGGGCTTAAATCACTTTTGAAAATTAGTGTGGGATCCTAAGTCACTTATGTGCCTTTGAAAAATTTATCCTTAAAAGTTGGATGCTCAAAAGTGATTTTCCTTCACAAGTACCACTGCTAACTTCAGAAATCATCTCTGAAGTGAGCATGAATAAAAAATTATTCATGGAAATAAGGGTATCACCAGCTGTCTGAAAAAAAGGGAAGCATAAAACAGGCCAAACACCATATTGATGTTCAGGCTTTTTCAACAAATCGATTTGAAACAAATTGGTTATCATTGGCTTTAAAAAAACAAAAAAAAAATTGTAATGTGTTCCTTTTAATTTTTTTTTTAACATGTAGTTTTCTGAGTATCACTCATGGGTGCTGTGAGCCTTTGATTACAGGATATTTTGACTCTTTGAATAGTTTTTTTGGGTGAGCCCAAAAAGAAGTCCCAGGTTTTATAGGTGCTGAAATATTTTACTGTAAGGACAGTTGCAAGACCTCTAGCCTTATTTTTGCATCAAAATTAAATAAAGGTTTATAAAAATGATATGTTTTACCTTCATTCCAGTTGTTGCTAGTCTTTCAGTGTGGTTTAGGGTTGTTCCTGTCTACTCTGAAATGGTTCAAGGAGTGAATAGCTTTGAGGAAAAGAAATAAATATCATTCCAAGAAGCAACTGCTGAAGATTTGAATGGAACTGTAAAAATCTGGTTTAGATTCAACTGTTGGTTACACCAATGAAAAATCAGCACAGATCTCATTATTATACATGCTTCTGATGTTGCTGCATTTCTATAATATGCACCTGTAGCGAGACATGAGGCTTAGCAGAACACCGTGTCTTAGTTGCCTGCTCTCTTCAGCAAAAGTAGCCTTTGTACATTTACTCATTTCCTTCAAGACTTTTCTTCTCAGAAAGTCTCAAGCATTTTAAAAATGGGCTCTTTTTCTTTAATAATTTGGGCATTTCTTATGGCCATGTATGGGAGTATTCTACATCTAGTGCCATCTCTAGCACACCCCAAACTTTACATCCCAACCTACATCTCACTTGCCATTTTCATGGTGTCTTCTCCCCCTAAAATAACTTTTTTCCATACTTTAGAAAAGTCACCAGTGACAAAGCAAGTCCATGTGGCCTCAGCAACCCAGTCCAGAACTGCTTTGGAAACGAGAAATCTGTGAGAAGGTTGTCAGAACAGAACATGGGGGGAAAGTGAGCCAAGACAAAACCAAAACCAACCAACCAACCAAACAAAAACCCCCACAAAAAATCCCCAAAACCAAGGAAAAAAAATCTTTAGATCTTCTCCTGCCCTGAAGATTTATGGAGTCTTTCCTGTACATCACCATTTCACGTTGGTCTGAGTTATCTCTTTGAGCTATACAGGCAGTCGTGGGGCTGAGGGAGCTTTGTGGCAGGCAGTTGTGCTATTCCTTCCACTTGACAAGTATAATCTCCTGCCATGTCTTTTTCCATTTGCTTCTTTTGTTACTGAAGAAATGCTCAGTTTCATAAAAGCTGACATGCCCTGAGAGATCCCATGTACTCTTACAGAGCCTGTGCATGTAGACCTCTGAAGACATACAGGAGATTTTTGACTTTGCGTAGAACAAAGGTTCCCAAATCCATTCCTAGGGAATACCTGTGGGGGAAAGAAAAACACCAACAAAACCCATCCTACTTGTCTTTTGACATGTACTATAAAAAGACTGAGTTAGTGAGAAATAGCTTATGTGCACAAAATAAAAATGTACTGTATCAGCCTTTTTCTTTGGGGATTAGCAGAAGGAAAACTGATTTATTTTTGGTGGCATTTCCTCCCTTGGGTCTAGAGAAAATCAAAAGTCTAGATCATCCCAGGTAAGGGGTTTAAAAAGCGCATGTGTGCATTTTTTTGTTGTTCCCCTTAGTTAATATTGTTGAATTTACAGCTTGCTTTAACTAATTGCTAAGACTTAAATGTGGACTACTTCCTCATAAATTTCTACAAAAATATTAAAAATCTTATTAGCATTGAAATAAACATTGAAATAAACATTGTGCTTATTGCTTAGTGGTTATTTTGCTTTCTTTAATTCAGCGATCAACCACAGTCTTAGATGGAGAGGTTCACAATAATTAAAAAATATAGCAGCTGAGGTCTAGAAGTATTTCTATGCATATGGCAGGGTGGATCACTGCTCACAAATACATGTATATGTATGCAAGTATGTGCGTGTATATTTGTATAAGTAACTTGAGCAACTATCAAACATATATATGTTAGTTATGGTACTCTCATAGCTTTACAAATAAACATAAATACATATATTCTGATTTTGATGAGAATTATTTTGATTACCACTCTATCTTAAGACTGTTGTCAATAGTTGCACAAATAGGACCGTACCAGTATGGCAAATTTTTGTGTTTTCTGCAGGAGGGTTTAGAAACAATATAAAAACCCACACAGGAGTGATGAATCAGGCTTGTCACAGGAATTTTGACTCATTAGTGGGCCAGGTATACATAAGGATGAGTGCATGTTTTTAACAAAAAATTAGTGTTATTGAAAGCCACTGTTTAAAGTATTTATTTTACCTCATTTGCTTAAGAATACAACACTAAAATCAGCCAGGTAAGATTCTCTTTCAATGACTTCTCACAACCAAAGACTTTCACTCTCTCTATGCATTGACCTTTCTGCAAACATAGGGTGCCATTAAAGGTTTTTTAGGACATTATTGGTTAGTGCAATTTTTTTACTTTAATTTTCATGCTACTTTGCTTTTGACTATGCACCAGGGATATTTTTAGATTATTGATGACTGCACCATCTGGCTGTATTCTATTAATATCGGTATAACTGAGTTTTGCAAACTCTTTTCTCCTTCAGTTCAAACCCTTAGGCAACACATCTTGCCACAGCTACAGCCAGCATTCCAGAGTGAATGACCTTGGTTGCACTAAGCAACTCATTTGCTCATGTTTTAAGCAGTATTTCTACCTGTGCTTTTTGACAGTTGTGAATATGGGACTTGAAAGTAAGAGGATGGAAGCAGATTTCAAGGTTAATTATCTCATACCCTCAGCTCTGGATCCATCTGTATTTTGCTGAATGCAGAAACTTGATGGCTGGGATGTTGTTAGGAGTGTCATGGTCCAAAGAAACTCTGAAGGACTTTGCCACTATGAAGAACTGCAATGGGGCCCTTACCAAGGAAGTTCAGAGTCAGATTTGTCAGTGTAGAGGTGGAGCTGGACATGGATATATTTCAATTTTTTCAGCCTGGAAAAATTCCAGAAAGCAGTGCAGAGGGTCTGGACTGAGATTTTTGTAAGCCCTTTTTCTCATGGTTTCCAACCACTCTGTTAAGAGAAGGATTCAAATATTTCAGTGCTCGTTGCCTTTAACACCAGATTCTTGTGACTTGCCAGTTTAGTTTTCAAGTTCTGGCTACACTACATGCTATTTTCAGTGCTTCCATTTTTTTTAATTTTTTTTTTTAAGCATAGTAATTCACAGAATAATGGATTAAGAATAATGGATTAAGCACTAGACAACCTAGTTATACCAAATGCTGTATTTTGTTTTCACCGATAATAACGCAACCATTTAATCACAATTTTATAATCCTTAGAATTGTGATGTTTTCCTGACTTGTTTTCCTGAGACTTAATCACTGAAATGTGGCGGTGCGCAGTTGGTTTTATTTGTTTTATGTAAAATTTATACTGGTTTCTGTATTGGTTTGTTCCATTGTACCCCCTGTTCGTTGTAATAGTTCCTTCCCCAACTAAGTTGTTATGTAAAAGTTCGTTTTATGTCAATCATCCCTTCCCCCTTATCCCGAGTTGTCAATCCTCTCCCTCTCCTCTTGGACGCCCTGTCCATCACTTCGGGGTCCTTCCCTGGGTTCCGGAAAGATCCAGGGAGGGCATCGAATGATTGGTGGGTGCCTGGGAAATCCCCCACCTCCATCTTTGGATTGGATCCCTGTTCCAAAGTTGACACCCCCTGTTACACCCCGTTATTCCCTCATTGGCTGACGCGTTGTCACCACCCCTAGTTCCACCCCAGTTTAAAAGTCACTGCACAGCTCTGCTCGGCGCTCTCTTTGGGCAGCAGCTGACTGAGGCGGAGCTCTGTGCTGGTCTCCCCTCCAATAAACGATCCTGTCACCCTGCTCGAGAGTGCCGACTCTTTCTCTGCCGCCGTGGTCGTGCCGACACCAAGGTCCCATCGCTGGTGTGGGGAGCCAAGGCCCCACAGGGAGGAGGTGGCTTGCCCAGCCTGCCACCCCGACCTCACACGCGTTAGCTGCAGTGCGTGTTTACTGAGCTAGCCTGTGGGCTGCGTCAAGCGCAAGGGACACTGCGACACTGAAAGCAAAAAATTTGTTGATGCAAAGAATTTTGATACCACAGTGCTGAATATCCATGAACCTAAAAACAAATTCATAAAGTGAATTGCAAATAATGAGTGTTCCAGTTCTTCTGCTCCCCATATTCTAAGGAATATTAAAAAAAAAAAAAAAAAAAAGAGAGAGAAAAAAGAGAGAGAAAAAAGAAGCTTTTGTAGGAAATTTGTTAAGAGAGAAAAGTTTTGTTATTGATACTGAATTTTTTGAGAAGCCTCATAAATTATTTGTCAAGTTCAACTCTGAACAAACCAAACACTGTCGTGGTGTTGTCACCTGAATATACTGCTGTGTATAAAAGATAGAGAGTAATACTTTCTAGCGTGGTGACAACAGGACTTGAAACAAGGATATTTCTGCTGTATGAGCTGAAGAACAACATCCTTTATCTGAGAGGTGGGTTTTATCAATTTCTATTCATCCACACTGCAGAAACTGTTGGCTGAAAACATAGTATATGATCTTTGTGTTGGTTATAAGCCCGTGAATATAATTCTTATGGAAATTGTTTTTATCTTCTCCAAAGACAAAATGTTTTGGAAACTCCCTGTGGGTTTGTCAGACTGTTGGTTCATTAACTGGATTACTCCTGCAGTGTTTTAGGCTCTCACACTCTGGACTGAGTTGTGATTCTATATCTGTCTCCATTTCTTTCTTTTGCTGCCTTTTCCTTTCTCCAACACACATTTTTCCCCAATGGGAAATAAATTGTTTCACATTTTTCATTTGAAGCTAAGGCTCCTTAAATTACTTACATTGAGTTTTTCCAAATCAGGTTCCATTAGCAGAACAAAAATGAAAACAATTCCTGCTGTGGTGAGCCTTAAGAAATGGTTTGTGTAATGAACCAAGACAATAGGTGATTGACAGTCAAGAATTTATGAAGCCAGGGTATATACAAAAAACCCTCACTAACAAATGGACTCCCATGTCTTTTCTAATGTCAGCAAACAATCAACCTTATACACCAGGTAAATAAATACTCAGGCTTAAGGATTTTGATAGTGTATGTGCCCAACAATTAAAAAACATGTTTAATACACTTTCTTGGGGTTAAAGAAATAAAATTAACTCTGTGACTTAGGACTAGTAATAGTCAGCAATAGTCAGATGGGGGAAGACCTAATGTGGGTATTGCTAAGAGCACAAGGAACTGTTAGTACAGCCAGAGATCCCCAAGAATTTATGAAGGAGAAAATGCACAGAGCTAGCTAAGCTCTTTTGTGCTGGCCCACTGCCAGCACTTCAGAACACCAGACAGGGTCCTGCAGAGCTATTTCAGTGTGGTTCCTGTAGCAGCTGACACTTTATATTCAGGGGTAGCCTGACAGATGTTATTGAAGCACAGCACCTACACAAGGGCCAAATTCAAACCATGTGATGTCCTGAACCACATAATCTTCCCAGAACATGTTTTATGATAGACTGTAGTGCTAAGGAAAACCAAAAGCACTTCAGAACCTGGGCTTAAAGCAGTGTAAATTAGATATTCTGGTAAACCTCATCCTACAAGATCTTGCATTGCACCAGTGATGGCAGACACAGGGTGGTTCTACAGAGAACTGCTCTAACGTGTTGCACAGAGATCCCCCACAGCATTAGCAAGGTACCCATTCATGTTTGCACACCTAGACCTGGAAAAAAGTGAAGCATGAGGAGAAACACATCTGACTTCAGAGAACCTTAGAATGGACTGAACTGGAAAGGACCTTAAAGATAATCTAGTTGTTATCCCCATGTCATTGACAGCTTCTCTGGGAAACCCAGAGGACTGTTCCAGTCCCTCACTATCCTCACAGTAAGGATTTTCTCCTTAATATATAATCTAAACCAGCTCTCTTTCATTTTGAAGCCATTGCCTCTTGTCATGCTCTCATAAATTGCCTCTCTCCATCATGCTTGTGGCTCCCTTTAGATCCTGGAATGCCTCAGTTGTGACATCCTGAAGCCTTCTCTTCTCCAAGCTGAACAATTCAAATTCTCTCAGCCTTTCAGTCTTTCTAGATAAAATGGTGCCATTTACTGAAAATCTATTGTTGATGTGCTTCTAATAGTCACTTAAAACCTGGAGTGGCAATGTCTACTAGATGACTCTGAAAAGTCTGATCTAGGCTTTATGAAATGCCACAGCTTATCAACTAACAGATAATCAAGTGAAATTACAATCATCAAAAATATGGTGCATGGGATTTTTAAAAGTCATTTAAAGTGTTTTGTTCCTTTCTATTTCTTTTTCCTTTTTTTTTTTTTTTTTTTTTTTTTTTTTTTAATCAAATGAGAATATAATATTGCAGGTGGAGATCAGATCAGCATTTGAATAGGAAAGGAATGCTTAGACTTTTTGGTCCAGAGGGTTCACACTCAGGGTCATATTATATCATCCCACAAAATATTCCCTTGGGAATCTCTGAGTAGGATATCATAGACCCATTTATCTTCTGTTGGCAGTGAACACTTACAACTGCCATAGATATAGAAGAAACAGAAAACCTGCAGCATTTCACGGAACAGGTCCATTCACTTGAATTTTTTCCACCCTAAAGTGTAAAATATTATCTGGTGTGTTTTGGTTGCTTGCTACTGGACTCCTCAAGATTCTACCTTAGCATCTGGAGAGACTCAGATCTTAGCATTCAAAGTCAGCCTTTAATCACAGGCAAGGAGTAGAGAAGTATGATGCTGTAAGAGGGGCTCATGCAGCTCTTTTACACCACAGCTGCATTTTATTTACTGGACTACTGGACTACTACAGCTTTTCACAGGGAGCTACTCCACACTCCAGTAGTGCTCCATTTCACTTCATCAGGCTTTATATGTAATGCTTTTGTCTCTAATTGCCCTTCAGAAGTTTACAACCATATTGATGCTTGTAAGAAGTCAGGCAACTGGAACAGGTAGAGAGTCTTCAGCATAAATTATGAAAGGATTAGGCTGTAATTGAAAGGGAAGGTTAACCAGCAGAATGAAATTTCTGGTACTTAGGAATCCGATGTATCTTGATCACCTCAACCACTTTGATCTACACCTGCTAACCGTAGAAGAACAGGAGAAAAAAACCTTTCTTCTTTTTAGTACTGTGGGAGGGGATTGTTCTCTGCAAAGGTGTGCACCTACAGAGATTCTCTGAACTCAGAGCTTTGGCACAGCTTTTGCCACATCCATTTGCTACATAAAGATTACAGCTTGTTTTGTACATCCCACATGTGAGACTCTATGAGAAACCCAATCAGGCTGGCAAAAACAGGATGAAGTGGAGACAAACTTAATTTACTTCTAGAGAAGTGGACTAGAAGCATAGGCCTTGAAAACTTCCATGTCAAACAAGGTTGAGCTGTCAAATACAAATGTCCCCATGATTAGACGTATTTTACATCTCATTTTGGGATTTGGGAAGCCTTCATTCTAGCCAAGTCTTTCTGGAGGATGTCCTAAACTCCATAGCAGGTATTTATTTCAACTAATTACAGACAATCTGTTCTGGAGAAAATGAGTACAGGACTGAAATGCAATAGAAGACACACATGAGCCTCTATGCAACATTCCCACTTTCAAAAAGCATCAGTAATTTTTGTTCATTATCTGAAAAGGAACCTCAAGTCATCTGACAATACAAGTAGTCCTTCCTTCAAACTTTGAAAGCCACAAACCCCCTCAAGCTTCTGGATCCCAGTATCTTGTTCCTTTCTGATTATTTTTCTGATGATAAACATAAGCTCACAGAATGAAAACAAGGCAACCACGAGAGTGCCCTTATTTCACGTGGAAAGCACAATCATGTGCCTCTTGCAAATTTCAGGTTGTAGTGTAGGATCTATAAAACCCCATCCAACAGATATGAAGGAGTTATCTTAATCTGGGAGTATTAACCATATCATGACTTGTGCTTCTGTGAAGGCGTGTCTGGATACAAACTGCTAATATTTTTAAAGTCAACACTCCATAAAAAAAAAAAAAAAAAAAAGTACTGTGATAAAAATAGAAAAACTAAAATACCACTCGTTCTGGAAAAAATCCATCAGAAATTAATTTTATACTACTCAAATAATTTCTACTGTGTTAAACATAAACTAAGCGCTGGTGAGACCCCACCTGCAGTGCTGCATCCAGCTCTGGGGTCCCCAGCACAGGAAGGACGTGGACCTGTTGAAGAAAGTTCAGAGGAGGCCACCAAGATGATTAGATGGATGGAGCACCCCTCCTATGCGGAAATGCTGAGAGAGCTGGGATTATTTGGCCTGGAGAAGAGAAGGCTTCAGAGCGACCTAATTGTGGCCTTCCAGTGTCTGAAGGGAGTCTGTAGAAAGACGGAGAGGCACTGTTTACAAGAGCATGTGGTGACAGGATAAGGGGTAATGGATTCAAACTGAGAGTAGTCTCTGTTTTAGCGAGAGGTGTTCCTGTCCATAGCAGGGGATTGAAAGCAGATGATCTTTTAGGTCCCTCCCACCATGAGTGTAAGGAAAGATATCTAAAACCAAGTCACAGACTAGCGTTTTATTAGTCTTGCAGTTGTAGCATATTACATGAAATGTCAAAAAAATTTTAAAGATAACAGTTGATGACAGCATCCTAATAAAACCTCAGAACTAAATTCTAAGGAATTTTTACAAATCTCATCATAGCACATACTGTAATGCGTTACATAAATCCTTTCCAGAGTAGGTAATTTACATGCACAAATAATTACTTTGAAGGAAGTGAAGCAATAAAGTTTAAAGCACCAGATCTAGGAACACTATTGTTTCCTCAGGCAGGCTGATAGTAAAGGCTCCTCCTAATTGTCCTTAGGATAACGATGAGCCATAGAATGCCACCAGTAGAGATAATATAAGGATTACCCATCTGACATACAATTCTGAAATATAAAGCATGATCTCCATTTTTCTGTCCAAGTTTTATCCTGAATTTACTCACTTTAGTATACTAAATAGACACAGAGTTATTCTGCTGTAAGGACATCCACAGTTTTTATTTATTAAAAAATAGGGTAATGTGTCCATGTTGAAATGCTAGATCATGGTGCATTTTGTTTGAGCAATGAAGGTGTATTGATGCCAAAAGCATAATGCTAATAATCTATTAATCTAAGAACATTCATAATTCAACAATGAAAGGTGGATAAATATGCATTTCACTACCAGACAGAATTTCTTCAACATTCTTTGGCTGACCTGCAAAGTCCTTCATTGAAATTTGCATTAAACTTGTCAACTTACCTTTAATAGAGATCCTCATAATTCAGTCAATTTTCTCCCCTCTCTCTCTTTCTTTCTTTCCTCTTTTCTCTCAAATATTCTAAAAATAACCTTCAGCTTCTTTAAAACATAAAGCTTTGGCGTTTTGGATAAACCGTAATGAGCCAATATACCCAATTTGGAGGCTGGTTAGTACCACATAAATTAATTTCCCTGCTAAATGATCAGAGTCACATCCACCTTTTTCACTACCATCTGCCTCACAACAAAGTTGGCACTGTACTCCTTTGAGATGTGGACTGTAAAAGTGTCATTTAGGAAAGGCTTATTAACAAAATCCTTTCTAAGTTCCAATTTTCCTGTTCCAGGGTAATGATCACAGGCATCATATATATACTGTTAGCAGGAAGCAGTCAAATGTCCATATGGCATGCACTTAAATAAATAATATTAAAAAAAAAAAAAAAAAAAAGTAAATGGAATGTGTGTATGGATCTATACAAATATTCACCTTAATTTTCAGGGATTTTCCTATGTAGTTTATCACAACAGTTCTGGTAGTTGTTAGTTCTGCCTATGAAGGAACAGTCCCTGCCAGCTGGGGTATTTCCCACTTGCCTGTGGACTATGTAAACAAGCCCTTTGCCATACATATAAAATGGCACCGGAACAAACCACTTTTCCTGAGCTTGCTCTTAATTCCACCTCCCCTTTCTGATGTGTGACAGACCTTCAAAGTCACTCACTTCGCCATCTGATTTAGTTCCTCACCAGGTGTTGTAAAGCCGGAAAGCATCCAAATGTGGTTGCTAAATTCTGATTAAAAACATTGTTCTGGAATTTTTTACTTGTTGTGAGTACACATACCTGGAGACTAAGGTTTTCTTTATCCTGAGAAGTCTGCAGTGAAGGCAAGGAAGTCTTAAATTTTGACAAGGACTTTTATTTTGTTTTTCCAGTAATGAAAAATATAGGGTGAAAAAACTGATTAATGGGACAGTAGTTAGTTTTTCCATATGAAGAAGGTAAGGAAGAAATTGAATACTCAAGTTACAATGTACTTTTATGTATTTTGCTTTTATGGAGCAGACTCAGAATTAGGCAGTTCCACCAAATGGGATTTTACTTGCAATGAAGGTATTTTGCAGTTAATGGTGCTGTTCCTTCCCGGGCCAAGGTGCCAGTGGGTCATGAGCTTTCAGAGTGGTGACCAGTACCAACATGACATACAACCATCATGTTATGTTCTCTTGCACTAAATTTCCTACAGCTTGTTGTTGTTCTACCACACAAAGTGTAGATAGTAGCTTTTGTTCATTTTCAGAAAGATTTTTTTTTTTTTTTTTTTACAAAATTTTCAAAAGCTCCATTTCCACTCCCCTTAACACTAGCCCCAAATCCTGAAGAAGTAATTACATGGGTTTCAATGTTCTCTACTTTCTAAATAAATGGAAAATACAACATTAAAATAGTTTCCATAACTCTCTATCTTATTAAGTGGAATAAGATTCTTTAGAATTATTTTTCCCTCTCAATACTCATTTCATATGTTTTGTTTATATAGGTATTCTAGAGAACTGTGTTTTAAGCAATGATTTTCAATAAATCTACTTAAGAAAGTCATCAGACAGTTTGAGCAAAAAAATCTAGTAGTAGTAACTGTGAGTCAAATTTAACTTCAAAGAAGATTTTGAAACCACACTGTGGATTTCTAATCTGCTTTCTGTTCTCAAAATTGAATCTAAATTACTTTAGTGTAAATTAAAAATAGAAAACTATATGACTGCAAAGTTCAAAACCTACACCACGGAATTACTGTCTTTCTTTCAGATCTTTTGTCTCCCTAAATTTAGAAAGAATTGAATACTTCCTTCTTCTCCACTGAAAATTAGCACTGCCAGTATAAACTTGTTATATTAAATCTTTAATTCACCTTTCTCAAGGCCACAATGATACTAGAAACTCCAGAGTACATGCATGTTGCAGTATGACAACATCAACATTAGGTAATAACAAATCCAAACTATCTCCATGTCTCAGATGCAGTAAACTGAAGAGGCAGAAGCTTCTGTTTGCTCCTGCCAGTAGCTCACGAGGATCTTCTCTATTTCATCATTCTGGAGATCAGTGCAGGTTTGCTGTTCATTATGGGAGAACATTCTTGTTCTTACTCTGTCTTCACTGCATCCTGCCTCTCAGATCCTGAAAAAAATGGATATGCCTATTTTGAGCAAGGAGAGTTTGCTTAAAAATCATCACTGGCACTATTAGCTAAACTCTGTGCTCTAGCACTGGGACAAGCACCTTGAGGTCTCTTCAGATGAGTTAGGTCAGAAAACTGGCAAAATAATTGTCCTGAATTTTCCAGGAATTACAAATAATTTCCATGGGAATGAGGTTTAACTGGAGTCTCTGGACTCCTCACAGCTAGTTTCTGCTTCTCCATGTGAATTATGGAGTTCTCCAATGTCACAAAAATAGAACTTAATCCTGGGGCTCAGGAAACTCAGGGAAGAAAACTCAGGGAAGGTTTCTGTCTGAACCTATGAAAAAATGTGAAAGGTGCTTTCAAGTTACAAAAGGCAGCTTTCTTACAGCAGGAAGCATAGCCATCTATGCCTTCATGGCTGTTTGTTAAATGCTCTGTGGTTGAGAGCTCTTTGCTACCTGGCAGCACTGCTGAGCCATATTTCCTCCCCTAAGGAACAGGGCACACTGCACTTCTTAAGAAAGTTTAAAAATACATTTTCCTGGGGTTTGTGGTTGAGTTTGAGTTATGGGAAACATTCTAACAATTCTTTAAAATCACTGCTTGCCTTTTCCTTATTTCTACCCTCAACATCTTAAATACACAAACTGTATTTCATTCCTGTTTTACAGCTTCAGAGTTGAAAATCTCAGTTTGTCAAGAGAACATTTATCTGGTCAATTTTCCGCCATGTATATGATCAAAAGAAGCAGAATTCTGCTAGCCTGTCTTGCAAATAAAATTATGATCCACAAGGCACAGTGTTAGTATCATCACCAGAGACGTACTGTTTATTCCTATAAGGCTATTTTAATGTTTCTGGCCTATCATACCTTTTTATAGACATGATTGCTGATTTTAAAACAAAGCCATTTCTGTTAGCTTGCTAAAAAACAAGCCTAAATCTTGGAAATATAACTACTATTTCTGTGTACATATTTCTGGCACAAATACAGATTCTTTTAGGGTACATTACTTGGTATTCTGCAGATGAAAATGAGCCTGGCCTTTGAGTGTTTTCAGCTGAGTGGATGCAAATCCTTGAAGATGCAGAAGCTACATAACAATATTTGAGATGACACACTATTTGGAAAGCTTGCAAGATTTATTAACCTGACCACAGCACCATGTAAAATGTGTCTCTGTCATTTTCATTTTGTTCTGAGCATATCCAGATATGAGGCATCCTGGACAGATACGTTTTGAAATACAATTGTGAATATACAATGTTCAGAGAGAAGAAAGGCATAATCAAGTCCACTCTTAAGTCTCTGAGTTGTCTGCTCAGTTTCTACAGTCAACTGACTTCAGAAAAACAAGAAGCAGGATGAAGCTGCAGAACCTGAACCTCTTCCCTCCTTCTGGAGCACAGTGAAAGACTGCAGTTACTGCCACCAAGAAGTACTGGATATATATTTTAGAACTGTTTAGATGCTCATCCTGAATACACCACAATATAAGGTAGATACATATAAAAATCTCTTTCTTGGAAGTAACCACTCTCAGATTAATAAAGGAGTTTTATATATATATGAAGAATATGTGAAGAATACATATATACGTATATATAAGCCAGTTTATTTTTGAGCAGATGCTAGAAGAGCATACTTTTAAATCTGAGAAAATTCAAAACTAAAAGGGAAGACAGAAGATAATTTGAGGGTGTTCCAGTCCCAAGTATCACAGCAGAGGCAGCCTTCACATCCAGTCTGGGTTTCAAACTCACAACTCAGTGACTTTCCAAGTGCCAACACTGACGTCTTTCAAACCTTAGGGACGGGTGATTTTTTAACTCATCCCCTGTTTTGGCTACGATTTTGATGTTGGTCTCCTCAGGAGCCACCCACACCTGTTTTCTCTTCTATTTCCTTGCTGGGTCTTCCATTTACCCTTCTGTCTGTCCTGTTCTTCAATTGTGAATCCTCCATTCTCCGATCACATCCATGAATTTCTGGGGAAGGTGGCCACTCCAGAAGGCAGATGAAGATCTAGTGTGTGAAGCTAGGACAGAGCAAGGAGACTTCATTTCCACTGACCTGCCACACACTTTTGAAAGAAAATAACTGACAAACTTTTGATATACCGATAAACTCCCCATATATCCTAAAAATCCTCTAAATCTTACCATAATGCACCTTTAATTTTTTTTTTTTTTAAAGAAGAAGAAGAAGAAGAAAAAAATCAAAAATACATCTAAGATGATACAAAATTACAACAAAGCTTAATGTAGTTGAGCAAATGTGCCATGACAGTACGTACTGGTACATCTAAGACATTCCTTCTCAGCGGGAGCACAGAACAAATGGAGTGAATAGGCAGGCAGAAAAAGGAGACGATAACTCCTTTCCAAGCATCATTACATTCTTCCCCTCCCCCCAACACATGCACTCTAAAGCAGTGAGTCCTGGGCTGTGCTCATGTCAGGCTCTGCAGGTCTTGAAGCTTGCATGTCTGCATGTCCCACACATGACATCAAGTCCCTGGTAAGAGGACGTTTCCTCTGTATACAGACACACACAGAGAATCATTAGGTTGGAAGAGACCTTCAAGATTATCAAGTCCAACCCATGCCCTAACACCTCAACTAGATAACGGCACTGAGTGCCACATACAATCTCTTTTTAAACACATCCAGGAATGGTGAATCCACCACCTCCCTGGGCTGGCCATTCCAGTACTTTATTATATTTTCCATGAAAATATTTTTCCTAATATCCAACCTATATTTCCCTTGGCACAGGGAAATATATGCCTCATTCCCTATGTGTCTCATTCAGTATTTCAGTAGTGCCTACTCGTTTTTTTTTTTTTTTTTTCCCCGAGATTCAGGTGGTTTAGAGTCTTTTTGCCCTCTGCAAAGCTCTGAGCCAAACACAATAAAGAGACGGAGTCTTCAGGTTCTGATTTTTTGAGGTTGCACGCTTCATTTATTGTTTCTTATCTTACAAATTTCTCAGTGCCCAACAAAGGTCTGTGCAGCTGCTCTGGCATCTGGTGACTCCTCGACTCCTCCCGAGCAGGGCTGTCTCTATCTTTTATACCAATTGTTATGTACTCTTTATTTATCATTATTTGCCAATACCTATCACTTGTACTAAACAGGTCATCCCTACTTTGACCCAATCTCTTTAAACTACTTTGTGCCACCGTCACTGCTGAAAATGGAGTGAGGGAAGAAGAAGAAGCAGGAGACAACGCCCCAAATCCTCCATCTTGCCCCCATTCACTTCAATACTAAAAACCCACACCTACTGTTTTCTCACCCTGTGATAAGCTAAACTACAATCTTTCACACTCTTGTGGCTTGCAATCCATCCTGCAGTGCAAGAAGCCTTTCCCACAGACTGAGATCAAAGCCAATGTCCCTCTGGGCTCTGGGTAAGGGTCCCAGACCTCCCTGTCCAGGTCTCTGACCCTGCAGGGCAGCCAAAGGAATGCCCTGGACTCCAACAGCTACTCAGCATTTAACATCAGTGCCCTGCCGATGTGTTCCTGCCACCTGGAGCAAGTTCTAGGTCATACCACCAGGGCAAGTCATTTACACCAAGCCCTGCAGCTCTGGGCCTCAGACAAAAGAAACAAGCCCAAATAAAACCTTCAAACTTATTGGAAACAGCTCAGCTTTACCAGGTGTAAGGATATGATCTTAAGAACATTGTTCTGTGAATAGAAGAGAGCCATTTAACAGCTGCGTTTGAGAAAACTTCTTTTTAAACTGTGTGATGGTGGGCTGTGTCTGAGAAGAAACTGAGGTCCTGCTTCACACACCTTGGTGCATTTTCTCCACCGGTATTATGACCAAAGCACAGCCATCCAGGGCTGAAAATAATATACCTGGTGGATGTGGGCTGATCCTTGCTGCTGAAACAAGCCCTGAGGGACAGAACTAAATACTGTAAGTGCAGCACTGAGCAGGTATCAACACACATGGACCTGCCTGGCTTCAGGAGCAGGTTTGCTGCGGTTCAGCTGGCCCCTGGCACTGACTGAGCACAAACACCACTGCCTGTTCCCTGTCGGTCATACCCAAAGAGAATTTGGCTTAATATAGAATAACAAAAGCCAAGAGATCATTTGTCTTCTAAATATATAAACTTATGTAAACTCTGGAGACAAACATCTTCTTAAGTTTAAAATTAACCTTTGATCAAAGACAGGCATAGTCTGGGCTCAGATAAACTTGGATATAAACATGTGCACAGTGAGGGTCTGAACCAGCCTTTTGGTGGGAATTGCAGGCAGCTGTGGAGGGGAAGGCAGGAGTACAAGAGGAGGACAAAGCTATATTAAAGCTGTTTATGGACTGTCATTAGGAGTGAATCAAAAGCAGTGAAGGAAAAACAAATAAACAATCCAAACCAATGGTAAAACCAAGAAGAAAGTAAAAAATATGGTAATGGTTAAGCTAACAGAATCCCAGCCTGTAAAATGTTTACAGTCTGCCTGCTGTAATAGATACATTTTGCTGGGATTGGAAGTTTAAAGTCATAGAGATACAGAACTGGTGAGTGCATAAATGTCAGCCTGTGTAAGAGTGTGAGGAGCCAATGACTGTGCAGGGAACAAATTACTCAGATGCTGCCGCCACTCAGGAAAAATAGTTTATTTGGCTAAGAGGTAAAGATGGTGTTTTCTGTGTACACGTAATTGTACCAACTATGTCACTATTCTAAAATCCTTGCTTCCTTTGGTTTTTCAGGGTTCTATTGCCTTGAAAAATTTCAGTGCTTAGTTTGTAAATACCTGATTTATGGTCTCTTTTTGTTTTGGTCTGAATTAGGTTGGGTTGGGGTTTGGGAGTTTGGTGAGGTTTGATTGGTTGGCTGGTTTCAGTTTTGTTTTGTTGTTGTTGCTGTTAGTTTTTTGAGGTAAAAGCTTGAACTTTGTTGTGTGAGGGAAATAAATCAGTTAGGGCAACAGCAGAGCTACTCTGAGTATCTTGTTCTCCCTCATAGTTTTGGGGAGCAGTCAGGAATATCACCATCTCTCCCAAAGACACAGGATATACACAGGGAAAGAAATTCAGTGGGGATAAAATGTGGGGAAGTGATAGCTGCTGCTGTTCCTGTTGTGTTAGGAATTTACTTGTTTTAGACTTATTTTTGCTGGCAGTGAGTTTTGGGGTTTGCTGTTTGGGATTTTCTTCTTCTGTTTGACTTCTTGATACAGTTGCAGCTAGGAAGTGGCTCTGAAAATGAGCAAAGGTGTTACCTCTGTAGATGCTCACTAGCATTATCTCTGGAGGCCTCCAGGACATGCCGATAATCCAGCTACAGCAAGGATAGTGATCCTCAGTGAAGTATGCTGTATTTGTCCTCTCTGGGGGGGGAAGATAAACACTGTTAGTCCTGCTGACTTCTGCAGTTAACCCAGCACTTCCTAGATGGTAGTGTTTTGTTGTTGTTGTTTTCCTGAAATATATTGCCATTATGTATGTCTGTGATAAAATATATTACCCTTGACTGGTTAAGTGGTCCTCTCTGATTCTCTGCATTGATGTATCATGACATTGAACCACCAGGTACTGAAGGTGTAGTGCTTAAATATTAGAATGGTAGTGAACTTAAATATCTAGAATGATCCCTGATAAATGATACACTCTGCAGACAAACCCCTGCCAAACTCTATTCAAACAGCAAAGGGATAATGTGAATATGACTCTAATGAAGGAAGGCTGGAGTTGCCATAATGCATGCAGGTGCAATTGCTCCAAATCTCTCTTAAAATCCATTTTCCTGCCAGTGCTCATTCTTCCTTTAAACAGAAGTTAATACTCTGCTGACATTACTGAACTCCATCATGCTCATTATCTCAGGCTAGCATTTAGATCAGGTTTTTGGAGGTGAAAGACCAATTCATTAACTCTATTGTGTCACTCAATGACTTCCTGTGGAGCGATCATAAGTCAGATGGGGGTGTCACTGCTGGAAGATAAAAGACAGCGATAAAGTAGGAAGACAACTGGTATAATTCACAAAAATGAGGGAAAAATTACTCTATAGCCTTTAATTTCTATTCATAGTTCAGGTTTTAAGTACGTTATTTAGATAACAGTGCATCTGAGATTTTTTTAATGAGTTTCAGATATGGAATGTAAGAGGTTATTGGTTGCTTATTTGTTTTTGATTTAAAGGAGAACATTAATATAGGCAACAAGTAACACAGTAATCATTGTTTAAAAAAAAAAAAAAAAAGTGTGCATTAAAGCCTGATGTGTTGAAATGCCCACACACATTAATTTGTCTTGGCTTAAACGGAAAAAAAAAGGGTTGGAATTTGGAAAATTATTACTTTGTCAAAAAGAAAATGTTATGAAACTGTTTTAATTGCTGATAAAGAAAGAAATTACTGCCAGGAATCAAAATCCACCTATTTGATTAAAATAAATTTTCCATATTGTTTTTTAAGGCTAAAGAAAATGTTTATTTTTTGAATACTCTTTCTCGTATTCTAAAATATTTTTTTCTCTCTGAAAGAAAGAAAGAAAAATTCTCTCTGAAAGAATTTTCTAGGACTTTTATATAAAAAGTAGTTTTCTACTGCTAATACTTATGACTGAACATGAAGCTTCTCAGTTTGCACATGCAAAATAAACAAGCAAAAATTACTTCTTGTGCTTTTAATTGATTTTTTTTTTGTAGAAAAATTTCAAATACAAGACTTTGCCAGTGTAATTAAAAACTAGTTAATGTGAAGAAGCAGTGTCAAATAAAGAATGCCTTTGCCAGAGAGATTTGCAGCCTCTATTCAGCTTCCTTCTACCTGTTGCACAAAAAAACCCCTGTGGGACATCACAGAATCCTAGAATGGCTTGGCTTTGAAGGAACCTTAAAAATCATCTGATTCCAACCCCCTTGCCATTGGTAGGGACATCTTCCACTAGACTGGGTTGCTCAGAGCCCCATCCTGTGGGAGGACAGATAGAGATAGTGCTGAAGGCAATCTTGCCCCCGATATACTGCAGCTGTGTTAATTACCAAAGAGTGGGAAGAGCCTTGCCCTCACAGCCATGGGTGTGATAAAAGAGTGAGTTAGCTGGCAGACAGTCAGTTGGAGTCTGCTGGCTGTGCTTTGAGGAGGAAGGGACAGGAGGTTGTGTGAGGGACAGAAAGGGTTAGGTGGCTATGCTAGGAGTGAGCCAGAACTCTGTGAAGCTGCCTGTGGGAGGCTCCATAGAAAAGGTATGAGGGACTTTTAGATAACAAAGTGATGATGCTTGAAGCCTTCTTTGGCGTTGGTCCTACCTCCTCTGTCACCATCCAACCTGGCCTTGAACACTGCTAGGGATGGGGTGACCACAGCCCTCTGGGAGAAGCTGAGCAACCTGTTCCATTGTCTCACCATCCTCACAATGAAGATTTTCTTCCAGATACCTAATCTAAACCTACTCTCTTGCAGTTTAAAGTCATTTCACCTCTTCTTATCTACTACAAAACCTTGTAAAAAGTCCCTCTCCAGATCTCTTGCAGGCACTGGAAGGCTGCTCTGAGGTCTGCCAGAGCTTTCTCTTCTCCAGGCTGCAGAATTCCAAACCTCTCAGCCCTTCCTCATAGGATGATCCTTAGTGTTACTCTCTCCTCACTAGGCTGTAAGAAGAACTGTGGGAGATATGGGATGGGGATGGAGGTGGGAGAGGTGGGATGAGATCTGTAATGCAATCCAACACCCGCAGGTGAAGCATTGGGAAAGAATCTTAGTCGCAAAATGCCATCAAAACATCTAAACATATCATGGCATGTCCTGGTATTTCAGTACCTTTTGGTAAACTCCCTCCTTCAGCCAATGGCACTGAGATTTCCAGCAGGTAACACACTGAGGGCTGGGAGCAAACATGAAACCAGTCACTGCATGAAAAGCAACAGCACCAGTCTTACAACTTTTCAGGCCTCAAGCTATCTAAAGAAACCCCACGACTTGAGAAATCTAAGATCTTCAATTTCTAAGTATTCACAGAATGGGTAAGGTTGGAAGGAACCACAGTGGGTCATCAGGTCCAACCTCCCTGCTCTAGCAGATTCATTCTAGAGCACGTGGCACAGGATTGTGTGCAGATGGCTCTTTTGTATGTCTGGTGAGGAAGACTCCACAACCTCTCTTGACAATCTGTTTCCTTGAATGGTCACTCTAACAGTAAAGTTCTTCCTCATATTCAGGTGGAAATTTTGGAGCATCAGTTTCTGCCCATTGTCTTTTGTCCTATTGCTTGGCATCACTGAGAAGAGTCTGGCTCCATTCTCTTGTCACCCTCCCTTCAGATATTTATATATTGATGAGGCGCTCAAACCCTCTTACTCCAATAAATCCTGGGATTTTTTTTTTCCTATTTTTCACTTCATATTCATTATTGACAAAAATTACTGCAGTTTCCATGCTGTACATAAAAGAAGTGAGTTTTCCTTTCTCCTAGCTGCTTTGGAAACAGCTACCTTCTCTTCTTCACCCTGCACCCATTTCAGCTGACTCTCTTTAATTTCAAGATATTCCTACCTTAAGTGAGAATCCCTTTCTCAGATCCTTTACAAATGAAAACAGTTGAAAGGTACACAGGGAAAAAAAATATGAATTAGTATTAACCTTCCTATTATTAATGAAATTATTGATCACTTTGGGTCTCTTACTGTGTTATCTGGGAGCATTCTTTGCTCTATTTGTCATCTGTATTGAAGCACTCTTCACAAAAGCTTTCTTTACATTTTATCCATGTTATCTCTTCTGTCCTCCCTCCCCATACACTGTAACTTTAAGCTGCACTCATTTGAAATATTTTCTGATATTAACAGACTGGTTGATTTTTTTTTTTTTTTTTTTTTTTTTTTTTCCATCAAGTAGCAGCTCTGTAATTGGAAACCTAAGAGTCACTTAATATAAAGATCATTGAGAATCATAAACCATTTTCTTCTTGACCTTTTCCACCAAAACATTAGCTTCTGAGTCAGCCTGCTTTGAAGCTACAGAAGCATTACATATTGTTATGTTGGTTTCTGACTTCAAGCAATTTTTTTCTTCCATTTCCTTCTATTTTTAGCATCTGAAGGCTGAAATTTTACAATATGTTATTGCTCTTTTTTTTTTTTTTTCCTGGGAACAAATGTCAGCGCATCAAAAGCTCACCACTTTTAGTATGTGTCACTTGAGATCACTGGGAAAAAATACTTTGTAAGCCTCCTTATTGAATCATTAACCGTGGGCGCTACTATAAATAGTTTTCACAAAAGTTCTGGGATCATTTATTTCAGCATCACTTCACGGCCAAGTAAAATTCATAAAGATTCTCAACACCGAACAAGGGGACAAAAAACTATTAAGCATTATCCAAAGTTGAAGTGGTATACAATCAAAACATTTCTCTTGTATGTAGCTTTTGTATGTGTTTTGGTTTATATCTTGTGGTATCACATCAATTTCTATCAATTATATAGTATTTGCAATGAAAATAACTGTACAAACTCATATACACATGCAGTTGAGTTGTTCACTTCCTCTGTTTAGACGCCAGTCTTAAATCTTCCAGACCTGACATGTTTTCTGCAGCAATCCAGTCCTCTCAGACAAGCAAACATTAGTTGTTTATTAGGAAAAGAACTTTGAATTTCTAGGAAAATGGTTCATACCATTTCTGGTCTAGAGTTATTGGTGAGGGGGTTGTGGGGTCACTGCAAACACATTTGGCAGACAAAAGGCCACAGTAGCTCTCCTGTCGCCTTTGATGTGCTGCCATGGAAATTCACCTTCAGTGTATGCAGATAATTATGTCATGGTCCTGTAGCGGTGGCTGTGGACAGGGTCACTCTCCTCATGGCACATGCAGGCTGTATAGGAGTTGTAGCTGTAACACCAAGTATTTATTAAAGAGCTAGAAGGACTTTTATTTTTTCTTGATAATCAATTACCTTTGCTGCCACCTGGCCAGAGGTGTTCACTGAGTGCTCAGAGGCATTTAATGAATCTCTGGGAGAGGGGTGACAAGCAGAAAGACTTTGATATATTTGGTAGGAACCACCAGTCCAGGTTTTCCAGAATGCTGTTTAATTTGCCATTCATCAAGTTTGTATCTAAAGCAACAAAGAAATCAAATATATTATACATCTGAAACAGGGCTACTAAATTGCCACCTAGTGGTCTTGTAATGAAGCTAATACCTCCAGACTGCTGATCTGGCTGAAAAAATATTGGTGTGCATTTCGTACTTTCGTCAGGGTCCCAGTGTGGGTGTTCACTGATGCCTTGGACCTAGCGTGACTGGAGCAGAGGGATGTCAGGGCACAACTTCCAAGCCAATACAAGACAGAACCATCGGGACTGCTGCGGTACCAGAGGCAGGACATAGGATACCAAAATGGAATTTCTGAGCCAGTCAGTCTGCTTGTGCATAGTGCAAAAAGTAAATTAGTTAGGAATTTTGTTCTTCTGAGGCTCAGTAAGATCTAGAGGTGGTTGTGGCCTTTCAGGGGCTATGCAATAAAACTGGACAGGCACTTCTTACAAGGACAATGGAGTGACAGGAGAAGGGACAACAGCTTTAAACTGAAAGTAGGTTTAGGTGAGATATGAGGAAGGAATTCTCTACTGTGAGGGTGGTGAGGCACTGAAACTAGTTGCCCAGAGAAACTGTTGATGCCCCATCTCTGGAAGTGCTCAGGACTGGGCTGGACAGGGCTGTGAGCAACCTGATCTATTGGGAGGTGGCAGGTGGGTTGGAAGTAGATGATCTTCAAGGTCCCTTCTGACCCAAACCATTCTATGATGATTCCAGAGGAGGAAGCACTTTGCTCTGCTGGGGTGTTCTCCCACCTTCTAGTCTCACTCTGCCTGAGCCATATGTTCATCAGCACGTGTTGTTTACACTGAGCCAAGCAGATGAGAAACAATAAAGAAGCACAAGTGGAACAGTAAGTTTTGCAGTTCTGCTTTTGTGACTGGTCTGCCCAGAAGCAACTAAGAGAGACTAAAAATAATTTGCAACATGATGAACTGCATAAGCAAATTCTCAGGGGATTAATGACTCCTCAATCATTTTACCAATAATCAGTTGGGGCGTGCTGGACTGCACACTGAGAAAGATGATGCTCACAGGAGGTGGAGGAGGCAGAGGCCTCGTGTTAGGAAGCTCCCTGGAGCGGGGGCTGCGGCTACATCCCTGGGAGGACACATCAGTTGTTTCACAGATAAATCAGAGATAAGTCAGTCCATGGCAGCAGAATCCAAATGATTCATCTTCCTCCTCCATCCTCTCACCTGCTGGGACCTAGTACAGTTAGTGGCTGAAGGAGAAACATCAGCCCTGAAAGACAGACTGAGAACCCTTACTGCACCTTTATTGAGCTCCTGGTAGAAAAGGTGTCACATGAGTATAGCACTGGTCTGAAGATGCTGCATAAACTGAAAGTTTTACCCTGGCCAAAATACACCCCCTTGCAGATCAATACCTTGATTAAGGTCTTGGCAAATCTTGTGTCTTCTCTCCTCTTGGGATGAATTGGGAGCCCTGCAAGCAAAGGTCATTGCTTCCCACAGAATATGAGATGAGATAGGTCAGGAAAACGATATGAAGAGGAGGAAACAAGCATGGCTGGGACAAAGGGTAGGACTTGGGCAGAAATAAAAATAATCAATTGTTGTCATGAATATTGTCTTCCTGCACTTCAGATTTTGTGATTAAAGTACAACTCACCATATAGAGCACCATATATAGTTCTATTTTTCCTTTCATATCACTTTTGGCCTGGTTGACATTAATCTGTTTTAAGATAAATCTGATTCTTATTTGTGGGCACTTTTTTTTTTTTTTTTTTTTTTTTAATTATTATTATTATTCACCTGTAATTCACTTGTTTCACATTGTACTTTGTTCTTGTTCAGAGAAATTTGCACCTTGTTTCTCTTTGTTTCACAGATCTGATTTGCACACTGTTTAGTTTTAAACAAGTATCTATTGTTATAATAGTGTCTGACCTCACACCACTAGTTTAATCATATTTTAGTCAATGAAGTTCTCTGTAGAGTGAATAGCTATCTAAACTGATTTACTCTTTTTCTTTAAGGCCTCAACTTCCCTTCCTCTAGTTATTATGGAAGCACAGTAATAGAGGAAGCTGTAAACACACTCTGCACACTGGCGTGCCACTAATCCAAACTACCTAGTATAATAAAAAGGCATTCAATTAAAGCTAGTTTACTCCTTAATGTACTCTCGGTGAACTGATCTTTAAGGAGTATACAGCATAAGGTGAAAGGTAATCAATACAGTTCTGTCTGAGAAATTGCAAATTTAACTGCATACCTCTTGTCAATAAAATTACCCAGGGATAGAATGCCCTATAAATGCACCCAGTTTTTTAAAAAATAAATGCTTTGCTCCAAGCTTGAGAGGCTAGTAAGCCACAAAACAGAATATACATGACAATTTCTGTTTTGGATGTTAATATGTACCATGAGTTTCTGTTTCCCCTAACTTTTTCTGAGTTAGACTCTTCAGGACTTATTAGGATTGCCTTTGACTAAGGGATTTACCATACCATCAATCTGTCACTGTTCTGCTATCCCAGTAGCTTTCTGAGTTTTCATATTCTGTTCAAATTCCCATGCCAAATGGCATTCACGTAACCCTGGAAGACACACCTTTGATCTCTGGGGCCTCATGCCCACTGTAGGTAACAGTGAATGCCTTCAAATACACCTCTTGACATGTTTTACACATTCCAGGTAGGAAGTTCTAGATTCTCCTGTCTTCCTCACCACAAATAAGCAGAGTTAATGGCTTGGGAATGTGCTAGATGGATAATTCAGTATATTTTTTACTTGATGTTTATACACTTACAGAACCACTGAAGGCTTTCATGAGGAAGAAAACATCATCCAGTGTTATTGTGCTGGCATCGACTAAGAAGAATAACTATTCAGGTGCCACGTATAGAGAACACGCAGTGAGAACTTATTTACATTGGCTCTGGAACGGTACACTATCTGTATCCTCTTCATCTTATGGGCTATGCTGTTTTCACTCAGCTCAGAGCAGTCAGACTGAACTTGTGCCTCCCCTAAAATACCTGAAGATAGGCTGTAAGGGGCAAGCTATCTACACTTACTGCTCTGGCAGAGAGCTACCTTAAGGCTTTCAAAAATTGAAGTACAGTCAGGCACTTAAAAATGGACCCAAGTTTTCTCAGCCAGTTGACATGTATCAGGTTAAATGACAAAATAGGGCTTTCACAAGAATTTCTTTGAGAGGTCTTAAAAGACATGAGCAGGGTACTCACAGTACCAGAACAGTCGTGATCTGAAATTAGATTCTTCTCTGAATACAGGGAATGGTATTCAGTCAAAGGGATGTAAAAGTTGAAGTAAACTTAATATTGTGGGTTTTTTAAACAAATTTAAATCAAAACTGCGAATGAAACAAGCTTGACCTTTTACAAAGCAAAGCTGATCTTATTTATTCATTGTTTATTTTCACTTTGTGTGTGTGTCTGTCACCTCCAGGAATAAAAACACTGCAGTCAATTCCCTTCTGCCTTTCTTTATATGGAGCTGGTATTTATAATGAGCCTCCAGTCAGCTCTGTCATGTTAAAATGAACTTTCTGAATTATTGTTGTTCGCCTGATTTCACAATCAGCCCATTGCAACCCACAACCCTGTCACTAGCAATCTAACCAAAGGCAAAAAATTTCTTTAATGTCTAGATCAGTGTATGTTGAATAATCTCAACACCTTTCAGCAGCAGTATATAAATACAGCTGGAGTGGATCAAAATAGAATGCCTGATTTTTAAAAAGCCTCATACATCCATGTTTCTTTCCTTCTTGCTGGAATCATGTAAGTTATAAATGTTGGGGGCTCTTTTCCTCCTCTATGTCTTGCTAATACTTGGTGTTTTGCCTTGGGTGTAAAGGTTAAAAACTTCGAAGGTTGATGATCTTTGCCATAGGAAAGTGACTTCTCCATTAGAAAGCCAGCATTTATAAAGCTATATTAAAATTCCTTATTTAACAACTCCGGTCAAGAAAAACAATTTTTCTAGCATGTATTTCTCTATTATCCTCTTTTGATAAATAGAGCAAAAAACCGACTGTCTTTTGGAACACCGAAGGAATAAAACAGCCAGAGACAGTACCTTTACTTGCAGCTTGAAGTCCATTTCCAGTTACCACTTAATATATTTTTCATTACTTTTTCCTTTACTCTTTCTACTTACATTTTTTCAAAGAAAGACAGTATCAGGTAGAAAGGACTGGGGGGGAAGGGAGGATAGGGGAAAGGATTGCCTATATCCATTCTCTATTCATCATCTTTTCATCTCCTAAAAAAATGGAAATCTTCATAAAAACACAAGCTAGATTACTCTTCTTCTCATGTGTTTGCCTGTTGGGGTAAGGAAATAACTGTCTGATTCCAATAACTGTGCTAAAAAAAGACTGCTGTGATATAGATTCACAGCAGGTGATTTTAAGAAAATGTATAGGTGTATAGAGCACTGATAAGGTTTAGAAAATAATTTTTAAAATTTCTTATCTCTGGCAGCAACAGACCTGTTCAATTTCTATGCTCCAGGTTGAGATGAACTTTGAAAGAATGCTTAAGACAGGCCCCTGTGCATGTTACCAAGATAAATTCTTTCTTTATTGCACACAGAGGACTATATAGCAAAGATACACGGGACTAAATTCTGACTAAGATATGTGTTTTATTTCTAGTGCTATGGTAGGGCACTTCGGAGTACAATCTGACTTTAACTCTGCTTCAGCACAGGCAGGATTCTCACCTATTCCAAGGGCAGTGCCAGTCGCTCGTGGCAGGGCTGCAGGAGCTTTGAACAAAGCCTCGCCTCAGCCACTTGCCAAAAGTTATCACAACTGTAGATCGCTGGAAAAGCTCAGTCACTGAGCTAAAAAACAGAGCGGAAGAGAGGCTCCGCATTCACCTCTTCTAATTCCCATTTTTCCAGTAATTTAACTTGCCATAAAGCCCGTGCGCCACCAGAGGGCATTCCATGCCGCAATAAAAAATGCAGACGGGTAAACAACTCGAAAGCAGGAATTCCTCTACTCTTCTTAGGATATTGGACATTTCATGTTACTAATCAAATTGCTGCTACAAACTGAAATATCCCAAGTGCAGCATCTATCAGGTATTTCTCTGCTCTTTCATTCCACTAGCTCCTTTACTGGGAAAAACAGAAACATAATTAGTTCTCGGTTGTAAACAAAGATGGAAACTAAACAATTAGAGCTAAAGATATTTTCCCTTCACTACAAATTAATAAGAGGAAAAACTTAAGAGAATGTCGATTTTTCAGATATTAATTGCACAGTTTTAGGTTTCATTTCTCCTAATGCTTAGCTAACACAATGCAGACTCTTTTCTAGTTTCTGAGACGTGTTCATGTGGATTTTGCCTTACTAGTGTCAAGTAAAACTGAATTCCATCATCTGAGGAACCAGCCTTTTGCATACTATTAGTTACAGAAATATGGCACAGCTGGGAGTACATTAGTCCTTTAAAAATTTTATTAGAAAAATATGCTTTCATTTTACAAGTCCACAACCTTGTATAAGGATTCTGAACATTTTTGCCATCTTAAAGAACTTAATATGTAGACAGCCTCTAAAATGATACTTATAAATTCTAATTTTCCATAAATCAAGCAAAATGAATGCTGTCACTAAAACTGAAAGAAAATTAAGGAGGAAAAGACAAAGAAAACAGCATTTCTCATGCTTCTGTGCAGTTTTTCATTGCAATTGGCTTAACATTTGCATTTTTTTCCAAAGTCTGAAAATTTTAGCAGGACTTGTAATGACCCCTTAGCTTCACACATGAAAACAACTTTATTGCCAAAACTGAGATTCAAAACTAAGTTATCTCACAAACTTTTTTTTTAGCAAGCCATGTCTTGCTACTTTGTAATATTATTGCATTTCTGTTCTTCAGGTTGAAATAGGGTCTTCAGGGAAAGAAATACAACAGGAGCGTTCACATACCAATGGATCAATGCATAATTATATGTTGTATGTATTACCAGATACTCTAATAGCCATTTCTTCAGTGCAGAACACTAAAAAACTTCTAGAATGTTCTTAAAAAAAAGAAAATTAAGTAAACTTTTTTTTTTAAAATTCAATCTATCAGACAAAGTTTGGAATCATCTATATTTCTGAAATGCAGTAAAATGAAAGATTATTGAATAAAATATGTAAAATAATACTTTTATTAAAAGTAAAACAAATTATCATTGAGGTCATTGATTAAACTTGGTTATGTTAGAGAAGAAAAATATCTAAATTGTGGGTAAGTCATCAAATAGCAAGAATGGAAAGTATTTTCTTCAGCACAACACTTATTTTTACACAATGATGCAAAGAATATAGCAGCCAATGATCTTCACATTATACAAAGCATCCAGCTTTTCGGGTTTGCAGATAAGTACCTAACTTCAGATATCAGAACGTAAACGTAACGTAATAATTGTCTGTGTGTTTAGAAGGCAAGGGTGTGGAGCGACTTAAATCTGTTCTTTGGGTATCAGAAGCCCATTGGGTCATTTTCAAAGCAATTTTCAGACTATCATTCCAGCATAAGATGCACTCACTTGCCTGTTCATCCAATGTGAGTTTGCTTCCTTACTTGAATACTGGCATAGCTAATTACTAGCTTATAATAATGTCTATAGCAGAATTCTATGATTTGAAAGTACACGGTTTACATCTAAGTCCAGTCCTAAAATTAAAATATTATTTCATTCTGCTTCAGTGGATCAGAGGAAAAATGCCCTTCCAAGAGAAGGATAAATGCCTGGAGGCATGTACACAGATGACTTACTGACACTTTCTGTACATTCTCCTTCTGGTTATTTCAGAACTCAGAAAAAACAACTTGTCGGTTACAGATGAGAGAAGTCCTTGTCCAGCTAAGCCCCAAATGATCTCAGCTTTCAGCATCATCTAGGCTGCTCTATGAACTGGAAGGACTGTGTAGGAAGCAAAGGCTAATTTGTCTAAAAACCTGATGTTCTGATTGGCAGAATAAATATGAACTGGAAACTATGGGACAATATTAATTCAAACTCCAAGGTTAATATGGACATTATTAGAGTTGTGAAAGTCTCTAACACAAATAAAAAGTACTTTGAGTTTAAGCACACTGATTTCTACCCAAAAAGCCTGTAAGTCACTGAACTAGAACTTGGCTCAAAGCCCATTTCTGAATATGGCCCTGCAGTCCCTTGCTATGGTGCTATAAAAACTTAGGCAGGTGCTCTGAAATTTGAGCTATTGAAGTCAAGGAGACTGCTCTCAGGAATTAAAAAAAACCCTCTTCTGTTTTATGTTGGAAGGAATGGGTGGCAGAAAGCTTTCAAAATATAACATATTTCTTACTACTTTTTGCTGACACTGTTTTTTTTTTTTTTTTTTAATGCCAGCTCTTTATCACAAACACAGGGTAACCCAGCTGGGATGCAAAGAGGTTAATTTGCCTCAAGCGAGCCAGATGTTTTTAAGTAAAAACTTCTGAAGAAATTATAAAGAAAGACTATGAATACATCCACAACTTGACTAGTAATTAACTAAATGAAAAGGTATGCTCTCTAGCCAAAAGGTTGGCTTTCAACAAATGCTTTGAATCATTGTGGTTATTACATGCTTATTGGATCTATGATTTCTGAGTGTGTTTGGGGTGGCTTTGTTTGTCTTATATGTAACAGGTTTTTGGGTGTTTTTTGAAAACAGTTGATAAAAGGAAGTTGCTAAGAGTCATCCCAGATTATAGAAAAGCCTGGAAAAAAGACAAATTTAGCCTCAATCAAAAGTTACATTGCCCCTATCACTGGTGCAAAGAATAAAAAGTGCAGGTCAATGGCAGCAGCTGGAGGGAGTCAGAAAAAGAAGGAGATGGAAGTCACATGGTCAAGGAAGAGATGCCTCTGCAACAACTTGTAAACAAGCACTTTAATCATGTTTGCTATTTCATTAGCATTTGAACAATTCAGATTGAAATATGAAAGATGGTTTTACCTCCCTTCTCTTTTATGCAGGCCCTGGACAGCTTTAAGCAAAATACTTCTCATCTGAATGATGAGAATGACAATAATGTTTCTCTGTCTCAATGGGCTGATTATGAAAATAAATTAGATGATCAGATGTTATAGCAATGAATCCCAGTAAATTAAAAAGAATTTTCAAAACAAAATAACCACATTTACATTATTTTTTAGATAACTTGATCTCAAAAATTTTTTTTTGGATATCATAAGCTGTTTGTATGTAAGCAAGGAATTTCTGGAGGGTTAACCCCAGAAATGTAAAAAACACTTATTGGGAAATACATCAGCTAGTTGACAGCAGAATAGATAAACAGGAGACTACGAAAATATTAAATAACCTACACTAGAGCTTCTTATATGCAGTTTTGCAGCTGGAGGAGAAGTGACTGCTAGAATGCTTAGTTTGGTGTCTTCAAAATGTCTACAGTGAGGCTCTGGTTAGAAAAGTGGTTATGTAAAAATAGCACTTCCTACTCAGCAAATCTGTTCTTGTATGCTTTAGTAGGGAGAGAGGAAAAAAAAACCTAACAAACCACTGCATGTCTTCACTGCTGAGCTACCAGATCTCTTGGCAGGGGGGATTGGGGTGGGGGTGGAAAAAACTGCATTATACCCTAGTTTATGCAACTTCATCAAAATCACCAATTTAGAGCTATAATGTACCTAAGCAAAACCCATCATTTCAAAACTGTGCCCTTTGAAATCAGACCTGCATAACCTCATTACCTTCAGCTGAATGGAAATTAATGAAATGAAAGGAAATAAACCCTTCAGATTGAAAAATCATGATTGGATTTCCTCCAGCTTCCTATCATCACCCAAACTAATCAAGCTATTTTCTCCCCAGGTGGAAAATGAAAAGAAAGAGAGAGGTGATGATGATTCTTTTTTTAAATATTTGGCAGGTAATCTCAGAGCATGGAGCCCATATAAGTTTCAAGAGGTTATATGAGGACTACAGAAGGCTAATACTATGATAACAGCTACTAGCACAGGGATGTAAGCAATGCAAAAATCAGATTCATTCAGTTTGGCCAGCCTGTTTCCAGGGTTATCAGACTTCTAAGTAAGTGATGGAGTGGGCTTTGCTGCTTCCAAAGTATCAATATGTCATAGCAAATGCTCCTCTCTAGGCTTTTCAAAAGAAGTCTTGTCAGTATATGTTTTTTCCTGAAGAAGGGGAAATGAAGAGGCTCTTGTAAAAAGAAAAAAAAAAAAAAAAAAAGTAAAATTATGAACACAGGAAAATACACTTAGTATTTGTCTAGAGATTTGAAAAGATACTTTGATCATTCTTGCCAATTACATACCTGTTAGAGGCAAGTATATTTACATATTTAATATTCAGCTAATCTCCAAAAACTTTGATCAAAAAGACATGCCATTTATCCTCAAACACTGTGCCGAATTTTAATCTCTAGATAGCCTAATGTGTGAAGTGATGAATTTGTTTTCAAGTCTTTTACAGAATGCCTTCCATTTTTCACTTCAGATTAAAACACCTACCCTTTTAACAAGTGTAGCATTTCTCCTGAACACTATCTTTAAATATAAAAGAAGTCATAGCACAATGGTTCCCTCAGGGTTTTGCCTTTTGACATTTCTCTACTTAGAAAACATCTCAGAAAGAAAACTAATGGCATTATGCTTTCAGACACAATCTTTTCTAAATGAACAGCAATGTCTACATATTGCTTCTCATCTGTGACATGTTTTAGTGTGCCTTATAGACCCAGATACTGAGTGACCTTCATGAAGTCCCTGGACAAGAAGTCTGACTAGCTCTGGAACTGCAAGCTCTGAGTATGGACTTGTGCATTAATGGAAAATGGAAAGATTGTCACGTAAGTTTGCAGAAAACCCCAGAATCAATTCTAACAGAAGACAGCCCAGCAGTAGAGGTTTTGCAACCTCTGAGTCCATTCTGGACTCAGGTATGTTATATTAGATGTAGATACAACAAATCCCAATGGAAAGTGACATTTTTTATTTTATAAATTGTGTTCTTATAGAATGCATGCTTTCCAAGCAATGTCTAACTTTGTAATTCTTTTCTTCTTTCTCTGTATGAAGATTTCTCCTAAATCTCTTAAAACATCTCTTTCCCAAAATAAGAATCCTTTCAGGAGTGCTTTATTAAACAAGAAGAGAGATGCAAATGCAACATCACAATTCCTTTATTGATAAAGAATGCAGCATTTACTTTGAACCTCAGACTATATCTTGGAGATGTTTCAAGCACAGTCTACATGTTTACTGAAGTACCAGGCATTCCTCTCCTTCCAGTGCCAAGGATTCTAACAGTAGGGTGGTAAGACCTCCGGCAAGTAAGATGTACAGTCTGGTAACAAAACTGGAGCCAGTGCCAGAACAGCACTACTTGTTTACAGTCCCAAAATTGAACTACCATGACACAGTCTCTCATGAAAAAATAAGTTTAAGAAAGATTTTATTTTCAAGTCTTACCTGAATTACTCTAGTGATATCCCTTAGTGTTGCCGCTTTGGGGAGCCAGTGTAGGAATAAAGCTTGGTAGGGAGGCAGCTCTGACCATTCCTTACACCACGGGAAGGTGGGATCCATTCTGGCATTGTGTGCCTCACCAGTGACATTTGGGGCTTGAAGAAAGAACTGATTTTGTAGAATTGTCTTCAGGGTTCAAGGTGCAACTGGACAGACTTATTTAAGGATGGGCTACAGAGCTCGCTAGCCTAAAAGATGAAAAATAGGCAGTAAGAATATGGAAGAAAAACATTTTATTACAGAAGAAACTATCTTTCATAGGGTGTAGCAACCTTTTTATCCTCATCTATCACAGAAATATTTGGAAGGTCATAAAGCATTTTTTCTTACCAATGATTAGATCAGTAAACAGGAGAGCTTCCTATGAGGATATAAATAATAGTCTTTAAAAATGTACTAAGATAAAATTAAATAGCCTTTAGCAAGAACACTATTTTTCTTTCCTCGTCACTAGATCTGTTACTTTTTTTCCTTTAATCATAAGACTCATTTTCTTTGCAAATGTTTTTTCTACCTGGGACAAATTTGTAGAAACTGATTTACTGAGAAGAATTCTGACACTTTCCTGGCAACTTGCAGTGATGCCTGGTGAAAACAGCTAAATTTTGCTGTAGAAGAAAATTGCAAAAACTCATGAAAACAGCTTTTGAACTCATCCAAATGTGATCTCCCTAAAGAAAAATCTAAATAGGAATGTCAGGATTGTCATTTTTAACTCACTTCAGGAAACCTATTTGGTATACTGGCTATACAGCTTTAATATTAAGCTGCTTTTTGTTTGGTTGGATTTTTTCCCCACAGAAAAACAAACAAAACAGTGTAAGACTTATTTTTCTTGTAAAGCTGCCTAGACTAGATATCTATCATACGAATTTGCCAGGAGACTGTTTTGCTTCCAGCAATTTCACCTTGAAGTCTACAAAATCTGATTAAATCTATCGAAGAATACGAAAATCATAAATGCTGGGTATCCCTGTTTTGTTCAACTCCCCATAATCAGACACGAGCAAGAAAAAGCGGGTCCAAAGAAAAGCCAAGAGTTCCTGCATGCCATAAATCAGAGATCACTCTCCTTCGCCTTGAGAAAAATGTAACGCTTGTAGCACAAAAGCTACCAGAGGACATTACCAGTATTTTGGGTTCTCTACAGCAGTAGGAAACTTGTTCTGCTTAAGGGAACTCAGAAGTACCACAACCTAGGTATTTCTCCTGTATAATGACATTTTGGATTTTGTTTTGGTAAGCGCTCCAGACATGAAAAGAAAACCCACAAGAAATTTGTATCCAAGCAAGCAGCATGACAGGGACTTTAAATTGTGTATACTTGATAAAACTCATCATCAGTGCAATGCTTTTTATATCTCCTGTCTTGGTAGTTAATTTCCTAAATAAACTTTTGAAGCCTCTAATTTAAATTCTTCATGGGTATAACCTGTTAAAGGTGCTTCAGATGACAACTTAATAAAGGCTGATCTTGTGAAGACAGAACAGAACAAGATGACAGGAAATTAAGACTGCTATTCTTGGTTTTCCTTACTTTTTTCTAGTTCTGAAAAATTTGTTTAACCTTGCTATACTTCACTGTACTCAAAGGCTAATGATACATGCCTATTCTACAGAGAACTGGGAAAATAATTATCTTTACATTTCAAAGCTATGGGAATGAAAAGTATCATTACTTCATTGTTATTTAATTGTATTAAAAATTATCCATCAACTTCCATTAAAGTCTTCGGTATTTAAGATAACAAGAGAGAGCAGAAGTAATGAATATCATAGTCCTTTATTTTCTCCACGGGTAAAAGGTGGAGAAAATTACATGAATTGATTGGCAAAGCCAGTCTTTGTAGAGGAAACAGTCTCTCTTCTGTCTAAAGGACATCAAACTCAAATCACCAGTTTAGTTTAGGCTCCTCACAGTCATTTTGTAATGTTTCAGGTCTGGGAGCTTTTGGGTGCTGTGAACATTACAGTGCTGCTCCAGTTATTACATTGAAAAGAAAAATTATCCAAAAATTATCTAAAGAAATCAAGCTCTCTGGTGTTAATGCCCCAGGCGGGAAGAGAACAATAGTAGGAAGTTGATTAACACAGATCTCTATATAGAATTTTAATAAAATTTCCCCAATACTCTGCTGACTTAAATAAGGTATTTCAGATAATTTCCTGTCAAACAGAAATCAGATCTAAGGGCTCACTGAAAATTAGTAACAATTATTAGTGCCACATAACTTCCTCCTTCCTTTGTACTAACCAATGACTGTGCTTCTGAAAACACAAAATCTTCTGCAAAATCAGGAGAGTTGTCAGCAGAAAGGTGACTACTACAGTGATATCAGAAGCTAAATAATCTATTAAAAGGGAACATTCTGATAGTTGACCCATAAAGGCGAGATGCAGTAATAAGCCCATATAAAGACATCCCCAGTTCCCCAAAGATTTTACACCCTCTTTAGGCAGAGGAGATAGTGAAGATATTTTGGATGTTATTGCACTTCACAATAACACCGTCTTTGGGTGTTACTGACCCCTGTGACTACTTGGGGGAAAAAAAAAAAACAAACAAACCAGTGTGCTACAATAACCCTAAGAATATTTATAGTTATTTAAATAGTAACCATCAAGAATGAAATTTATCAGAGTTAATTTTAATTATTATTTAAAGTTTTTATGGTTTTAGATAAAATGTAGGTATTGAGTAATCTTGTGTGAAATTTTTGAAACTGGTTTTAGTAGGTTACACCTTAATATGCTGAAAGGTTTACATCATGACTCATTAAGGAGGCAACATTCAAATGCTGGGTCTTTACCTTATGTGTTTCTATGTATTTTTTTTTTTCCCTCTGAAATGAAGAGAGTATTTCACCCTCTAGCTATAAAAGTCTTCAGACATTACAGTCACCTGCAGCTCTGAGTCACTAAGCAAGTATTTATTACAGTCTGGACTCTCAGTATTCGATTGTTTTGTTTCCCCAGTTCTGACTGCAGTGAATGATGTTACTCTTCTGCAACAGCAAAATTAGTTTTAAATAGCCACACAAATGCTACAACCATATACTTAGTTTGTCTTTGTTGTGGAAAACTTATTTAACATGTGACAAAACAAATTCTTATGTTTGAAGGAGGTCAGTGAATGAATTAAAAGAGGAGTCTGTAAGACATGTCTTACATTTAAACACCAGAATAAAGGTGATTTACTGTTATTGTCTGAAATGACCCTTCTTGGCTGCAGACGGAAAGTCAGAATAAAGAAAGGTAGTACATTGACTTTATTAATGTCAGTGATAGTGCAGATGGTACCAACAGAAAGGCAATGAAAAAAGCCTCAGGGTCATTTGGCTAAATGAACTTTTAACAGAAGCATATCCACAGTACACAGGAAACTGAAGCTACTCTGACAGTCAAGGTCTAGAGAGCCCAAAAGTTCCAAACAGAAAATTTCACAGAAATTTTTAAGTATCTGTGAAAAAGTAGGATTGAGCAGTCAAAAGCTGCTTCTGTGGTATAACAGAGAAGAAAAAATCCTAACCTAGAATCCAAGGAAGTGTGACATTTGTAAAATTATTCAGAACAACTCTTAGGCATCTATTGTGGCTTTCTAAAATCTGTTCCTTGTGAGTTATTCCAGAAAATAAGATGCCTCTACTCTTTCCTCTTCACAGCTGAGGTCCAGGAAACTATTATTTCTTTTTCTTCTGTATTCTGAAAGAAGAATATTTATTCCTCTAAAGATTCTGGCAACTTTTGGAAAGCAGAATATTATTACAAAGGTATGAAGAGCTATGCAGTAGCCTTCATCTAATTTTTTAATGTTAAAAGATGTGTATGAACAAAATGAAGCAAGATTAAATAACCTGAGTTCTGTGGGGTGTTTTTGTTTTGCCATTGTATATATCGTAACCTTTTTAATACATATATGAAATTTTACGCTTAATACAGATGTATATGAAGAATTCCCATGAACCCAGCTGGATACCGAATAATTTCATTTGCCATACAAGTTTGACCAAGGTGGTTACTTACATGCTGGACAGTGCCTTAAGACTTCTATTGCTCTGGAGACTTAAATAGTTTGGATATAATTATATTCATAGGTCCTAATTACTGACTTTGTGTACATTATGGGTTCAGTTCTCTATTATACACCAAAAATACAAGTAGCTTTACTCAGGTAAAACAAAACACAACAAGAAAAAGCAGCAATTTTTTTCACCAAATGGGTAAGGTTGGAACAGACCACTGGAGGTCATTCAGTTTGAGCACATTGCGTCCAGACAGCTTTTAAATACACCCACAGAAGGAGACTCCACAACCTCTATGGGCAGCCTGTTCCTTTCTAAACTTTTTCACACAAATGAAAGTTCTTGAGCTTCATCTTCTATTCTAAAGCATCAACCTTCTTTTCAGACAACAGAAGTATCAAATCAGCAGAGTTCTGCAATTGTAACTACTTAGAAGCCAAAGTGAGACTTAAGTGTTTCACTAAGTTGATGCTGGCACAATCTCAATCCCCATGTTTACCTGTCACTGCTAGATTTACCTGTGATCTAGAGTATGCTTTGAGTTCTACTTTTTTCAATAGGAAATGGTTACGTGAAGCACTGAAGCACCCAAAAATGATCTAGATGCAGACTTTAAAAACAGCAAGTCCAATAGAAATAGTGAGCATTCTCTTAAATGTAAGACATTTTCATGAGTGCAAATTCCAATTAATTATACGCTAGAAAATGCAAAAAAGCACATCAGTTAAATACAGTTCATACCTTGGGGGAAGGAAAATGAGGTTTTTATTATCAGTCTTTTCTACCTCCTTCAGTAGCAGGCTACCAAGTCATATAGAGGCAAACTTAGCATGTAAAACAAATAATTGTGTTCTTTTTCTTTAATATACTGAGGTTTTAATTGTTCCAGGACAAGATTCTGCCACTGTTATAATATATAGCATGCTGTTAGCAGAAAACATTTATACTTTTGTCACTTACAGTCCCCTGAGCACTTTCCTGCCACAGAAAGTCTCAATACACACTCAAGAAGAAAGGCTCTGTAAGGTATACCCTCACTTGTGTGTTGCCCCATTGATTTCAGGCTGTTATTTTACTTGAGAAGTCACAGACTTTAGCAGAGTAATTTTCACACTCTCTCATGCCTGTGTTTTTTCTTTTTTTTTTCTTTTTCTTTTCATATAATTGTATGAAAAATTAGAGATTGGGTAATACAGTTAAAGGCATAGAACCTCAATGAAGATTTATAGTTTTTTATTGACAAATAGTTGATTATTTAGTTTTTTTTTATTTCTTTAGGTAAGCAGAAAATTGAGAATTGCCAAGAAGCAAGATAAAACAAACAGAACCATATAACTAAGGGAACTTAGAGATGACTTGGTCCAACTTCCCTGCCATGGCCAAGCACACTTCCCACTAAGACCAGGTCACTCAGACCCCCATCCACCATGCCTCTGAACAGTTCAGGACATCTGCAGCTTCTCTGGGCAACTTCTTCCAGTGTCTCACCCTGATACAATCTTTCACATGATTTAAAGGGTGGAGATTTAGGCACATATGCAGATCTTTTGGAGTACAGAATGTTCAGTCCTGTCATTGCATGCAAGAATGAGCTGGCTTTAACAAGATCTTCCACTATTACCAGTATGCACTAAGGGGAAAATATTGGCCTTCAGCATTCGCTCAAGGCTTAACACAAGCTTACTCATCCTTGTCTTGCACATGAAGCTAGATGTATTAAGTCAAATTAAAAAAATGAGAGAGATCAGAAACCTATTTCTTATTACAACAGTAAGACGTAATTTTTACAGGAGACCAAACGCCTTCCTAAGGCTGCTGAAACTATCAGAACCTTTTTAACTTGGCATACCTTAAACATGACAAATCAGTACAATCTTCATCTGGTTATTACACCCTGTAATTAGGTATTCACTGTAAAGTTTGGCTTGCCAAGTTATGTCTTTTAAGAGCTCAGTTTGGGCTTTATCAGTTAAAAAGCTCAATGTCATGGTCTAGTGCACCAAGAGGCTGTAATGGTGCTTATGGGAGTCCACTCACAAGCCCTACCTGTGGCCTGAGAAGATTCAGTCAGCCTCAGGTTGCTCTATCCTACAGGTGTTACCTCCCATCAACATCTGTGTTCTGGCTTGTTGCCTTGCTTTTGCTTTATGATGTCTCCACAAACTCCACGGCTATTACCACTCTCCTTTGCTTATCCAGCTCAGGTGTGATCAGACTGTGCCCTGGCAATAACAGCCTCTTCCTCTGCTGCGGCTGCTCTCAGCTCTTCATTCCCCTTTAGCTTCGGAGTCCTTCTCTTGCTGCTTGCTGGCACTCAGTGGCCACTATTCCTGTCAAAATTACTCTCTCTTAGAAGTGAGGCCCCTGAAAGTATTCAGCATATCATGCAAACAGCTGTGCATGGAGCAGCTCAAATGTACCACTCACTATGAGCATACTCAGTTACAAGATTTGCCTTCAGTATCTTGCATTCTTCTCCCACTTTAGCTACTCCTTTCCAAAAAGTGCCAATAACTCTTCCTCCAACCTGCATGTGCACTTGCAAGATGTTCTGCCTGGAATGGGCTAAAACAACTTGAACAATGCCCTGTTTGCAAAGCTACCAGTGGTAAATGAAGAGGGCATCATACTGCTTTTGGTGTTGAATAAAGCTGAAACCAGTCTGACTCATCAATCCCAAAAGTAAGCATTCTGATAGTGAGAGGAAGATGTGGTAGGACTGTAAAGTACTCAGATAAAGACACAAAGAAGTGATATTACCAACGAGTTATCTAAAGCTGTTGAACTGACACAGCTGGCCTGGAGACATATGACTGACCATCACTCTATACTGTAAAAGCCCAGTCTCGAATTTTAGCAGCAGTCTTCTTACACATTCCTTCTTGGAGTGTGTGTGGAGGTTCCTCCCATGAGTGGAGATGTCCCTCAAGGTGACTTCTCCAGGCTGAGCAAAAGAGATTTGCCCACAGTCATTGGTGTGGGTGAGTAACAAAAATCTCTTCTTAGTAATTGTTTTTGCTAGCTTTAATACAAGTGCTTTAATATGATTGTTTCAAACATTATTTTATAATGCACTATATTATAATAGTGGCTATAGCTCCTACACTGTCTAGTAAATAATTCTGGTTAAGATCTTTTTGTCTAATAGTTATCATAAGAAATCATATATATTTATATAAATATATCTGGTTTGCCACCCTTAATCTTGCAGGACAAAGTTCATTTACACATATATAATCCTTTAGACATAAACTGTTGACAAATCTGCGACTAAGATTGGATCCAGCCACACCTAAGATCCTTCCTAAGAAGGAGTTTAGAGAGCAAAGTGGTCCTTTCTGTACCCTGTGACTCAACAGGAGGGCTCCTTTAATAAACTTTATATGAAGCTCCCACTGTCCACAACAAAGGCTCAATCTATACGGCTTTGTATGAGAAGAGCTGAGGGCAGAAAAGATCTTGCCATTAGTGCTAAGGGAAACAGCTGGAGAAATGGCCAGAGAGACTCATGTAGCCAAAAAGAGAAATGCATATTGTTCCCCATAGCCAAACTCAATTAATTGATTTCAATTATGGTTTCTTACCTAGGTAACACCTCAAAATTTTTTACCTTTTTCACAATTGTTTCAAGAGACAGGGAATGAAATGGGAGAATATTCAGGCCATTTAATTCCTTTTACTGTATACCTAAGCCTGTGGTGTACAACTGTAGATGAGGGACTCTAAAAAAACCACTCTAATTAATTGGTTGAGAAGAGATCTGCTCTAGAGATACTTTGCAGTTCTCTTAACAATGAAGTTGCATCTAACTTACTAAATAATGTGCTCCCTAGACACAGTTATGAAGTTTCACTTTTAGCGCCTTTGCCATCTGCACATATATCAAAGACTTAACCACAGCCAACTGCATCATCCAAAAAAGGCAAAAACAAGAAAAAAAAAAAAAAGTGCTAAACCTCTGCCAAATTTGAAGAAAAATATCTTTTTTTTTTTTCTTTTTTTTTTTTTTTTTTTTTTTTTTTTTTTTTTTTTTTTTTTAAGCATCAGGAGTTTGGAGGAGGCTAAAAGAAAATACTATGTTCTGTTCGAACACTTTTCAGGAGCAACCTGCATGATGCATCTTAAGCACAAATCTTTTGGTAGGCCTGCTGAATATAATGTAATATTTGTCCATGTCTCACAAAAATTATTTAAACTGGAGGATTTTATAAAATATGGACTTAATTAATATTAATATATTTTGAATATCTATAAAATAAATTATTTTTTCCTTGTCTTTTTGGTCCTCTGTTGATAAAGTATGCTTAAATACAATAAAAATAAGACTAAGTTTATGTCTCTAACAACTCAATCCTACTGATAAAGAGATTTAAATTCTCTTAGGGGGAAAAACTATATAAACATAACCTTCTCACTTTGCCAAAAATATTAAATGTGTTAGAAATGGAACTAGAAGCATTTTTTGACACATTTACAACACACAGATAGCTTTCATCATCTTTCCTATTCAAAGATAAAAGTTGAATGTAAGAGAGTACTTGGAGACTATTAGGTATCTGGTAATCAGTTGATTTTAAAAGCCTCTGAAATTATGGAACATGGGCCAGCTATCAGTAACAGGATTAGTGTACACTGTATACACTAATACACTACAGGGTATTATCAGCCCAAATACAGAAGAGAGGCTCCACAAGTTAAATTTCAATTCATATAAATTAAATTACATATTGTTCCATATCTGATTAACAAATTCAGGCAAAAATAAAGTGAAAACATTTATTATTTTCAGAATAATATTTCTGCTGTTTATTTGCTATAAATACAGCAACCTCCTTTAAATATGACTTATTCAAGGAAAGCTCAGAGACTGTCTTTAAAGTATTTAAACCATGGTGGCATATAATTTTTCTTGGTTTGAAGGACTGTGGTCCTTCTAAAAAAAGAACGTTATAAATTTAGAAAAACAGCCTGTTGATTTAAGAAAAGGATGATATAAAGAGTATGTTGTTGACTCACTGTCAGCTACATCTAGAGACAAATCAACATATTTCCATGGAGAATGTCTCGTGCTTGCAGTTTACAATCAATAAGGAGGACAGAAGTGATAATATATGACACTTTCTGCTTACATATTCATTTTGTATCCCAATATACCTCTGAGACAAGTTACAAATGGTTTAAAGCAGAAATACTGAAGGAAGACATTTCTTATTCCATCACAGGTCATGGAAAAAATAAAAAGTAATATACATGAATTCTAAATAAGTGACTCTTGCCTTAGTACCAAATTCTAGAAGATTTTTTTAATATTTGAATGTGTGACTAGATTTTGTAATATGTCAATCATTATCTAGATGTGCTCAGTTTGTTGTATTTACGAGGAACGTTTGGTTAAGCACTTGGCAGTGACCACAGGCCACTGGAACCCTTCTGTTGCTACAACCTCAGGATTGTTCTTAACAGAGCAAAAAAAAAACCCAGGAAGGCTCACACAAGAAATTGGAAGAGTAATCTGAAGAAGGCGAAACAGCTGATCATGACATATCCTTAAGACCAGTGTCTATGGCCAGACTCCATTTCATTTTTTTCTTCATTTCATTCAGTCATTTGCATCTCTAAGCTAAAATATGGCTTTCATTGTTTTGGTATTTTTCTTTTTATAGTATGTGCTTTCAATGTCTTAAAATCTGAACCGAGCTCAGCTTATGTTCTGACAACTAAGATACTTCTAGCTCCACGCCATGCTTTGCCTACTGCTAGAAGCTCTCCCAAAAACTGTTCCAGAGGGGCTGAGAGTGCTAATACCACCCTAGCAGAGGTTTTCATGGCAAGTAAAAAAAGCCTCATGCACTCTCCTAACCAGTTGTATGCAGGCACATAATTTTTGAAGATTATCAATGATATTCCTGCATACTCAGGGCATCAAAAGAAGATATTTTTGTTACCATTGTATCACATTTCTTTAACCAAAATTGATAAAAATTGTGACCACTTAGATGGGGTGAGAGAGTTCAGATGCACAGATAGATAGGATTACAGGCATCCCAAATAAATATATGTAACTCAAACCCCAATGCCTTTTATTTGGTGTGATTCAGAGGCATATGATTGTGATGCACAGCATTAATAACATTGTTCATTTGCTTAGTGCAATTCATATTTGCGAAAAGTGCAATTCAAAATTTACAGCAATGAAAATCTCTATCCCTAAAAACTCAAAATGCCTTAGCAAGTTACAGTAACAAACTGCCTCTCTGATGGGGGCTACAGAGGATAAAGGATGTGCAGATCTCAAAGAAAAAGTGGCAGTAGGAATACTCAATGAAGCAATCTGGCACATAGACAAGGCCTGTAGTAAAGGTTGATTTACTCCTTTTAAAGTCACTCTCTTCAGTCACCTGTCTGAAGCTTTGGGAAATGTTGTTTTGATCTAAAGCTTGATTAGTGTACAACCACTTTTATCTAAGACAGTAATGCCGGGTTTGTTTATCCAAACTGCAGATTAACAAGGTCAAAGATGCAGACACACTATACACTGTGTATGTAAATCTTACCAGTTTTACACGTGAAACCTTTCCATTCTCACCTGTCAAGGCAACACTGTACAAATGTGACTAAACTGCTTTCAGAGCCAGGCCACACCTCAAAGAAGTGCAGTTGCTGGTTCCAGAGGCCCACATCAACAGCCTGTGGATGATGGCTTGCCAGGCTTGTGTCTGGCCGCTGATGGGGACTGCAGGTTACATTCTGACCAGTCCAGTACAGCTTAGCTATGGGTGTGTTCATCCTGTACACGCAACTGGAAGGAACTCAGCTTGGGCTGGGCACTCTCTGAGGGATGACCCAGTTCTGTTCCTGGGAACCTGAACATTACTTACCACACATCTTTGGAAATGGCATAATGACTGCTAGTATACAGATGAGAGCCACAGGAAGTACACTTGAACATCTGGGAGCAAAGATTGCAAAAATAGAACGTTTTAAAAATATGAAAGGTAGACCAAAAATTCAGGACAAATTAAACTGCTTTCCAGAAGTTATTTCATTTTTTTTTCCCCTTTGCATTACTTGTGTTGGTTTTAGTAACACAGTACTTTTTTTCTCAGAGATAATACAGTAATGCAGGAAGACGAAGGCTGCAAGACAGGGGAAGCCACTGCATCACTTCTCCATTTCAAGCCCTCTTCCTGAAACAAACTATGCCAATGGAATGTGTGACACAGCATGAAGTACATGCTCACTGTATCCAATTGCCAGAAGTGGTTTCTGTTGTAGAGAGGAGAGGACAACATCTGAAAACTGGAGCTGCTAATTCTATAGCACACCTTTTTTGTTCTACACCTGTAAAACCAACTGGTCAAAGTCTGTCAGGAAAGAAAATCTACCAAAAATAAAGGAAAAGATTCTTTCTTCAATCAAAAGAAAAATTTAAAAAACAAAGAAAGAGAAAGAGCTCAGTGGATGAAAGGTAAGTCATGAAGCTATCAATAAGAGAGAGTATATAAAATAGATATAGGAAATCAACTATAATTTTAAAATGCTTGAAAATTAAAGATGAAACAAAAGTACAGAATGAAATTTGTGTGGGGAAAGGAAATCCAGTAAAGATTTTGGAAACTAGAGGAAAAACAGTTACATGCAAAATGAATGAGGGACAAAAAGCAGAATCATAAAACAGTCACTTCAAAATGACAGTGAGTTATGAATATTTTCTAAAAAGCTGTTTCAACATACAAATGTATGCACCACAGTGTGAAATAACTAATTACACATAGAGCTAAAGTGTAAGTCTCCAACATCCTTATCCCTGCACTGACTTTCCAGAGCTAAACAAAGTAAAGAAGTTCTTTACTTGGTAGGAATAATCCAAACCTTAAGAAATCCTACAAAACATTATACTATTATAACATAGTAAAATTAGATTGCACAGCAGAACATAAAAAAAATATTTTAAACAGTATCAGTTTAAGCTCCACCAAAAAATTTACAAATTCAAGCTTTAGAAGATTAAGTAAATGGCATATATGTCTAAAAATAAATGTTAAAGAAAAATATTTTAATACTTGTTTTGTATGTTTTCTGTAGCATTTAAAATTATTTTAAAATGCTTAATCAACAACAGAACAGAGTTGAAACTGATTCAAATCAAAGTACTTTAAATGTAATGATATATAAATGGTTTTCATTAATTAGAGATGTGGAAAAAATATAACAGTGAAAATGATGCATTATTTGTTAGCTTTATGCCAAAAGGATTGTATTCAGGGAATGTAATTTCCACCACACTACTTCTAAGCTATTGCCATTGTTAGGAAGGCCAATATGTCTAAAGGACAGCTTTTCTTCTACAAAAATAAGAAATTAAATATGCCTAATAATATGCCTACTCAGTATTCATGACATGATCTTTATTTGAAACAGTTTTCACTATAAATTGTGGTGTATATCCAATTTTCTGTTCATTATAGTAACAGTTAAGTCTAAATACTTAACCTTAATGACGCCTGGTAGCAAATTTCAAATTTACCAAAAAATGGCAGTCTTGAGTCCTTATATACTAGATATCAGAATGTTATAACCTTTACCAGAAGCACAGAATAAAGATTCATTGGAGTCTTCCACATAGTCCAGACTTTCATCTGCATGATCATGAAAAAAATAACAAAGCAGCAGGACAAAATGTGGAAAAAGTAAATTATGCTTAAATCTGCAGATACAAAACTTGCAGAGAATAATGAAGTTGCGGCAGAACTTCAGCATAGCCCAATGTTTTATAAGATTGAAAGAATGCTTATTGTGCTTCAGTTAAGAAGTGGATTTCATTATTCAAATTTCATTCAATTAAGAAGTGGGAAATGTGGGTTTTCAACTCAGCAAGCTTATATAGCGCTTTGATGGGACATAATACTTCGACTTTTTTTGAGACTATTAACTTACATTCAAATGAAAACAAAGGTTGCCCAAAAGACGTACATCTCAAATTCAGAATAATGTGACAATAAATATCTTTCACATCACAATGCACAAGTTACATACTGCATCAGGAAATGCACACCCTACTTCTTTTTTGACAATGGATGGACAGGAGTTAGAACAGACTTAGAGAACTATGCATGCTTGATTAGAATTTTCTGCTAGTCCTGCATGCTGAAGCTTCTTTTCAGCTCTGAAAGAAGATGGCAGAATGACCCTCCTAACTGTACGTCCATGTTCACTGCAAATGAAAAAAAGAGTATCAGTCCAACCATGGTAATTTACAGAGGAAAAAAAAAAAAGCTATCTGAAAAGTTCTCTTAAAACTGAATGAGCAAAATACGGCCGTAACTTCTGTCCTGACTGAATACTGATTAAGTGCAACTTGTCTGACAGGTAATAGTTACATGCTGCTCAGGCCCAAGAATATCTAGGATGTATTGGAAAGAGAAGGAATCAAAACCAGGAAACCCTCATACATACAACAGGCAGGGATATATATACACTTATTACATCTAACTACAAATTCTTAATAGAAATAAACTTACCATACTCAAAGCCAGCAAAAATTATTTATTTACTGATGCAAGGCATATTTCACTGTAAAAATTGAATTTATGTGTTTATTCTCCCTTCTATTTCTCTCATTCAAGGAGCCATCGGTTACACCACTAATAGGGTGGTAATTTGCAGCACTATTTGAATCACTCAGTCCAACTGACAGGAGACTTATTCCTGAGTCCCAGCCTAACAGAAACTTGCCCCCTTATATTGGCAATTATCTTCACCTCAGTTATTGCCATCTACAACCATTGTGTACTCCAGGATTAACTAATCCTGAATCCTGCCCCGCAACAGAGTAATACTCACTCCTCGCCTCCTACCAGCTACATGTTTATGTCTTTCAATTCTTAGGACTTTTAGTAAGAAATCCTGTTCCACCACTACTCTAACTTTGGCTAAAGCTCAAAACTTTATGCCTCTCAGGGGCATTTCACAAAACACTCAGTGCTTACAACACTCCAGATTAAATTATCATTGTAAATGTCTACAAGTTGTCTAAATTAGTTTTATTAGTAACATCCACTCTACATCTTCAGGTTTTCATATCCATTAGCCTGAAATCTTTAAATATTACACCTTCTGCCTGATGATTTGGTGAATATGAACTCACTGTTCCTGAAGTGTGAATGTCATCCCTTTTCTGATACTGACCTCAGGCATTTCTCACTCCTTTCTGCAAGAAAAACAGATTAGCCAAGTTGCTACAAGTCCTGACACCTGTACAATTCTTAATTCTCCCAAGCACCAGCCAAGCCTACCTTCTCCACAGACTCTCCAAATCCCATATCATTCCTCCTTACCAAATCAAACATGAGACAATGACTAAGAAACACCACTTGCGACCAGTGCTCAGAATGACCCAACACTCTTCAACACTTCAGGCTTTATGTCTGCACTGATGCCCCAGGCTTCCCTGACTTTCCATTTATTTATCTCTCTTTCCTCCCACAGTACTTCTTCCTTTCCCAAATTCATTGAATCATAGAATATCCTGAGCTGAAAGGGTTACACAAGGATTACCAAAGTCAAACTCCTGGCCCTGCAAAGGAGCACACCAAGAATCGCACCATGGGCTTGAGAGTGTTGTCCAACCACTTACATCAGACTTAGTGCCCTAACCACTTCCCTGGGGAGCCCGTGCCAGTTTTCAGCAACTCTCAGGGTGAAAAAATCTTTTCCTAATATACAACCAAAACCTCCACATCTTCATGCTGTTCCCGCAGGCCCTTCACTAGTCACCAGAAAGAAATCGCCCCCCCTCCACTTCCCATGGAAGCTGCCGACTGCTGTGAGGTCTCCCTCCAGTCTGAACAAGCCAAGTGACCTGAGCTGTTCTTCATGTGACATCCCCTATAGACCTTTTACCATCTTTACAGCCGCCCTTTAGACGTTTTCTGACATTTCTAATGATTTCCCTGAGCTTTCCCCATGATGTCTCTTACTTCCTGTAGTTTTCCAAACTATCTTTCCGACCTTCGACAACAAAGGCCCAGGGCCCTTCTCTGGGGGCGTGGGGGAAACTTTCTGGCTCTCCTTGCGAGAGGCCCTACGGAAAGGTCCCGTAAAGCCACCGCATCCCCTGAGAAAGGCGAGAACGCCACAAAGTGCGGAGGCCCGAGGAAAGCGAAGCTATTTCGGACGGGCACCAGGGGCACCTTGCGCATGTTTTTAAATCCGGGCCTCCGGCGCGGCTGCGTGACCCCCGCCGCCCACCCGCGGGGCCGCTGCCGCTCCCCTCCCCGCGGCTCGGCCCTTCCGCACGAGAACGCGGTCCTGCCGTCCTTCCTGGGCGGCCCACGGGGGACAGGAGAGCCGGGGACTCGGGATCGCCAGCGCCTCCCAGCCGGGGGGGAAAGGGGAGGGCAGAGAGCGGGGAGCCAGCGCGCGGGCCCCCCGCGACCCCCGGGCGACCGGTGACGAGCGCCGCCAGCGGCGGCCGCCCATTGGCTGTCGCGCGGGGGGAGAGCGGCCAATCAGGGCCGGGCGCGGAGCGGTGCAGCGCTCGCCCTCGCCTCGCCCGGCGGCCCCGCGCGCGGGGGGCGGGGTCACGTGACGCAGTGTTTACATCCTCTCAGCTGTCGGGCCCCGCCTCCCTCGTCCCGTCCCGTCTCATCCCATCCCGTCCCGTCCCATCCCGTCCTGTCCCTCGCACCGGCACCGGCCCCCGAACCGACTGCGCACCCCTGGCCCGCGGCCGCCCAGCTCCCCCCTCCACTCGCTCGGCCGTTCGCCCGCGGCCGGCCGAAGAGCTCTCCTGCCTGCAGTTCTTGCGCCCACCCCCGCCCCCCCAAGGTGGGTCTCGCCAGTGCCGCCTAGCGCAGGGTCCTGGGCCCGCTGTGGAACGGGTGAGTGTCCCGCACTGTGGGGGAGCGGGCAGAACCGCGCTCCGGCCGCGCTGTGCGGCGCAGAGGCCCCGTCGGACGGCTGGGACGGTGGGTTGGGGAGGGGGAGAATGCGGCCCTCCGGCCCCTGCCCTTCGCTGGCTCCCCGGGCGCTCCGATCCCCATTGTCCGCGGGCCCCGCACGCAGGCGCCGGGGAAGGGGGATGGGGGGGGGGGGGGGGGCGGTTGTTTTCGTGCAGCCGGGACAGGGCGAGGGCTCGCCTGGGGGACGGACAGGACGGGCTCTGTGCGTACGCCCTTGGCAGCCTCTTCTTCTTCTTCCTCCTCCTCCTCCTCCTCCTTCTTTGCCCGACCCTTGCCACCCCTCGCGCCGTCTGCATAATAAATAATCTCTGGCCCAAAACGGGTTGGAAGGAAGAGAGGTGGTTTGTGTAGCTGCCGCGGGCCTGAGCAGCTGTGAGAGGACAAGAGAGAAGGTTCCAGCCTCGAGATCCAGGCGGGTGATGGTGGTACAGGCAAGGTGAGGGCAGCGCTTGTCCCCCGCTGCGGCTCAGCGCCCTGCCTCCCCTCTCCCCCATGACGGCTGTGCGTTTGCTTTTTGCCTTTGAAAAATGCAGTGAGAAGGGGAGCCTGCGTTTTGGGGGATTTGTTTGGGCTTGGTTTGTTTGGTAGGCTGTTTTTTTCGCTGTCGAGTCTTTAAAACCTCGGGGGCTTGTGGGGGCTGCGTCTTCCAGGCCGAGGCGTCGTTGAGTGGTGTGTGATACAACGTTTCATATTGTTTCAAGAAAGACCCGTGGGCTAATGAGGGGTGTTTCTTGTTTTGGTAGCGGAGGACGTGGTGCGGCTGCAGCGAGCGGAAGATACTTTGTTTACATAAATAAAGTGTGTGAAATGTACGATAACTTCGCTTTTCTCCTGCAAGCCAGAGTGAATCAGTCGGTGAGCATTCCTGGCGGCAGCCGCCGGGGGAAAAGGAGAAGGCTGCCTGTGCCCCCCGCTTTGCCATAAACGCACATTTTGTCTGTGTTTGTATTGTGGTCTCTGTTTTGGCTGAAAGAAGAGTAAGGGGAGGAGCAGCAACTGGCCCCGGGGCTGCCACCTCCTCCCGTCTGTTTTCTTTGTTGTTATCTGCTTGAGGAGGCGTCCTAGGGTCACGTCTGTAGCTGAGCTGCGGTCTGCGGTGTTAATGCATTCCTCTTGGTCCCGAAACCTCGGGCCACCTTCTGCAGTGCATGTGCGGGTCTCGTCTGCCCTCCGTCCGTCGTCCTCCCCCCTTGCCTCGGCAGATGTCAGCGGCTCGCTCTGAAGTTGCAGGAAAGGGAGTGGAGGGGAGGGCAGAGGGGGAAGGAATCTTGGCATTTATTTGATACTCGGTCAGGAGCCTGGGCCTGCTTTGTGCAGCTCTGTCATTAAAAAACAAAACTAACAACAACAACAAAAAACCCCACCACAATCCCCCCCCCCCCCCCCCCGAAAAACAACAACAACAAAAATGGAAACAAACACCTAAGTTGGAAGGGTGTGGGGATGTCTGTTTGAAAATAAATTCTTTATGAAAGTAGTAAACTGCTCCACTCTGTGAAAAATGCTTGTGTCCTTGCAGTATGTGCCAGTGCCAACATAGTTAGTTTTCTCCTAGGGGTATTTTTTTTTTTTTACTCCTGTCAAGCAATAAGTCAAGCACAGCTGAACTGCAGGCTTTAGAAAAATGGTAAGGTTTCTTCTCATAAGGAGCAGCAAACGTTGAGACACACAAAAAATACCCAGAATAAGGCTAGTCAGCGTTTCAGCAAATTAATGAAGATACCCAACTCCTCTTGACCATATGACCTCTGTGTTAGAGAGAATGCTTTTTAAGATGCAAGACACAAAACATCCACTGCTTAGTTAGTAAATTACAATGATGTGTGGTGAGAATGACTTTGCAATCTTAATCCATTATGCTTGGAAATTAATCATAATGTGTGATATGCTTTTTTTCCCCCCCGACAGGACCATTACCTTACTCTGGGCAGACGATCTCTGGAAGAAATCAGGCTTGGATAAATGGAGCTGTCTTCTACAGAACTCCTGCCTGATTTGTTGGAAAAGTTTGAAAAGTATTTTGGATGTGTAGGTGGAAAAAAACATGTGACAGATCTATTGGTATTTTAACTGACTTTGGGAGAATAAATATAATGATAGGAATGTTAGAAGTATGTGAGTGAGGTCAGAGAGCCACAATGAGGGCTTTGGAGATGGACACTTATCCAGATGTTCTTTACAACAGTCAGTGTCCCTCAGAAATGCCAGAAAATACAATTGGATGTTGTTGGGAGGTCTGCAGTGGGGAGAATATAATGAAATCGCAGAAACAGAAAAAAGTATGTAATACTGAACAGTTCTGGATGGCCAAATTTTATCACTGTGTCTCTGCAGGGTTAGGGTCCTTCTCTGCATAATCTCTGATCTTCACTCGAGGATTCTTGTAAAAATCTTCCTGCCTCTCTTATTGGTCTTCTCTCTGGATTTTCTTAATCTGTGTCATGACTTGCTTTAGATATGTGACTGGCCAGTTTTAATTTTGCAGTATTCTATTTATAAATTATAAAATGTTGCCATTTTTTATAACCATAATCTTGGTAGTTTGGTGGTTTTTATTGTTTAGTCTTCTGCTTGCCTGTCAGTGACTGCCCCAACCTGCAGCTCCTTTTTGAAGAGCCATCTGCCTAGTAGAAGACCTAAGAATAGGACCTCAGTGTCAGGTGTGTATTGTAGTTTTCCATGCCTACGCTGGACCGTACCAGAGCAGTCACTTGGTGTGTTTCTGTAAACTTGAAGCACTTTGAGATGGGAAGTGGGTATTCTGAAGCTAAAGGTAGGCTTCTGATGCATGATACCAGTGCAGGTAGAAGTCTTAAGGTAAATTTAAAAGACATTAGCACAAATGTCTTTCAATGATAAAAGACATTAGCATAAAATTCCTACTGCAAGACATTGCAGTGAATGGTTCTTGTTTTTTTCCTTCCAGAACCAGGCAGTAAAATTTCCCCATGCAGTGTCTCAGAAAGGTTTATGCCAGGAGTTTTAAAAGTTCCCCAGAACAAATATATTAAAAGCAGTTCTGAAATATTAAGCATTATGGTAATGCTCATGCCAGTCTTAGGTGCATGGAGAGAAACACCTGAGAATACAGTAATTTTGTTCTGGATGAGAGGTGTTTTTACATGTACCTGTTCTTGACATTTCCTGCTTTGCTCCCATTTTTAGTAGGAATGTCAGAGAGATCTGCTATTCTACCCTGCTGAACTGAAAGTGATGTTCTGTAGCTAATGATTAATTAGCTCGCTGTGTAAGAAAAGTGCCTTGAAGTCTCCAGCACTTGGCACTCTTGAATGCAGTTTAATATAATCTCATTTATTTTACCTATTTAGAATGTAAACTCCTCAAAGCAAAAGTGGGTAGAATGTATGTGCAATTATGCTTTGCAAATGAATGATCAGGAATGTGACTGGCCTAAGGCACTCCAGGAATCTTCCAGTAGGGTCAGAAGTTGATCTGCATGCTTCATCCTCTCCAACCAACAAGTGTGGATTTTTTGGATGGAGAATTCTTTTAATGTATCTACTTTGCAGAACTGTGTTCACGCTGTTCTGCTTCATGATTTATGGAGTTATAGGGACTGAAGTGTGGTAGTTATATCAAATATTATGGGTATAATTACATGATAGCATGAGGAAATATCTACTGTGCTCCAGTTCCTTTGGGACTTATTTGTATGCACTGGATGTTAATGAAAGCCTTCAGGCCTCCTGCATGCAAGCACTTAAAGCAGTTTCTGCTGCTGTGTTATTTAAGAAATTTGGGCTGAACTTCTGGTCCTTGAAGAAAGGATAGCTATAGCAGCTCAGGGTGCAGAATATAATTTTTTGCAGAACTGAAAGATAGCTAACTGGCATTCAGAAGAGTGTGTTGGTTTTCTGTCCTTTTTGTCCTGGTATGTCATGACTACTTTATGTTTCAGAGAAAGTGTTGCAAAGTTGACAGTGATGTTAACCTCAAGGAGCTTGGAATACTGATGGAATGTATGTGTGTGGACTCTTGCTGAGTCTACTTCTAAAATCAGAAGCTTATGGGAAATGTTGAAAGTAAGAAGTAAAAGTAAACTGTAACCAAAAATGTCTTTAAAAATGGCAGTTAGTCCAAGGAAACTTATTTTTGAAAAAAGGAAAAGTATTGAAACCTGTAGGATTGGAAACAGGTCTGGAGAACAACTGTAAGGTCTTTATCACTTATAAATTGTGACTACAGTTGGTATGTGTCATATTTCTCAATTAATTTTAGCAGTCCTTTAAATTGAAGCACAGAAGTATAAATTGTCCCTTATTGTGGGGAAAAGACAGTGGTTTAGAGGTCATTACAGAGCACTTAAACAAAAAAAAAAGACAAACTCCACAGCCCTAAAGGAGATTAGGTGTGACATCAGGGGTCACCATGGGAACTCACAGACTACAGATTCTGGTGTATTCTCATAAGGTGAAGTCCTAGAGTGGGAAATTACTGTGGAACTCTTCTTAGACGGGCTGTCTTGGGGCAGAAAAATACTTGCTTAGAAAGTATTTTTTTAGAAAATGGACTTAATGAAGGCTAGTTTTGGAACTCTGGCTTTGTTTTGTTAATGTTTGGTGAAGAAAGGATGTAAAGATCTTGCTTTTACAAGTGCAGAGTATTGACCTCCATGAGTTGCAGGCCATTGGAGGTTTAAGATACTGAGTGTTAAGGTGATGTATCAGGTGAGGTTTGGAATGCCTCTCAAGTATTGCATTTCACTTGATTTTCCCAAAGCAGTATTTGCTCAGCATAGTTTGTTGCCAAACAAAGTTGTATTTGCTGTGTTTCTAGGGTGTAAAAGAGTACAAATGGAATTAATGTTGAAAAATTTGTTTGAGGAAACAATTTAGAATTTGAAAACAAAACCTTAAAATTAGGTTTAAAATGTAACAGGCTTTACATCAAGTAGTTTCATAGGGACATAAGATGTTTTGAATCCTGAATTAAAGACATTTATATGGAGGTGCTGTAGGACATCTGAGTTGTCAGCATGAGGCTGTTAGATATGAGAGGATTTTCTGAAGACCTACATTATTTTAAGTATTAAAAAAAAAATGAGAATGGTAGACAGGATAAATCTGAAGTAGAGTTAGCTGAGCAGTTAGAGAAGAAAGCCCTTGCTTTGGTTTCTGACATGTTTGCTTTACTGGAGATAGCTTGTGTTTAGAGACACATGTGCACAAAGAACATGTGGACAACCATTCTGTGGCAGTGTAGAGACTGTAAACAGGATCCCTGTTCTAAATGCTTTTAGAACCTGCTGATGACAGACTGGTTATGAGTCAGTGCCTTCAGGTTTGCTCTTCTGGTCTCTTTTGGCCAATGATGCTTTTATCTGATTGTTTTTGCAGTCCCAGCTGTTAGATTCCTTGCAAAGCAGTCTTAAGTCACACAGAGAGAGCAGCTCCTCTGACTTAGTTGCACATGAGCAAAGACAGGATGTGGGTGGAAGAGTTTTCTGTTTTATTTAGCACTAATTGTTGCTGTAGCACCAGCCAAGTAGCCAATAGTTAGCATGAGCACCTAAAATAGCACTGTGTTTGAGCACTAGAGTCACATCAAAAGTACCAGAAACTTGCTGTTTTTATTACAAAACCTTTGCGTGATTTCTAAATAGGTAAGTCTTATTAAAGCTGTCAGTAATCATAATTATTTCTTCCTTTTTTTTAACAATTGATTTGTTAAAAGTTTTAAGTGATAGGTGCATATTTCTAATGGCAAATTAAGCAATCTTGAAAACTATTTTCAGGATGAATAGTGTCAACTTTGTAATACTGGATAATGTTCCTCCAGGAGGGATCTGTCACTGGGAAGATTTTTTTTTTTCCCAGCTGATGTCTACAAATGTCATTTTAGATTTAGTGGTAAGAGTTAGAGTCAAACCAGAGTTGTTCTAAAATACTAGTTTAAGATGTAGTGAAACGCAGTATGCAGTAATATTGTAGATGCAAAAGGAATGTAACTATTAAAAACTTGTATTGGCACCATCCTTTAAGCAAAACAAATAGAATTGGTTATGAGCTGTCTTCAGGAATGAAAGGGAACTAGATTTCAAAGAGATCATCTCAGAGGTGACATACCCCGATTATTTGTTCATATTTTAAAAAAGACAATTCTGCCTCTCCAAAGGGAGATTTCTGTATCAATGTGTGGTTTTTGTAAGTGAAGTGATAGTAATTGGGATTGTTTATAGTAATAGTCAGCTGGTGAATCACAGTCAGCAATTGATAAGCCTGTGGCATCGGTGTTCCAAACGAAGAGCTTGGTTCCTGTAAGTGGTTGTTTTCACATTGAAAGAGGAATTAGGACTGTGTGGATGGCTGAAAATGAGGAGTGATTACTATTTAGAGAATTTTTTCTTTCTAATGCAAGTGTTTTTAGTAGATATTTGAGAACTACTATGTGTTTTTCTTGACATATAAAAGAAAAAGCCAAATAATACGACTCAACCCAGTCAGATGATTGTGCTGTTATATCATGGTCTGTATATCAGAGTTTTTTAAAAAAGAGGTGATTGTGGGAACCACTATCCTTCTAATCATATTTTCATAACAGTGATTTTTGTTTGAAAGGTATGTGTGAAGTGAATGCAAGTCCGCCCTGCTGAAAGACTGAACTCCAAAGCAGTTGCTAAAAGAGATGCTTAATTTTGACAGGTGGTTAATAGTTCTGTAGTACTAATAACTTCAAGTAATCAGGAATGCTGTATTTCTACTGGTGCATCAGTTTGCCATCACAGGATTTGATTTTTGTTTGAAAATCTTTGCTTGAGACTCATGAAGTTCTTGTTTACTCTTACAGTTCTTGTTGGATTCTGGTGGAATTCTGCCTCTTCTGCTAGGCACGTGATCCTGCTCTTTATCTGCAAAACTGTTTCCTTTACCCTTCTGAGAATGAACTGTGGTTTTTCTTCCATTCAGTGTAGTCCAGTTTGTTAAGCTTTGCTGTGTTCTTCCTTCAAGAAACTCTAAATTGGGCATTATTGTGGTCAGAGGGTCAGTGAATTTGGAAGGACATAAAAAATTCGAGCTGCTGAGTTTCTTTGACTTCTGCTGAGCTGACATCTGCAGTATTATAAAATCCCATAGGCCTTAGTCTCTCTTTATTTGCTTCAGTTAATTATGCATTCATCATGACTAAGACTCATTACTGCCAAGTTTCCTGAGATTCTGTGATGTTTTCTGAAGTAATTCAGTTGTCAAAAAAAGTCAGTGTAAAATTTGACTTCTTCGTTCTGGCATGCTCTGGAGAAACTGGAGTTGTCCATGATACAACTACATCAGGTTGTGTGAGTGTAGCAGCCTCTTGTGTTATATCTGTAAACTACACTTCTGGTGAAAACCTTGTGCTTTGTATTACTGAAAAAAAACCCCTGATATGGTAAGATTGTGGGAATGATAATTATCTTGAGCTGTGCACAGCTGCTATATAGGCAATAATAAAAGGTTCTCAACTTCCATTTCTTGCTGAAGTATTTGCATGAATATTTTGGAATGCTCCAAGCTTTCACAAATGCTCCAAATCCCTTCCAGACGACATCTGTCATTGTTGGTACTGTAAGTAAATTATTACTTTGGAGCCACATTTACAGTAGTACTTGAGTCATACCTGAAGACAAAGAAAACCAATAATTCAGAAACATTCTCAAGTTAAAATGTGCTTATGTATTTTGGTGTGTGCTTTTAAAGAAGGCCTGTGAGGAGCTTTGTTCAAGTATTTCTAGTTTTTAGTTTAGGTGTCCATGGCCTTAGGTCCAGTGAGTTACACACTCAGAATCATAAGGTTGGAAGAAGTCTTCAAGATCATTGAGTCCAACCCAGCCCTAACACCTCAATTAAACGATAGCACCGAGTGCCGCATGCAGTCCTATTTTAAACACATCCAGGGATGGTGACTCCACCACCTCCCCGGGCAAGCCATTCCAGCGCTTTATCACTCTTTCAGTACTTTATCACTCTTTCTGTAAAAAAAACTTTTTTGCTAATATCCAACCTAAATTTCCATTGCTGCAGCTTAAGACTGTCCTCTCATTCTGTCAGTTGCTGCCAGTTGTGAGGCTAAGCACATATTCTCAGTAGCAAGCAAATACATGTATTCAGCATGTGTATATATATAATTTTCCACCACACCAACACTGGAGACAGCACTAATGCAAGAACAAACAGCACCAATAGCCTCATCCTGTTACTCTTTCTGGACGGCTAAGCTGAGTGTCTGCAAACACATATGTGTGTAAATACGAATCTTTCCAGTTAGTATGTTTAGGCATTCATTCTACCCTGGAGCTCTTTGGTCTGTTTATGCCCCATTGCCTCTTACACATGTGCACATGCTCAGCTGCCAATCCCAAACACCACAGATTCTCCAGCGGCTCACCTTGGACCCCTCTTTGTTCTTCCAGCAGCCAGCTCTCTCAGCTGCCTCAGCCAGTGTGTCCTGTCCCAGTTCCAAGGTCACTCTGCCAGTTTGCTGGCCAGTCCAAGCTTGGTACTCCATGTGATTACACCTGGACCTGCAGAAGCTCGCACCCTGCTTTGCTGACACCACAGACCCACCAGTCCTTGTGACCTGTGGTCTGACTCCATGTCTTGTAGATGCACGTGGGAACCAAACAGAGGCCCAAGAAAGAATTACAAAAGGAATTTAACAGTCCAACAGGATAGGCACAGCTGGACGCACATACTGACCTGCAGCCTGCTTCCAGGCAACCTATCCCTCTTGTCACCAAAGCCCTGGCTTTCCCAGGCTTGTTTCTCCCCTAGTCACTGTGATTTTTCTCTTTCCCCACTTCTGGTTCCTCCCCCAAGTATCTCCTCACAGGACCTGTGCCTTTCCCAAGTCCCTTTCCCCTGCAATCCATGGTAACTTTCGTAGCTCTCTAAGTGTCACACCTTTGGATCTGAGAAATGCCTTGGAGATAGTGGTGGTGAGAGTGTGGAGGGAGTGGATGGTAGCCTAGGTCAGGGTATTAATGTATGTTTCCCCCACTTGTAAGTGAACCCCTGCTCCTTTGTGTGCGGAATGGTTTTCTGTCGCATAACCCAGCAAGGTTAACTTGGATATGTGCAGGCAAGTAATCTGTTTAATCATTTGCAAGCCCTGTAGAAAATTTAAGGTAGAAAGTACTGACTGGCCATAGAGGTGTAAATTAGTGATACTGTTACAAAAACAATAATTTGAAACATTACCTCAAAGTAGGGAGAATAATATTTGAATGAATCTTTGTGAAAAAGACTTTGATAGCAGTATTAATGATGTAAACTTTTACATTGTAAACTAAAGTGTTGGGGTTTTTTGTTGTGGGTTTGGTTTTTTTGGGGGGGGTGTTTGGTTTTGTTTTTTTGTTTGTGTTTGGTTTTGGTGTGGTTTTTTTTTTATTTTCTGGATGACTAGAGACTTTTTGGTAGAGTTTTAATAGAGATTTAGTTTGCACTTGGTTCATATGTTTTGAAATTTTTGGTGAATCATCACTTTCTTTTGGTTAGAAACATGAAAGGAATGTTGATCTCTGTTTTATATAAAGTAAGAATTGAAAATCATAAGTAATAGAGATTTATGGAGAAAGTCACATCATTTTAGGTTGTGCTGTTCATGGATTTATGGTATGTGTGGAGACTGAGACAAATTATGATATAGATCCTTAAAGTCTAAAGCTTTTGGATATGCAGGATTTGGGGATTAAAAAGAAGGAAGTGGGGTAGATATCTACTGCTTTCTTCAACAAGATAAAGCTAAGTCAATGTGCAAGTATTAGTAAACAAGTTATGATTGAAAAAAATGGTGGTTCCAGTGTGATGTTTCTGGAAGATTGCATCAGTGAAAGAATTTTGTTCCAAGGTTCTGAGGAAGAGAAGCAGGAAACAAGAATAGACTTTACTCATTCTTCCCTCTTGAGAATTACAGAACTATAATAAAAGAAGTTCTCAAAACATAATGTTGTATGGCTCTATACAGTTTTAAGAATCAAGCAAAGAAGAATTGGGATTTGTTTTTTCCTTAAATTGTATTTATTTAGCCTTTCATAAGAACAGGATACATAATAAATAAAAGTTGAGATTCTCAGGCTGTGAAAGTAAACATCATGATAACACAGCATTTAAGTTATTATTTGCTGATTATTGTGTACTATTTTGAAGCTTTTACATACACTTCTGAAGATTAGAAACTAAAAAATTTTCGTGTACTTGGAGGTTGGTAAAGTTGGTTGATATTTTTGGTTTTTAATTGGGCCCTTTCTTGGTTTGTTTTTGTTTGGGGTTTCTTTTTTTTTTTTTTTTTTTTTTTTTTTTTTTTTTTTTTTTTTTTTTTTTTTTTTTTTGGTAGAGACTGAAGTAAATGCATTGCTTCAAGATGAGGTTTCAAGTGTCAGGAATGCAACTATCTTCTATTTTTACACTTGACCTCATTTCTATTTTCTTTTGCTAAAGGCAATGGGCATATGTTGTTCTGTTGCTGCTAGAAGTGAGTTATTTAAGTAACTTGAAATGTTTATGTGGAATAAATTTTTTTAACTTTAGTACTGGCTGAAATAGTGAAAATTTTGTCATGGGGCACATTTTGCCTAGTCAAATTTACATGAAGTGTGACTTGATCTGCTTAAGAACTATAACTTTTATGGTAAAAAGTTAGGAAAATATGCTTCTGTTCTTGTACAAAACCTGCTTTGTACTTCATTGTAAAAGAGGATTTTCCTTCCCCTTCCCCCAGTTGTTACTGGTTACTTCCTTAAGGTTACTCCAAGTTAAGGAGCATCATTTTTATGTTCCCGTCACCTGAGTTATTAACCATCCTCTTTCATGATGAGAAACAAGTTTTGTTTTAAAAATGTTGACTATTTCACTTATTCTTTATATATTAAGGTATCTTAGATGGAAAGTGATCACAATATTAAAATTTGCAGAAATTTTTTTGTCACTTTTATTCCTTTTGCCTTTTCAGACTAAACAGAATTAGATCTAACAGAACCAGTTCTTTTTACACATCAATCTGCAGCTCTTTTGATTCTTAACATTTGCCTGTTATGTCTTATATGAACCTGCTTGAAATGAATACTCTTTGTTAAATATCCTTCCACAAAGCTGTGTATTGTGGTAATTAGTTTTGCAGCCTGGTCACTCTGTAGCTCACTAATTTGTGAAATATGTGCACAGACAGCAATTTCTGATATGCAAAACAGGTGCATGAGACAGGCTTAGTGAATATCAGACATCTGTATGTATGAAACATCATTGATTCAGTCTCTCATGGAATCCTGATATTGTTCACTAATAGCAGTGAACAAACTGCTATTACCTGGTACCTCCTATTTCTGTGGGTCTGTTAGGCCCTCAAAAGGAGCTTTTCATCTTTCCCCTTTCTCCCAACCAGTCTGTCAAAAAGCTCTTTGGATAGTTTGTCCTGGACAAACTAAAAATAGTTGTGGCCTGAGAATAGACAGAGCTGTAGGCACACCTCTCAGGAGCTGAGACCTTTACAAAATGTGCTGGAAGAGGACTGCCAGGTTCTGTCATTGACACTGGTATCAGAGGAAGGATAGGGGATCTTCTGCATGTTAGACATTGGGTTAAACTGATATCCTTTGCTTAGGAGATCTTTAATGAAACTTTGAAAGGTCACTAAATCATAGACTCCCCAGAGAGGAGAGCATTTTGTGCATTGCCTTACAACTTAGCAACAGAAATATTTTCGACTGTTGTGGGTAGAGAAGCAGTATTAAATATTTTGATGTCTGAATTGATGGTACACTATATGGTACTCAGAACCAGGGCAAAGCTAGTGTTCATTCAGTCATAAAGGTATACATACAGCCTGTTGAGAGGTAATTACCGGTCTGCCTATAGCAATTAATGAGTCTGAAGGAGAAACTGCACCGGAAGCCTGAGAAGCTCAGCTTTACAAAAAAATTTTGGCTGCCCAGATTTTAAGGAATAAGGAGAGCTAAGTCAGGATGTGGGGTTAAACTGCACATTGAAATTTTAGTCCAGAAAATATGTAAGATTGTTTGCTTTGCTTTCTAATAAAAGGTAATGAATTTCCAAGCCTTTATTGCCATACCTGAGAACAGGAATGGCATACAGAACTATGTATAGAAACATGTTCCTTTCAGCATTCAGTCCTTGGTATGGTGTGAAGAGGGTAGGTAGAATTTCAGATGAGAAGAACGAATTAAGCACAAGAGACAGCATAGACCAAAAGAGGAATGTCTCCTAGTTCAAAGAAGAGAGAAAAACAATCAAACACAGAAACAGCTAACAAAATTCTGTTGATTTATATTTTTTTACTGAAGTTCCTGTGAACTGTCTCAATATTAAAAAAAAAAAAAAAAGTTCAGTTGCCACTCAGCAAGTTAGTCCAAAATTATGCCCTTGTGTAGCTACCAAGGTTAAATTAATTTGATCATGTGCTTATATGCTTGTCACTGCTCATGCATTCATGGAGTTCCATAAGTTTCAGTATCTCCTTTGAGAAAAATGCAGTACCATGTCTGCTGTTCAGCATGTTCAGGTGAAGGGAGGTGGAGGAAGTGAGAGCAGGCACATACCTGGAATCTTGTATAAACAACTGTTGAAAGCTCAAACAGGAAGATCAGGGCTTAAGCTTACATCAGACTTGACAAACATTTTCTGCCCAAGTAGGTCAATGCAATTCAGGTTAAGTCAGTAGTTGTAGCTGTTTACATTCATTTGACTTAACACTAATCCTGTGGTCTATTTTTTGTTCCATTGCTATATTGCAAAGAACCTCGAAGTATGCCCTGTGGAGTGCACTGCACTGGAGAGCTGACTCTACTTGGTTTTGTACTTGTGTCTGTTTAACTTGAAGAGCTTCTTGAAGGGACCCACTGAACAGCAGTTTAGGAGTGAATGTTTTGAAGTAAGATTAGTCTAGGGTATAGACTTCAAAAACATGCAGTGTTTTCAATAGAGTTTTCCTTAATGCACCAATTTCCTTAATGCACCAAGAAGCATCATATATCCTAAAAACACCAGGTCATCTTCTTTCATAGCTGCTTGGAGTGACAAAACAAGTAGCTGTGGAGGAGAAGGTAGTTCTACTAGTTCGGTTTCCAAAGCATTTACACTTTTTGATGCCTTTAGTATCAGTTTAGCAACAAGGTATAAGTGTAAAAATTAAAAAAAAAATTAAAAAAAAAAAAAAAGTTAATGAAGGCTTCATTCCAAAATACCTCTGTGTCTCACATTTTATTCTTAATTTTGCAGTCACCTATTACAGCTGCTGCCAGCACATACTTCATGTTTTGGGTTTCTCCAGGCTTTGCTGGGTGAAAGTAATATTAGAATTATTCTTTTCCTTTTAGATCCTAATCAGGCATACTGTTTGTTTAAAAGCCCCTGCTGAAATCACAAGGTCAGCTCTGCAGTTCGAGGTTGAACTTGCTTGTGTGAGTCGCTATTATAATACCTGGGAGTAAAAGGGAAGCTAAACTGAAAATGGAGTCCTGTGGTTTTAGGAGTTATTGGATGGGATGATGACAGGCAAAACATGATCTTGAGTTCATAACAGCTCTAGGGGTGTCATGTACTGAGTGTGGACAGAAAGGAGTAGGTCTAATACTTGATTGGTAGCCTGGGGAACTTTAAATCTCTGCTGATTAGAGCTTTGTTGCTGAAGTTTGCCATGAGTAAACAGAAACTGTTAAATTGGCTGAAGTGTTTCAGGCCCATGTGTGCATTCATGATTAATTCACTTCTATTGCCAGTCACAGAACATTTCTTACTGGGGAAACCAAGCCATGGATTCCTAATATTAATGTGCAGCTCAGTGACTTCTTGTTGTCTTCTTGCTCTAAAAGGAAAGAGGGAAGTTTCGCCAAGCAAAATTATATTCTATGTATTAGTTTAAAGTAATGTATCACATGTCTGATACAGTGTTATGTTTGTCCAAGAGGATGTGTTAGTGAAAACAGTTGTAAGGAGACTGCAAATGCGGCTAATTCCATGTTTTATTCTGTTTTCTATTTTCCATTCTTTGAAACAAAGTAAGGATCAAATTAGTCAGCTCAAGTGGATTGTATTTCTGAGTAGTTATCTATATGGAGTCAGATTGTGTCAGTATTATAAGGTACTAAATTTTAAGATACTTGACGTTGTATGGATGTAGCAATGTCATTGAGGTTTTGTCAGGCAAATTAACTGGATATCTTGCTAGCACAGTATTTAAACTGTATTTAAGAGAGTGTGCAAGTCCTTAGTGGCCCAGGAAGTTAACTTGAAGTCCAAATACATTTGTAGAAATTCTGAAAAGTGCAAAAATTGTGTCTCTTTACAAGCTGGCAAAAAAACTTGGTCAACCTTATACCTTGTTACTAACTTCTCAGCTAAGAGTTTTGCATATCTTATAAAATAGTGAAGAATTAAAATACAATCAATTTGTCATCACCTCTTAGCCACATAGCCAAAAAATACATGTTTGATTAATGTGGCAATTTAAAAAGCAAAACAAAACAAACAAACAACAACAAAAACTAACAGAAATTATAATTATTTAAGGTGTTTCACTGAAATTGGTTACAAATTAGGTCAGAATTGGTGTTACACAGTTGTGTGGGTTGTTATGGAGATTGGAAAGTGTATTTCCATTTCATTTTTATTGTGAATATAAGAAACTTCAATATAGGGTTCCAGCAGAGATGAGAAATGAAGATTGTTTTAATTGCAGTTGCTTTTAATAAATGAATTAACTTTACCAAGACAATATTGGAATTTTGACTCTACACTATAATTTCTGTTGGTTTCTGTATTCCAGAGAATCCTAAGGCTAAAAGCAATAGCTGCATTTTGTTAACTTGACAAACCATCATTCTTGTGAAGTTGCTATACCTCTCAGTGTAACAGGCATCAGAATACTGCTTGTGCTCTTTGTGAACTGCATGAATTTCAGTTTTAATAGCAGGGAGCTTCACTGGATGTTTTTGGTGAGCATTCACCTGTTTAGAAGGTTTTATCATAGTATGCTCTGCTGTTTTTATCTTGGTCTTGGGTCAACTGTCACAAGGAAAATTTGATTAACTTGCCCTTTTTCTCCAGCTGCGCTAAAATGGTTTCTGAGATGTTTTCTTTTGTGTACTTAAAATATCTATCACCTCTGCTAGCAGTAGTAGTTTTACTTCAGAAGAAAAAGTTTATGAACCTAAAAGCATTGGAGGAAAGTGAACTATCAAAAAGTATTTCTCTGTAGTACAAGAGGCCACTTTTCATGAAAAGATCTATTTCTTTCACGTCCTAAGGCATTTTTTGTTTTTGAACAAAAAATACTTTACATTTGAGCAGCATTTTTGCCTACCTGTAGCTATAGAGTGCGGAGTAGAGCACTAATGAAAGCAAACCAAAATAAGATACCTAAAAAGCAAACACCATCACTGTCATCTGCCTAATGTTACCTTCTTCAGACAGAGGCAGTGTATCTAGAATGAGATGTAGCCTTCAACTGCACTGCTAAATAGCCATTTTTTTTGCTGTGTCTTATTCTTGAGAGGGCACTCCATTTCTTCTCTCCCCACTTCCCTCAATGTCATAGTGTTGACCACACCTTTTCTGTTCTTGCCTTTGAGATTTTGTGTGATAACTGTTATCGAAGCTGAGACACTTGGTGGGTGTCATCAGTAGAAAATCTTGTGATATGGCAATGACTTCAGCCATCATATAATGCCAAGAATACAAAATTACCAAATGCCTAAAATAATTCTGTTTGTGTTGTGAGTGCTGAAAAATAATAATAATAAAAAAGTTATTTGCAAGAAATAAATGTCATGTGAAAGGATTGAAAACCCTTTTTGATGGAAATGCTAAAGCTTTATGTTTTCCCATCAGTGGGCTCTGCATGTTTTCTGGTGCACTGCTGAATGGCGAACCAAGTTCTCCATCTGCTGGTGCGAGGTGGTGGATGCACCCCGCAGGAAGAGCTGAAAGCGGTATTCCAATTTCCAAATGTAGCAGCTGAATTTAGTCTTCAGGAAATTCAATACTTACCTTTGTGGTTTGAGTTAAATTTATTTCTAAACATATCTCAAGATAATAATGAACTTTTTAGTATGAAGGAAGGCAGAAACTATTGCTTTAGTCACTGTATTCTTTAACTTAAGTATTCAATCAAATTCAATTTGATTCATTGAACCTTCAGGTGTGGTGCAAGTGCAAACAAGTAGGGCTGGAATATTTTTATAAACTATACTTTAAAGAAGTGTCTCAGGTTTCATATTTTCTGTCTCAGTTGTCCTGTAATTTTTTCACAAGTAAAAAGATATATTCATTTGTGCAGTTGGACACATACCACAGTGTTCAGAAGTCTGGTTTTCCTACTTTAATAAAAGGTCTTGTTGCTGGATAATTGCACGTGGTGACTTTTTTACCTCTTTCCATTCCTAAGTGTCAGTGGGAATTGGTTTTCTTCAGAGAGAAGTACACAGCTGAATGGTGAGCAGTCATCATTTCACCTCTGATTCACCAGAGCTTTAACAGCTCTGAACATTCTACCTCCATCCCCAGTAAACTCCCCCCAGTTTATATACTGGTTATAATACCCTGTGGTATGGAATATCCCTCTGGCAGGTTCAGGTCAGCTGTACTGGCTGTGCTCCCTCCTGGTTTTTTGTGTGCCTGCTCACTGCAGAGTGTAGGAAATGGAAAACTCCTTGGCTTAGGGTAAACACTATGGAGCAACAACTAAAACTTCAGTGTGTTATCGACATTATTCTGATACTCACAGTTAACTCTATTAACCTAGAAATGGTGCATTAAACTTCCTGTTTTTCTGTCTCCTAGTCTTCTGTCGCTGTTTTACTGGCAATTCATGCAACATTAAAAATGTTAACGTCTGGATTTTGAGTTTAGTAATTCATAATGAAATAACTTCTGATAAAATACAGATCTGAAGGAATTATTTTGAAGTTAATATGACTTATTGCAGTATTCTGTGTAAAATTACATTTATGAGCTGGCAAGCTGTTAAGAATTTTTAGGTACTCCAGGAGTTTATTCCTCTAATGAAAATGGCAGGCTGTAGGAGGCACTCAGATACTTTTTGGGCTTTCCTGTTTTGATTCCGGACCAGAGCAATGTGCCATTGTATCTGCACAAATACAATACAAATGCTTTTGAGATGTTCACTTTTGAGTTTTCAGCTCAAAAGTGAACAACTGAAAAGCATCTCCTGGACATCATCCCTTACTGGCCTTTGTTTCCCCCATGGCATTATCTTAGAGCATGGAAACCAATTTTCTTTCAAAATTAGCTGTTGGTACGTGCCCCAGCTGCTGTTGGACACTTAGTTCTCAGGACAGGACTAGAGGTCATCCAAGGGCAGTTGCTATTCCATCCATGCCTCCTCAAATATATAAAATGGGTGATGGGTTCTTAGCACTGTAGTGTTTGCAGTGTCTAGCAAGTCACACAGCATAAGGGTTGCATAATGTAGACAGCCCATGTTGACCTATTGAGCTGATGTTTCTCAGTTCTGAGATAAAATCTGAGGGGCAGAATTTGGATTGAATGCTAGCTGTCCTGACTCTTAGTTCTGCTTCATAAAGTTACCCGGTGCTAACAATATTTCATCACCTGCTAATAGTTGTTAATTTCTTTGTCTTTTGAAACTCAAGTTATGTGAATATATCTGTTTTGCAGGATTCACTTGTGATGTCCTTCTGAAAAAACACCTGAAACTCCATTACATCCATATACTTTTGGGAAAACTCTCCTAATGTATTTTGCAAACTAATTGAATTACCACAGAAGTTCAGCATGGGAGGAGCTGTGAGTGCTGGAGAAGACAATGATGACTTAATCGATAACTTGAAAGAAGCTCAGTACATTCGCACTGAGAGTGTGGAGCAAGCCTTCAGAGCGATTGATCGTGGTGATTATTATCTGGAAGGATACAGGGACAATGCTTACAAAGACTTGGCCTGGAAGCATGGAAATATACATTTGTCAGCACCTTGCATTTATTCTGAAGTCATGGAAGCATTGAAACTTCAGCCTGGATTGTCTTTTCTAAATCTGGGTAGTGGAACCGGATACTTGAGTACAATGGTGGGATTAATATTAGGTAATTATTAATATTAGGTAACTTTATTCAATTATTAATTCAATTATTAATATTAGGTATTCAAATATTAATATTAGGTAGCTTTTATTCAAATTTAGTGGGTTTGCCTATTTTGCCATTTAGAAGAGAATGGCAAGCCCTTTAAAATGTTTTCTACTCTTACCTCTTTAACAATGACAGTACCATAGATAAGGCTGGCTCTTTGAGATGTGTTGTTAAAATATTGTATGTTATCTGCAAGCAGTTCACTGGTGCTGTAGTTTGGTGGCATTTCATGGCTATTTTGGAAGAGGCATTTCTTCCTGCATTCTGTAGTCTAAAATTCTCATTTGATAGGAAACAATCCTTATTTTTGTTTAGAAGGAAAAGGTAGGGTGGAACAGTGTTTGAAGACTAAAATTTTTATCTGCATTTGCACTTTCTTTGTGCCTTTACTGTATGTTGCTCTTTTGATCTTCAGTTTATGGAAAGAAAAATCTGAATTGTAAAGGCTAATTTCTCTTAATTGAAAAATAAATCTGTGTCAGTATGCAAACAGTTAATTTAAAACACATTTAATCACGTTTTTTAGTGAGAAAATTTGGGGCTGTAGACTGATGATACTCTTTAATCAGGTCTGTAGGTTTTCAAAAGAATTTTAACACATTAGCACTGTGTTTTTTCTTTTTTTCAAATACATTTCCTATATGAAAAAAGATGGAACTAAATATTATTGCCTAAATTAAATTTTAAAACATGGAGAGAAATTGCATTAAATCTTCTCATGACCAACATTTAGATTAAAGAGCAAATGCACCAACAACTGATTTTTTTTTACAAATTATTTTAATACATAAACCAGCTGTAGCTATTTTAATGTGTATTTTTCATAGATACAGTTTTCTTGACCATATTACATGCACTTCTTCTTTGGTTGCAAAAATCTTGCTGACAGATAATTTACAGATTTTGCTTACATTAATCTATATATAAAACTAAGTTGTCAAGAGTCAGTTTGTTAATTTTCAATAATTTAGTTACTTTTTGTCATCAGTTCTTATTTATTGAAAGGAAGAAATTATGGCTAATATGCATAACAAACATATGCATTTGTTGGTATCTCCAATATATTTTGTTCTAATTAATGCTAATAAATAAAAGACATTCCACTGTTTTGTGGAAACAGAAATTATGGTCATTTACATGTAAAAATAAGGTAAAGCTGTCTACTCTGAGAGTGTTGCTTTTCTCTGTTTGGGAGTGTTTCTGATTGAGAGCAGATGTTTTAAATTGGATTGTAATATTTTAAGTTTAGTATTAAAACAATTAGTAAATATTGCAGCATTTTTTCTCTAAAACGTTTCTTCAGGATAGTTACTAATGGTACTTGTTTATTTCTGTATTGTGGAAAGCTTTGCTACTTCATTACTCTTTCTTCTATGTTAAAAAGAAAAAAAAAGGAAATTTATATTTATTGTCCTTGATTCTGTATATTGCATTTGTATCTCTGTACTTAACCAATTGTGGGGGGCTGTTGGACATTCCTGAGTTTGTCCTCTCCATATCAAGGAGAATTTTTATTGTAATTTTTATTTTATCCTTCAGGATAGTATATGCAGACTTGAGCGAATTAAACACGGTAAGATTTGTCTTCTACAGAGGGTGAAGTTGGCTGACAGCCCCTGAGGAGCACAATTATCCTGCAGGCATTCCCAAAAAGGCAGTTCAGGTGCTGATAGTCCTGAGCAGGGTTTGAGCAGCCTGGAGCAGCAGCTGTTGAGCTACTTACAGAGGTTGACTTTCCATATTCTGGAGTGCTGTACCCTGTCACCAAAGTCTTAGTGTTGAAATGTAATGAGTTCTAGGCTGAGGCATAGAAGGTATAAATGCAGTTTATGTGCCTTTATCTTCTTACTATACTCCTTCTTATAAAATTAGTTACATATAATAATTCTACTTTAGTGTTTGTTTTAAAGCAGGGAACAGTCACTTCAACAAAGAAAAATAAACAATGTAATTTTCTGACAAATAAACCATATTAATTTTTGAAAGCTCACTTTTTTTTTTTTTTTTTTTTTTTTTTTTTTTTTGCCAAACCAGTTTCAGTGTACACTGCAGTGAGGAGCAGAAGCTTGTCGGTTTTGACAGCAGTTGGGTATCTTTTAATTTGACAGTCTAGTGAGTAATGTTTCTGCCACATTGGCAGTGTCAAAATGACTAGGTTAAATTATCAAATAATCTGAAACTGATGATCACTTCTAAATATAGCAACATACTAAAAAGACTGCATACCAATCCATGGAGATTAAATTAACTGTTGGTGATACTGTTAAAATGTAAACGAAGTTCAGACTTGGTGGTGGAATTGCTATCTCATTATGCTGAAAGAGGCCAGTTTTTTTCAGAGAGTAGTGGAGAAGTTGGTTTCACAGTTTTAGAATAGCTGACTCTGCTTACATGTCCAGCTGTGACTTTCCCAGTGAAAGATGAGAACACGTTTCTCATCTTTCCATCTAAATTACGGATACTGTGGTGTATGATGATGTGGTAGTGTTCTGCATTCATAGTTTTTATTTTTGATTATTGGAGCAACTGACAATTTAGGTATTTGAAAGACTGTACATGTGAATTTTTGGACAGATGATGTTTATGCATTTTTAATTTACTTTAAATTATGAGGTTAAAGGAATTGTGATTAATTTTTATGTAAAGAAAACATACCTTGAATGCTGCTGTATGCTGTAGAGCTGTTAGAAACATCGTACCCTATTATGGTACAAGAGGATATTAAACAAACAGCTGGAAAGGGATTTTCTATGGCAATGTTTTTCTTAAAGTGACCAATAATAAAATGAATTTGCAGCAAAAACAAATGTCATCAGGAGGTAAATGTTTTCACAAGTTCTAAGAACATTCCTTGGATGATAGCTACCTCTTGCCCACAGTCAATATGATCTTACAAGCACTGCTAGTGGTAACCTAGTGGATTGCTGTTATCTCACCCTGCAGAAATTGTTGTAAACTGTGTTAAGAGTTGCAGTTATTGATGAGGTTAATGGTATATAGTTATATGCTATATTTTTGTTGCAGTAACACAAAACCTCTCTCATTGACCCTAGGTTTGTTTTGTTAATCTGTGTCCTAGAAAAGACAAATTGAATTCTGTTTCACTGGAGTAACATCATGGAGCTAAATATTTAGGAAAGATTTAGAATGCAGTAGAGGATATAAATATAAGTTTTGTCCAATCTTATTGATGTTTACTTTCTCTCTTCCCCTTCCCTCTCCCTTCTCCAATTCTATGCTCCAATGACTAAAGACCCTGGGCTATGAGTGCATGTTAAATTTAGAATCCTTACAGCAAATGTGACTGTCTGATTCACATTCCTTCCTGATGTGGATAATCCTCATAATACTGTCTCATGATTTCTTCTTGTTCCTGAAATATAGCATTAACTTTTGGCACACAGTTTAACTTGAAATTATACTTGAATTTGATCTCAGGAAGGCAATGCAGTTGAGATGGGATTATGATGAGTGAACATAATGTGTGGGCAATTTCACTGTTCTAGGTGGAAATTAATTATTTTATATAACTGTATCACGAACAAATTTCTAATTTTGCAGCCTGCAAAATAAAAGAGCATACATGGCTAAGGGATATAATCCCCAATCTCTTAAACTGTAAAAAGATGAAATTTTTGCCATAAGGAAGCTTCAAAATCTAAATATCAAAATACAAACTAAATTATAATTTTTATTGGTTGCATTCCAGGTAAGTAATGATTGGAATAGAATTTGCTCAGACTGACTTCAGTGTAGTCAACTTATTTTCTGCATGTTTACAAAGAAAATTAATTCTGTAATTGTTTTGTTGTAGTTCTGTCCCTGTTCTTTTATTGAACCTTTGGCCTTTTACCTTCCTCTTTAAGCACTGGTAGTGCAGATGCAAAAAATAACTTAATCTAGCAGTGTTTGGAGTCTTCTGTTTTATGTGTTTTTAATGTTTTCATACTACAGTTTTGGTATGCTTAGAAAAGAAACATCACAAAAATACACCATGCAATTTTTATTTACAGGACCTTTTGGGATAAATCATGGAATAGAGCTTCATTCAGATGTGGTAGAATACGCCAAGGAAAAGTTGGAAAGCTTCATAAAATACAGTGATAGCTTTGATAAGTAAGTATCTAATTTGTCTAGCTTGCTTTGCAATAACATTTTTGGTTTTAAACTCAGCTTGTCATTGCTTATGAGCTTAGGGAGAGGAGAAGAATGCCATCACACAACCAAAACCTAAAACTTGCAGTTTGTGGCTACTTCATGAGGTAAGTTGAGGCTTAAGAAAGCAGTCTTTGGAAGTATGGGAGTGCTTAGCAGAGTTGATTTCCACGCATTATGGTGATGTGTATACATAGATGGGTACACGTGTCTATGTGCACATACATGAATATGTGCATTTAGGAGAGTGACATGATATGTGGGTGTCTTTGCAGGTATAGAGCAATTTTTATCCATTAAGTCAGTTTTTATTATGTAATTTTACATCATCTCTCTGTACAGTATTAACTTTTTTTCCTAATCTACCCCTGTTGATCTGGACATGAGTATTTTTTTCTGATTGCCTTCATGTTTACTTCCTGAAGACATGGACTTAAAAAGTATTCATCTATGCTCATAGCACTCGTCATCTTTACTTCTGGGTATAACTCTGTGTTCCAGGGCTTTAAACTGATTGCTTCTACCCACTCAACAACTGTTTATTATTTTAAAGAGTGCCGGGCATCTCTGCCTCTGTGGAAAGGAAGGCAAGTTCTGGCTAGAGCTGTTCTTCATAAAGACTTTCCTTGCAGGCAATAAATTCTCCCACAGTGATTATAAGATAACTTCTGGAAATGCAGAAAAGAAAATTCTTACTATCCTTTTACCTGTGTAATGTGTTTTATAACTGCCACATTCTTGGTTGTGTTGGCTGGAGCTCAATCCACTTCTTCCCATACTCCAAACTTCAGGAGCTCGTATCTGACCACAAGCCTTTCTCTTCAAGCTCCTAAGTAACAGAAAAGGATCATCCTACTAATACCTGTGTCTCTAGTCAATTTTGCAATTCTGATACTGCCTAGATTGTTAGTACCATGTTAATCCAGTAAAATAAATAAAATCATGTAGGAGAATATGCATATCTTTCATTACTATTGTCTTAATTTGAATACAAGCATTTATGCTGAGGTTAATCTATAACACAAGCTAGAATGAATAAAAATTAATTCAGTGTGCAGCTTTGTGATGCAATTTATGTGTCTTAAAGAAATGTGTGTGAGATACAGTCACTTGTGATCACCACTAATACTGCATTAATGACTCTGTTAAGTTAGATGTACCTGCTTGCTAGTGAATTCCTGCACATACCTGTACTTGTGTATTACTGTAGGTGTCTGTACAAGATATACAAAAGCTGTTTTTGATTGGAATGTCTTTCCAATCAGGTTTATGTATAGAAGTTAAAGGAAATTGGGGTAGCAATGAAGTTTTGTCATTATTGAAACAAAATTTGATTGGGATGGTTTAATAAATGAACAGCAGAATACTGAGGGGGTTGGTTACACTTTAAAACATGTGATAACTTGAGACAAACAAAACAAAACTGTTAAACATGATATAAGCAAATGTCAGTGTATGTGTTCTGTGAAAATATGACTCTCCTTACCAGCATAACAAAAATTATACTTTTGTGAAAGTGCTTTTGATACAAATCTGTATCTGTGGTGTAGCTGATATGATAATGGTTGCCTGGTTGGATTTTGTGGTTTGGGGGGAATTTCCAAGTTGTTTGCATAGCTGATTTTGGCTGGCTGCTTTCTTTGTAAATATTCTGTATTTTAATGTAATTAATGAAGATGATGTGTGGGGTTCTTTCTATGGTAGTGTTCTTTTGTGGGTTTGAGTTTTTTACTGTAATTATTAATATCATATCTTGAATTTTAAGCTGACTCTCAAAGTAATGTTATCTGACTCAGTAAGTCTGGTTTTGCTTCTTGTTTCAGTAACTTCTTCCTGAATCTTCATTTGTAAGTGAAAGATTTTTACCCAAAGTTACAGGACTACAGCATCTGAACTTTACTACTTTGGTCAGCTTAGTATTTGGCTGAAAGTCCACCCAGGGAAGAGGTGTGTGGTATCTGTCTGCTGCTGAACACTGGTGTATTCCAAGCAGGAGTCCTCACTGTTTGAGAACAGGTTGCATGGCAGACTGGTATGAATGAAGTTAATTGTCTCAGTGAATGTGTGTGTGAAAAATAACTTTCACTTGATCAGCAGCCTCTAACAAGGTACCCAGGGGATGAAAGGAGCACAGAGACCAAGATGTGTGTTCCTAGCAATAATGGAGTTATGCAAATGGGCAATTTAGTAAAGCTTGGCTTTGCCACTTCCCTGCATTCTTTCTTTAGTGTATTAAGTTCTGTAGTCTGATCTGAATGTTCTAAGCATTCTGCTTTTGAAACAAAAAACATGACTTGAAAATTATGGGTAGGTACTTGGAGAGCTTCAGCATGGATCATAAATAAACACTTTGTAACATTTTTCCTTTGCTTGGAGTAATAGGACATTGGTTTTGCTTCTGACTTTTGTGTGGAGCTGGGTCATGATGATGTAGGTAGGTTCTTGCCTAATAAAACAAGATGGAATATTGCTTTGATGCTGTTTGTATGGGGGAATGTTGCAGTGCTGCGTGATACTTTACACCGTGTTTAACTTGTTTTTTTTGATTCCTGATAATAATGTTGTTGAAGAACAATTAAAAGTTTACTTTTCTATGATTCCATTAAGGTACTTCACCAGAGACCTGACAGTATATAAAATTAGCATGTCCAGAAGGATTTGAGAGTGTCTCTCAACCTAAAGGGAGGGCTGTATATCTCTAATAGCTGATCTTATCTCAGTTTTGGCTTCTGGAACTGTTCATTAGAAGAAGATCTCTCAAATACCTGTTTCAAATGATTTCAGTAATTATTTTTATCTGTATCCATATCCCACCAATCTATAAAAACAGTTTTCCTCTAAATGGAGGTGGAGTTGTGCATTCTAAAAGATAAAATGCTGCCTTGATTTACTTGATGTATGTTTGCCAGTAAAAGCAAAGGAGAAGTTCTTTCTTCAAGACATCTGAAAGTGTCATGATGGTTGAGGTACAAAGATTTAAGGTATAGGCCAAATTCTTTGAGTCTGAAGTATATGTAAGGCTCTCTTTCATTCTTGAAATCTTCAGAGAATGCATGCCAATTAAGGGGATGAGAATCATTCCTTAAGAAGACTCTATCTAAAACACGTATGTTCAAGTACCAGGCCCCGCTTCACCTGTTTATTGAAGGGGAATGTGTTGTCTTTTCTGCTCCCATTCAACTTCTAGACCTAGAATATCCAGCTTGGAGAGAGAGCCACAGGGCAAGGCTAGGTTGCCCATCTTCTAGCACCCTATCAAAACCCAAACGTGGGTAAGCTGGTGAAGTCCCTGCTGTGAAAGAAAATCACCAACCCTTCTCAGGATCAAAAGAATCCACTTCAATGGTAAGTGACAAGAACCCTAGTACTAATTCTGGGATAACTGTTATGGGTGAAACTTCTTCCTGAAGTCGTGTAGTAGATTGTGTTGGTATTATAGAACAGTAAAGAACATCTTCCAGCAGAGTATTTTTCTTCATTGAAATGTAAGGCTACTGATAGGATTTTAAGGCTCACTTTCTAAATTAAATTAAATTTGAGAGGCAAGTCCCTAGTGTACACATGAAGAAAAATTGAGCTCCTTCTTACTGGTTAGCTGGATAGTGATTGCAGTACAAATCTAAAGAGGAAAAGCAAACTGTCTCCAAGGCTTACTGATAGCTTTCTTAGTTTAAATATTACTGATAACTTAATTTCAGATAGTGTAAATAATACTTATTTAGTGGTGAGTGAATTCTTCTTGAGATTTAATCTAATCAGAGCAACACAGGCAGTGGGAGTCTTTGATGCTAGAGGTTATGTTAAACAAAAAGGGAAAGAAAACAGGAGTTCGAGTTCGAAGCATAGGGTTGTTTTTTTGTTTTTTTTTTTCTGGAGTTATGAGGGAAATACTGCTTCTCATTTTTTACCTTGTAAACCAGAAGGCTCCAAATATAATTGGATCTACTCTTACCTGGGGAGGAACTAGACCTGCATTTTCCAAGTATTTGATAGTAACAAAAGTAGATATTCTTGCCCTTAGAACAGCAAGTAAAATATATTTTAAAAATAAATCCCGTGGTGGACGCTACCTTTGGGAATCTCTTACGTCTACAACTTTTGATAGTACTTAAATTTTTTTCTTATATTAAAACAAGCGATGACAATACTTGGTGTTTGACTCCCATAAAAGCTGTTGTTGCACAAAAATCCACAGTAGAAAATTTTACTTTCAACCTATAAAATCATTTTCTGCTTCACTAAAAGTAGAAAGTAAATACTTCTCTAGTTTTTATTAACAGACAAATCTTTCTCTTGATTTTTTCCATGGGTATCATAGGGCCTTGATGGTAAACTGAAATGACAATTTTTTTTTTGCTTCCCTATGCCCATTCACTTTTCTTAAGATTCTCTGTGGAATTGTTAAAATATATTCCTTCAGTATTACTTTTTATTTTACTGCCAAGTTTAGATACAATATAATGAAGTTATGTTATTAAGGTTAAATTTTGTAAATCCATGTTGAAGGAAGAGTGTCATGAGTCATAAATATTTTTAAGAACCAGTTTTACTTTTTCCTTGGAAGTGATTGAATAATGTACTTTGGTCCACTCAATGAAATGGATGAGAATATCAGAAATCATAAACATAATAGCTTGGACTGTACTGAATAAAACTCTGAATAGTTTTATTCAGAGATGGAAAAATGACAAGTACAAGTGAGGTAGAAATACAGATTTCCCACCATCCCTGCAGCATTACCTGGAAGCTGAAAAAATGTCCAAGACAAAAGTATCAAATAGAAATTTTGCCAGCATCACTTTTGGCTATTACTGTAATGCTGATTAAAATTACTGTTATAATTGGATGTAAGGGACTTTAAATTAAGTCTACAGTGAGAGCTTTTCAAATATTTAATATTTTAAATTGTTTGTTTTCTAGTATTTCTAGTATTATGTAAAAGGTATCAACAACACTAGTGGGTGAAAGGTGTGTAACTTTTCAGCAAAGCATGCTAGAAATACATAAATATGCATTTATACAGGAACCAAAGACTAGTTCAGAGGGCTTGGAAAAATACTTAAATGAGATGGAATGAACAATGGAGAAAGAACTAGAGAAAAGGTGAAAAGAGCTTGCCATCTTGCCCCAATACTGCCCTACTTCATAGGAAAAGAATTAGCACTCTCTAAAAATTGTTTACCTTTATATTTTACTGGTGTTAGCTCTAAAGCACTTTCATAGTCAAGTGAAATGAGACACTAATGAGTCATAGAAATCAAAAATTATTTCATTAATCTGTTGCATCTTCTTGTGGCATGTTATATCACATAAAGCTGTGTGAATATTCACCTTCACCTGTTGTTTTCAAAGAAGAAAAGTTTTACAACCTGAAAAATTTACTAAGTTATTTGAAAACTTCAAAGCTTCTTTCAGTGCATGGCATTAGTGTTTAAACACTAGGTGCTAGGAATGCTTGGAGTAAGATTACTGATTTAGGAAATTCTTGTTTGAAATAATGGAAGCTCTGAGATTGTATTCTTAATGTAACTGCACAAAGAAGCCATATCTCTCCAGGTTAAATGATGTGTAGCTTTTCAGTCTGTGTCTTTAAGTCAGCATGGGAACTCATTTTGCAACTGCTATAGATCTATACACCAGTTTTCCGGTTTGTTTCTCTTCACCAACAAATGTGCCAGAACTGGAAGGAAACTTTGTTTCCTTCTTTCGTCTCTTCTTCCACAATCCTGAGGAGTCTATTTTTGGAAAGTACGGCCAGAAGTATATTAGAACTAGGACAAAAGTTCATTAGTATAGGACAAAAGTAAGTGTTACTTCCTCATCACGCTAAGGAAAATTGTTTAATGTTTTATCACTTATTCTCAGACTCTACACATTTTGCAGATTCATTTCAGTGTCTGGTTATTAATGTATTTGGATGGTTTAAGTGTAGTTTGATATAAAGCTAATTGCATGAGTTCTTTTGCTGGATTTACTATTCTGTTTTGAAATATTTATTAAGAAGTGTTATGTTTTGAGTGTTTGGTTGTTGGTTTTTTTTTTTTCCCCCCCCACAAAGACTTGTGTGAAATTCTTTCTTCTAATGTAGTGTTACTGTAGTTCACATGACAAATGTTAACAACTTGCCAACCTTTTCTTATACATTATTAAAGTTGAATGGTAGTCCTTTGTGCCCTGAATTTAAATAAATTTAAATAAATTTCCTATTGGAAGGGAATTGCTTGAAACAGTTTGATGGTACTGAATGTGAGTTCAGGCTTTTTAGAGCTTTGAGTTGACTAACTAAAGGAAATGTGTGTGGATGGGAAAAAAGCATACTAAATTCATGCTGACATGGATTTTCTTTCTTTAAAGGCTGTGAACAGTAAACTGAGATATGTGAGTGTGGTTAGTATTTATAGGGATAGGCAGAAGTGTACAGTCAGATGAAATTTTGATGTGAATGAAGTAGTTGAGAGGTAGCTAGAATGATGCTGGTTTTAAGAACGAAGTAATTTTTCTCTCAGCAAAACCAATTTTAAGTGGTTCCCCAGTATTGCTTTAGTTTAATTTTATAATGTGTTTTACTGTTTCCTTCAGATACAAATCTGTGGGTGCTGACAGGGTTTTTTTCCTTCAAAATACTTGATATTTTTCTCCAATTTTATTGACCTTGTTCTTTAAAAAAAAAAAAAAAAAAAAAATCAATTATGTTTACCACATAAAACAACAAAGAAGGAGACAATCCATACCTCTTTGCACCTAGTTTCATCTTCACAAGGCCTCAGCGTAACATCCTGCATACATGGAGGTTGTATAGATAGAAGAGCTTATACCAAGAGGTGACCTGTATGTATTCAGAGCTAGAAGTAATTAAAGGTAGAGGTATCAAATTAGGACTGATCAGTGAATCACCTTGTACAAAATCCTGGCTACTAGGCTAGGTTAGTGCTATACTCTCCTGCTTCTTTATTTAATATTTTGCTATGACACATATGCTAGATTGGTGGATATGGATACAAGAGCAACAAACTTAATCTTAGGTCTTTGCTGTAAATGTTTTAAATGGTTGTTTATTTTAGCAGTAATACTTTGCTATGTTGCTGTCTGTAGGGAATCTAACTTAAAAACAGGGATAGTTACAATCTATTACTTGATAATTTTCTTTAGTTTCTGTAGCAAAGACAAAAACTCACTTTAAATTCTACAGTTTTTTCTTTTTTTTAATTTAGCAGGAAGAGAAGTACCTTGGCCACATTGAGTACGAACTTGAAATGCCTATCCCATGCAAAAGTCTTACATGCTTCAATCTGCTTGGTTATCCTGGGCCATTGCTACATGTGATTTGTGTGTGCTTAAATTTATTCTGTGGCAAGTGTTTGTTTAAACAGAGATCTTCTGTTGCCATGTTATTTGTAATGGGAACTCTTAACTTCTTTGTTCATGGCTATTGGTTGTAATCAAGAGAGCAGATTCAACGGAAGAACCTGAAGTGACTAAACTTTTCCAGATAGTTTGAGCACTTTTTCCTTTCTTTTTGTTATCTGATGTGTGAAATAGGATTTTTTTCATGTTACCAATATAATGCTCTGTAAAGCCACCCTGGTCACTTGGTAGAGGTGAACAAACATTAAAGAACACTTGGCAGTTTTTAGTTCCATTTCAGCTTGGAAATAAGATATTTAAGTGAAACATTAGCTCTTCTTGATAGTTATATTACATGTTTGTCGATACTGCATGTTAAAGCAATAAACAATTTTATTTTGATCAATGTTAATAAAAGGTAGGTCCATGTAACACAGAATGAAGTGAAATATCTGGTCTATTTTGTTACCCTAGATGCAATAGGAATAAAAGAAACTTTTTTGCATGTTAGGACAATTAGTAATAAAAGAATTGGGGTTTGATTATTTTAAAATGGAAGTTGACCTAATATGGTTGATACTACTTTCCTACTGTAAGACTAACATGCTTGTGATGCGCCTGGTAAGTATTCTTAATACTGAACACTTCCTTGTATTTGTAGAACCTTTGTATTTAAATTTTAAATAATTTCTTGCTCAATTGATGGGGTCTCATATGCTTAAATAAAACCAATGTAAACTTTACTTTTTTTGAAAATTACTTAGGCAAGTAAGCAGGAAGAATTTTCAGAATTATTCTTCAGTCAGTGTTCAAAGCTCATCTTGTATTACTGGACTGGATAAATACAAGAAAATGGTACATACCTTTATCAGCTCTTTTTGATTCAGAGGTATGTGCATAATGGAAATCATCCTAAGGTTCAGGGATCTGGGAAAGAGTCTCGCTGCATAACTAATGAGATCTACATTTTGTGGGAGTGTGGAGAAGCAAGATTTACCATTCTACAACTTAACTAGTCCATGAAAAGTCCATGGTGCTCTACTAAGCAGGAAAGCAGTATGCTTTTCTTGCATTTCTGGTATATCTCCTATGAGTGAGTCACTGTTCATACCCTAACACATGAAGCAGTTATTTCTGAACAATTTCATGAGAAACCCAAATGAAGAGGGATTGGCTTTTAAACAGGCATGTTGCTGTTACCAGAGACAGTTTATCACCTTTTCCTCCCATTTCTTCTACCTACTTCTACCTTTCTGGATAACAAGGAACTACATGTTGCAGTTCCTGAACTAGCAGCACACCAGCAGCTGGCACATTAATTCAGGCCAGCTGGAGGTGAGCATTGCATGGCCAGGTGAGCTGATTAGACCTCATTTTTTATCTGGCATGGATTAAAGAGGTGTCTTCAGAAATGACATGTAACCTAGTTCATAAAGTGTTAATTTTTCTGTGGGAAATGAGTCTGTCAAGAGGACCACCAGTTGACAAACTGGGTTGAAACTAGCTGAAAAACTATGTGGAGGAAGAAGGTATTTTTTGAAGTAAATGGAATAATAAACGAGCGGCTGTTTTGGTCATGAGCTTTGTGTCTTCACAAAACTTTGTTAATAGCATGGAGGGAGCACAGTCCAGACAATTTAAAGTGCCTATAGACAGAGCTGGTCTCTAATGCTTTACCCATCTTATTCTTACAAGTGTATTAAGAAGTTGCTTCTGTGTCTTTATTTGCGCTTTGTGCCCTTCTGGTTGCAAGCTGGAGAGCTAAATGATAAATTGTCTTCAGCTTTTACTATATTAGTAAAGACTACAATGGCTTTTTGTCCTCAGCTCATGCATAGAGTATTTTGTGTCTGGGGAGTGTTTCACGGGGTTTTGTTGTGTCTTGTATTCCTTAGACAGTTTAATGTTCCTCCTTGTTTTAAGAAGGTGTGACTGCTGTATTCATGAGTTCTTAGGGTAGTTTCTAGGACAGAAACAGGATTTTCTGGTAAAAAAATTTGGTAGGTTTTAGAGGAGCATTTGGAGAAGATGAGAAGCTGTGAAAGCTGTGGGGGTAGGGAGACCATCTTAATTTTTCTGAAACTGACCAGGGACACTGTTGAGATTTAAAACTGTGTCTTGGAAAACTACCATATTCTTTCTCACCCTGTCTCCTCACCATTCCTCCTTTACTTTTTAAGCCCACAAAAGTATTTTGCTCAAACTTTCAAATTAAGTTGATGTGGTAATGCTTGATTTAAACTGTAGGCAATATGAAATGAAAACTATAGCATAAACTGCCTGATTGACCTGTATGTGAAATATAGAAAATGTAGGAAAGAACACGGTAGCCCAAGTGCTTATGAAATGAGATTTGCTTCTTCAGCAGATTGATCAGTGTCTTGGATTTCATTTTCTTTCCAGCATTTAGCCTCGTCTAATGTATTTCTAGAACTTTCTGTGTTAATATGGAATTATTTCAAGCACAGTTCAGGCTGGTCTAGCTTCACTTTCTCAATTTTGTGCATCTAGGCAATTTATCCCTACTCCGATTCCCCCTTTTTTTTTTTTTTTTTTTTTCTTTTTCCCTTCTTCCCTCTCTGGATTTGGAAGAGAAAACATGGACTGTTGACCACAAGAAGTGCATGAGAGAACCAGGCAGTAGTTGTTAAAAGATTCTGGGGTCTCTCTTGACTAGTCAAAGAAAGAAGCATTGAAGTATTTTCAAGATCAAGCATCCCATGTTGGAGGGAAAAATATACTTTCAGCAAAAACTTCAATTTCCTGATTTGTTAATGTCAGTGCTCTAGATCACAAAGTCAGCCAAGCCTTACATACTTCATCCCCAAGCAGTGAAAGCTGCCAACTTTACTGTAACTGAAAAAATATTGATTTGAATGTTGTCAGGTATTGTACTGGGATTTGCTAATGCTAGCCAAGCAAAAAGAAAAATTACTTTCCATTGACAGTCAGCCATAAAGTTCATAAAATGGCTACATGTATTTGAAGTTCTTAGAAAAATTCATTCCTTTTGGATGCTGTTTGAGATGCATTGGACAGATGAAGTTTATGAACTTTTTCATGCAACAACAAGGCTGTTAAGTTTCATGTAATAGTTTTTTTCAAAGACAACCATAAATTCTTTTCTTTGTAAGCTCTCTTCTTATATAGAAAGTGCTTGGGGAAGATGTATAGTTATTCACTCAAGGAATTTTTTTACAAAATGGTAAATTTTATTATGGTGTTAACAGCTGAAGCAGTAACATGCTTCAGAGATTTAAAAAATGTCAGAAAATAACAGTGTTTTAGAGAAAATATGCAGCTTTAGCAATAAAGTACTGCCTTGTACATTTTTTCTTTTGTATTTTATACAGTGATATAGAACACTTACAGTCCTTGCAACCTTTTAAACTTAGGTCTACTAAAATGCACTTGTATAATTTCCATTTACTGATGAAAATGAGGTGTTTCTGAAATAACAAATCTTTTCTTTTTTTGCTGTGCATATGGTCAAAAAAGATGTTAGACTTTTCCATTGAATTCCTTTTTGGGGAAAAGTGGATTGGGCTCAAGGTGGAAAATTGGGAGATAGAGAAAAATGAATCTTTAAAAAGACCTTAACTGATAGAAAATGGAAGGGAGGTACTACGAAATGAAACCTTTCAATATTTATTCAACAGCCTGGATATCACTCATTGTTGATAAACATCCTGTTTCAGTGGCACTTGTACCATATGGCTTAAGATTTCTTTGGATGAATCTACTTGCATGTAGTTAGGAAGGTGATGTTTTGAAGCTTTCTCTGTTTTGCATAATACATAATCGTAACTGCTTAATAGTTTTTCTTCAGTGGTCCCTGATGTGGCAGAAAAAAAATACAGATTACTTTCAAAGTAACATCTTAATACAAACTTTTAAATGATGTATGCTAATCATTCTTCATTATATAAGGGAAGATATATTTTTCTGCCTTTATCTGGACTCGCTTTTCTTGAAAAACTTAATTTGAAATGTTTCATTTTTTCTTCTTCCCCTTAGATTTGAGTTCTGTGAACCTGCCTTTGTGGTTGGAAATTGTTTGGAAATAGCCTCAGACAGTCATCAATATGACCGGATTTACTGTGGAGCTGGAGTCCAGAAAGACCATGAAAACTACATGAAAATTTTATTGAAAGTTGGAGGCATTTTAGTAATGCCTATAGAAGATCAGGTGACTTAGTGACAATTTCCCCTTTTTATCTTCTAGTATGAGAAATATGTAATTTAAAGAATGCTTTTGAATATATATTTGACTAAGTTAATGTTCAGCTAACCGTGCCTTGATTTGGTGTATTGCAGTTAAGGAGATACTAATCTTTTTAACAGTGTCTTGAACTTTTTTCCCTTATATTTGTAGGAAAGCATCAATATCATGCTTTTAACAAAGTCTGTTTCATACTATTTCCTGTGTGTTATAGCAGAACTGCTTTGAAATATCCCTGCCACACAGACATTTTCAGTCAGTACTTCAAAAAAAAGAAACCACCTCTAAAGTAGGAGAATTGATTTCAAGGAATACAAAAATACCTGTGATTAGTGGGGCATTGAAGGAGAGGAAAAAAATGAAGGAAAAATATGTCTGTATTCACAGCAGTTTTCGGTGTTGCTTTTCCATGTTAAATTTAACGGTTTTCAGACAGGGGCATATTATTTTAATAATACTTCGCACTTTTATCACTTTTCATCCTTAGACCTCAAAAGGCTTCTCAATGGTAAGTATTATTCTCCCTATTTTACTAATAGGGAAATTGAGAAAGGCACATATGTGACTAAAGTAGATGTCCTCCTAAATACAGATAATTACTAAAATGCTTGTTGATAAGCTTGTTAGCTACTTTACTTTCAAAAAAGAATTCTCACGTTATCTATCTGCTTTCTTAAAATACCAAAGGGATTTAAGCATAGCCTGCATGATTCTGTTCCATAAATAATTTCATTATTTACTCAACTAAGATTCTGTCAGTTGAAATGGATGGAATCCAACTTAAAAGTACTCACAATGCAAGAGAAAAACTAAAACTGTGACTATTTTTACCTTACATACAAATGGATCGGGGCTTAGAGCATGTAAAGTATGAGGAACAGCTACAAGATCGGAGATAATTTAGCTTGCAGAAAACATCAAGGAAATGTTTAATTCCTGTTGTTTTCCTGAAGGGGTGGAGAATTTACCTGGTAGACAGGAGTCCAGTTCTCCTCACAGGTGCACAGCATACTGAAAGAGCATTACAAATTGGCATCAAGGGAGCTTTCTGCCTGCAAATAAGGGAAACAGTTTTTCATAGTAAGAATGCTTGAACACTACAGCAGGTTGCCTAGACAGGTGAGGAATCTCAGTCCTAGATATTTTTTCACTTAATTGGAAAGATTCTGATGTAACTTTGAAGCTGGCCCAGTTCAAGGAGGAGGGTAGAACTCCAGAGGTTGCTTCCCACCTAAAGTATTCTTTGATCTTTTGGAAAAATGAGAAGAAAACCACAGAAGTTACCTTAGTTTTTACCTTAGGGCCTTTGTTTTCCAGCTGCATCTCTTCCCGTAACCAAAGAGCCTTACTCAGTACTCTAGTGACCAAGTGATATTTCAAGGATTATCAAAGTCCTTTCTGTTCGTAAAACAGCCTTAATTCATTTTGAAGCAAAACAAAATAGCAGTGTGTTTGAAACCAACCTGAGTAGTATTGACTGTGCCAAAATTATAATCACTGATTTATTTTGGTTTTGTTTTGCAGCTAACACAGATCTTGAGAACAGGACAGAACACATGGGAAAGTAAGAATATCCTTGCTGTTTCATTTGCTCCACTAGTGCAACCGAACAGAAATGACAATGGCAAACATGACACTGTAGGACTGCGTAAGTTTGTGCTCCCTCTCTTTGGCTTGCAGGGATGTTACAGTGCCTGATGTTAGAGGTCTGGAAGTTGAGAGAGGCTGTGCTGTAGAAAATTCTGTTTAGCAAAGCAGTAGCTCACTGTACGTTTTTGTGCTCCTGGTGTGTGGTCTGTGTTGCTTCACTGTTAATATTCTGATTTGAGTTGATAGAATGTTTCCAGCTTGTTTTTCCATCCACTTTTTCCTTTTAAGTTCAGCTTCGCTTACTATAGTATAGATAAAATAGCCACCTAATATTAGGTCACTTAGGTCCCTCATAGTGCTAATTTTCTTGTGGTCTCCTAGAGAATTTTGCCAGCCTCCACCCCCCCCAACCCCGAACTGAAAGGAAGAGTTCTAAACTGGTGCTGTGGTATTATAGGATATTAATAAGCCCAAGTGTCTGTAGTCATATCTAGCTGTTTGTTACTAGTCATCTGGATTGGCTGTCCAGCTGCAATGCTTTAACAGATTTAGTAAAGGTATTTAGAAAGTCTTTGGAAGTACACCTGTTGCCAAATGTAAGGTAGGATGATTAAGAGGGAAGGAGAAAAAGCTGACAAAGAAAAGCGTAGAGTTGGAACTTTCTGTCAGAGTTGTCAGGGCTAGGAGTAGAACACAGAGCTACGGTAACGTGTGGGAAATTACCGAAACCGAAAAAGAGCCTAAAAGATAACGTGTTTTAACTGTGAAACTGGTATAAGCCCTTTAGGAGTCTAGCATGTCCTATCAGCTTGTATTGCCTGTATCTACTGATCTGGCAATTCATTTTGAGTGTGTGTGAGCTTGCTATGACAGGTACTTTTATGTTATTCATACAAAGTATAGAAGATAATTTCCTTTATGTAATCTATTCCTACGCAGAAATAACTAATTTTTGTTGTTTTAATACTTGTTTTGAGCCCTCAGAAGACATTTCCTGAAATTAACTTATTAATTCCAGATTATTTTTTTCCTTTGTTCCATCCATAGTACATAGTTTGTGTCATATCTAACAATGAAATGCAGAGGTGTCTAGGCAAACTTTATGATGATTTTATACAGTCTAATTATCTAGAACAAAAGAGGATTTTCTATCAACATTCCTAAATTTTCAGAATGAGGAGTCCAGACCATGGACATTCAGAGCTGAATGGTAGTACAAGAAAGGTGTTTCCTGTGTTATAATTTCAAAATGAGTTTTTAATGAGAAGAGGAAAAAATAACCAAATGTTGTATTGTTCACATTTAAGAGAAAAATAAGTTGCACTGTCAAACGAGATCAGGGAGATAGGCTTCTTTCCACTGCTCAGGCAGATCTGCTTTTACTTGAAAACTTAAAAATAAAGCAAAAGTAGCAAGTGTTCTTGTGAGTGTGTTGGGTGTATATGGAAGGGGTGGGGTTGTAAAAAGGAGTGTGCTGAAGCTCAGTAAATAAATTTTTAGCTTATTTCTCTTTTATAGTAACATTCTCTATTTGTTTCAAATCCACAGGCCTATAATTTATCTTAGTTCAAAGTAATCTAGTGAACATTCTCCTTCTGTAGACTTTAGTCAGAGGTTGCAGATGTCATTACTAAGTAAACAGAATCTGTGCCATACTACAGGCAGCTCTTGAATGCTTTCTGACATATATATAGTGTTATATATATAGACTAAAATAACTCTCATATGTAAAATATCTGTCAGCTATGCTCAAAGTAGAGACTTTTTTTTTTTGTAGAAAACTACAGCAGTGGTATTAAAAGGTTCATTTTATCAAGTAGTTATTGGTTAGGATGCAGTTCGCTGGTAGTAGACAAATGGAAATACATGGACAGTAAATATCCAAAATTTTGCATCCTGTTCCTCCCATTAAAAAAAGCTTGCATTTTTTATAATTGGCATACAATCTGTAATCCTGGTTTGTTTCCATGAACTTATAAACATGTTCTGGTTAGATAGGGTTTTTTCTTGAACTTTGAGCCGATTTTATACTTAAGAAGTGGAACTCTTTTTTTGTTGTATTTTGGAGGTTTTTTCCCCTCTCTCTTTGGCATGACCCGAAATCAGTTTTGCCAGTCTTAATATCCTTTCTGTCTCAGATAAACTAATTAGTCTGCAACTGAAGTAATTTTATGTAACAATTGATCTTATTTAAACTACATCTGGATTTTTTATAGCTGAACGAATTTTCTGGAATTTCAATAATTTTTGAACTTATTTCTTCAGTAACTTCTTCCTTGCTGTAGTCCCCATTACTTTTATGATATTCTGTACAGGAATGAAAGTGACAAGTAAGAAAGTTGAACTAGCTTTGACTTTGGCTGGTGTGCTTTTTTGGTTTTGTTTTCCTTGGAATTAGCCATCCACAGCTCATCTAGGGCAGGTGTCAGCAGCCAAGCAATATTTTGTCATCACCTGGCTGTTACTGGAAAACATTAAGTTTTGACTTTTTTCTTACTTGTTGGTTTGGGTTTTTCTCCCTTTAGGACTTGAGTAATTTTGATTCCTCTTCTGCTGCAAAGATGCAGGTAGCTTACCTGGTTCATCACCTGTGAATTAGACACATCCCTCCCTCATCAGTTAGATTCAGTAGAAGTGAGCAGAAGAAAGGCACTTGTCTAAACAAATGTAGCACAGGGGTAGAAATTGTTTTTCCACAAAAGGATCTTAACAATGGTAGCAGTAGGTGCTGAGACATGCTAGGTGCTAAAAAGTGACAGTACTTGTCATATAATTTCTTAAATTTATTTTAGTGATCTGCTCATGCTTTCTACTTCTCTTGCACATCTGTCAAAAGACCTCTGTTTCCTGGACTGCCACAGGGTTTTTCATGGTGATACTATCTAACCTTGTGTCATTTGCATATTGTATCATTTACTTAATTTTCAAATTAAGTGTTTTTGAATGTTAGTCTCACTGCCTTGCAGCTAGTTGGGGCTTTTTTTGCTAGAGGGAAATTTCACTTAGTATAACTTATTTTTCTTCCATTTTAGCTCCATGTGCTGTTAGGAACCTCCAGGACTTAGCTCGAATATATATCAGACGCACTCTTAGAAACTTCATAAATGAGGAGATGAAAGCCAAGGGCATTGCTCAGAAGCCTCCTCCGAAACGCAAACGCAGGAGATGTCGTAGACGCAAGATTAACACTTACGTGTTTGTTGGTAATCAGCTCATTCCTCAGCCTCTAGATAGTGAAGAAGATGAAAGAATGGAAGATGATAACAAAGAGGAGGAGGATAAAGATCACAGTGAGGCCTTGAAGCCAGAAGAGCCTCCTCGAAATCTGTTGAGAGAGAAAATTATGAGTCTACCATTACCCGAATCTTTAAAAGCGTACTTGACCTATTACAGAGAAAAATAACTTGTTTTAAGTAGAAATAATGCCTACTGATAGTTCCTTTATTCTTGAAAATGTAGCATTTATTAAGAAGTAGGTGGACAAATTATTATTAGTATTTCATCAAGACTGAAGTACAGCGATAAATGGTAACTTGTCACTATCTTGTCTTTGCTACAAGGAAGACTTGCATTCGACAGTAGAATCCCTTTTTAAAAGTCTATTTTTCTTTAAATTTTGAAAATGCTGTTTTAACTCTGATAGAAATATATATTCCATTATGCAGCACTAATCAATATTTTGCATGGTAAGTCTTTTTTGGATCCCTAACAGATTTGTATTGATAAAAGAATGAGTGAAATTTTATATATGCTAAATAATTGGTTAAACATGTGCATCTGAATTGATGAGCAATTTGTCTGTATTTATTATTATTAGGGAAACATTTTAAACATGCAGACACTTATCCTCTAATGTCCAAATCAGACCCTTTTAAAGTTTATTTTACTATGGCTTTGTTGCAATCATTATTACTATGTTGGTGTAGATATATTCCAACAACACAAGTGCAATAAATGTATACAGACACTGAATGAGCTGGCTTTAGTAAAATATGAAAATACAAGTTCTGAAATGTCAGATGACCCTGCTACTTCTGCATTTATCTTTTGCCAAAAGATCTTGCAACAACTAACAGCTTCTCTCAGAGCCTTAAAGAAACACCATATTGAATAAGAAGCAAAGCAATGCTTACTTCAGCTCTGCTTATACTTAACTCCATCCTACACTGTCAGTATTTCTAACTAAAGGCAATTCCTCATTTGTGGGAAGTATAGGACAGTATATTTTGTTTATTTCTAGAGCTCACAGCATTGAGTCAAAAAATTTGATAATTCAAGATTGTAATTTAGTTTTCAGTCATCTATATTTACTGCTTTTAAGTAGAGGTAGAATTTCAACAAAATTTAGTTTGTATTGCTTATTGGGATAGCTATAATAGTAGAAGTTAGAATTTGTTCAGCAAATGCACTTTAGTAAGTGAATTTTATACTTAACATGCATCTCCAAGAAGGTAGATTTGTGCCAGCCTATATTTTGTTTCTGAGCATGGCTCTTAGCACAAAAATATTTATAAAATCGTATGCATCTTTTGGAAACCTAAGAGTAGCAGTGCGACTGTGGGGACCCACGATAGTGCTGATTTAAATCCTTCAATGATTTTTTCCTCTTCTAGTTGTGAAGTTATTTGCAGTTCTCATTTTTAACTTTGCTTTTACCATCCTAATTTCTTCATTCTGTTGTAACATAACCATGAGGGTAAACAGTTCATTAAGAATTTGGCGTGATATGTATTAAAACCCACAATCATTGGAAACGTGTAAATGTATGCCTGTTAGACCCAATGAAAAAACATTCCCATTAAAATATCCCCCGTGATACATTTTACGACACTGGTAACACTTCTTTTTGTGTGAAACAATGAACAAAATAACGACATATTTCTAAAGCAGTAAATGTTCCTATTCCAAATATTTATAACCAACTAGTATTCATATGGTCTAGCAGTCCAGTATTTACTTCAACATACATTAGCATTTTGTTGCATCTGAGAAGGAAGGTCAGACACAATGCCATGACACTGACTCTTTTTGGTGCATTTCATGCTGTAGTCCCTGTTTTTAAGGTACATCATAGTAATGTTTAAATGGAATTTCATGAAGGCCTGTTGTACCAGCATGTGGAGTTACTTTCCGCAATATATTTACCATATAAGTAAGGAAAAGTATTTGAAATAAATATTCTAACTTTATTTTAAAAGCAGGAAAACCTTATAAGGAATAGTTTTCCAAAATAATGATACTAATAAAGTAATTGTGATGCTTCAGCTATAAGAAATGAACATAATCTTGTTTTAAATGGGTTATTTTAGATGGAGGTTAAATAATCTGAAGTTTGAGATGTTTGTCTCTTCTTTTCTTGGAATCTACATCCGTGAGCTCAAGAATGAGATTACTAAATATTACTTAAGTACTTCGAGGACTATATACAGGATGCTTTTTGAGAATAAATCTCTGCGTTCTTTCCTGCCTGTATACTTGGAAAAATGGACAGTGGATGATTTGTCATGAATCTTCAGTATGTAAGTTTTTTTTTGGAGTCACTGAAAGAGAATGTTTCCTCTGTGTTTTATATGTGGATTTATTTTACACTCTTGAATTTATATTTACATAAATAAAAGGTAGAAATGCAAAATTAATTAAAATTTAATTTTTGCCATCTCACTTGATGATGGGGACATTGTTGCAATAAAATGGTTTTTTTGTGGTTTCTGCTTGCTTGAATTTCTGTGTTTCTGTGGAAGTATTTTCAGTTATTTGGAAATTCAGGTACCAGTTGTTTCATAATTAGGTCAGTAATCTCTTAATAAAGGCTATTCTTGAATTTCAGAAGTATATATTCTCAATATATTTTGAATTTTTGCAAAGGTTGAAAGATGAGATGTTATTCATGACACAAGGCAAGGTATTTTCGTCCCAGCACTACTTTTGAAGTATTTGTATGGAAAGTTTCCTCTGGAGAGCCCAGAAGCTAAACTTGAGCTATATACTAAAAGCCATTTCCATGTTTTGGGGTTTTTTTCCTAAGTATTGATTTTTTATATATATTTTTTTAATCCTCAACTGAGCAGCTCTCTGGGTCAAAACAAATAAGGAAAACTTGGAGGTAAGAGCTGCAAGGGTGGTGAGCAACCAGTGAGTCACACTTCCTATTGCAAGTCCTTGATGCAGCTTTATTTTATTCAAGCTGGGTCAGGTAGGCTGATGAGCAGTGTTATAATTGTGGTTACTGTAAGGAAGGGTGTGATGAATTGGAACTTCGGGGGGGGTTTATCTTCTTTGGTCTGGATGAGGACCCAAGACCAGTGCAGTCTTTTCAAAAGATGTGAATTTTTAATCCCATGTCATTCAGGAAAAATTGAGCATCTGCCTCCCAAAAACTTGAAAAGAGCAGTTTTCATTGCAGCGAGCCTGAACAGCTGTGCTTGGCTAAGCACCCTGTTGCTTGTTCAGGTGCTGGCAAGTTAAGTATATTTTTTTTTTTTTTTTATGTTTTTCTTTTTTTTTTTTTCTTTTTTTTTCTTTTTTAAATAGGGAATGTAATCAAATGTGCTGTGTTCTGATTAAAGCTGTTTTAGCTTATTAAAGATTTATCCATATGTCCTCAAGAGTGTCTCCTTCCATCATTCATGTAGTTGAGTAAAACTGAAGGCTTTGTGATTTACTAATCAATTATAAAAGATAAAGGAGTGGTGTTCTATGTTCTTCTTAGAGGTGTATATACTGAACTTCACTTTAATGAGCTGATACTTATTTTGACAACACTTGAATCATGTATGAGGCATTTTCCATAAACTTGTTCTGAGAAGGTTGTTGGAGTATAACTAGGACAGTGAGGCTTTAAAGGCATGTGTTTTTTGAGATGTTTTAGTAAAACAACTTCAGTAAAATCTGGATGACTGGCTTGATCAGTGCCTGTCTCTCTTACTTCTATAGCTATCCGGTGTACTTGTCAACTTGTTGAATTACTCTGTTCCAAGTAAAGCTGGCTAGTTTAGCTACAAGGCTTGTGCCATGTTTATGGTCAGTATGGAAGCAAGAATCTAATGCTGATTTATCAGTGCTTATCAGCAAGATGGTACACTTTCTTTCTAGAGTCTTCTGTCATCGTTGGTATTCTGTGATGCTTTAAAGATAATTGTCAGGGGAGCAAAGGGAACTTGGACATCCTTTATAACGCTCTATCATTTTCCACTGTAAGCAAGGAATCTATGTAATACTTTGCTGGGATATTTCCCAGCAAAATACTTCCATGCTAGAGAAAACAAAGGCACTTAATTGTTTTCTGTCACCTTTTCTTCATGCATTCATGACTTTAGTGTAAAAAGAAAACAGCAAATCTATAGGTAACACTACATGCTAGATGCTGGCAGTTCTTGTTTTATAAGCATTTCCTTTCTGTTTTGGTAACCTTTTTATCCTGGCTGAAAAATAATTCATTTGGGTTTCCTGCTGCTCTACTGCTTCCATGGTTGCATTCCATGGATGATCTCCACAAAATGAAAAATGCTCCTTGCAGGCAAATAGATATGAAGAGTTAAATTGCAGTTCTTTATATTACAGTAATACAATTAAAACTGTAGCGCATGCTCTTCATTTCTAATCCTCCTCTTGGAGTTACGATCAATCTCCCTTTGTTTCCCTTGACTTTTAAATACACAGCTAGAGAAGGTAACACAGCATTCTGCACCTCTGCCATCTTTTGTGGGTAGAATATTTTGTTCACATTGATGGTGCCTTCTTACCCTCCTGGGATCACCTTGGGAGTCATTTTTATGTTGGATAATGTGCTTTTTGCATTTACATTTGTTGTTCTGTATCTCCAGTTTGTATTTAAATTATCTGTATGTGATAATCTGCATATGTTAGATATGTATTTTGTCTCAAGTTTTGGGTGTGCATATTTTTAAAACTGACTGTTCTAGAGCTGTACATAGCTCTAGAATCACCAGTACCAAGGGTGCTTACACCTTGATCCCATTGCTGCTTCCTGTGTCTTCACTTTTCTGCTCTCAGACCAGGGCTCCATTTTCTGCACTACAGCATCATGTGAGAGAATGATAAATAGTCTCTTTTAAACAATAGTGGCATGTTACTCTTACCTATATAAAACTAGGCTCGTTCCACAGAAGCGTGAATGGTTACCTATAGACAGCAAGTCAACCAGAGAGTGACATGTTTGTCATCCCATGGGTGATGTCAGTACTATACATAGGAGACAGACCTACACACAGGCATGAAAACAAGCTTTCATATCTCGACTCAGTGATTGAAAAGCATTTTTTCAGGGTTAGAGCAGGAATGAAGAAGGAGAGATGGATAATTTGTATGGGGAAATTATTGGTAAATAAAGAGTAACTAACAAAAATAAACAGAGCAGTTTATATAATAAATTAGGTGCAAATTTTGATTCCTCTGTAAAATCATTCATTTAGCAGGTCTGTACAATTCATAGTCTTTTTACATGTTAGCTTGTAAGGAGATTCTACTCTGTGTTTTAAACCTTTAAGTACCTGGTTTAAATATTTCTAACCTTATTCTTTGTATTGGTCTTCCCTTTACTAAATGGCACAGTGTGATTTTGTGTTGTAGTCAGTAAAAGCAACACTGTAAAGCACTGCTTTTGTATTCTTTGCTCCACATCTAACGAATTATCTATAAATGACTTTCAGTAATCTCTTAACAGTAGAGCCCTTTTTAGATCAACAGCCTACAAGACTTAGTTTGTTATTTGTGGCACTTCATTTTATTTTGCTTTTCTCAAACCTTGATGTGTCTATTTTCTACACAGTCAAGAATAGCACATCCTTAAAAATTTCATTTTTACCTTGCTAAAGAATTTTATCTAAAACGTTGTGTGTAGTTAAGGACACCAGAAGAGGGCAGCATTGGCTTTCAGGAACAAAGACTGGGTCTGACGACTGTTTGGAAAGAGAAAAATCTACATTGATGTTTTTATAGTGAAATATTTCTTTGAGTAACTTGCTTAGATACAAACACATATTTCTAAAATGTAGAGTAAGTCTCAGAAGAGTCTTTATGATTTTTCTGAATAACTTTCTTAAATTCTGTTGTTAGGTGTATAGTATAAGAAGTTTTCTTCTGAGTTGTGCTTTAATGCAATCCGAGACATTTCCAGAATTGATGGTGTGGATAGAGCTTTTCATTCATAACCGTTCAAGGTGCCACATTGTAAAAGGGTCAGTAAGGGTTTGACTAGCTGTGTAATTGGGTGTTCGATGTCTTCAGCTGCCATAGTTACTTTGAACTTCCTCCTAATGCTTGCTTGAGCCCTTGTGTTGAGAACTGGGCATTGGGCACATGAGGAAAGCACAGCTGTGCAGAAAACTGCCATGGCTGACACACGCCATGCCTGTGCATGACGTACAGACGTGTAAACACAGTAGCTGCTGTTCCTGCTGCACAGTGCTGCTGCTCCTTTCCTGCCTGGAGCAGAGGCGTAGGCTGGGAGGCCTGAGTTGTGAAACAAATACACACTCTATGTTCTGAAGCCTGTGGCAGTATAGCCTGGCCCCTGCAGGACATTCTCAGAAAAAGAGGTAAAACCTGAAGGAAAGTGCCTCAGAGCCATTCTTGCCGCTCTGCTGCCCAGAGCCCCAGCAAGAGTTTTGTGTCCGTTCCAGATACTCAAGCTAAGCCACACACAGATCCCAGCCCTACCTTCAGCATTTGCAGCAACAACCAACCTCACTATTCAGCAAACTGGCAGCTTTTCAGTCCTGAGAGTTTATAGTCCCTGGCAGTTGTTGATTTACTTTCTGAAAACTGGGGAAAATATGAAATTGCCAAAAAAACAAGTGTCATATTTAAGGCATAAACTGGATCTATCATAATGTTTCCACAGCTTGATCTCAGCTTTGCCAATGATGCCAGTGCCGAGATGAGCATTGGCAGCAATGTTGCTCAGATGCAGTTTCAGCTTTTCTTGAAAAAAACAATGAAGCCAGCACATTTCTGAACAATTGTAATAGCAGAGGAAGGACATACTGAATACTGAATGTTCAAAGGCCAGAGGGAGGATTTGCATGGGCACAAATGTCAGGCTTGTTAGCCCAAATAACACAAAATGCCAGTAAACAACATGTGAGATGTAGAAAATGGGTAATGAGCTATCTACTTGTGAAAACCTCCAGTACTTTATTCCACGGCTCTGCTTTTCTATTCCCCAATATACAGATTGTGTGAATTTACTGTAGAACAGTGTAACAGGATCATCATTTTAAGTACCTGCACTAAGTGACTTATTCACATTGAAGAACCAGGATTTTAGGTTTGGTTTAATTCTTACTAAGTCTTTTTAATTATGACATGCAACTCCAGGACCTTATCTCACTTCAAGGAATTTGGTTTAAAAATAAAGCAGACTGTTTTCCCTTCAATCACAAAAGTATATCCTATTTTTTTTTTTTTTTTCTGTTTTTGTGGATAAGGTAGTGATAATGATGTTATACTAACTTGAGATTTAAAGATTAATAAATCATATATGCAAAGGTCTATAATAGTGTCCAAATGTCCAGTTGCCTCTTGAGTAAAATACTGTATGTCCATATCTTCTCTAATTCCCACCTTCCTGCTTTGGGGATTAATGTATATTAATTGTCACCCAAGTCCCAACAAGGGATCATGGAGCAGCTGTCCCTTGATCTGCTTTATCCTGAAAGCTCAAAATGCTCCTGCTGGGTTAGGCCTTGGAGAAGCTGATTGAAACTGTTGCAAACAATGCAAGACACTGGTGCAAGTGCTCTCACAAAACCAGGAAGGCAAAGGTTTTCAATGGAAGTTCCCTTGTGACAGGTAAGGAATCTAAATTCCATGCTGGGAGAATTTATGGAAGTGAATGACAACCATCTTTTCCTATCTTAGCTTTCAATATATGGGGCTGGTTTTATTAGTTCCCATGCCATCGTGCTGACTGTTGTGAATCTCATGCTGTCCCCACAAATTATCTCAGATGTGTGGTAGACAGCAGGACACCAGGTTTCAGTTCATCTATTAAACCCTTCTGGGGAAAGGAAACCCCACTATGGTCTTGGCACCACACGGAAAAACTTACATTTGCTTGCATGTGCTGTGTTAGGTTCAAATTTTATCTTTTGGGTTGTTACTTTTTTCCTCTCTCCAGAGATTATAATGTTTATAAGTCAATTGCTTTTAATGATGCAGCCTTGTTTTGCTGCTAAGCTGTTTGGAGATTTCGGGATCAATATTTAAAAAAGAGAGATTGAAAAACTGTTTCAAGTATTTAGTCACAAATAAGAATGGCAAAAACACCAACTATGCTGCTTTGACAATTTTTAAAGCCATTTCCTAATTAGAACTTGGGGATATGGCTAAGAACAGATGATAAAATCTTTAATGAATATAGCTGAACAGTAAGCTTCTCACTGTATTGTTCTCTGACATCCTAGAAGTAAATATTTTAGGAACTTTCCCTCAGAGTAGAATAGGCTGAATAGAAATTTCTGACTTGGATTTTGCCTATAACATCAATGATACTGGAATAAAAAGCAACAGTATACTTAAGAGCATCTGAAAAAGTTGAACACCTGATTATCTTCAAGTCAATAAGGACTCTGTGGTTGCCTCCTGACTGCAAACAGGTAAAAGGTAGCAGATTTGGACGGGGGGGGGGGGGGGGGGGCGGTTTGAGGGGGAGGGGGAGTGGGGAGAGAGTAAAAGGTGCAGAGGTGAGGAGGAAGGGCAGGTTGTGGATGTCCCCAAAAGAGAATTGGAATGAGCTCACAGTCACCAAGTGCTGATTTTGCCACCAGTTCCTGCTTTATTATGGGGTCTGGCCAGCCCTTCCCTAGCCAGGGCTCACAGTGACCACACCATCTCACACCAGCACAGCATATTTCCCCCAGGGGAGAAAAGAAAATATTAGAAAATTGTTCCTGCAGTAATTCAACTACTGAAGAAAGAAAGTGCTGACATTTGCTCTTTTTTCATGAGAAAGGAGCAGTACAAGCCTCTATCAGGTGAATGCTCAGCCCTTTCAGTTTCAATGAAGACAAATGGTCAGACACAATGAAATACCCTGTTCCTAGAACTGTAATATTTCAGACTTGCCTTCCAGTCCCACCTTTTCTTCAGCATTTCCTTTTAGCTGAATATTCTCCCTTGCCTTTGCAGTTTCCCAGTCCCTTGGCCTCAGGCTCAATTCGGGAGCCTTAGAGGGAGGGGTCCCGTAATGCATATATGCCATGCATTCCCTAGAATCTGCTGTTAAAGGAGCTGACTGGAGGTGGCGAAAGTGCTACACCGGATTAGCTCTTTGGTAGGGGGCAGAGCAGGAGTCTGTGAATAAATATAGATGCTCTACGCTGTAATCCAAGGGAACAATATTAATTTCCTCTGAAGATGCCAGTCTATTTCCATGAAAATGCAAAGCTGAAAACAAAGAGCTCGCCTCCAAAATTTTCTTCAAGCTTTAAATGCTGCCTGGCAATGGGAGCATTTATCATCTGTAGGCAAGATGTCCAAAAGTTAGGGAGTACTATGCAATGCTTATGCTAAAACTGTGAGATTTGAGTCGTTTAGTGGATCTAACCACAAGTTTTGAATTCCACTAGCAGTTTAGCTTAGCAAGAGGAATTCAAGAAATCTGAGGGGAATTGAAGATTCCTTTCCTGGTCTGTAGATTACCATGCATGTCATTAGCCCATGCCACAGTTTACCTATTGGGAAAACATGCTTTGTGTCAGTTTACCCCTCTGGCAAATGCCTTTATAAAGAGAACTGCTTCTCTATAAGAAGCATTTTGTCATCTAAGTGAGACCTTACCCAGCTGGCCCTAGATCCTGGTGCAAGACAAACCAAGTCAGTGATTTGCTTTCCGCCTGATTTCTTATTAGGAAGGAACAGGGAAAGGCAGCAGTGAAAGACATAAGAATGAGCAAGAGCAAAAGAGAGAAGGGTTACCTGTCCATTCTACAGAGAATGTGATGGAGATTTTAGGCTCTGAATCTAGATAGCTTCTTGCTTATCACAGCCTGAGACTGACACTATCTCTGAGGAATTTTGGAAGTAGACCTTGTTTGTCAGATTACCTTTTACAAGACAGTTTGTCATCAGTAATATTTGCCCCCTTTCCTGCAGGCAGGTGCACATCTGAGTTGCTCAGCCTGGCTTTCATTACTTCTCAGGGGAGGAGAATCTCTACCTTTGTTTTCTCTTTCCCTTTAAAAAATCACAGCAGAACCTTGAAATGCTTGAATTTCTGGAAATATCAGAGGTGAAAGTGCAACCAGCTCCAAAGATCCTAGTGCTGGCAGGACTTTTGAACAGAGTAAAAAAGCAGCTGCAAGAGGACAAAAAAATTGTCTGCTTAACTGAGAAGAGCTTTTTTTCCTGCACCATGTGGCTGAATAACAAAGCTGCTGGATACTGTGCTAATATCAATAGTAGGCAATGTCCTCACGCCCAAGGAAGCTGAAGCATAGTGGATGGCAGGCTTTAGGCCACACAGCACAGTTGCCGGTGGAGCAGGCTGATGTGCATTTGAAGGTTTGGGATTCACTGGCTCTCCTTGCCAGAGCTTTTTCTCTGCTCACAAGATATGCTTCCCACACTGTAGTTTTCAGAGCAAACTTCACTGCACAGCCAGTAATGGCAGATGGTTTTCAGCTTGATTACTTCTCCTGTCATTTAGTTAAGGTTCCCACATGTAATTTTTGTTCTCCTTATGTTTGTACATTAGAAGGGGATGCTCAGAAATGCTTGTTTTGTGGGACTGTAGTATGAACAGGGAACACTGGATAATGACTACAGCAGCATGGGATTATCAAATTACTATTATTTTGGACTGTGTGTTTGTAATTAATCAGATTTTGAGCCTGCCACCTCCCTGTGAACTGTTTATAGTCAAAATTGTAAGTGATTAAAACTATTGTGGTCAAATATGCCTTGTTTTCCTGACCAATACTCTGTGCGTGGATGAGATGATCTGAATCGGGACTTTGTTTTCAGGAAAGAGCTACAGCATCTCTGAGAATTTTGTAATCATTGTTCTTGTCTTTATAGCCTTGATAGGGATCTGTCTGTTGCTTTGTTTTGAGCCTAGGAAGCAAGCGGTAGTTTATTAGAAGGGTGGGAAATGGAGGGCAGGAAATGATAGGCAAACTGAAAGAACTTTGGGTTGGATTTGATCACGATTGAATTAATTTTCTCAAATAGAATATATTACCTGAAGCTGTTAAGCAGTAAGTTTTATAACCACAACACTGTGTGAAGTTCCTTCAAATTCTCTTTCCTGAAGCTCAGGTCAGTGAAAATTTCACCCTTTCACACCAAGAAAGAAAAGGGCAATTCACCATCACAGCGTCTATCAACAGCTGAGTGCTGAGGCCTTAGTTAAAAAAGTTGTCATCTGTGGATTATATTTGGATTAAGTGATGAATTATAATGTGATTATCAAAAAAATTGTTACTGTGGGTACTGTTTGAGTCACTGATCATTCATGAAGGGCCCACATGCCCAGCTCATTGAACAGTCCCTGGACTGACTGACAGCTTGAAGTCAGACCCTGCCCATCGCAGAAGAGGCAGGAGGGAGCCTCTTCTGTGGAAATCTCCTATGGAAAGTCTGCCTGTGTCCTGAGCTGTGCAATTTGCCCTGTCAGAGCCAGGGACCTGGAGAGGTATTGTCCACAGTTGAAAGAAATGCAGAAATGTGTAGTACAGGGATTGGAATAGCAGTGGGAAGACACTACCTGTGATGCAGTATGGAAGAGACTGGAGGGAAAGTCTGTTGAGAAAATCACTGAAATGCAGTTTTCTTGGTGGGTGCCTGTAAGTGCTTTCCTGGTCAAGAGGTGTCATTTGGGAGGGCACCAGCCCCCTCCAGGCTGCTGCACATGAGGGATCTACCACCTACCATGGTAATCATCATTGGCTCATACCTTCCACGAGAAGGAGCATGGTTTTATTTTAGCATTTCTCTTTACTGTTAGTGCTGTACAATTAATCAGTGCATTGAACGGTATTAATGTGGGATCCTGAAAGATAATTAAGGCTCCATAGAAGGTGAAATACATATAGAAAATGGAAGCCTCTGGGAACAGAGAGATTTATTTTAAAATATGTTAATTACTTAATGATGACAAAGGTTTGCGATGTATGGTAAGAAATGCGTTGAACTCCCACAGTGTGCCATTTTTCAGGCCAGTGACCTGAGAAAAAGAAGGAACAAGTGGCAAAACCTCTGCTCTGGAACAGATCTACTTACCATAAATAAATAAATAAATAAATAAATAAATAAATAAATAAATAAATAAATAAAATCACCAAGCCCTGCAAACAAACCGACCAGCACACTAGGCAAGGGTTTGTATGCATGCAATTGGCCCTGTTTATTTTTTTCATTAATATAAACTGTAACCTTACTCTGTTCCAGTGTACAAAACTAGGGCTGTTTATAAGTCAAATAAACTAAAATTAAACGCAAAACTACATTTATTCAAAATTTTATCCTCTATCTTCAGTATTAACTTGGTTACACATACACATTGCATGCAGTAAAGTCCCTCAAAGACCATGAATTCCCATAGTAACTTAAAAGTTGCCTAAATCTTCTGCATTTCACAATGGATCAGAACACTGGAAGATCTAAAAAATATTGGTAATAAACGAGGTTTTTAGATGCAAAATATCTGCTTGCTAACAGACTCTAACATTGTCTCAACTGTTTCAGCTGAGTGCTCTGCATTGTTGCAATATGCTGTTCAATTCTCTAGTGAACTGTATGGGAATCTGTACAGAAGATAAACAACAACTAAAGAAAAAGTTAAAAAAAATCAATACTTGGTTGTCATTTGAATGTAGGCAGTGCTTTGTCAGATATAAATTTTAAATACCTTTTTTAAAAGTTTGGGTTATTTTCTATTTGAGGATTCTGTTAATATATTGTAGGAAGTATTCCTTTCACTTGGATTATGTCAAATTTATATTTGATTTATTCATGGCATGTTTTGCTTGCTGTAGAAATGAAGAGTTTATCTATTCCTGTGAAGCAATGATACAAATTGTAAAAAGAGTAAGGGTAGTCAAAAAGATACTTTCCATCAGAAATAGTTTCTTTTGTCAAGGACAAAATAGATTTTGCTTGAGATTTGACAGTTCTCAGTCCAGCTAGAAGTTTTTTATTCGTTAGCAGGAATGAGCTTCAAATACAACTTTGTTCTTCATGTTTCAGATGCTGCACCTAAAGTTGTGACAATCTGTGGAAGGGGGCTCTCTCTTTTATTGTGTGGTGTTACTCTTTGAGCTGGAAACTCTTTCAGTATGGACAAACATTTTTTGTGCGTGTGTATGAGATGAAAGATATGTGGTCTTGGATCCAGTTTGATCCCTAGTTTCTTGCATAGTCTGCATTCTTCACCCATCCCTCTTTACTTGATGTCTTCTCAAATGTGCCACTCTCTGATAGCAATTCAAGAATGTATTGGGCATTTTTTAGTGCATTAATTATGTCTAATTACAAGTCTTCCTGAAGCTGAGCAATCTCTTGTCACAAGCTTATCTGAATTGACTTTAGAAACAAAGGAAATGTGGATAGTGTCTATCCAGCCTGAAGGTCTTTGCTTTGCAGTTTATTGTTTATTATGAGCATTCCTGGCATCTTATCCCTCTTAATTGAAAGGAAGAAGCATAGAAGACAAAAGGATTTTATAGCAGGAGTGCCAGATGCTCAGGTTTGAGGTCCATCAGAAAGATCAAATGATGTTTGGATTCTAGTTGTTTTTTCACTGGAGCAAGCTAACAAAAGTGGCATGCTCTTGTTCTTTCAATATTTGTTTTATGGTATCACCCGGCTGCACAAATTTGCTTTGGTACTGCCAGTGTCCTGGACTGTGGGACAGCTTGTGAGACATCTCTCAAGAGATGTGGGATGCTATGGCAGTGCATGCAGAAAACAGTCATGTTTATGCTTAAATCTTCTGTAGGTACCTGCTCACATTTTGTAGTTTCCTTACTCTCCGTCTGCCCTGCCACTCAGGCTAGCTCGGTGGTTAGCGGAGGAATACTGCCAGCGTGTGGGGAACAGGGCCCCAGCGGCAATGCCTTAGGGAACCCTGAACCTGTTGAGGCTCTTTAGTCCCAGGCTGACTCCTGCAAGGACAAGGACGAAGGTGAAGGGAAGACTCTGATTCTAGGATTAGATCCCGAAGGTTTATTTGAAGGGAAATCTGAGGGAAATACAAACCTCAGAGAGTAAAGAGAATCAAGCACATGGAGGCATCCAAAGACCAGAGCCCCAAACACAGGCTGCACACAGGCTTAAGTACTGAGGGGGGGGCGGAGAAGGGTGGATACAATCAAATAACCAATGGGAATAACTGGGGAGGAGTTAGGGGAGGAGAATTTTAATATGGGAACCAATAGGATTCTGGGGTAGGAGGGATTATGTTAACAAACAAAATGGTGCATAGAGGGAAGATTGATTAACAGAGAACATTCTAGGAGAAAGGGAAGGGTTTACAGTGATGGATAGGGAGGGTAGGTTGGGTTTGGGTGATGGATAGAGGAGTGGTTTGCACATATAAGGAGACAGGTAGGAGGATACAACTTTGGGAAAAACCAACTCTTACAGAAACAATAGGGGAAACTGGTTTGAACCAAATTAACAAAATGCAACAACATCTCATTCTGTAGTTCTTAGCAGTGAGATTTGGCAGAGGAGCAGTTTTCTCTTCCCTCCAACATTCTGTGCCAATTCTAAAGGCTTTCTGAAAGTATTTGTGACATCAGGTTTAAAATTAGCAATTTTGTTTTAGAGAACTAATTGAGCATTTTGCTAAACATTCCCCTGTATCTTTTAAAAATGTCTTTTTCTGGGATTTTTGATTTTTGGTTGGCTGGTTCGGGGCTTTTTTTTTTTTTTTTTTTTTTTTTTTTTTTTTTTTTTTTTTTTTTTTTAAGGAATATCCTATTCTTTAGTGTAAGGATAACTAATGTTCAGAATGGTTCCAAATAAACAAGACCTAAGAGGTTCTTGCTGCTACCTTTCCCAATCCATACCTGAAAAATACTGTGGTGCATGCAAGACTTTAACCTAATCTTTCCATTTCTGTTGATGAAAATCTTGCAGGAAACCATTAGAGGAAATTGAGCTTTTAGTAATAATGAACGCACCCATACCAGTCACATTTAAAGTGCGTAACATGAATACATGTGAGGAAACTTGAAATATACTTCTTGCAAGCAAAGCATCTCTGTGTACCCCTTTTCAGGTATTGTGTGCTCCTGAACCCATATTAGATTTCCCTAAAAACCTCCACCAATAATAAATCAAGGCATCAAGGAAAAACAGAGGTATTTTCCAGAAAAAAAGTCAGCTAACAATTCCCCACTCTTCACTTTAGAGAAGTTTCTTGTAAGTGCTTCCATGTTTCTTAGAAATCTATTTTTAACTCTGCTTTTCCTGTTCTGACAACTTGTTTTCCTGAAAAAAAGCTGAAGGAATAATCTTTTCCTTCATCAGTGAGAGCTGACTGCTTATTGCTGCATTTGAAGAGCCCTGTGGAACAGTCATCTGGTTTGCTGCCATTGTAACACTAATGAACTGCAGCTGATGCCTGGGATGTGCAGCCTGCCATTCATGAAGAGCACAGAAAATACTTCCAACACACTCAGCAATGGCACTTTGAAAAGCATTTAATGACACGTTTCCTTTTGCAATATATAGCCAGAAAAGTTTCCTGTAAATATGCAGGGAGAGATGGATAGCAGAGGAATCTCAGGACTTCCCAAGAAAATCCTTTCAGTGGAAAAAGAAAAATATTTTAACAAAACTTTCCAATTTAACTATGCTTGTAGGGCAATGTGTTGCATTTTTATACTGTTTCTTTTATGTGTATTAAACTGAGAACAGATTTTATTGTATAGAATAGGGAGAAGCATAGTTGATTTTAGTTTTTATACAATCCACTGAAATTATTTAAAGAATATATTCACAGCACCATTCAAAAATTGTCAGTTACAATGATAGCCGGTAATGATCTATAAAATTATAAACTTCTCAGTTTCTGGATACCAATGTTATGTTATTATGAGCTAACTCTTTAATAAGTTTCTCTTTGTCAGAAATCTTGCCAGAAATCTTGTCATAAACATCTATTGTTTATGCTTAGTTTGGTCCTGGGTAGCAGTGAAACAGGTCCATGGAATATATAAATGAAGTAAATATCCTTGGAATGATTTTGGGCTGGCTGCTCTCTATGAGAAGAGTGAAAAAAACTTTTCATCAGGCTGTTATCTGTTTTCTAAAAATTGACAGATGTGTTATCACACTGTTTTTTTATTAGATTTTTTTTTTTCTTTTTTATATTACTGGCCCAATTGTAAATATATCCTATATTGATTGCATGGTCAGCCTGATCCTACAGGTCTTCCCATTTCATGTTTCTCAGCCACCCGCAAGCCTTGGCTGATGACTGGGTAGTCATCATCCAGTACAGCCAACAGGGAATGAGTATTTGCAAACCTCTTTGTCTGCAAAAGTATGATAAACTGGTTGAGTTTCAAGGGGTTTTTTTAGAAATTCACTGAATGGGAGGCACAACAGAGGGTTCTGGTGCTGTCTTGGTGACTACAGATGTGTTGGGGGGTTGGGGTCAATGGTGCTGCAGATGGGCTCCAGGGTGGTTGATGGGAACATTTACCAGTGGGCTGCCTGCAACTTCATGGGCCAGGTCTTCCTCTGAGGCTCAACAGAAGCCTAAATAAGTTATTTTGAGAATTGTCTTATTACAAAACCATGGAGCTGGGTAGTCTTTGTGAAGGATGAAGAGGGATGTTGAAGATTTTCTAACATAATACAAGCTTTTCAATTTTTTTTACATTAAAAGGCGAGATTTCTGAGCATGTGCGAGAAGTATCGGTACAAGTTTTTTTATCAGTTGCAAGGAATAGTGTTAATAAGTTCACTGTCATTTAGGAAAAGAGAAAAAGAAAGGACTATAAAACAACAAGAAAAGTGTGTTTTCAAATTTCTAATCAGTTCACTGGCTTGTAAAATATTTCCAGAATTTTTCCTCTTATTGAATAATAATTTAAAAACAAAAACAAAAACAAAAACAAAAACAAACAAAACAAAAAAAAACCCCACCACGTAGAAATTTTCCTAGATTCTCATCTTTCACTTAATAGGAGATGATCATAACACATTTAGTAAGTATAGATCTCATAAATGTATGCTGCTCTAATGGTGTCAATGGCTGACAATTAATTCTAGCTTTGAGTAACTTTGCAGCTTACAGCCTGAGGTAATAACTAGCATATTCAGAGATCACAGGAAGGTTTGAGTAGGGTTTGTGGTTTGGCATTTGCCTCCAAATTTTTTCTTTTTTTTTTTTTTTAATGTGACTATTTTTAAGGTGGTTTATCTTGCTAGGCTGGAATTTGTAATGACTGCCATGTTTTATATTTGTTTATATTTATGAATTTCTCTATTTGTCCAGACTCAACCCATATGGGTAAGTCAGTCTGGAAGGGAATCCCTGGTTCTGAATGAAGTTCATAGTGTAAAAAATGCAGTGTAGAGAAAAAAACAAAGCAAAGCATACTGATGGTTCGGTTTCCTTTGATTTCTGTAAAGGATTGAGTCCCAAGGCCTACCGTATTGATGCTGGTCTGTGGAAAGTGGCCTTGTACTTCAGAGTTTTTGTTTTTCTAAATTGGGATTGCCTTATTTCATTGGAAGTGTGGAATCTTTCCTAACTGACTGCCTCCATTGGTTTTCAGCAAGGCCAAATGCATCATGCTTTTATCATTATTCCTTTTTATTTATTCCTGGTGATATTTATAATGATCTTTTGGAATCCAATTCAGATTTTGGGTCAATAAGTATGATGTCAGACTCCTAAAATCTATGTACCAAAGAGCAAAAAACTTTGCATAAGCACACAGCACAGAGGGCAACATCTCTGCAGCTGCAACTGAAGTTAACTTCATGAGGCACTGCAGGTTCACCTTCTGAAAAAAAACCCTGCTATCAGTTTTGGAGGAGAGAAATATGGGAGCAAAATAAGATAGACACTGAAGTTTACTGTGGAGATTTTTACTTGAAAATCTCCTGGAATGAAGCCTGTACTTTCAGTAGTCATGACAGGGGATAGAAATTTGTGTTTGGACTAACAATGGGAAATACCTAATGATAACTGTGTATAAAAACAGAAGGTTCAATTTTCTTGAATGTTCTTAAGCAATACCAAAACTATTTGTTTCCCTGAGTTTCAGAAAGAAATATTTGGGTACATAAAATAGTAAAGGAGAAGAAAATTGAGCAGTCCTCTGGATCTGAAGAGTTAAAAAGTCAAAGGCTTCATGAAAGTGCCACTGCCACAATATTTGCTTTCCTTGTTAATAGCAGTGCAACAGGAAAGGGTGATTTACTAGAATGAGTTGATGAATATGGACAGGGAATTAGAAAGTAGATTAGTAAGGTTTCAGCATGAACTGTTTTCTTGAATTATTTAGGATCACCTTGTACATAGCACAACCCTAGCGAAAAATTTCTCCCTTATACATTTGGCAAGAAAGATATTTCAGACCTATGATAGAAAAATTGGGTTCTGTGATAGAAGAAATTGTTTCATTTCACTTCCATTTTCTTAACAGAAAGTTCTAATTTAGTATAGAGTGAGGAATTCCTTTTACTTTCAAGGTTTTGTTTTTTTTTTTTCTTTTAAAAATATTTAAGAACTTTGACTTATTAGCTAGTTTGATAAATCAGTTTTCTTGCATAAGCCTATGAAAAAGATAGTCTCCAAAGGTGTTTAAAAGTATTGCCTCTTATTATTATAACAGAAAGGAAAAAAGTAAAGAAAAAAAAGCCACTGATAAGACACAAGTCTCTTCTGTTTTGCCAAATGGAAACTGTCAGAGGCTGGTAGAAGTCATGCTGGATCCCAAACAGAAATAAATAGGGCAGCTTTTATCTGTTCTACATAAACATAGTCCCACTAGCAAACATGATGTTAAAAATAAAATATTCGCAGTCACTGAGGAGCTCTTACATCTTTTTACATTTCCTCTGTTGAAGGCAGCCGTGATTAACCTGCCAAGTACTAGTGAAAGGTCATATTCAGAGCAGAGAAGTGCTTGCGTGCCACTGCAGCACTGTCTCCAGGTCCTCCCAGCAAAGGAGCAGGACCCTCACAGACAACACCTGATCGATTGTTCTGTGGCAGCTAGAAGTGAACAAGGGGAACATCTCTACACCTACCTGCTGATGGGACAGCAAAGCCCCTTTTTGACTGTTTGCCCTAAATTCCAGTCAAGGAATTTGAGTTGCTGGGTGTAGCTGGTCACCTCTTGCACAAACTATATCTGCCAAGTAGTTGGAGAATATAAAATCTCAGACCACCAGAGCAAGAGTCATCAGAGGAACTGCCAGAGCCTGAGTAACTCTCAGCAAAAAACTTATGTCAACAAGGAGCAGCATCCAGGAATTAAGTGTTTCACTTGCTGCTTCCTACATGGTATTTGAGTGCTAGCTGCTGGTACCAGCATAATTCTTATAGAACTACATCTGTCCAACTTTTCTGGTGATTACTTAGAGGCAACATGATATCAAAGTAAATAGAAAGAATAACTGGATTATTTCAGCAAGATTTGCTCTGCATGTAGTCATTGATATGGAAACAGACTCCATTATTATTTCCTATTTGAAATTTTCTGACTGATTAGAAAATTAATTGCAAATTAAACTGCAAAAAAAGCAACATATGCTGCATTTATCCAATTTAATTACAATTTTTGGTCTTCCCAGCCATACTTTATTCTATCTCATGACATGCACTTTGTGCAGTTTCAATTGCTTCTGCTTTCTTGGGAGCATTTCTGCTACTTTTACAAAGGCTGTTAATGATAATTCTTCCTTGTTATTCATGAAATTCAACACCATACAGAAAAGCACAGCTTATCTCCCGACTTACTTAAATTGTCTCATTAAGTTTGTGGTCTCAAGTAGGATTAGCAGCATTAAGCCATATGGTAGTTCTTTGCAACATTGCAGAGACCTAAAAATGCATTTTATGCAGATTACCTAACTGATAAGAATTTGTTTTTTTCAATATTTTTTTTTCTTTTTGTTCATTAAGGTTCTAAACGGGAAATTTAGATCAGTATCTGTAGAGAACCCATTTCCACAGAGAAATTAAACAGTTGTTAATCTTTTTCTGTCTTTGCTTTGCTGTTACTGTCAGTGCAAGAAATCCAGTCATTTCTTACACCACTCAAATGGCTTATATAATCTGCCAGTTCTCTTAATCAATCAAAGCCAGACAAAGAAAATAGGAATACTAGTCTAGAAACCATACCTAAGTACAATAAATAAATCTTCTATCAGGGTATTATTATATGAAAGTATGACACCATAACCTTTATTAATATATTTTAAAGGTCTTGATGCAGTGATTAGATTGGTTTATAATTTTAGAAGAAGCTTCCAAGCATAGGCTAAAAAGGGAATTTACTACATTTTAAAATTCTGTGTTGCTGATCACACTGCACATGAAGGAAGAAGGATCTGGAGTTTTCCTTCACTGTTACAGATTCTCCCTGGATGTATTTAGAGCAGTGGGTGAACCAGCATGCATCGTGCTCCTGGGTGCCTGGAAAATACAATCTGAATGAAAGAATAGGGTGCTCAACAAGAGTAAAAATGTTTCCAGGATTATTACATTATTTTCTTTTTATTTAACTGGGCAAGAGAGGCTTTAATAAACTGAATAAAAATTAAAAGCAACAACAATTAAAATACCCCAGTCAATAACATTCCCCTCACCACACCTCCCTATTCTCAAAATATAAAAAGTAAGATTTATAAAGAATTTTGGAAGGAGGTAGAAAGTAGAAGGTTTTGAAAGTGAGCTGAAGTTGTTGAGAGATAATTTTATGGTACTGGAATAAAACAAAATATATAGAAGTGCAGCTAATCTATGGTGGTAGATTCCTGCGATGTTTGGAGTTAAGGTTTAACAAAAAGAAGATTAAATTTTTGTAAAAGAGCAGGTTAGGCTAAACTGAAGCATTTTTATACTGGACACATAATAGTGAATTGGAAGTACTATAGTCTAGAGGCAGGCAGTGTGAGGTGATTACAATTGGAGGCCACAAAAGCAGTGTTTATGGTTGCACATGGCAAACTTGCTTCAGAAATCCCAGAATCACAGGATGGGTCAGGTTGGAAAGGACCACAGAGGTTCATCTGGTCCAACCTCTTTGCTCAAGTGGAGCCATTCTCAAGCATATGGCACAGGATTGTGTCCAGATGCTTCTTGATTATCTCCAGTGAGGGAGACTTCACAACCTCTGTAGGCAATCCCTTCTAGTAATTGGTTACTGCACAGTAAATAAGTTCTTCCTCATGCTCAGGTGGAACTTTCTGAGCATCAGTTTCTGCCCATTGCTTCTTGTCCTTTTGCTTGGCACCACCAAGAAAAACCTGGATGGATGCTCTTTTCACCCTCCCTTCAGATACTTGTTGACATTGATGAGATCCTCTCTCAGTTGTCCCTTCTGGAGGCTGAACAGGTACAACTCTCTCAGCCTATCCTTGTAAGAGAGAAGCTCCAGATATTAATAGAGCAAAAGAGGGAAATACAGTTCTGAGTAGCTTTTTCTGCATTTGGCTTGGTTTATGGTCATGTAACTGTACTTGCTGTGACCAATGCCATTGGACCATTGGTACTAGATCTCTATCCCAAGTTAGTTACACTTTGTTGCATCCTTTTATATACAGGAAGGGAAAACAACTTTTATGGAGACACAGAAAAGATGTTTTCATGTACTCAATCACTGTTTAGAATTGTTGAATATAAAAGAAATAGATATGCATGTGAGAAAAAAAATTATTCCCCTGCTTTGCTTTCAAATTCTTAAGCAATGCAGTGGAAGCACCATGTTGTTATTTTTTCCAAAAGACAGCATCTTAAATATTGTAATTATTGCCAACTATTTGCTTGAATATGACTGAATCCAGAAACCTTTCCAATCCACTTCATTTGTAATTCTATTCCTTACTTTCTTTCCTATCAAAAGTTTCAAATCATGTCCTTTGTTTGAAAGCAACAAGACTGTTGCCATGGTTTAATTCCGTGGAGTATCATCATAATTAGTGGAAATGCTTTAGCTCCTTCGGTGACATCCTACTTATATTAGTGATTCAAACATCTCTCATTTTCTCTTCCTTAAGTTTTAGATTAGATTTGATTTTTACAGTTATTTGTCCTGTTTTTTTCTGGGCACTTCTGATATTTCAAGTGCAGCCTTTAACATTAAAACTGTCTGCTATGATTTAAAATAAATAATTAGTTTTGTTTTCTGTTTACCTGTGTTTCTGGTTCCTATTTTCTTTCTTGTTGATGGAAAAATACCAGTGCCTAACTCCTGTTTCCACCCATCCCTGGTCTCTGTTGAGGTGCTATGAGGCAAATTAATTTCTAGTGTGTCATGGTAAGTGTGGCAAAGGTTTTTTTCTCTGGATGAAGGGATTTTTTTGTTTGCAAAAAAGAGTAACATCTGCTAATCTGTGGTCACTCTGTGTGTTTGTTCCTTAGCCTCCTTTTCATGTCAAGATGGGTCATTGAGTTGATGAAAACATGAATGCAGCAGAGTGAGTAGCTCTACCTTTCTCATGGGTGGTTTATAAAATTAAGACAGGTTTATTTGAGCCCCTTTACCAAACATACCAGTAAAAGGCATGTTATGGGTCATTTCAGAAACAAAATATAATTTCTGATAAGATAGGAGAGAACTTGCATTTTTTCATGATTTCAGGTTTATTTGGGAGATCAGAGCTGCAGACCTTCTTCCCCAGGGAGAAGTTAGCAGCTCCTAGCACTGGTTGTCACATAGCCTGGCATGAGAAGTCTCCTAGCCAGGGGATACTGGGGGAAAGAAACTAAGACCTTGGTCATCCTGGGCGAAGACACAGAACAGTGTGTGAGATGTCCTTGGGAACTGGAGGACAGCTTTCCTGATCCTGTTTCTGACAGCAATGCATTTGGCATGGTTGGCATGGTAAAGTATATACTTAAACCAACATTTTTTTCCTTTCCAAATCAAAAAAGGTAGAATGATAGAAATTGCAGCCGTGTTCTGTCTCCACACCGGGCAGATGCCGGCCTCTGGCTGGCTCAGATCTGCACAGCGACCAGGATGTTCCCAGTCCGGTTAGGCACGCAGGTTATCTTCACCTGCTGGCTCGGCTTCTCAGCAGCAGTTGGACTAAATAGTGTCGTGACAGCAGCGGCAGTAGAAAAGGATGGCTCTCAGCTTAGCAGGCTAAAAGATGTTTATTCAGGCCTAACTTCGGTAGCACCACAGCTAGCCCAAAACCGCAGGCCAGAGAGAGGCCAGAGAGTGAGAGAGTTTGAAATTCCTTCTCCTCATCTTATAAGCGGGGGAGGGTTCAGGGGAGGTTACAACAACACAACAAATCAGGGGATTCAGGGGGCAACAAGGGGGTGTCCACCTCCAAACCTCAGACCAACCAGCCCCAGAGGAAAGGAATTCCCTCCGGGCGACCTACCACCTGAAGCCCTCTCCATCTGATTTCTCAATCTTGGGAAGGGTCCCGAAGTGATAGGCAGGTTGTCCCAGAGCAAAGGGGGGGCAGCGGGGATGGTCCAGGTCAGGTGAGGGGTGGGATGATTGACATACAACACCTAGTTATACAGAAAACTCAAAAGGGGATGGACTGTTACAAAACGGGGGATACAGTGAACTGAACCATAACATAAAACTCCTTATAAAAACCTAATAAAACAATTCTCACACCACCACAAGAAATCAGATTTGTTATTTGTCTAAATGACCTGACAGGGAGTTTTCAGAAACAACACTCCTTCCAGGTGTGTGCTGGTGGCCAATTGTCCTTAGAAACTATGGTTAAAACAAGATCTTGGTTTGGGAAATCTAATTGCTGTAATACAAAGACTCTGAGCAGTGAGGCCAGCTTGAGATTTGTGTATTTTCACCTCTGTTGCAAAGCAACTTATGTTATTCCACATCATTGCCAATTTTCTGGCTTTAATTCTGTGCTATATTCTCTGAAAAAAACCTTAAGAGTCTAAATATGTGTAAGGCTGTTTAAAAATGTGCTATCACCTGTGCTATTCTACCTACAAATAGCACAGTGATTTTTGTCTAGTGTGGAATTGAACTGACTGACATTGTGAAGTCTTGCCATGTTTTAAAAAGAAAGGGAAGAAATACTGTCTAAAATAGCTGTTTCTAAGAGGAATTTTTTTTAATAATTCTCAAATACCTTAGTTCTTCTTTAATTCCCTCTGTATGTGTTTGTATTTGAAACATCAGATGTAGTACCAAGTATTGAGAGTGTTAGGAATAATTCAGTATCATCTCTGACTTTCTGATGAAGACATTTGACCTTGCGTAAGCTTCAATTTTCATGGCATTTTTTTTTAAAAAAAATATTTTTCTGTGGCAGATAGATACTCTGTATTAGACAATGTGGTTTTATTTTTATATATTTAAGTGCTTTACAGTTTCTTCATTTATAGAAATGCTGCCCAGGAGCAGAGCCTTTCCTTGTCTTGCATACCCAAGTCCCTCCCCTCCACCTGCTCATTTAGAGCAACATAAATGCATGCTGCTGCACTGAGGCGTGGGAGAGCTCCCATCAGCAGTAATTGTTGACCTACCACAGTTACAGTCAGTGATCAATAGATACTACTTTGCTACACAGCAACAGCACAGAGAAATTGTAGACCCCACTGAGACTTTGTTTTCGACATGCAAACCCAGCTGATGGCCTTCAACTCTAACAGATGTCAGAGAGTGACAGGCACCCCAGGGCACCCTGAAAGTACTGCTGGAACCTGGCTGGGGAAAAAGGAACGCTCTCAAATTACTAAGTGCGTTCTAGCAAATCACATCAAAGTGGAGGAAAAGCCTGAGCTGAAGAAAATTACTACTTTCATTTTCTTTCTTATCTTGCGCTCCGGCACAGTGTGTGCTGCTGTGCACAAGGCTATCAACCGCTGCACTAATGAGCGGCTGAGCTGCAGGAGGCAGCGCAGCTCCCACACTGCTGGCCAAGGGGCTGGGTCACAGGGACAATTGGGCAGATTAGGAAGAGCACTCACTCCTAGGAACACATTAGCTAACTTTGTTACTTTGGCACATGCAGCTCATTAATAAATATTTGCTGACTTCCTCTCCTTATGTGACTATGTGGATTCAATGTAATTTAATTCAATGCAGGGGAAAGAAACTAAAATGTGGATGGTTATGGTGGGTTTTTTTTTCCCTTTTGTCTGTTGATTATGTGTATAATATTTGCCCCATTTGTTTTGTTTGTTTGCAGTGCCTTCATTCCTAGAGATATTAGTTCAGAGGGAGGACTTGTCTGAATAGAGTATTTTTAATTCCTTGATAGATATGGACATCTCTGCTCATGATCTGTAAAACTGAACATGCCTGTAACTACAAAACTAAATGTGCATGGGGTCTATTTCTCCTGAAAAATACTTCAAGTTCAGTGAGCTGAAAGTACATTAATGCTTATAGAAACTCTGTCTCTAAAAGGAAAATAAAAAGATAGCTGTCTCTGTATTTCTTTTTCTGGGTCTTGAAATGGATTACTATCATTTCACCAAGTGGAATATCACCTCATGTCACTGAGGTATATCTTCAAGTTCTCTTATCTTTGAAATACCCCATTGCTGCTTATACTTGTGCACAGTCTATGCACTCTTCTCACACATGAAGAGTCTCATTATAGACAATGGAAATAGTTTTGTACTTCAAAGGAAAACTATACTTCTGACAGCAAAGTGAAAAATGTAGCCAGGAAGTTTGCTCAGTCCTGTACATTTGAACCCTAGTGGAGCCTGAGGACCATGGAAGAGACCCTCTCCCAAAAGCAGCTTTCTCAAAGGACTTATTATAATGGTGTTACATGGCGCCCACCTGATCCTTGTATGTAGGTCTAGGACACACAGGGAGCTCACCATTGTCCTGGGCTTGGAGGTACCTTTCCTCTGAGCAAAATGAAGAGCATAAATTTTACGTGTGCAATGTGCCTGAGTACATGTACTCACTAAGTTCCCCAAACAGGCAGGGCTAGCCCCTGTTTGTCTCCCGGGACACTACAAAATTCTTCAGAAACAGAGGCAAAGCATACAACTGGACTGAAATCTGGAGGGGTGAGTTTCAATGTTCTTAGAAGAATATTAACAGGTAATGTCGTGAAAAAATATTTTAGACTGTAGTCCCATACAAACTCACATAACACTATACCTAGATTTTCATTATGATACAATGAGGACTGCTTGTTTTCTTTATGAAAATAGTCATATTCTCAGAGAAAATTGAATCCTATCTTGTTCTTCAGAAAAGTTTTGTGAATTATTTCTGCTGAGACTTTTGTCATAAGTCTTCCAATATCTTTAAATATGATGTTACAAAAAACTGGCAGTGTCAGTCTTGAGTAGCTGCTGCAAGCCCTCTACTCCTAAATGGCCCTTACACTATGTGCCCTTGGATCTCTTTTCAGATGTCATAAGGGCAAGACATACATTTTGGATGGTCAGAGAGGCAGAATGTCCAACAGGACAACCATGTTGCTTAGAATTGGCTGATTTTAACTACCATGAGTTGTATTATGAAGCAAGCAACTGTCAGTAAGGAATGCACTCGTGTTTATCTAATAAACTGTGTAGTGTCATGCTCAGAACCTTGATCATGGGGAATGCAAACAGGCCTTATACAAATAAGTATTAAGAAAATATGTCATATGCATATTTTTTATCTATCTGTGAAGTAAAGAATTTAGTGTAGATATAGTGGAAATATTAGGAGTTTAATTCAAGCACCACCATTATCTTGTGTCTAATTGTACAGTAAAACAAAGAATAGTATTATCACAGTACTGATACAGAAAAATGTCTACAATTGTAATGATACTACTAAATTTGCAACAGATGCTTCTACTGCTTTTCCTGGGGTTATGCTCACCCTTCCCCCACTCCTTTGGATTCAAAGGTCAGCGGATTCACTCTGGGTTTTGGTGTGTGGAGGCATGTTAAAAGGCATCACTGCTATCTGGAGTCCTTTCCCAGGAGGAATATGGTGTTAATTTCAGTGGTTTCTAATCCCATGACCCTCTTAGGATCCACCATTTGTGTATTTGCTAACATTTCTATATTGTTCTTTTTCTTCATTGCTCCTCACTGTCAGGTTATATTCTTATTTACTGTACATACAAGGTATTCCTTACACATATTAGACACTATTTCTTTGCTCTATTTTTTACCCCAATAACCAGATCTGTCCAGCTCCAGGTGTTTGTGGTGTGTTTTGTTGTTGTTGTTGTTGTTGTTGTTGTTGTTGTTTTTACCTTTTCTTTTCTTGCATGTTATGAGGGTTTTTAACAGAAAATTTGGAAGATCTGTACGCAGTTGTGGGACTATCCATACCAAACACTGGACCCACCTCTTGCCATGCCATGTCAGTATTTACTTATGCCTTTTCCTGCATCCCCATTTCGCAGGGCCTCTGCTCTCATACCAAGGCTGTGTTTTCTGCACTACCACATTGTGTGTGAGTCATAAATATCTCATTCTGCCAACTGAGGCCTTTCAAACCCACTACAACAATGTGAACTGGTACTAGTAGTGGCAATTTCTCCATTAACAGGGCTGCACAGTTACAGGAATAAAAGGCGCTTTTGATTGAATACATGTGGGCCTTTTTAATATGGTGCTTATACTTCTCAAAAGTTCTCCTTGCTATAAAATAACATTGTAGAAAAAAACCTTGCTCTTTTTGCTGATGAAGGACTTCAATTTGCAGTACAGAGGAAGAACACTGCAACTCTAGTTAGATATCTTATGTTCTGGAAAGCTCTTCTGTTTGGAACACCCTCCACCCCCACATACACTCTGATAAACTTTAGCTTTTAAGATTCTCTGGCTGTGGTTCCAGCAATAATTGGGGTCATTAGTCTTTGCCTCCCCATGCTAATTACCAGTGCAATCCAAATGTCATCAGCTAAAGAAATGCAGCTTGAACAGGTTAAACAATGCAGCCACATGCAGGTAGAAATAAGAGAGAAGAGAAAAGATAAGACTGTTTTTTGTGCCTGTTTGTATTTCGTCCTCTAATTTAAACACCTAGCTGTACTTGCTTCTACAAGTGCTGTTTATTTTAACAGGGTCCTAAGTGTTCATTCACTGTGAAACAAGCACAGAAGGGATGTTTGTGTCTTGACTCTGTTCATACTTCAATTGTGTTTTCTTTAAGTAGAAATGAAGTCTTTTAATTTTGGTCTGAAGGGTGCTGCACTTGAACTGCAGTATCCAGTAACTTTAGTTCCGGTATGATGAAAAACTAAGATGTTTTCCAAGTCTGACCATTGTTAAAATTTTAAACATGGGCTGGAAATTCCACAAGAATGGTCAATGCACTATAATATGAACTCTTCTTTTAAAGTCAAGTTTTGAAGTCAATTTATGAAGAATTGTATATAAAAATACAAATTAAGAGAGAAAGATGCATAATGTAGCTTTCTCATACAAAAAAGGTTCTCATTTGACCCTAAAGTATAACATGAACACTAAAATTTTATAAATAAATTCTTGAATTCATGCTAACATATAGAAAACATAACTTTAAAAGCTTTGCTTTGGCAGGTATGCTCTTTTTGACCTCAGGAAAATTGTCTGGTGAAGTGTATTCCTCTGATGAATGGAGGAAAAAATAAGTTTTCACCTCAGGTCCAGAATTTTGCTCTAAATTGATGGTTGTGGATTGCACAGCAGGCATTTTGTAATGGGGCAAATCAAAGGTTCTTCTAGTTTCTGAAAGCAATTTTGAGGAAGAGTTCATGATATCACCTCATGTTTCAGATAACTTACAGTCATGCCGATAAGTCAAAATGATTCTATGAGGAAAAAATGCAAATTATTTGGTCTCTAGGGAAAGATTGCAGGTATATTTGCATTCCTTTAATTAGAGCATGAGATAGCAATGTGTTGTATGCAGTAAGTTTTCCCCAGATAAGTATATACAGGGCTCTACTGTGTAGCTGTTGCTGGGAGCTGAACTTCAGGGCAAGTTTTTTGTTACTAAAGAGTGGATTTAGTGAAGCTGCTTTAGGACCAGTGAAAATTTGCTGGATTTGATCATTCAGAGCTGCAGCTTTTGGAGTGTGGGTAGCTTTGTATTGCTGCATAAGGGAAGGAAAATGGATCTGGATTTTTTGCAGAATATCTGAGCTTATCCTCATGTGTCACACAAGCAATAAGAGATCTGAGAGTTAGCTACAGACCTGCCATTCATGCTTGCAAGAAAATGTTTTGTAAGAATGAGTTCCCAGGAAATGAAGAAGTTCTGTTCACCTAACTCTTAGTTTTTAGCAATCTCACCTGAGTGAGAATGGTCTGGGTTGGATGGGACCCATAAGGATCACGCAGTCCAGCTCCTAAGTGAATGGCCCATAGAGAGATTGAACCTGCCACCTTGGCTTTTTTAGCACCATGCTCCAACCAAACACTTCTCCATTTACATTTATAGCACTTGTCCAAGTTTTCAATTCACGCAGTTTTGAACACCCTGTCTCTGGAGGAAAAGGGCAACATTTTTGAATACAATATCTATACAGCGATGTGGGAGATATGACAAATTCCCTGTCTACTGAGTGCCAGAGCTGGGAATATATGTAGATTAGGAATAATTTGTAGCTAATGTAACATATTCACAGTTTGATTGAGTCTTTTATTACAGATTCATGATTACAGCTGAAACAAAATGCTTCCATTGTGATAAAATGTTACATATAAGAGAAAGTGTAGATTGTATGGGCAGCAAACACCAGTTTAGATCCCATCACTGCTCTAAGTGGCTGAATGGTAAGGTTTTCTTAGCTGTAAAATTTCACTTGAAAATGGCTTCTCAATAGTGTAAAGATGTCACTTACAACTCGGCCTACAGTTGAAGAAGAACAAAAATGTGGGCAGGGAACTACGGGACAAGAGCGGGACAGGAGACCTTCAGGCAGAAGATGTGGAGTGAAACGTATGGCTTGTTGTGAGCAAGAGCCTCCTGCATTCCCATTGCTGCAGATTATGGGTCAGGAGGGAAAGTTAAAGGAGTTAGTTCCAAAGCGCAAAGGATTCCTGAGAAACTATGAATGTTTTGCAAAGATGAGGGTTACAGTCCATGTTCCTTGAGCGTGGGGTGGAAAGATGGCAGTGGGCTAAGGATCTCTATGAACCTCTCTGACAGTTAGGGGAGGGAGGGTTTCCCACAGATGTTGTCAGATAAAAAGTGAAACTAACTAAAAATTCTCTATTGGAATGCTAGACATTAATGCATATTTTCTTGAACTGAAATTTTGATTGATAATGTTGACTTTTTTTCTCCTAAGGGAATTGAAAATCACATTTTCCAGAACTGTACTGTAGTTGAACTGCAGAGAGTGCAGGACACCTGACTCTCTCTCTTCTGTGCCTTGGCAAATCATCAGGAAATATGACGGGGCAAAAGAGTTTTCAGTCTCACTTCTCAAGAAAACACAATGGAAATGACAAATTTCTCAAGGCTGGTCAGCTAGTGAGCGCTGAGTTGTGTGTTGCTTCCGCAACACAGGTATTTATGACAAACCCTGTCTGCAGTATGGTTTACAGCTGCAGGGTTTTTTGCTGCCCATGACTCTTTTTGAAAAAAAACCCACTGTTTCATTATAGAAACAGCTGAGATCAAAACTTGCCATGTAGCTTCATGACAAATTATATTTTGTTCAGGTTTTAATATCCGACATAACTTATCATGTTTTTTCATAGATCAATTCATCTGTTTGCCTGAAAAAGCTGTCAGAAAACCTATTTATTTGGTAATATGCTGTATACGCTTAGGTCCATTTCACATTTCTCAGTAACAAATTACCAAAGTGCATTTTGAAAGCTAGTTGAAATCATCTGGAAATTGGTGTTTTTTTCTTTGTAAGAGAGTGGAGGTGTGTGTTGAGTTTTGTTTTCTTTCCCTCTTCAGTTTTATTAAATTTAAGTTTGAAAGGTTTTTTTCCATAAAAAGTCTTTTCCATAATTGCAAACTTGAGAAGTGCCAGAACTGATGTTGCTGTCCTACCGATTCTGATAAAAGTTTCCTGTCCAGGCATCTCTCTGTATTAGTGTGCTCAGTGTGTGCCACAAATGATTCATTACCTAGAGCAAATTCAATAGTTTTTAACAAAAATAAATTTATTTAGAGGCAAAGCAAGAGATTGTTCAACAAAAATAATAAAAGTTTTTTATTTGACTCACTTGAATAGACCTCAACTGGCTGCTGGGCTGCAGTTCTGAATGAAGCTGCAAATGGAATGTAAATTATAAACATAAACACTATTATCCATTTTTCCAGTTCATTTCTCTTGTGTGATAATTCTGCCTGTTACCCTTTCTGATTTATTATAAGCTCTGTCAAGAGGAAAAAGAAATTAGAGATCAACAATTGTACAAGGCCTGTGTATGTGTGTGCATGTTTATGAGACTAATTTTTTTGTGAAATACTGGACCAGAGCACTGGGTTCTTAAAAGGATATCTATGACTAAGTCCTTTGCTGCATTCTCATGTGGCTTCACAACATGAAACCCCCAGACTTTTCAAGAAGAAAGGTTTTCCTGTTTTTTTTTTTTGTTGGTGTTGTTGTTGGTTTGTTTTTTTTTTTGTTGTTTTTTTTTTTTTTTTTTTACTGCAGATAAAATTATGTCTTTTCAGGATAAAATATTCTATTATAGATTTTCCAGTGGAGCCACTATGAAGTCCACATCACTGACTGCTCCGGGATTGGTGGAGGACAAAAGGTAGAAGACTCCCATGTTGATATCTCTATTGCCTCTTCTATAGCACGGTAGAAAAGTCATGTGTGAGCAGTGTGCTCCTAAGCTTGGGAAAATGTTCTTTGACCAAAATGATCTTTGAGATTTTTTTAAACTTAAGGGTCTGGATGCATTTTTGGTCATAGAGTAGAGCCATTAGTAGAGTATTTTACCTCTTTGCTCTGTGCCAGTTGTACAGGGTTTGTTCAAATACTGTACCTCTTACCTTACCACAGCCTGTGTATGTGGACTTCAACGAGTACTACTCCTATTAGTCAAGACTGAAATGACCAAATCCTAAATTAGTGAATAGTGGTGGTCAAACTTTGAGGAATGAACTCAAAATTTCCATGTGATACCAGCTCTTAGCCAGCAGTACAGAAATTCAGCAGGTTTGGGCTCAGTTCATAACAGCTCCCCTCAACTGCTCTTTACTCTTCAGTTTTCCCCTGCTCCAGCATGAACTCTCCATCAGCTGCAGTCATTCAGAAACGTCCGTTGACTCCAGTGTGGGTCCTATGGGGGCTGCAGGGGGATCTGGAGCACCCACTTCCCTTCTTCTCGGGCCTTTGCATCTGCAGGGCTGTTTCTCATGTTTTTCTTGCTCCTGTCTCACAGATAGATGTTGTGCTGCATTTTTTACCATCTGAAATATGTCACCAGAGAGGAGCCAGCAGTGTTGATGGGCTCAGCTGTGCCCTGCAGTAGGTCTCCTGGAGATGGCTGTGCCTGGCATGGGAAAGCCTTGGCTTCTCCTCACAGAAGCCACTTCTGCTGCTCCTGACTGCCAGCACCTGGGCAGCTGCAGTCAGTACAGGAAGCAGCACAGAGCACATCTGGGATGCATGGAGAATGATCTCTGCATTCCTGGTGCCGCCTCTGCCCAGAGTGTCAGGAATATGTCAGGCCCTCACCTGCTGATGTAGCCTGAGTTCTAGAGATAAAATTCAGCTGTTTTCATCTGGCTGTTAAAAATGGTGATAATGGTCTTTTTAATGCAACTTATAAGTTCAGGATGTGGATGTTTTTTCTTGGAAGCTCACAGGTCCCTAAGATCTCTCAAACAATTGGAGAGGTTTGACAGTAAAAGGATAAATTGGACATTTAACAAGGATAATAAAAATCAGAGCCATTCCCTTTCTCTCTTCTATTCTGAAATGGTTTAGAAACACTTTTTTCCCCCATCCTATTGATATTTTAAAGACAACAAGAAGAAGATCTATACTACTGCTCTGTAACTACAATTCTGTTTTCTTTCTTGTATTATTGCTGTGTGAAAAAGCCAGAAAATCATACAATATCTTTCTTCTTCAGTTCATTTTAAGGTCTTCTTTGGTGTATTAAAAACAATAGTTTAAATGTAATTTTACTCATCTTTCATTTCAGAAGCAATTGTTTCTAAAGTAACCACTAATAGGAGAGTATATCTGGTGAATGTGACTGCTCATTTAGTAGGTCTTCCCAAGACGCCTCTACTGAACATATGTTATTGATTACTGAAATCAAATTAGGAAAATTTATCTAGACTTCTGGAAAAATGTTCTTTTTCAAAGGCACAAATGCTGTCTTAAATCCCAGTGTTCATGGGCAGAATATATGCATTGTTTTTTATTTTTAAGCTATCAGCATATACCTTACTCTTAATTATTAATGAAAGAGCTTTATTCTTGTGTAGATATCTTCTTGCTGCTTCTGAAATTTTTGAGTACGATTTTGCATCCTGTGTGGGATTTATCCAGCGGACAAGTAGTGTTTTTCCTAGGAGAGGGGTGAAGGAGCCTCCCTATTGCACATAAGGTACAAGATATACAGCTATAAACCCTCTGAAGAGAAATCATATATATATTTTTAAGGAACATAGAAAAAAATATGTTTATTAAAAAAAAATTGGGTTGACAGATCCTCTTTTCTTCTCCCATAGTTTGTATAGCCTGGCTTTAGGAAGCTCCACATTTTTGTGGAAACAGGAACATCTACTATTTCAGGAAGAAGAAAAGGACCAGTGAGGGTTTTAACTTCCTCTGTTCTTTACCTAGATGTATATGACAAACTCAAGTTCCAGATAATTTTAGTGCAACTAATTTACAGGACAAGTGTTCATCCCATAGTATGTAAGAGGTACAATATGCATTTAACACTCTTTCTAAACATGCTATATTTTGTGAAGCTGTTATTGTAGACGATGCTAAAGGACTTTCTAAACACATGCAAGAGAAATGAGAAAAAGCCTGCACAATACAACGGCACAAAATTGATACGTGATGGGACACTGTATAGACTTTTTTAGGTAAGCTTCTCATGTTAACCTGCTGCTGCAGTTGACAGAAGTAAAAGCCCGACCTGTTTTAGTTGTCTGCTTTAGGATGAGATGAATCGCCTGCTAGAAGAAATGTATTCACAACATGAACTTGAGAGAGAGCCTGGGGTGACTAGCTCGGATTTAAATGTCTGTGCTATTAGATTAGGGAAGAAAAATCCCATTCCTCTTACCTTATTTCTTCTTGGTGCAAGGTGGGGAAATTTGACAGGCAGTTGATTCTGTGTGTAGCCATTGAGAATACCACATTTGTAGGCATAAATGCCTTCATTCTATTCCCAGTAATATTTAACAAATTGCAAATAGAGATCAGTATCTTACAGAAATTGCATATGTTCCTGGGAAGTCACCTTCAGGGGAATGAGCTTACTTAAAATCTTGGAGAGAAGAACAATTTAATGATAAACTTCTGCTTGACTGGTTTAATATCCTTGCTTTAAAAGAATAAGTATCATGTTCACCTTCTTGAGGCTGTTGTTCAGATTCAGTTTTACATTCTTACATGGTGCCTGTAAGTACCACAGATTTATCTGCACAAAATCCCTGAAAGAAGCAAAAAAGCTACTTTTCCACCTTCTATAAATGGGAATTTTAAGTGCAAGACTTTGCCATAGGCTGAGTCCCACAGCAAATCTATCCCAGATGAGGAAACTTGAATATATCTCTCCCAGGTCCTCAGCTTTAATTAGACCAATCGTTCTCCTCTACAACAGATGTCAATAGGAAACCTCATCTGTATGAAGTATATGTATGTGATGGTCATAACAACCCTCTGTTTCTCCTGTCAAGGGATTGATTGTACTAGCATTGATCCAAGTCCTTGCTGATGAAGTTGTGTTTCTTCTTGAATAGTATTCAGTTTATCACTGTGTGCCAGGCCTATAGAAATGCAGTTTGCTCCTAAAGCCACTCACATTTCTCTAACATAACATGGAACAGTGAACTCACTTCTAAAAGGAACAGCAGGGTAATCCTTAATGGATTTTTTTCACAAAGAATCTGTACTTATAGAAGGGCTTGGTTTAATCTGGTTGCAAAGAGACCTTTTATATTTGATGAGTTAAACCACAGAAAATATTAAAAGATGAGCATATCTACAGAAAAATTCCAATTGTATTAAAATTTAGCTTCCTTCATGGGCTAGTAATTCAAGGAAAAAAACCCCAAACCATGTTACTGGTCTGTATTTGTACATGCGTGTATATATACATGCATGCAGGACTTAGCAAAATAGTGGACCTGTCCTAGTTTTAATTTAGCTGGCTTGGGCACAGGATTGGGCACAGCTGCAAGACCTGGATCAGCTCAGCCTGCAAGACTTGCTGGAGCAGCAGAGAAAGATTTTTGGTCTTCTGTTGTGATCTCAGTTCTGTGGCTGTATCTGCAAACATGTTTGAACAAATTAGGTTACACCTGGTTTGTCAATGGTGTGCTATATCTCAAACTGAGCATGCTTTGGACCACTACATAATAAGTAAGGGCAACAATAAAGTTTGTCTCATAGCACATGGTAATACACAATGAAGCTGAATTTTTCTCTGACTCACAATTACAGTTACTGTTTTATAGAATCTCTCTGTGTTTATTATGCATGAAGCTGTTTTTGCAGGTAAAAGGGAAGTGAAATCCCAAGCAGTTTAGTCGCAAAGAGAAAAACAAGTATATATGATTAGAGTCAAATACAACATATCAGAATCCTTCCAAGCAAGGAGAAGGAATTTACAGAGTTTGGTTTGTCAATGGAAAGGTCTCAGCCACTGAAGAACCTGCTGCTGAAGAGTGGTGGTCTGGTGTTTTGTGCCTGCCACATAGGCATGGAAATGCATATTGCAGGTGCTGATTCAACAAAATTACCAGGGCAGGTCAGAGATGTATTTTATTCTTCACCATAACTTGAAATTATATTTTGGAGCAAGAAGAACTTTGCTTGTCATAGCAAATTTCCTATTCTTGACTCTACTGAAATGGCAGGTAACTAGTTTTCTCAGGGCAGCAATGTTAGCCCCAGGAGGAGAGCTTTCCTGGACTGTGTGCACTGTGTGAGTGCAATACCAAAATGGTCTTCTGACCCCAAACTTCTCTGTGCAAATCTGCATGTCCAAATCTGTGAAAGAAGCAGATACAAGCCAAGCTCATATATTTTGTCAAAAGTTGCAGTGTCTATGCAAAGGATTGTTTCCAGGGAGAAAGGAAGAAAAGAAGAAAAGAAAAGAAAAGAAAAGAAAAGAAAAGAAAAGAAAAGAAAAGAAAAGAAAAGAAAAGAAAAGAAAAGAAAAGAAAAGAAAAGAAAAGAAAAGAAAAGAAAAGAAAAGAAAAGAAAAGAAAAGAAAAGAAAAGAAAAGAAAAGAAAAGAAAAAGAAAAAAAAAGAAAAAAAATTCCAGCAAGCTCTAATTCCTATGTATGCAAGCATTTCCATTTGCTTCATAGGGATGAGTTACGGGTAAGATACACTCACACAATTAACAGTGTTGCAGAACTGAGTCTTAAATCAATGCCTTTTCTTCTTCAACAGCCAGACACCCTGAGGAGTGAGAAAACAGAGCCTGAGGAAAAATTGATAGGATAGATTTCTAGACTAGAAGCAAATCTCTAATTTGTGTTGGTAGCAAAAATGTGCTGTCTAATGCAAAGCAGTTTTGTTCATTAATGCTATATTCTCTTGCCAATACCTCCCAACAAATAAAGATCAGGTTTCCCTTTAATTTTGAAATGCTTCTAGTCTACAGTTATCTTCCTTTTTTTTTTTTCCTGCTTTTGGTTTTTTCCTATTAATTGTTAGTACTAGAATTTATTGCCAAGATTAAAGTGAGGTAAATTGTATAAACCAGGAGTTTATGTGGTTTTAGTATTATGCTTTTGACTTTCTATTGCTACTATATGAAGAACAGAAGGTATTTTTTGCATGCTTATGTTCTGGAACATAATTTTTTTAATGTTTTCTTTTTATCATATTTTTATGTGTTTTATTTTGCTCCTCTGAGCTTTATGGATAATATAAATTTTTCCTTTTATCTCTTTTTTTTTTTCCCCCCAGAGGGTTTTTGAGACTGTGCTGGGTTTCCTTCCAAGAGAGTAGATAATCACACAGGAGTGTTTTACCTCAGTGGTCCACGGTAAAACATACTATGAACTCTTGTTGAATCCTTGTACTGAAATCAGACTGAGAGTTGGAAAGCTTGTGTAGATAGCCAACAAAATTAAAGTTGAGGAGGAAAGCTGAAAAGCAGTGGAAAACGATGGAAATCTTATCTCTGTGTGTTGGTTGACTCAGATCCTGAAGAACAGTGTCTCATCAATACTTGCTTGAAGTTTTTTACCTGGGCACCATAACCTGCTACACTAGAACTGGAGCCCTGAAGCCCTGGCTCACGACAGAGTACTCAGGTAGCTGCCACTGGAAGGATTGCTTTTCCTCTGCTCAAAGGAGGAGCAGTTACTAGGAAGTTGCGATAGTATTCATCTCCAGTGTTTCAGAAATGGAGCTAAGAGGTGTTTATGTAGCATAAACTGTAATTTTTTTCCTTTTTTTTTTTTTTTTTTTCCCACTTTTCCTTCTCAAGGTAGCATTAACAAAGTCTGGATCTAAGTAACATTGGAACAGCTTGAATTTTAACCTGAACTGGTAAGTGGGACCTTGAGGCCAAGATCTAACAGCACTCTTTGATGTGCAGAGTGCCTGGATCCTTTCCCTGAGATGAAATCTTCCTTAAATGCTTACAGATGTCCTGGTAGCAGAGGTAGACTTGCTGCCTAAATAAACAGAGGAAATTGTTCCTGCTAGCTCATACTGAAAAACATTAATCAGGCAAATGTTGCAGCTCAGCAAGAGCACAGCATAGATCCTTGAATTAACTTCTAATAAGCAGGGAACAGCTGAGCTTATTAGCTTATGCACATCACCTTTAAAACATAGCCTTATAGTTTTTGGAACGTGTGACTGGCTACCTCCAAGAGGCTGAATTGCATGGTCTGCATGTATTATCATTCAGCATATGCTATGGGGTTCTTGAACTTTGTCTCTTTATGTGGAATAAAATCCCTAGAGAAAACAGGTATCTTCATTTATCCTGTCCCACTGTCCCGTTGAGTCACCAAAACAGTTTGAAACAAAAAATTTGGCATGAGGACAGTTGTGCATGTGCAAGAAGCTTAGAGTAGGTATTAGGAAGAGAAACATTATTTTGCTCCCTTATCCCCAGAGGAGAGATATTTTTTTGTCTCATGGCAGAGCATACAGGGAGAAGAAAAATTAATGCATGTAGGCTGACTACTAGTGTCACTTTTTAAAAAATTAAATTGTTCCAGCTGTGAAATAAGTCTGCTAGTCTTGTCTACAAATCCCAGATTCCCAAAGGAAATTTGAATAGGAATTTTGACTAGCAAGTGGTTTTGGAGAACTCAGTGAACATAGGATGGCAGTTTGTCCAGTGTAAGGAGCAAGGACTATGGAGATTCTTCAGAAAACAGGGTTCTTGCTGAAGAGTTAAAGCATAGGTTTAGAGCTGAAGATTTAAATGTTTGGTCTTATCTGGTGAAATTTAGATTACTGTGCATGTCTTAAAAATATGTCTAAACAGCTGTTTTATCAGCATTATTTTGTTCAGATGCAAAACAGGTGGGGGTGCAATTTTAGGAGACACTAGACTGTCTTGGCAGAGGTGAAGGATTCCATCCTAAAAGGTGCTCCTGCAGCTGCATGGTGCAGGCAGCTACACACTGTAAGGTGCACCTGCACACTGTAAGGCCCAGCTGCTCTCTGTAGACTTTGATCATTAGGGTTACACCCCTCCCTGAGATCATTGGCTACATGATTAGGATTTCTAAAAAAGCTGTAATCAGGGAACACACGTCAGGGAACATTGTCTTAGGTTCCCTTTCAATTTTAGTGTAACTTATACTTCTTATTTTAGTGCTTCTCCTCTAAGAAGCTTTCTGTCCTTGTGACTGAGAATGTTCATAAACACAGTGTGTTGGCAATGTTTGTTCACTGTTACACTCTTATTTATGTACTCAGCTTTGCCCACAGGTTGAAAATGTTCAGCTATACTCCACAGAATGGCTCAAAGGTCTTTGAGGAAATAATCATGAAGCTGAAGCATCCTTATTCTGTCCACTCAATCCATGCAGCAGCTCAGTGGCAGTTGAAATGCCACTTGAAATAGAGATTTAAATTTTGTACAGGAACTGCTAAAGTTCTCTCATTCCTAGCAATTTGAGAAGTTCAACACAGCAGGCTCCAACCCCTATTACTGCTTCAAACTGCTGTTTTCTCTCTTTACGGCTAGCATGAGGCTTCAGAATAGACACCAGTAAAGACTATAGAGAATTGAATGTTATAAAACCTATGGAGACTCATTAGCATTTGTTGACTTTTTGCCCTGTTGCACAGTGAATGACTATATTATTCATCTCATCTAAGTACAATGAAGGAAGGAGCTCAGCTATTCCTTTTCTATTTCATTTTCTGTCCTTGGCTTTCTTCCCATATGTTAAATGAATAAAGACAGGAAAAATGTCAGTGATGAAATGATCTGTTCCATTATTAACCTTCCCATAAACAGTCATGACTCCCATGCAGCATCCCTTTATATTCATCATTCACGGAGTACCTTGCTAATGAGCTTGGCAAAGAGACGTTTGCAAACAAAAATGAGAAATCAGTTATCTGAAAACATTTTCCTGAGATGTCTCTTGTTTGCAGTGATTTAAAGCTGTATATTGTTGGGAAGGGATCCTGCACAGTAAGGACACATACATATATACATACATACATATATAATGTCTCTTTGTTGGAGCTATAAACAGACAAGGATGGGTCTGAAGCCCTCTAATCTTGTACATGCCATTTTTGAGTTGTGTGAGTCCTTAAATTCAAAGATTAATCCTGATGAGCTGTGGACCAGAGGGTTGTCTGCAGCCATCACTTGCCTGTCTATCAAAGTCAGCCCAGTGGCTTCCTTAATGAACTTTCCCTCTGTAGTTTGTGATCCTTTCCATTTGAATAAGGGAAACACTGTCTGCTTTTGAGGTTAAGCAAATGTAATAAAGGCTTACGTTGCAGTCACTTTAATACTCTTTAGGATTTAGGTTTTGAGGGGGGGGGGGGGGTTGGTTTGTTTGTTTTTGGTTTTGTTTTTGGTTTGGTTTTGTTTTGGTTTTTTTTAGTATTCTATAAACCCAAGAGGTTTCCAGATCTGTTTCCACTGGATAATCATTAGTAATATTAAAGAAAGAAAATTTTGAAGCTTCTGTTGCTAACCAAGAGATTTCTCCATTGCAGCTGTAGGTCTGCAAATAAAATAGTGAGTCTGATTCCCTAATATAATGACCCACCCCAACTCCCCCCACAAACAAAAACCAACAAAAAATCCAAAACAACAAAATCAAACCCTCAAAACCTAGACTGGCTATTTGATTATTTAAAGGTCCTTATTCAGGGGCCTGAGCTTTGCTCCAGGTCTTTCTTTTCAAGTATGTGGCTTCTGATAATATTTATGGTAGCAAACCAAATTTTAAATTTTATATACTGTTGTCTTTTCTGCATATTTTAAATTCACACAAGTATCTTCATGAGGATTTTTTCATCTAAGCTACCACTCTTCTCAGTATATTATATAAACATAGCAGTTTCTACTGATGGCAGACAAAGGTGGCATTTCAGGTCCTAATGCCAGATCTCAGGGAGCTGTGGGCTCTGTAAAGTGGCACTGTCCAGTCTGAGACCTACATTGCCAACTGCGCTTACCAAGGAGTTCAGGAATTATCCAAGGCAAGGTGAACAATGACTGCTAGGGATCCCTTCAGCCAGGCCAGAGTTGTGTGGTTTGAACGACAGCAAATATATCTGGGGAGCTAACTGGAACTCTACTGAGCAGAGTTTAGTTTCCTCTTCTTTTCATGGGGTGGTGTGTGGGGAGGCAACGGAGGCACTCCTAGCCATATTTTTCTGTTTTTCTTGTTCCCATGTGTACTGACCACAAAACACCTATAGGATGTACATTTGAGACAATAGAACACACTACATAGACTACTGGAGTTATATGAGGATAAAATGAGCTTAGGAAACAGTTGCTGTTTGCGGTTTGAGTTCTGTTGATGAGAAAACATGTCTAAGGGGTGTTCTTTGATCCCTGTTGCTTCAGAGGTCAAGAGCGAGCAGTCTCCTCAGGAATCTTTCGGCTACCATCCTGCTCCCTACAGAGAAAGATTTTTGCTCTGCTTTTCTCTTAGCATAGAAGGAGTTTCTTTCCCTGATGACAACAAGGTTGCTTTCTTAAGTCACAGGATTGAAAACTTGTTTCTTTTCTTTGACAGGGTCAAAAATGTTCAGAAAGCTAGAGGATTTTTTCATTTTTCTCTCTAGATTGCTATTAAAAGGTATGTGTTCCTGTGTGATGTGATTTTGAGCTCAAGACTTCAAACCTGTGTGAAATTTTTCAGCAGAGATGTTTCTGTGACTGCCCTCTTTCAAGTGGGACTGTCAGAAATAAACAAGAAATTGTCAAGGTGACAAAACTATTTTTATGCCATTTTCTGTCTTTAAGGTATGCCCTGTACCCTGGGTTTACATCCTGGTTCAAGCCAGGACAAAATTCACTTTTGCAGTAGCCTGGAGGGGAAATGGCTGAAACCCAGAGTCTGTTCTATACCATATATCACCTCACTTCACTTTGTGGGGGCAAGGGGAAGGGGTGTCTCCCAGGCTGGGGGGAGTGTGGTGACAGTGGGCTCAGTCTCCACCATGACCATTTGCATGTGAATAGCTTACCTCTCTCTTGTGCACTTTTAAAATTAATACTGCTGCTTTTGCTGTTTGCTTTTTATCTCATTGATGTTTCTGGTAAATTGTTAATATCTCAACACACAAGCTTTTCTGCCTCCAATTCTCCTCTCCATCCAGCTGCAGGAAAGAGGGAGAGAGAGGGAGGAGTGAGAGAGTGGTGCATGGTCTGGAGTGGTTTCAGCTGGAACACTACGCTGGGGAGCAACATTCTTAAACCACCAAAGTCTACCAGCGGCCATGTGGGTCTAGCCAAGATTCTCAGTTTAACGTATAATATTTATTTCTGTTTTACTTTGTTTTCCTATGCTGCAATCTAAGCTTTTGCAAAGTGGTACAAGAAATGCCTTTAAGGCTTTCTGGCAGGAAATGAATGTGAATGAACCCATTGGCCTAAAGTGCTTTTGTGTTGAACAAATGTCATTTTCCCCTTCTCAGAGCCAAGTGTGTCACTTGTGATGTGTCTAATTGCTCTGAAGTCCAGGTTTTGTAACCTTTGGCAGAGCATTTACAATGAAACACACTTTTATGAACTAAGGCTACTGTGTTTTATAGTGCTGTATATGCCAGTATAGAGAATAAACACTTTCCTAAGAATTAAAGAGATAAGAAAATATTGCTCCAAAGAAGTATGCCTGGAAGAGTCAGTTGAGACAATCTATTTCCATTTCAGAAGAAGGTTTGTTTTCTGGGTTTGTTGTTGTTGTTGTTGTTGTGTGTTTGTGCGTGTGTGGTTTTTGTTTGTTTGTTTGTTTGTTTGTTTTCCTGTGAGCCATGTGCATCACTTCATGGCTTATCTGCAACAGAAAGGTAAAAGTAGTTAATGTTTTCTTGTGACCCATTTAAAAATTACTGAATCAGTTCTGATTCCCAACTCTTACCTTACTAGTAGACTTGCTAACCTTAGAGATCAAAGAATTAGATTAAGTTGTGTGATTTAAAATATATTTAAATTATCTAACTGTTGAACATATTTTGGACAACTTCACAAGTGTGCCATGGGTTGGCAGAGTTTTTTTTCCAGTTATGGAAGAACGTGGAATGTTTTCCCATTCAGGACCCTGGAATTGCTTTATAAAGGACAGGAGCCTATCAGAAGGCTAGTTTGTGATACTGGCATCTGTTTTGACCACTGAGAATATCAAATGCGACTTTGGGCAGTACCTATATAAAACCCCTGATTTCCTGCAGGTCAGAACTTTTTCCTTTCAGCCAGAGAGAGGAAGATAACACCTACGGCAGCCAGGGGCCGGCCGGGCCCCACTGGCCTGGCCGGGCTGTGCCTCCGGGCCCATCCGCTGCCAGCACGGGGCCGGGCAGGCCCTGCCAGCTGGGGCCCTGATACCAGCTACGGGCCTGGCTGGGCCGGGGCCTGCCCCGATTTACACTGAGGGGAGGGGAAAAAAGGCATTCATGATACTGCCTTGGGTTTTTTTGATTCTGGACTGCCCAGGTGCTCTGATCTCTGATCTTTCTGCGTGAGTTCTCTCCCCACGTGCCCCTCCCCCCCCCCCCCTGCCCCCGTCAACAGTGTGGCCTTGAAAAATCTAACACCATGAGCTGCATCGAGAGAGAGAGAAAGACTCTGGGAAGATTTAACCCTTTCCTGGCAAAATGAAGCTTCCAAGGCTTAACCCTTCCCTGAGAGAGAAAAGAAAGGGACAGAGTAAACATAGAGAAGAAACAGCATGAAGTCAGTGTCAGTGGAGCAAGAGTGAGAGGACTATTGGGCAAGGGATGGAGGAGTTTGCCATTCCATTTTAGGCTGGACTTCTTACTGAGCCATGGAAATGAACTTTATCTGTAGATTATCCCTGTAAATCATGGGAAAGATATGCATTTGGGGAGATGATTAGATTTGTGTGTGGATTTGAGCAAAGGTGTTTGTGATGGACTAAGTAATATTAATCCTATAAGATGCTTGAACAGAGATAAAGATGAGAAGCTCTCTGTTCCAGTGAAGAAGTGAGAAGATATCTCTGTACCGTGAGATGAAGAATCCTTTGCTTTTGGAGTTGTTTATCTTTAAAATGTGACACCCCAGTATGCAAAAGTCTAAGACCCTTGACCCATAAGCAGCTTGGGAAACTGCTCCTGGGAGGGGTCACAAAAGCAGGTTTCTCCAGGTGGCTGTTTTTGTGACAGTTAAAACCCACAAGAGAACTGTTCTAGGTTATCAGTGGGATCCATGACTCTAAGAGAGACTCCTCTCTTAAAGAATTAGTGGAAGACTATTTTCAAATAGTGAAACTTACTGAAAATCACAGGTTTTGTCTCTTTATATTGTTTTGTAGGAAAATTAGCAATTCGTAGGGAGAGGGAAGAGTGTTTTTGGAGTTTCATTCTGTTTTGTTTTAGTTTTTTTCCAGCTTTCTTTTTCCATTCTTTTAGTGTGTGTTTAATAAAATTATTTGTTTATTTTTAAGCTTGAGCCTGCTTTGTTTTTCTCCTAATCTTTCTCCCACAAAAAGAGAATAAACACTAGGACCACTACACTAAATTTGGCAACCAGAGTTTGGTGAATGTGAAACCACTGCAAGTGGTATATCTGAATTATGTTCTCAGTTTTTAATTTATAATCAAGAAAATATTTTAGATATCACTAAAGAAATAGTAATTTGTTTGTGCATGAATGTGGTCACATAATAGGGAATATTAGAAAATCATCAGCATCATGGGCACATAGACATTTCTGGGACAAATAAATGATGTTGTAGCTACTATAAGCTTTGCAGCAAGAAAATTCCCAGGTAAGATTTCTAACTTGCACTTTGCTTATTTAAATGGTCAATGCAACTGTATCTGATGCATGTCTGGTCCATATGACAGCTGCAAAAATATTTCCTATTAAGTTAAAAGTTGTAATCATCCTTTGCCAAATGCTGGTCAAGCATTTCTCTTTTTATCTTTGCTGGAAAATATTCACAATGCAAAGTAGTTTGAAAATGAGCCTAAAATAAAGTATACAAACCCCATTAAAACATTAAAAATTATGTTAATTCTACTCTTCTTTTTTTTTTTCTCTTTTTTTTTTTTTTTTTTCCCCTCTTCTTTGCTGATAAAGACTTCAATTTCTAACTATAATTTTCAGTCTTTGGATTTTTACTTTAGGATTTGTTGATCTGTGAAAAGAATTCCTAATAGAAAATGAAGTTTGCATATATGTTCTTTACTGAATCAAAACTAGATATCCAGGTTTGCACGTTTGGGGGTTTTATTTTGCTGGTTTTTTTTTGGTTTTTTTTTTTTTTTTAACAAAACAAAGTAACACATTAATTAGATTAATAGAACCATGTTTTTCAATTTAACTTGGTCAATATATTTTTAATATGAATGAAAAGCTGGAGTAAAGTTATGGGGTATAGAATTTTATTTTATCTGTTCTTATGGTTATTTTTCTTTGGTTGATAGATTGGTTGAATTGTTTGGGTTGTTAAGTGACCACCAAAATGTTCATGGTCTCTACAGTATGCCTCTTGATTTATTTGGATTTCAAGTCTCCTTAGTCTTTTTTAAAAATCAGATTATGAGGCCTGGACATGAAAAATCTACTGAGGCTGTCATTTTTTACTACCATCTGTGAGTTGTATTTCTTTAAAAACTGCCTTTTCCTGCTTGTTTCAGGTAATGAATCAAGATATTAAATTAAGTGCTACTTGAAGGATTAAGATACTACTGAAACTTGTAATAAATTTATGCAGTCACTATGGTGAGAATACTTGGAAAATTTAGAGCTGAATTTGTATTCCTGTTATCTTCACAGATAATTCCCATATTCCTCTATTCAAGCAGAGCAAGCAGGACCCTCTTCTTTAAAGATACACTTATGTATGCATGAATGAATGCTTCCAGGAACCCAGAAACACTTGCTTGTCAGCTTTCTGTATTGACACACAAGTGTTGAGACAGTAGGCAATGGCAGTGCTTTTTTTATCAGGACAGCACAGGTGGATGGCCTTTGTTCACGATTAGCAGTGGGATGTTAGGTGATGTGTTTTCCCTTAATGTCTCAAAAATACATCGTTATTTCAGGTTCTGAAGGCAAGCTAATGGCATAAGCCCTGAGTTTTGGCCAGGCTAATGTATGTTATTCTGCTATTCTGTGTGTAGTCAGAACTGTTACAACAAAAATGTTTCCTTTACATCCATCTAGTATTTGTTTTCTTTCCTTACTTAACCTTTCTTCTCAGAGCACAGCTCATCCTGAGTTTTATATTGCTACTGCCTGCTTTATTCCTCAGCTGTTTTTTTTTCCCCTTCATTTCTGTTTGTCTCCTAAGGAAATGACAAACCAGAAACAGTTGAGTGGCCAAGTGTATCAGAAATAAAGCAAGCTGATTCATGTGGCATGGTTCAGAGGATAGAGCACTTCATTTTGCATCTGAAAAAGGTTCTCTCTCTGCCACTCTTTTCTTTTCTTTTCTTTTCTTTTCTTTTCTTTTCTTTTCTTTTCTTTTCTTTTCTTTTCTTTTCTTTTCTTTTCTTTTCTTTTCTTTTCTTTTCTTTTCTTTTCTTTTCTTTTCTTTTCTTTTCTTTTCTTTTTTCTTTTCGCAGTGCTGAACAAGATATTTTAGGCAGCAGTGAGACAGGTTTTGTGCCTTCTTTTGAGAACTTTGAAATTCAGGTTTGTAACATACTTTTTGGTATAGATGTACCTTTTATTAATTGTGGGAAGAGAACTGAGTAGGTCTGGTTTTGCATGGCTGGCATAAAGTGGAAAGAACAGCTAACAAAGCAGTCTATTTTTCTGGAACCTTTTCCCTATGGAATATATTCCTGTCTTTGATCTGTAATAGTTCAAGTGTGTCATCTTCTTCAGATCATCTCCCAAAGAACACCTTAAATTACACGATAACTGAGGATGGAGGTCATGGAGAGTGCAAAACCTTGCATCTGCTGCAGAAGTGTTGTGTTATTCATGCCCTGTTTCCTGCTGTCAGAAGAGCAACCCCATGAGACAAATGTTCTTAACCGGACAGCACTGCAAAACAGTGCCAGCACTGGTGCATGACTGATACCTGTCCTGCTGCAGCTTTAGTCTTCTCACCAAATTTAGGCAATATACTATTTCACAGGTGCTGGGCAGAGTGATACAGCCACATCCAAGTGACCCTACATGAAGCCAGTGGGGGTCTGGATGGGCTTATCCAGCCTGGTCCAGTGCAGCATCTGCTGTGCCTGACCTGAGCTGGACTGTGCAGAGCCACTGGTACTCTGCTACTGCCTGGCCCAGCAGTTGCATGAAGAGAAATTCCATGAGGCTGTGAAGTGACCAAGCAGCCAGTCCAGCAGGACTTGATGATTGCAGCAGTTTGGGGTGGCAAGAACTGCACTGACACAAAGCTCCACCTGATCTGGTGAATCCAGCAGGGCTGGAGCAACTGAGCCTGCTTTGGTTTGCAATGGGGGCTGCAGGCAAAGAAGTTGATTTATAAGAGACTGTCATCCATGGGTCGTTTAACTTGTCACCACAGTAGTTGTCACACTAAGAGTGCCAACACAACCTAAGTTTGGGGTTTTCTGATTTTTTATTGAGTAGATGCTTGGCTTTGGAAAAATAAAGCAAGCAACAGATAAGGATTGGGGCAGGGACATTGTTCTCCCCTTTCCTTAACCAAAAAACTCCAAACCTAACCATGTCTCTCCAGAAATCCAAGATAAAATCTGCTTAGGCAAAAAATATTATGCTGATAAAGCAGAGTGCTTGAAAGAAACATGTATTCATTATCTTTAGAGCAGATGGAGATCAGCAGGAAAGTTTTAATGGACTACAAAACCTGTAAAGTTCTTTGAATTCATGATTATACTGTCTTGTAAAACTCATAATTGCCTCAAACAGTAATGAGTGGGCCTAAAATGCATTCACATTGGTAGAAATGCGCACTGAATATAATATACCCTGAGTCAGAATTAACTTGGATATGTTGAATTTTAATCATAAACAATGCTTCTTATAAAGCACTTCAAAAACAGAAAGCTGAAGTCTGAAGAGAAAAAGCCTTAGAAACAAAGCAGGTCTCTGGTAGTTATTAATTTGTGAGACAGCACTTAGAGAATACTTCCTTGAAGACTCACAATGAAATAAAGTGAAAAAAATGGACTCAAAGTTGCTGCAACGTAATGTGCACTATGATTCATATGTATTGTTATGAAGGTGCTGGAATAAAATGAAGGAACTGAATGCTCTTATTGAAATTCCCTTGATAGACTGAGCGGCAAATGGTTGTCTAAGTAAAGGATGATGTCAGAAAAGAAATGCAATAAAGCATCAGATCTTTTCATCTGAGCCATCATTCCATCTTGCTCATAGTTAGGGACAGAAAAAGTGGGGTCATGCATTAGAAATGTGTTTTTTATTTTCCCTTTGTTCTAAAGGAGATATTGGCAGGTATAAAATCCAGAATAGTTTTCAATTATTTTTCTTCCATCTCTAGGTGGCTGTGAGAAAGCATTTCTCCTCTGAAGGATTTTTTTCTTTGTTATATGATACTACCTGCCTTGGGACTTTTGGCACAACTTGCAGATTTTCATGAAGAGAGTTGTAGGACTAATTAGAAATTTCTCCTCTTGTCTGAACAAAGGCAGCAACTGGTGATAGCTGTTCTCAGAGAAGCTGAGGAAAGATGTAGACTTAAAGCTTCTAAATGGTGCAGTGTGAGATGTCTCTGGCCACCAGCACATCAGTGAGTAGTAAGTGATTTTTTCTTGCGGGGAAACTGGACCATTACCTTTTGGGAGATGCTTCACTCATTCTTTTAGTTTGTATTGGCCTCTTCCAGGGCTCTTGAGTGCTTTTCCTGTGGCTGTCTGAAGCTGGTGTTCCTGGCTATATTCTAGGCTGGGAAAGCGCAAGCATACACCAGTCCTCTTTCCATTCCCTGTTGATCATTAATCAAGGAATCATCAAAAACATTCTGATGTATCTAGATGAATGTGTATCTAATAAAAAGGAAAGCTGCCCATGGAGAGGATGATAACTTAGGCTTAGCATAATTATTCTTACCTGAACACTCCTGGTGTATTTTTTGACTTTTTGATTTTTATAAAGGTGAAAATATACTAAATTGTTCTAGAGAACTTCCATGAACCTGATGATCTTAATATGTGACCACTTTCCTGGGAAACCTGTTTCAGTGCCCAATCACTGGTTGAAGAATCCAATCACTGCCCAATCTTCTGGGTAAAGAACCTCTTCCTAATATCTAACCTAAACCTCCTAGGATACAGCTTCATGCCTTTCTTTTGATTAATATAATAAGCATGTAAATTATATATTTATGCAGATTAGCTTGCTGAAAGACTTTGGTTCACCAATTCACTTTCCTGGTATCTCAGAGAATCGTAGAATCATTCAGGTTGAAAACTACCTTTAAGATTATTGAGTCCAGATCATGAACAAAGCACCACTGTGTTCAACACTAAACCATATCCCGAAGTGCCACATCTGTATCCAGGAGTGTCACTACTTTTAAAGCTTACAAGGCTAATATTTATTTTGCTAGTTCTGTGAGTCTTGCATTGCAGTGAAACACGAAACTCTCTTTATAAAAAGTAAAAATAATGAATAATCTCTTTTAGAATATGTGTAAAACAATTTTCAAATTTCTTAGAGAAGGAGATAACTGCAATTCCATAGGATATTGTGTAAATGGATAGAAAAAAATAGGTCCTTAAAGATACTCTAGTATGCAGAAAGAATAGAACACAGCTGCTCAAAGATGATCAGTAGGAGGAGGAATTATGTAAGGTTCCTAAAGTAAAAATAAATGCCTCTTCTAGGAAATATATAAAGATATATAATATCTTTAGCTATAATATATAAAGATAGCTGGCAAATTCCATTATAAGGAAAAAGTATTTAGATATGAGGAACCCGGAAACATTTGGGTTGTTCCTCCCATCAAGAATTCTTGAATTCGCATTGGGTATTACAACAAAAAGCCTTGCAACAGGTGTAGAATTAACACCAGTTACTCTAAGTAAATATAAAGTTCTGCTTTTTTAAACAGGAAATTCTACAGCTTCTTAATGTTCCTGGCCTCCACTTTGTATTGCTTTTGTCATTACCACCAAGGATAACAACTCTCTAGAAGTCTTATAGCTTAGACTGCCTCTATCTTAGATTCCACTTTAGCTCCACTAAGTGTTCAGCTCCAGCTAGGAACTTAATATTTATCTGATATTCATTGCATAACAAGCAAAACTATTAATATTGACTTTTTTTTCTGTATGTGTTGGTTCTATGTGTGCAATTCAAGTAGCAGTATCGGGATTTTTTCCCCCTGAAAGAGTGAAGATCTGCTGAACAGGATGTAGAGAGAATAGAGCTTTGTGGAGCCCACTGGGGACCCTGTGTGGCATGTGCATGCCACAAGATGCATGTGAAGATCAGTGACCCAGAATCATGTTTCTTCCCTCTTGCCTTTAGGGAAAAAATAAAAACAAACACCTTGACATGCCTGTTAGGTCAGTTCTATTTTCTGCAGGGATTCAGCCTGCAGTGTGTGAGCTAAAGCATGAGCTAAAGCATGAGCTAAAGCATTTGAAAAAACATGGCTCAATGAACTTTGAACAGTCTCTTGAAATCAAAATTTACTAAGTGGATTAGATAGAAGAGGAACGACATAAAATACAGCCCACTGAAGAGAAAAGGATCCTCTCTTTCCACAAGTTTCATCATGATCTCTTCAAGAATATATTAATATGAGCCAGCAGGAGTGCTGCTTGGATCCCAAGATGTAGCTGTCAAATAACATCTGCCAAAAAGGGACTTGCTTCATTACATGCAAACCTTTCCATTGCTCATTAGGTCTCACCAGATGGGGATTCGGTATTCTGAAGTCATTCACCCTGGATGAAGTAGTTTGTTCATGACACTGATGAACAATTATCTACCTGTACAGTTGGGACTTCTAGGGTGTTTTTTTCAATTGAGTGTCAGTACAGGGCACAACTGTAGCATCTGATGATAAAAAAATTGAAATACAGAGGGTCAGTTTGACTGAATGCATACATGAATGAAATTGAAACTTTTCTGTAACACTTCTGTCTTTAATTTCCCTGTAACAGAATCCATTGTAATTATCCCTTGTAAGATTTTGCTACATGATTTTATTTATTTTACTCTTCAAGTACAGAAAAATAATAATTATAAGTTCAAAAATGTTGTTCCAAGCCATCCAGTAGAAGATTAACTGCTGTGCATAATAACTGTTGTATAATAACTGTTGGTTGATAAATGTTTAATGGTTTGTTAGGAAACTAATTGTCAGTTTAAATCAGGAGAGTGACAACAATAACTCACTTAAATATTTGCAATCTGCAGGCATAGGCAGATATAAACATAATTCATTCTAATTTCTGTGTATAGCTGATGGGTACACATATACGGCAATCCCCCTGAAAAAAATTTCCAATCTCTACTGTATTGTTTCTTCTGTATTTTCTGTTCTTCACAAATCTTGTTGTAAATAGAATAAACCAAAACATTGTTGTGTGCATCATGTGAATAACTCACCAGTGGGGTTTTATATGGATGACTCTATGCAGTATCAGAATTTTAAAGTGATTAAAACCCTTGAATGATAATTTAAGCTATCTTTATTTTCCCACATCCTGCAATTAAATCAAACCACATAGGAAAAAAACAAGTGTCTATGCATATACAAACACATATATACCTATGAGTGTACTCAAGCACAAAAAAAAATTCACTGTGGAAGTATAATTAAAAAACAAAATCAAGCCAAGTCAAAATAACTTCCTCTGGTATCAAAAATGCTCGTGTTTCAAGATCAGATGTTGTCTCTCTGCTGAGTCCTCAGTGAATTATATTCTCTTTGATTTCAATGGGAAAATGCCTCTAAGGAGGTTTTAGAAGATAACCCTGAAGTAATTGAGTCACCACGGACCATGGGAAGCAAGCAAGGTTTTCACTGAAACTGTAGGTATAACATTATTGTAAACAACGTTTTGGAAAAAGTGCTGGTGTACTTAACTAGCTGCAGGACACTGACATTTTAAAGGTCCTTACTTGCCCACAGTGAGGAAACTGGAGGAGGAGGCTGTGCCAAAAGCTTTCTTCTCCCTTCCTGGCATGACTGGCCAGTGGTTTCTTTCAGTAATGGAGGGATTTGCACACTAATTTATGCCCCTTTTCAGGAACTTTTCAATTGACTGCATAGGGAAAAGTAGACTAAGGCTTCCCTTCCCCTACAGTATGATGAGAATTGAGGCCAACGTATGAAAAATTAAGATGTCAGCTTCCTCCCTTGTCTTCCAAGTAGCTTGGAGAACCTAGAACATGGATCTTGCTTTGCAGTTCTACTCTGAGCACATGTTCAGTAGAAACTGTTCTTTCCATTTCTTTTTTCTCCCTCTTATATGCTTACCTATGCTATTGAAGAGCAGATTTTTTGGTCTGAGGGGAAAAAGCATTTTATTTATAAAATCTCCAGTTAAGGTTATGGAATAAAACAGGTCATTACAAATCTTGGTGATATTAATACATGTTATTTTCTTTAAGGAACTCTGTGGTCAATCAAGGTTTTCAATTTAAATCATCCAGGAATGATTTCCAGCAAAATTTCACTCTTACAGACAAGGTATTTCTGTATGGTCAGCTAGTGCATTAGTTCAAACATATAGGGACCTTAAAAGTAGCATTAGAGCAAACTCCAAAACTTGACCTCTGAAACATGATGGAAATTCTTCTCCAGTTTAGGTTTTAAGTAGGCAAGAATTTCCCACACATTTCCTGAAGTTCCAAGGTCAATATAGTTCTTAGTATATAAAGTGAAAGTAAAAAGGATTATTTGTCATATCACAGAACCAAAGAATCATAGAACCACAGTGTCTGCTAAGTTGGAAGGCACCCACAAGGATCACTGACATACCTTGACTGAGACTGATTTGCCTCTTTTGCAAATGAGATAAAAAGCAGTACCAGTAGAAAAAAAATCAGTGTAAATCAGAGGCACAGAAAAAAACACACTGAAATGGAATGGAAAGAAGATAGTGCAGGCTGACAGATGGCAAGGCTTGCCTTTCCTTGCAGTGGAGAAGAGACTCGTGTTTGACAACTCCTAGAGGAACTAGGAGCAAGAACTGTGTGTAATTGCTCCTTACAATTTGCATGTGGACTAGATGATGATTTTTTATACACTGTGTTAACAAAGTGAAAGAAATGCATCTTTCAATCTTTAGTGGTTTATTCTTGGCAGGTAATATTTCCAAAGTGGTGGAGTGACAGCTCTTCTGCCTTAATGGTGAGAACTTCTAAACTGAGGTTCTGAAGACTGCTCATACTGCCTCAGGAGGATAGAAGGACTTAATTTCATCTCTAGTAGTGGCACTTTATAGCTATGACATTTTAAGGATGTCAGTACAAGCTATAAACTGACTTCCACAAGCATCAAAAAGGAGGATGAGTTATTCCAGACAAGAAGACTGTAGCAGTGCATTGGTAGCTTCTGTAATTTTTGTTTCCTCTGTACCAGTATACTTTATTGTTCCATATACTGAAGGAAGGGAGGTTGGTGGACCTGACTGCAAGGCCAAGGTCAAATATAAGAGTTAAATGCAGTGTTTCTACAGGTCAGGGAAAGACTGTGAATTTCAGTGGATTCTGGTGGCTTCTAGTGCAGAACTATCGAATGTGCAAATTAGCATCTAGTCTAAAAAACTTTATGCCTGTAATGGCAATAGTTTTTTTTTTTTTTTTTTTTTTTTTTAGTATGTGTACACTCTATTCAGAAATAATTTTAAAAGTATGTGGTTTTGTGTACATTTGAAAACTGGCCATCTTGAATAGCAGAGATATCTTGTACATACTTAAATAAAAGTGGAACATCAATATTTTAACACTTGACTTATTTTTGTTGACAAACCTTATCTGAAACACAATACTAATTTACTAGCTCTCAAGGACTTCTTTTACTCAAGTTGGATTGCAGGTTGCAGAGTACTTAAAACATGGTCTTCTCTGGCAAAAGTGAAGTAAAAGTTGTTTTTATCTGCATGCCAAAAGTCATTTATAGCAGCAGTTTACATTTTTTAAAACATTTAGCTAAACATTTTTACTCGATTTTTATAATGAAATAAAATATGCCTTGATTAAAATGCAGACTGTGAACTCTGGCAGTTTTACTAGCAATTTGTGATATTTGCCTTTTTTTCTCCCATGGCCAGACTGTTTCATGTATAATTTACTGTGACAAAACACTGGCCCTACTTATTGTCTATAAATACAGACCCATTAGAAATATGTTTGAGGTGTAGCTTTTTAATGGCTTCATAATGTTCTCAGACCTGCAGTTAATGGAATAATAAACAACTTTTTGGTTAAAAAGGCAGGGAAGCAGAAGCATTCCTCCATAAAATTAGTTGATTGTAGATGTATTGATATTTAAAGACAAGAACAATTATTTGTATTTACTTACAGACAAATATGAATCCTCATCTCAGTCCTATGAATACTCTTGAAGGTGTTAAGCTCATCTTATGATGAGTGTGATTCATCTGTGTACACTCATGATATAAACAAGAGTAAAGGTTTTCACTGTAGTGAACTTCTGTGTGAAACTGTAAGCAGTGTCTGAAGATGTGGATTGGACAGATTTTGATAAATACAAATTGTTTCCTTCCCATACACAGAGCATGGGAAAAAAACACCTACAGCAAATGAGTGAGTAGAGGTAGAGAAATACGCAGCACTGGAGAAAAATCCATAGTTTATGAAAAGAACCCAGTATCATTTACTGGCTTTTTGCCTTGTCTCAATTACAGACCTGCAAAGCTAAGAAGTGTAGAATGAGCACAGTGAAAAGTCAGGTGTGTTAAAGAGATCACTCCAACTGAGGTAACACTTGGAATGAAGTAAACATGAGTTTATTTCCCTTTTAAAAACTATAATCAATACAAAAGAAAACCAAATCAGAAAATCTTTCAAGCATAAATTTCTCATTATCCCTCAAGCCTAAATCCCATCAGAATTTTCACCTACTCTCTGTGTTTCCATATCATTGAAAAAAGCTTTGTCTGGTCTAGACCATAAAATGTTGAGGGTTGGAAGGGATCTTAAAGATCATCCAAGCCTCACCTGACAGGAGCAGGGACATATTCCCCTAGACTAAGTTGCTCAAAGCCTTATGCAGCTTGGCTTTGAACATTGACAGGATTGTGGCATCTGCAACCTCCCTGGGCAACTGGTTCCAGTTTCTCATCACCTTCACAGTAAAGAATTTTTTTCCTATTATCTAACCTAAACCTACCTTCTTTCAGTTTATTACTCCTTGTCCCATTGCTACAGTTCCTGAAGAAGAGTCCCACTCTGGCTTCTCTGTAGGACCTTTTCAGACACTGGAAAGTTGTTGTGATGTCTCCACACAGCTTTTTCTTCTCTGTGTTGAACAGCTCCAATTTTCTTAGCTTTTTTAAGGGAGGTGGTCTGGTCCTCTAATCAGTGTTTTGGCCTTCCTCTGGACTTTCTCCAACAGTTCCATATCTTTCTTCTTCTGGGGACAGCAAAATAGAATGCAAAACTCCAGGTGGGTTCTCACAAGAACAGAGTAGAAGGGAAGAATCACTTCCTTCAACATGCTTGGCCATGCTCCTTTGGATGGAGCCCAGGATTCCCTTGGCTTTCTGGGCTGTGAGTTCATAATGCCAGCTCATGTAGAGATTTCTACCAACCACCATGCCCAAGTCCTTTGCAAGACTGCTCTCAATCACTTCTCTGCCCAACCTGTAGGTGTGTCTGGGATTGCCACAACCCAGGTGTGGGACCTCGCACTTTGCTTTTTTGAACTTCAGGAGGTTTGCTAAGGTCCCTCTGAAAGGCACCCTTTCCCTCCTGTTTGTGACCTATTATAACTCTCTAGCTTTGTGATAAAAGCAGCAGATGTTTGGGGTTTATTTTGAACTTAAACTTGATTATTCCTAAAAATATGTACTATTCTACACTCCAATTGCAGGTCCAAAATTTGTGCAACTTCTTGACAAAGCCATTAAGTCATGTGATGGATCTCCCTACACAGCTATTTCACTAAAATTGGAATTTCTTCTGTTTTCACATCCACTTCATGCTAATGGCAATTAGTTTCATGCTTGCCTTATTGAGCTTTGTACAATTTCAGGAGTTTTTCCACACTTATATATTTATTAGCCCTGTGTTAGAAATGAACAGCAATTCACAAAGGAGATGATTACTAGCTTCTGAGTGGATGAAACTCCACAGCTACTGCATCAGCTTTTAGAAGGGCTTATTTACAAGCCTTTGCCTTTTGGGCCATCTGTGAGGCTTTGAAAAAAGTCCTCCTTTAGTTATTCAGTGGGATTTAAAGAGCCTGTGATACACAAATATGTCGAATGTTGCAGTGAAATAGTTTAGTGAGATGAATAAAGCAGAAACCAAGCAAGATAGGGATCAAATTACCCAGTAAAGAAGGTTATATATTGGTTGCCAAGTTTTAGCAATCTCACCATCTCCTTGTAAGTCTTCAAGAAGCACTTGAAAATATATCTATGTTAGGAAGCCTCAGAAGAGGGTTGTTATCAGTGCAATTAAACTCCTTAGCTGACAGCATCACTTTCAATGCTAAAAGTCTTCAGTGCAGCTAATAAAAGTGAGCTGCAAGGGTTGCTTCTAAACTGAACTCATCTCTTCTCTAGTTCACTATCTGGTTGTTGAAGAAGAGATTTTTTTTTTTTTTTTTCTGTGACAATACAATTTCGAAGTGGAAATAAATATGTGTGGTAAATCATACTTTTGATATGGAAAATATTTCATAAGCATGTCTTTTTCATGGCTCTGAAGCTATATGTTAACGTACAAAAGTATTAGTTGACTGGACCTGGGGATAATGAATCCTATTAGATCTCTGTATAACAGGCTACCACAGAACCAGTATTCTTGTTCAGAAAAGATTATTTTTTTATAAGCATTCTGACTTCTTAAACAATGTAAGACACTTTTGGTTTTTTTTGGGGGGGGAATGGTTAAAGAAAAAAAAGTAATGAATGTTGTCATTTTTATTTATTGTGTGTTAGGAGCATGCCTGTCTTTGAAATGTCTGTGAAAAATTGACATAGTCAAGTTTAGCTTGAGAACATTGAATTTTCAAAAGAATTTGGAACTTTTCGTGTTCCATTGGGAATATGCAAAAAAGTACTTTGAGACTTAAGAGGAATAAGGAGATTGGAAAGAGAGTGAAAAATAATTGCACAGAACTTCATGGACACAAACTACATCTACTGAAATTGAAAAAGGACAAATAACTGAACTATGAAATTGGCAGATTCATCAAGTAATATTCCTTTCAAACTTAGCAAATTTGTTTTAGTCTTATGAAATGTAAAATTTTCTTTTGTTTCCAATAAATTTCCCTGGTGATTGCAAATACACATAAGTTCAAATAATGCACTCTAAGGTGAATTTAATTTATGGTATGTTTATTTTATTGTTACTGCAATGTCATCAGAGTAGAAAAAACCAGAATTTTCTTGGGAAAAGGACAGGACTAACTTTGTGGGTTTTCTTTTCTTTTCTTTTCTTTTCTTTTCTTTTCTTTTCTTTTCTTTTCTTTTCTTTTCTTTTCTTTTCTTTTCTTTTCTTTTCTTTTCTTTTCTTTTCTTTTCTTTTCTTTTCTTTTCTTTTTTCTTTTCTTTTCTTTTCTTTTTCTGCTTTTTCTTTTATTTTCTTTTCTTTTTCTGCTTTTTCTTTTTCTTTTTCTTTTCATTCTTCTTTCATCAGTTGTGAATTATCTTTGGCTCTAGTAAGATTTGCAGTCAGACCAGACACCTGACAGGTATGAATAGGAAAATTATCATTTGATTGTGATAGATGTGCTGTTACTGAAAGCCATCTGAGTACTTATCTACTGAAAAGAAATTGTCTATGAAACAAATTTATCACTCAAAAAGGTATGTTATACAACATTAAAATATCATTTAAAATGTATTCGTAAAATTGATTGCTATAAAATAATGTTGCATTGCACTAATTGAAATATTTCCAAACCCATTGTTTGAATTTCTACTTTAATATTTCTGAAAATACATGCCAGTTTTTCAGTAATATAGTTTTCTTGTATGCTATGTATGTAAGTCGCAACTACATTACACTACATTCTAGTTTAGTATATCTGTTGCTTCATTTTCTAGCTTTTGAATCATGGTGATTCCAGTATTTCAGATAACATCATGTTCTGATGAAGTTAATTGAACTGAAAGTCACCTCTTTTAGTGGTACTGCAACTTTACATTGCCCCTTTTAATGATTTTATGTTAATAATTTGGTACTTTGTTGCAGTCAGTTTGAAAACCATGCAAATATTTTAAATTATTTAAATATTTGGTTTAATCTCTAGTGGCTCTTTTAATTTCAGTTTTAACATTAGACATACTTCAACTGATCCTACTGTATTTTGAAAGACCATATAGTGACTTCTGATCTCTGCTGGATGACAAAGCAAACCTTGGAATTGTCTCTTCTGACAGAAACATCAATCAATGCAAGTTGTTGTCTGAACTGATTCACCATGACTGGAAGCTTTTTACTGCTTTTTGAGATGTTTCAGGAGGAAATAATCTCTGAGAATGAGAATGAAGATGGTGTAAATAAAATGGCTACAAAACATATAAAAATTCTTAACAGAGTGGCTATAAATAACTTGTTATAATACCGCATGGTATTCTCTGTTATGTTTACCTCAGTCTTGTTGTAATATATAGTGATTTGGTAACCTCATCTTGAAATAAATTCCTTTGTGTTTCCTGTTTTCATTTTGTTGGGGAAGTATTTAAGTGATGTCTAAACTTTTAGTTATTTCCAAAACTGTTAATTTTCAACCAAAACTATACTGGTTTCCTATGTATTTCCTAGGAGAGAAACTGCCTGGCTGCAAAGATGTTACTGAGGCTATATAAGGAAGAGACTTTATTGTTTCCTGGATGCCCAGCCTTTGCTCTCAGTCTGTCAGGAAAGTTTTTGTTGGGCTCTTTTCTTCAGGTTGGGATGGGTTCGCCCAGAGAAGCTGTTGATGCCCTACCACTGGAAGTGCTCAAGGCCAGGCTGGATGGGGGCTCTGTGCAACCTGACCTAGTGGAAGGTGTCCTAGACCGTGGCAGGGGAGCCAGTAGTTAGAACAAGATCATCTTTAAGGTCCCTTCTAAGCCAGGACTTTCTGTTTCCATGAGTTTGAGTGACAGTGTGCTCCAGCAAAATGGGTCTGTGTATGCTGAATACCTGACTGCCATAAACTCAGGATAATTAATTCCTGTCATAACAAACTAATAGACATGCATTGTTTCTAATGAGACATATACAAAAATCCTTTTCTTACGTGCTTGAAATCTTTTCTGAAAGGCTTTAATTAAACTTCTGCTAAAAAGCTTTGTATGGTTTTAAAAAAACACAATTTATATTCAGTATACAGAAAGTGGGATGCAGCTAGTTGTTACCTCATATTAAAAAAGATTTCATCATTCTTTATAAAACAAAAATTACACAAAACATATGCATTTTGTTTTATTGTTAGCTTTTTTTTTTTTTTTTTTTTTTTTTTTTTAACCAGGTAGTTTTCTTGCTTAATCTTTTTTGAAGTAATGTTAAAATGGCACAGATATTTCATACCAGTAAGCCAAGCCAGAATGGTCTTAGGATAAGCACTGCCTTTTGAATCTGGTTATCCTTGGTTAAAGTAACTTTGACATCATATAACTTAGTGTAATTTCCTAACTTTGATATATAGTTTTCTTGTATGCCATAAACATGTCTTGTTTAGCATGAAAATGGAGTTTGGGGTTTTAAGACAATACTTTTGGAAAAAAAACAGAAGGACAACCAAAGTCTGGGGGAAAAAAAGAGAAAAATGTGAGGATGGTGGGCTGAGGAATATAAACCTGATTGGTATTTTTGACGTCTTCAAAATTGCATACAGAATAGCAAAACAAATTTAAACAAATTTGTTACTCACTAGTGTTAGAAGCCTGTTTTTATAGTCCTAAGAAGGTTATTAACTAGACTTTAGTAGAAATGAGTTCTACTGACAAGTGGCTAATTAATATTTAATTAATATTTATTTATTTATAGAAGAGCTGGTTCTTAGAAAAAAGGCTGCCATTCTGGTTTTTGGCTAGAAAACAAAACTAGTTTAACTATCTGTTATAATGTAGTAGTTGGATTCAACCCTTGTAATTGAAAAAAAAAAAAAAAGTTCAAATTTATTATAATTGTCTTCATTAATTATTTCTACTTGTGGAGTTTTGTGGATTGCTTTACTTGCAATGTGCTGCTGGAGCAGCTGAAAACTGCCCTTTACTGTTCATTCCCTAAGACCTGGTACAGCGTGCAACAGTTTTGTAGCCATTATAAATATAAAAATTTCACGTGGTGCATCGAGAGATATTACTGAGAAGCTGGAGGAGTGATTCATGAGTCATGACCTACCCAAAGCTGCTTCATTTGATCACCTAACACTGCATGAAAAAGATCCGGATGTCTGGTAAGTCTTCAGTCTGATCTTTTAGTCCTCTGGGATTGCCTGGGATGCTCATAATGGCACTTGTCACCTATGGTTAGGTATGACACGCACACCTTGGCAATGTGGGGAAGAGCATACCTTCAGTGGGTGCATGTAACAAGTTGTATTACAGAAAAGGGGGAATATTAGGACCCACCACAATGAGGATCACCCCAGAGGGTTGCCAGAGGGCTGCGTCTGATCTGTAAGTGAGTTACTCACACATCCATGATGTGTTTATCTAGCTCTGTGCGGGACATTTTATTCAGAAAGCTACCGTAAGAGACAGTATGGGAAGTTTTATTGAAACCCAAAAAGATTACATCAACAGGCTTCCCTTGATCAGCCAGGTGGGTTGTCTTGTCATTAAAGGAAATCAGCTTTGGTAAGCAGGATTTTTCCCTCATGAAGCCATTCTGGTTGTGACCGATGACTATGTTGTCTTCCAGATGTTTTTCAATACCTCCCAGAATAATCTTGTCCATAACTTTATCAGGCACTAAAGTGAGACTAAAAGGGCTGTAGTTTCTGGGGCTCTCCTTCTTTTCTTTTTGAATATTGGGACATTCACCAGCTTCCAGTCAGTTGGTACGTCTCCAGATTCCCAGGACTGCTCAAAAATCATCAAGAGAGGTTTTGCAATTACATCAGCCAGTTCTTTGGAGATTCCTAGATGGACCCCATCAGGTTCCACAGACTTGTAGGGGTCTATCCGGAGAAACAGATTCCACAAAATTTCAGGGTCAGCTGGGAGCTGATCATTCTTGCAGTCATGTTCCTTCAGCTCAGGGCACTGAGACCCCCATGTCAGAAATCACATTGTGCCCTCCTCACGTGCCTTACCATTCCAGATTACTATTGCTGGATGGTGAGATAGTGCTCAGTAATATGGCAGTGATCATGTAACTTCAACCCAGTGATTGCAGGACTGAGTGATAAAAAATAGCTTTATATGAGTAGTAGTGTGCGTCTGTCCTTTAACAATGGAGTGATTCCTGTCCAGATAGGTACTGGAAGTTTTTTTCATATTTTGAGTCTCTGTGACAGCACTTGGTACACTACAAGAAGTAGAACACGTTTTACAATGAGAATTTACGGAGGTTTATGTGTGTTATATATCCCTCCGGCTTTTTGTTAAAGCCTTGTGTTGCTACTTCAATATTTACAGCCTCAGTTCCCCTGTCTCAAAAGTAATTATTTTGCTTGTTGCTCATGATGAATACTTCCAGCACTATGCTAAAACTATATATAACAGTAAGCCAGCTGCCCTATGTTCAAAAGCTAAACTACTGAAAAATCAATGCTATCATTAGTTAAACATATATGTGCCATTAACGTTGTTTAATACCCTGCTTTTCTGTGAATCCTTAATTAAGCATGTAGCCTCAGAGTTCTGACAACGCTAAACATGATCTCTTCTTCAAATTAAAACCATATTGTGTTGTATAATTCCGGAAAAATGGTAATTAGTGCTACAGAGCTATGAAGTTTATAAAAATTTGACATCTACATCTATTTTTCAACTATAAATATCCATATGGAATCATATACTCCATAAATATGTTTCTGATAGATCTATTCTTTTTTCTGATAGGAATTGTACTGCAGATACCTCTTGTTCTTGAAACTGCCAAAGTATCACCAAACCATAGAGTGGCCAAGGACAGAATGGACCTCTGCAGGACATTGGGTCCAACAGTTCAGGGGAGGCCACACAGAACTGACTTCCCAGGACTGTCCAGATGGCTTTTGAATATCTGCAAGGATGGAGACCCCAAACCTTCTCTGGACAGCCTGTGCCCGTGCTTGGTGACCCTCACACAGCGAGTGTTTCCTGATGTTCAGAAAGTGTTCCTGATATCCTTTGTGCTTCAGTTTGCACCTGTTGCCACTTGTCTTGTCACTGGGCACCACTGAAAAGAGCCTGGCACTTTTCAGTGGTGTCTTCTTTGTCCCTGAATACTTACAAGTGTTTATATACATTGATGAGATGCTCCCCTGAGCTTTCTCTTTTCTGGGTTAAACAGTCTGAGTGAACTGCCACGCTTAAAAGTAATTGCATTGAAATTTCTGGCCGAGATAGCATAGAGACTACGTGCAATTGCATATTGTATGTTTTTGTTTTGTATGTATATATGTATACTTCCATATTGATGTATACATATACATTTTTAACGTATCTGTATATAAAATACATACAAATCTATTCAAGCGTGCCTTTGCTCTTTTATGTGAAACTGTAAAGTATGTCTAGAGTTGAGCTTAGGAATCACCCATTTTCCAGAACCCTTGATAACCCAATATATGACTCAGACGTGATGATTCTGACTTTGTATTTCTTTACAGTTTTACAGCTTTGGTGTTACTCCATTAATCTTGGGTCTGTTATCTGATGTTTCAAGTTTATCCTAATGGAATGGCATAATTCTTTTTTATATTTGCATCTTTAGCATGTAACTCCTGAGAATCTGTCATCAGTCATTATTACAGTCATTAGAGTCATAATCATTCATTACATTATTATTAGTAAGAATTTGCATTATTTTATACCCCAAATGCAGAGTGAGGTGTGATTTACTTATGTTCAGCTGTAGTTGTAGTTGCAGTTGTTAGCTCTTATGTGTAACCAAAAACTTTTGAAAAATGATGAATTATTTTTGGGTAAAAGGTCCACGGTGACTGCAGTCACTGAGTAGTTTGTGTCTAAGTTATGGGGATGTATGGTTTTAGATATCCAAGACAGTTTTGAAAGTGGAACTGTTTTCCTAAATTAATGTAGAAAATTATTTATTCTCATATGTGCTGGAGAACATCCATCAAAAATACAGGAAAAAATTAAACCAAAATTGGTTAACAATCACGAGAACTATTTAGTTTGGAAAAGACCTTTAGACCATTGAATTAGACTGTGAGCCAGCACTGCCAAGTCCTCGACTAAACCATGTCCCCAGATGCCACATATACACACCTTCTAAATACCTCCAGGGAGGGTGACTCCAGCACTGTCCTGGGCAGCTTGTTCCAATACTTGGCAACTCTTTCAGTGAAGATGCTTGACTACATTTTTGGTGAAGAAATTTTGTCATACCCAAGAAAATGGAGATATTTTTAAGGATGGATATTTTGAGTACAATATCAAAATTTTCCTGTACTCTTGCTTTTCTCTGGCCAAGAACTAAGCTATGAAGAAAAGAGACATTTTCTGAGAGTCTTATTTTTTGCTTAGTTTTCTTTAGCTGGCTGAGTATGACATGCAAGAGAATTCTTGAGAAAGAAAGAAGAAAATATAGTGGTTAAAGTGAGTTTTATTTCTCAAATACATACAAAAAATTGCTCTCTATTAGGTAATATTTTCAGTGTTCTGGTAAACTTTTAGTGACAAGAAAACCCCTTAAAAATTATTGCTTATCATTTCTTTATCTGTAATAAGGAGGTTAAAAGTTAGGTTCTATCACATTATTTTCAATTTTTTGCCACTCTGATGTCCTGCAAACTGAATAAAATTGTGAAATAGACACAGTCCACACAAACAGAGATGCATTAATGGCCTGACTCCAGTAATGGTGAAATATGTTTTGGCTGTCAAGATGCTAAAACATCAGCATCAGAATAACTACATTAAATGCCATGGGAAAAGACTGCTTACAAAATGTGTACTGCAAAGTACAACTATGGCATCTTTTATATTTAGTAAATATTTCAAGTGAAGACTGTTTAGATCACATTAGTTTGGACCAACTGCATGTCTCATCTAATGTAAGTACTTTGTTTTCACCATAGAGTGGTGTCACATCCATTGCTTTGAAAAATTGATGCTCATTTTTACATAATTCATAGTATCATGCCTGCTGAGATGAGTAAAAATGCTTAATACATTCACAGAGTTGCTTCTTTAACATTTTCAAGGTCAGACATTTAATTGACGCTTGATTCTAATTCTATCAATGTCAGTATGCTTGCTCATTTAAAAAAAGGGAAATGACAAAGAGGAAGTTTTTAAAATTAATTCTCATATCTGAAGCATGTACAGAAAACATTATGGATGCCTTACACTTGATTTATTTTGACTCTTCTACATGATGAGAAATGTCAATCATATAATTTGTATTTTATATTTGGATTGTGGCATAATTATTGAGAATTTTCAAGACTGTGCCCAAGGGAACTAAAACCTTTCCAAAATCAATGCTGTATATACATTTGTTTTTATGCTTGCTGATGTTTGTCTTTGGATGAGATTTTTTTTGGCTATGCTCAAAAGTCTTACAGTCTTTGGAAGCTGGTTTATGAAGATTCTATTCCCCTGGGAGCAGTCAGGCTACTGGCCAAAGTAAAATGGCTGCATGAAGAGCATCCAGAGTCTGTCATGCAACCTGGTCCCTTAGTTTTCCAAGCATATAGTTCACTGGTTCTCTTGTTGTCCGCAGCTTCCCTACAACCCCTTGGTACGCTTGGGCATAATATCCTTATCTCAGCCCACAAGTTATGAAGCTGCTAGACAGCAGGGGCTAAGTTACATTCATCTTCAGCCAGGTGCATTTCATTGATCTCCTGCCTTTTGCACCAGCAAGACAGTAAAATGTTGGGAACTCATGTTTCACCTAGGGAATCATCTGGCTTTCAAGCATAGAAAAGGGTGAGACATAAGGACAATCAATTAAACCTCCATGCAAACGTGGAATACTTCGGTTTTTACCAACTAATCCAAAGACACCTTAATGCAGCAGAGAAGATGCAGATCCTAAGAAACACTTTGCAGACGCACTCTGCAGACAAAAATAACAGAAATAAAACTGCAAAATTATAAGGGCAAACAAGCTTAGCTGGGAAATGTCCTGATGACCCTCAGGAAGGATGTATATTGTGGGTTGGGAATGTGGAGAGGATGGAGTTCGAAACAGACAGATGACTCTTTTTACATTTTTGCTCTATTGCACACAGCAAAACTCCAAAAGTGCTTGGGAAAATTTCCTCATAGTATTTTTTGTTACTTTAATTCTTGTTTCAACATACACTTGGTCCCCTTAGGAATTGGCAGGAAAAAAAACCTGCAGTAACTCATTCTATTTATTCAATTTTGTTGAAATGAGACAATACTGTAAGAGTGATATCTGCTGCCACTGTAAGACAGACAGTTGTCTCCTGGGAGATCTGTGTTCCAAAACTATGAAGGAAAATTAAAAAACCCTAAAGAGAGAAGGAAAAAGAGAGAGAAGAAAAAGTTATTGTTTTATTCAATAACACCAAAAAAGTTACACTTCTGTTTTCTGTGTTTCTTACTATAAGCTTTGGAGTTCTCCAAAACTCCAAATTAAATAAAGAAAAAGGGTGTACAGGTAGATTTTTTTTTTCCTAAATTGAAGTGACATTAACTGTATCTTTTCTGCACTGTTATCTCTAAGAATCTGGGAAAAGACAGTGCAAAGTAGATAATAAAAAATAGGGGTAGAATAGAGGTGAAGAAGACAATATAGGCCATTAGCCTGTCTACAGATAGCACTGACCCTACCTAAATAGTTCCCAATGAATGTTTATCTAATCTTTTATTTACAAACCTCCAGCAATAGATTTTCATGTGTCAATAAATTTGCTGTCTACATAAGTGCTTAGGAGTTTTTGTTTGTTTGGTTGGTTGGTTTTTTAATGCTTATTTTGTTCTGTAAGGGCCAACCTAAATATCTTCTATGTCAGAAATTACATCTACTTCTTACTGACCTATCCCTGGCAGAAGGACAACATAATTTTCTTGTGTCAGTCTTGAAAACCACAGTGTTGTCTCACTTTAGATTTTCTTAGCTGTAACACTTTAAATATCTGTTTGTGGACTGTGTTCTTGAAATCTGATTGTTCTTATTGCCTCACTCAAACCTTCTTTTTGTCTACCACCATATGAGTGAAGTCCCAAAGAGAAATGGTGCTCCAGATGGACCTAGGAACTGTGTGGAGGAGTTTCTTCAGTCTGAAGATTTGCCCTGGAAGAACACTGATCAGGATCATTCTGGACTATTCTTCTAAACTGTTTAAACCTGTCTTTTCACAAGTAATTCTTCAGTGTAAGGTTCAGCAGTAAAAATGTTCTAGGAACTCTTCCTAGAAGAAATGGAGGGAGCATGAAGCCATTCAGTTTTGGATGCTAAGGCAGCTCATTAGCATATATTCAGGGTGCTTTAGGTCATTTCGCCTAAGTATCTGGGTATGTCTCCAATACCCCTAAATTTGCTAGTATGAATGTTATGACTGGCACTGCAGATTTAGCCTTTATAGTAGAATCACATGTTCTGTTTTCATTAAAGTTTTCTTGTTTCTTATCAGATTCTATCATGGCAAAATAGTTTGTCAGATGACGTCCTGGGGGGGAAAAAAAAAAAAAAAAAAAAAAAAAAAAAGGTATTTTTACTCTTTCTTAAAGTTACTGGTATCTCCAGGATGAGTATTCTATTCTATACAACTTATTTGTGATGCATGATTTTGTCTTTCTTTTTTTCTTTCAATCCTGTGATTAGTTAAATGAAATCCTTAGCATGGAGTCTTCATGAGAGGTGATGTAGAGAAAGGGGGGGAACATTTCAGGTTATAGAACGGACAAAATCAAGCGAGGAATTGGAGCACAGACCTCTATTTCTGAGATCAGTGTACAAACTAATGTGCTGAGGGGTATCTGAGCTATATCTGCCTCTTAATGGTCAACAAATTTTAAGTTAGTTTATACTTCAGATATTACAAAAAGATATCTGAATATCCTCATTTTGGGAAAAAAAAAAGCTACTGAGGAGAGGAAAAGGCTAAATGATTTACACTCACATCATTAGAGTTATTTGTTCCACAGATTAATAATTAAAGCCTCAACTCTGAGTGGCTCAGTTTTACCATGGACATTGTTTCTTACAATGGGTTGAGTCTCCTGAGTTACTAGTGTAGATTTCTACTCTACCACTTGGTTGGACTCTGATTCTGAAATTTCTTGCTGAATTGAGGTTGGGTGAAACCTACATGTGACTAGAATCATTTGGGTGAGGAAAGAGAAGAAGCTTTATTACCATGCCTTGTTATTTAAAAAGGACAATTATGGACTTTATTGAATTCCCAGTCCCCAGATTCTTCTTTCTGAATTTTTAAAACAAAACCCTTGTGTCTGTACATTGAACATAAGGCATTTGAACTTGAAAAGCATGACAAATCATAAGCACATAGAAGGAATTTATAATTCATTTATTTTCAAAATAATTGTTTCTAAAATGGCTTTAACAGTATGGGGGTTTGCCTAATGGTTTTTGAATGACTGAGATGAGAAATATGAAAAATAAAGACTGTGATGCATAACATAAGTACAAGTAACATAATAAAACTGTTTTGTAAAATTGAAAAGCATTCAAAGACTAGATCATTGTATTTTGTCAGCAAGCTATGACAGGACATTTATTGTATTATTGTTCTTCACTGTATGCTTTGTCCGGATGTAAGCTGAAGGTTGAAAGCATTGAGCCATCAAAATTGAGAATGAAATCCAGTCCTCAGGGAGCTCCCACTCAGGAAACTGAAGCAGAAATGATCTTATTAGAGTATGTGTGAGAAGCAAATGAGAAATGATGTAAATTGTACAGCAGTGCATGATTGTGAGATTTTCTGGCAACCATGAATTTTTGCATTGCTCTAATCAGAGGTAGACATAGATCTGCTGTCCTGTAATTACTTTTCATGGCTTTAAATTATCAGAAACCACAATATTTGAAAGGCAGAGTTGCCCTTTTCATAGAGTATGAAATACTACAGGTCTTGATGGACTTGCTCTGACTTATCTAACCTAGGGACTGGAGACTGGACTGGTCACCATGGTTTGGTGTATGACAAGAAGTTGATACTCCTCAGGCCTGGAGGGTTCTACAGGTATGGGAGCTGCCTTTTTTTTTTTTTTTTTTTTTTTTTTTTTTTTTTTTTTTTTTTTTTTTTTTTTTTTCTTTTTCCCTTGAGGCTAATATCTGCAGCGTTTTTTTTTAGGGTTCTCAGTTCCATCTTCTCTTCTATAAGTGTTCAAAAACCAGCCTTGTTGCAAATTTGTGGGATGTTCTAAAGTGGGTATCCCTCAGTCACTGCAGTGATTCTTTTGTACAAATAACCAGAAAAAAGGTAAATACGGTTGGTACTCCCAGGTGTGCCATGGAAAACAAATGACTGTTCTGTTCCATAACTGTCTTTCTCCTTCTAAGAATTTACCATTATGCAAAGTATGCAAAGTATGAAATACTTTGTATGTGTGCATGTAAAAAAAAAAACCAATCAGAACAAAGAAACCCCAACAACAAAGCCAAAAAATGAGGCATTCATATGCTCTACTAAAATATGCTTTAATAAAGTATCCTTCACTACTAAAGTGTACATTACTAAAATACAACCTCTATTCAAGGAAAACATGCACAGAATTTGCCTGTCTGCCTTTATTTTTGGCCATTCATTTATCTTGTCTTTGTGCTGCTGTTGCTACTTCTGATCACAGTTGTCTGAAGAACAGGATATAAAGATGGCAGCATTTTCCCACCTCTGTCATTAACAGATACCACACAAGAATTTTCTTTCTCTGAACTACTTAGCTACTGACACTGTTTAAATACAGTGCTGCTTCACTGTTACTCCTTGGAGAAAGATTTATCTGAGCAGATGCAATCCCTGCCCTCATGGCCTTTAAATAGATGCTCTGCCCCGTATGTACAGAAAATCAGATATACTGATACACAAAGAAGAAAGGGGAAAGTCTCATGTCCTTCATTCTCAGTCCTTTCTGGATATATGCTTGCTTCTGGCTATATACACAATAAGTTGTACTTGAGCTCACAGGACAAGAAACCAGAGCACATTGTTATTCATTGCACATCAAGTACTTTCACTTCATATTTTTCTACTTGTAAACAGGTTGTCTGTAATTTTTGACCAAGTTCAAGCTCTATTTAATAACTTGTAAGTTGTTATTTTCAAGAATGCTTTGGGCTTGTTGTTTCTGAGTCCTGATTAGCAAGAAGTTTCCACAAATAAAACTTCACTCCTTGCTTCTTTTTCTATTCTTGGAAGTAATTTGGTGTAACTTTTGGGCTTGACTCTCATCTTGCTAATTGCTGACAACATTGCAGAAAAATTGGCTCACATTGTGTGTCACAGCATTATGTGAAAACAAAGATGGAGCAAATGTTAAATCACCGCTTGTCAGTTCTGTGAGGTAAATGTCTGTCTCTTCTTCTACTTATTTGTGGTGTAGGACACTTACTTGTCAATGAGAGATAACCATCCATGACCTGCCCAACTTTTACTGTAGTGTGACCTGCAGAAAGCCTCAATTCTGTAGACTCAACCTGGAGCAGGCAAGTGTAGGATTTTTTAGTTTATAAATCCTGAGGCTACATACCCTGCATGAAGCAGCCATCACAGAAAGGATTCCTTCTACACACCAGAATTTTGCTGCTGATCATCAGAAGGGTGAATTTGTTTAGTGGAAATGTTGAACTTGTAGAGAATCCAGAGTGGACTGAGTGAAGAGTTGGATTTAACCTCTGATTTTGCTGAGCTGAATAAGTGTAATCTATTTTAAACTGCTCCTACATAATAGTACTGCTAATGAGAGCCTGTAAGTAAGCACTGGCTTGCTTTGCTATTATAGTTGTTTATTATTATTATTATTATTATGCTAATACATTATCTCCTTATGAAGTAAAGTGGCTGTGTGGGGGAGGAACAGTGAAAGTCATACAGTTTTTAAGGAGAATTTCCGCATTTCCACATCTACAACTCCAGTGTTCTTACTGCAGAGTTATTCACACCTGGGTTCGGCACTGGGTGCTCTCCTGGTGTCTTGGGACATGACCTGAAGATGAAGGTGCTGCCTGCCTTTCTGGAATTTAACCATGGCTTCACTGCCCAGTCCATGGGAGGCTGTGCCAGTGTTTTTACTTAGCCTCTGCCCACAGGAAGGGGAGGATGGTGTTTGGAGATGAGAAAGGTGTCCTTGATCTCAATCAGTTTCCTATTAGGCTCATGAGAAACTCAAGTCACTGACAGGATTCTTTTCCCCAATACTTTTAGGATCAGGCACTGGGGATTGCACTAATGTCTCCTAAAGAGGGGAGAAAGGAAGCTATCTACTTCAATAGATCTTTATAGTATTTTCCCCCTGATAGTTTATTGGTAACTGGCTTAGATGAAGGTGTTTTTTTCTTGAAATTTATAGTATCAAAATCCGACAAGAATAGGCACTTCAGTTGCATTCCTTCTCTCTTGTTTTTGGTACTGAATTTATTACTTTTTCCCCACTTGTTTCCATCAGGCAGTGAAGAGGGAGTGCAACTCCCACTGCTGTAGATATTCACATTTATCTCGAGAATTCATGCAGAGCTCAATAGACCATTGACAAATTACAGTGCTATTTCTTAACAGTTTCTTATATACCATATGGAATCTTTCTAATGGCTATAAGGTGAAAAGCATATCCAAACCCTAACCTGGTCTTTAATAGATGTAAAAATATATGATATAATTGCACTTTACCCCCGCAGCCCCCCCCCCCCCCCCCCCCCCCATTTGGCATTCAAATCTTAAGCCATACCTTTGGAATCTAATTATATAAACACACAAATATTTTTGTGGAAAGGTGATGCCATAGTGAAATTGTGCAAGAACCTGAAATAACTACTAAAGTGATTACGGTCAGTTGGACAAAAGTATATTTTGTGCCAGGTTCAGAAATGCAATGAAGCTGGTGAACTTTTAAACTCCTGATATTTCTTTAAATCCTTTACTTTATAGCTGGGAACAGCTGTACTTTTATTCTTTTAACTGAATGATGGGATTATTTCAACTTGTGTATATAAAAAGAAGCATTAAATGAATTGCATTAAAGAAAAGTGACATATTAATAACTCAGAGACAGCAATTTCATTTCCTAGTGCCTACTATGGGTCCTCCTGGTCTCATACATCTTAATTTCAAAGTAGTTTCTTCAGGATTGAAGAATGGAGCTTAAGTGTGACTTTAGCATTAAAAATTGCTTGATTTTGCAATTCCTTACATATGTAAGGACAGTTCTCTATGCATGTCTCTTTTTTTTTTTTTTTTTTAAACGTCATGGTTGAACTGATTGAATGCACTGATTTTGTGGGTGATAACAGGCAAATAAATTCTTTGTTAGGACGTCATATTTGCTCAAAAAAAATTTCTATTTCTCAGAGCAACATACAAGCTAAAAATGAACACAATTTCTTCCTCAGATAATGATCTAATGGCATTAATTTACAACAAAAGAGTGTTAAAGTCTCCGTGTCATAATGAAAGGAAATAACAATTTATTAGTGAAAGTCTTGCTAGAGTGTTTATCCTACGTGAAATAGGAGTGGCTCATGTGCACTTTCCCATGTTGGAAAAGTCAGAAATGGGTAGTCTTTTTTATTTGTGGATCTACTTATAATGAGTTAAATTTATATACTGGCCATCAACATTTCTTCAGAAATATTGATGTCTATTTGAAGACTAGCTTGAGACTACAGACCATTTAAAATCTCATTCCCAGTTAATGACGTGGCTTTCCATCATTAATTTTAAAGTCAGAAAACTTCATGCATTTGCTGTATTGATTTGCTAATGAGAACATTTCTTTGTTCTGTTGTGTATGCTACTTGTTTTGTACATTGGCAGAGCTCAGCACCTGGGGTGACCTGGACATGATAGCTACTCTCAATAGGATCCTTTCTAATTTATTATGCCTGAATTTCCATGTCTGAGTCAGTCTGAAAGATGCAATTTTATTGAAGAATTACTTTTTCTCAGATTTCTTTGCTTTCTAATAAGGAGAAAGAGAAATTGAGCAAAAATATGCAGCCATTTGTGGACCATCAATTGTGCAATTAGGAAAATAAAGCTTCTGTGACTAGCTATATTCTCAAATTAATGTCCACTTAGCAGAAATCAATTTTAGACTTCTGATTTTCAAACCTGGTAATGTCTACAAATCTAGAAAATTTTATTTAATGTGAAGATAGAAGCTCTTGTCTCTTCATCCCTTCAGCTCTAAGAAAGCCCTCTGTGATGCTTTGGGATACCTTTTTTTTATTAAGGGTTGAAATGTCTGTATAAGAAGGGAAGAGATCTTTGAAACAGCTAGTTATGGACAAGCGTTTTGGTAGAAAGCATTGGTACAAACATTTGCTTGCAGAAGCTGAGTTGATACTCCTGTGTGTTTTCTGAAGAAAATATATTTTTTAACACAAATCCACTCTCAAACCTTTATGTTCTTTTGCGTATATATGACTTTTTGAATGGTTTTTGAAATAATTGCAGATTATCAACATTCATGGAAAAGAATATATTAGAAACATGAAGTTCTTCTATGATTTCTGTGATGTCTGATTGTCATTTCTCACTGTGTGTGGAAGAAACAAAGACACTTCATTTTGCCATATTCTCATTTCCAGATATTTTAAGTGGAGAGAGAGAAACACATTTGAAGCTTTAAGTTCAGGATCTCAAAGAAGACTGAGTAAACTCACTGTGATCATACACATGCATTTCTGTGTTAAAATTTGAAACAAAGATTCAGGTCAAGATTAAAACTTGAGTCAAGGATCAGTGTTTGTCTCACCTTGAATGGTTCCATTCAGGTCTTTGGCACAGCACTGAAACATGCAATACTTGTTCCTGAGCAGCAGCCTGGTGTTCACAGCCCGCCTGCCCAGGCACTCTGCCTCATATCCCTTCTCCCACTTCTAAAGCTGAAGAAAACCCTGGGGGTAAGGATATGGTTCACAAGCCTCATAGTACACACTAGATCCTCTATAGAGAATTCACCCTGCCACGCTCTTGATTAAAATCTCACCTTCACCTCAATCTGCCTTTCCAAGAGAAGACAATCTTCCACATTATTGAGCATAGGATTGAAACTAAGAAAAAAACTGTTTGATAAAATGTAAAGAAAACAACATTCTTTATAGCACAGCAAGTGTCAAAAGTCTCTCTTGGATAGCCACAGTGTTTTTCCTTCTCATAATGCTCATGTTTTCTGGGCATATAACTACTGCCAGCCACCTCCTTCTTTATCTCTTCCTGGGGTATTCCCTGTGTATTCCATTGCTTTTCACAGGAGAGGTTTGCTGTAACAAGAGCAGTTGCTCCAAGTTCCTGAAAAATAAAACTTGCTCAGACTTACTTCTCTCATTTTGAGGACATCCCTGTGACTGTGTGAGAACTAGTCACTCTCATATGGTAAAGGCATTTTTGTGTTACCTGGATGTACTTTTTCTACAGCCCTCTCTGAAGCATCTCTGCTGTAAATAGTTTAAGGAGCTGACACAGAAGAACTGAAAAGCATTTCTGTAGGAATTTAGGGCCCATTTATCATGGCTGACCTTCCCAGGATGGGACAGCAATGTTGCCTTTGCATTCTTTCAGATCCAATGAATTTTAATAATCCTGTAGTCAGCAGACTTCTAAAATATCAAAGTATACAAACACATTTCAAAGAAAAACCCAAACAAACCTTTTGATCGGGTGGTAAGAACAGAGGGGTCAGGGATTTATAGAAATAGAGATGTCTCAGAACAGCCTTGTAAAATTATGGAAGAAGTGATTTTTTAAAACTCTGAATGCTGGGAGAAAATGTGTCGGAATTTTAGTGAGATGGCGCCTCTATCCTTGCTTTAAAAATTATTCAAAGTGTACTATTTAATTTCCTATTCAAGCTCAAGATATTTCAAATACCATAGTGTTTTACTTGCTCCTGCTTATCCATAATCTTTGCTGAGTAATGAACCATCTTTCTCATCCGCCACAAACAGAGTATATGGGCAATTAGGTAAAGCTGAAGTGGCCTCAATAACTTCAAAAAGAGGTCACTTTTCTTTCATGTTGACAATCAATACTTCAGCTACATTGCTGCCTTGTGATTTTTTTTAGCTGTTTTATTACCCTGCATGCACACGTTTCTTCTCTCTCATTTTTATTCATGCAGCTCTGCATCTTTGTGAGTAGCTATGTCAACAAGTTGTGGATTCTGGATAATGGGTTTTGGCATCCTAATATTTTTTTGTCTTCTAAATGTATCCAAAATATAAAACATGTAAATGACTAAGATCATTCCCTTGAGATTCTATGCATTATTTTTTAAATGTACTTTCCACTATCTGTGAGGCTTCTACGACTTCTATATTAACAGAAGATGGTGATTTACTTATGAGCTCTTTCTCTAACATAGAAAGGGCAGTTTGAGTTTCTCGTATTGCTGGACAAAAGCAGATGCTCTTACCTGCAATGGAACTGATACAGGGCCCCTTCCTGAATTCCTGGTAGCGTGATCACTGTGCATGTATCAAACTTTTCTTTTATGTGTAAGTGTGAAGGCCAAGTGTCCTGCTCTTTTTTTTTTTTTTTTTTCTTTTTTTTTTCTTTTTTTTAAATCAAAGATGATGGCATTTTTCTCATAGTTCAAACCAAAGGAAAGCAAAATATTTATTGAAGCAGTTTACATTAGGCCACTTGATTCTACAAGTTGTTTTTTAGATCTTATTTATATAAATAAATCCAGAATAAAGAACATGGAATCAAGAGAGATAAACATCTTTTACAGAGATGCCTTGAGAACTATTTAACTCTATTTTTTAAAGCTTTTTACATTTTTCCCAATGATAGGAAACCTCATGGGAAGATAAACACCCCAGGGATGAAACAGTTCTGTTATTTGAATGACTATGAGAGTCAAAAAGCCCCCTCCAAACATACTGCTAGTTTTTTCTCTGCAATTACTTTCTCCATAGGAAAAAAAGTTTAATCTGCCACCTGAACTTGCATCTTTCATGAGACAAGTTAGTGTACCCATGCATTTTTTTTTTTTTTTTCTCAGTAAAAATCTGGTAACTTCTTGCTGTAAAATATGACTATGCCCCGTGATTTACAAACCATAACTTCAGCCAACAACAGTAGGGCTAGAGCTAAGGAATTGTTGCTTTCCACATTGCATTCTGCACATTTCAGAAACTTCTATACAGATTAATGGTGTTATCCTATGACTTGATTTTACACCACTTTAATCAAAACTTCAGTACAGATCCAGATGTATTGCCATTGCCAGGAAAAAAAACCCACACAAATTACACCTGAATTAATTATATAATCCATTCATGTGGAGATATATATTGTCTGGGTGTATGCAAGGATAAACATACGTACAGACATGTGGATGAATGTATGTATATGTTGATTAGGTCATTAAGCCATGCCAGGTCAGTTTTATTATGTCAGATAAAGTACTTGAAGATTTAAAAAAAAAAAAAAAAATAGTTAATTTATATTTTCTTTAAAATGAATTTTCATTTTTTTTAAAATAAAAGAAATTTGAAACACACCTTCTTATGTTCTTTATTGATTTCTCAGCCTATTTATCCTCTTCCTTGATTTTTCTGCACCAAAATATAAAAAGGAAACAAGGAGTTAAGGAATAACAAAGTAACTAATACATCACAAAGAGTTTCCCCATTAGGAAAAAGCCTAGGTCATCTTTTGTTGTATTTTTTTCCTTTATTTTTCCTTTAAGTTAGTTTATTTCTAGGACTCATGCAAAGTGTAAAATTTTCATAGCAATTTTTTATTGTTGTATCAGCAGAGTTGGCTAGTTTGTTCTGATTTGAAAATGGCCAAAGCAGGAGTAAATTTGAAGATCATCGTGGCTGTACTAAGTGCTTGCTTGGACACGGGCCATACACCTGCTCTTCTGGAGCAGGGTTGTTTTGTTTACAAATTTACCTGCCTAATTGCTTGGGTTGAAATAACACTTATTTAGTGCAGTGGTATTTGACAGGATTCGTAGTTCCTTCCATTTCCTTTTATCAGAGTGAGTGCTGGCTTTGGATGGGAAGTAGCTTAGGAAATAAGTTCTGTGTCTTTCAAACTTGTATTTGTTCATATGCAGAGCAGATATGAAGTATCTGATATGGATACAGTTCTGTTAGATGCTTGAGTTGGAGGAGTCTTTGGGTGAACATAACGACAGCCTCTCAATACTTAAATGGGATTTAAAAGAAAGATGAAGACAATTTACTGGGATCTACAGCAAGAGGAAAAGAGGAAATTTTAAACGAAAGGAGTGTAGATTCAGACAAGACACTAGGAAGAATTTCTTTTTTACTATGCAGATTCCCAGAGTGTGGATGATTTATTCTTGAAAATATTCAAGGTCAGGTTGGATGGTTTTTAGCCACCTGATCTAGCTGAAGATGTCCCTAGGGATTTGGGCTAGATGACCTTTAAAGGACCCTTCCAACCCAAAGCATTTTATGATTCTAGGAAGTAATTCAAAACATACCTGTGTAACTTACATGACTGTCACCGCAGTTCATGGGTTAATCTTTGACTATTTATGGTCCAATAGTACAGGTAGATGTGATAATGCATTTTTCTCTTTCATGTAGTCCAGGTCAGATATGAGTAGTTTTTCTCCTTCACATTGGACAGTTCTCATGTCTGCCAGTTTTCACACACAGCAGGTGTGCTATGATCCCTGTGACCCCTGTGGCAGGTCTGGCATCTCCCCAATGCCTGACACCAAATGCTGACAGGGCTGGTGTTAGCAGTGACCCTAAAATGTCTGGTAGTGGTGGCTTGATTATCTTACAGGACCTCACCTCTGCAAAGGCTTTTAAAAGTGCTAAGTCATGTTAAATTGCAGCTTCTTTGACACATCAAAATCACCTATCCTGCTAAATGATCCTGTATAATTCTTGCATAAAATCTGACAATCAAGTAAGTGTTATCAGAGTAAGAACACACCTGTAGTGAGTTTTTCCACCATATATTTATTTAACTTTGAAATAGGAGACAAAAGTGTTTTGTAAGTATTTCTGAACAGAAGGATATTATATTCTTCCAATATGCTGGCAATTTTATCATATGACTTCTTTCTTTTCTCACCAGACTTAAAGTCAGCACACTTTCTCCACCAGGCACTTCTTATACATGACAGTAAAATACAAATCTCATTTGATCTCTATTGCAAATCTGATTATTGTCTAAAATTCTCCATAATGCACCTCACCCAGCCATTACCAGTCTTGCAGGTAAGTTATCTCAATCTAGGTCAGCAACAGACAGATTTTTGGCAGGTGCTCACACAAAGAATCTCTCACATGCTGCACCAAACATTAGGCAATCATTCTCAGTGTCTGTTGTCCTGTTGCCTTATTGATGTGGAGACTTTTGGATTGTTTAAATAAGAACTACTGGTGGCTTTAGCTTCTGCATATGTCCTAATGAAATAAAAATAAATGCTCTCAGGAAAACTCTTTCCTTCTACTCCTATTTCTGTCAAGGCTCCAATACACCAGAGGTTTAAAATAAAAAGAACTCTTTCTTTTGTATGCTACTGCAGAGCTCTTCAGCTGACAGCTTGATGATGTGGTGTTAGTATTTCTAATTCCAGTCACTAAATGAATTTCAGAGTTGAAAGAGTTAGTTCAATTTGCTAAGGGGAAAAATTATACAGATTGTTCAACATCGGTTATAAGTGCATATCACAGGTGTTCTGGTGTGAAGATTATTGTGAAGAATATAACCACACCACAGTTATAGTCTTCAAATTCAAATGTCTTTTTCACTGTAACTCTACTTGATACAGTTATAAGATATGGAAAGAATAAATAATATGTACATGTTTAGGCATCAAAAGCTTGAACAAAGAAGAAATTTCCTCTAAGATGCTGATATTCCAAGCCTATTCCCTAATGGTTGGATAATTAAAAATGCAAGTAGTTTAACAAGTACTCTGAAACAAAAGCTGTTTCAAAGCATCAGGGAGATTATTGTGTGGTACTTCCAGACAGTTTGCAATTATGCAGATGCCCAAAAACATATACGCGACTTATTCAGAAATGCACAAGTAGACCCTGCATGGTTAATTTTCTTGGGTTTTTTTTAGAAAGAGAGACAGACCTGAATTTATAAGACTGCCTAAAGAAGCTGTAACATTTTTATAACTATAAAAGGATTAAGTATTTTTTTATCAAAGTTATTATATATATGATACACATTTTCTATTTTTAAAATATTAGTAATTTTTTTGCATAAAAGAAGTGCCTATATAATTCTGATATTAATTGCTTTTTATTTGTTTCAATTGCTAATAGAAAACCACCACCACCAACAACAAAAAACAACCACATAAACCAAAACAACCAAACCCAACCCACCAACACATGAGGAAGGACAATGAAGTTGTCAGTTAAGCTGGTAGCACCTGCCCATCTTGACCTTGCAGCTCTGTTCACAGTAGTTATCATTTATGACTAGATCAGGTATTTGAAAATTAGAGTTGTCAAAAGCACTTATAAGTTACCTCTCTATTTGCTCCTTGCATTCATTACTCTAAATGATGTGGAAGGGCAAGCAGTGACCACTTAAAAATTAATGTAGAACTGACTGGCTTATGAAATATAAATGTGACAAAAGTCTTTGTGAAGCTTTGTTTTTCTGTTGATATCATCACTTCTGTACAACCATACTTTATGATTCAGGTGTCTCAGTTTTCCTTTCTAAATCTAGTTAGAGATGATACAAAGCAGGGTTACCACTCTTCGACCTGACAGGTCTTTTGAATTGTTTCTAATCTTGCATTAATAGACACTTTAGTGTACAGAAAAGGACAAAATTGTGTTTTGAAAAATACCAACTTTCTTTTTGAGGACAAAATGTATCAGGAGTGCTATGCACAGGAAATGTCAGGAAAGATTTAGAGTACAGCCTGGGTTATATGTCTGGTAAATTCCTAAAGAAAAAAATAAAGAAATACAATGTAAAAGCTTTTGTTCTGCAAACATTACCTATTTGTTTATTGCTAGCAAATATTCACTGATTACTTTTGAGTAAGCTGGGAAGGCTTCTTTTTATTTATTTTATTTAGTCTAGGTTTGCCTCTTTGGATTTTGGGTTTCATTGGCTGGGGTTGGTACTTTAGTTTGTTTGGAGGTTTTTATGGGTTTTTTAAGATTTGGGGACTCCTTAGACTTTATATTCTTTGCTAGGACTCGAGATTCATGTCTTAAAATTTCAGTATAACCTTGTCTTATTCCTACTTTCAAAAATTTCAACTGAGCAGTGACATCCTTCTGACCCATATGGCAATCTATTTCTCATCAAGCCCATCTGGATTTCTGACTGTCTTGAAGGATTTTTATATTTCATACTTTTCTCTTGTATGCTAGACACTTCTTCTCAGACTCATGTGCTGTGAAACTACTATCTCATGCTTTTACGTAAAAAAAAAAAAAAAAAAAAAAAAAAAAAAAAAAAAAGTTCTCTTGAAAGTAAGAGTCAGTTGGTCTCCTAGTTCAAGAATATTCCAGTGAGATGGCTCTCAGCTCTTGTTGTTCGGAAAGTGAAAGAATGATATCAAATAACAAGCATTGCAATGGCTGACATACTGGTGGAAACTGACAGCTAGTTAATGAAAATAATCTATAATTTAAAAAACAAATTATATTTCAATTTCACCTAAAAACACCAAAAAACCAAACCAACAAGCAACAAACAAACAAACAAATTAAAAAAAAAAAAAACAAGAAAAACAAGCAAACAAAAAACCAACCCCGGACCCTGCCTGAATATCTTTTTTTTTTTTAATCTTCTTTTTTTTTTTTTTTTTTTTGGCATTAGGTGATCAAAATGTTTAATAGGAAGCTTTATTTTATGGGATTCAGAGTAAGATCTTAATTTATCTAAATGACTGCTTCCTTAATTTGCAAACTCACTTCTGACAATGGAATAACTTAATTTGAAGTTAATGTGGAAAATCTTCATTTCATTGTATCTGATGTCCTGGCTTGCAAGGAGAGGGTTTTGTATGCTAACTTAGGGGTCAAATAATAAAAATCTCCTTTGGAGTCCAGCTAACAAAGATGACAGAAGGCAAAGGAATAGAGGTGGAAGGCTGAACCTGGTGTCTCATCATATTAAGGATGGCATAAATAGGGGGGGCAGCTTCTCTTTAACTTTCTAAGAAACAACACACACTATGGCTTTCAAAGTTCATATGTTCTGCAGTGACATCTGCTGGGAATAATCACCTGTTTTAGGCAAAAAGGAGTAATCAGTACCTAAATATTTTGGAGGCAGACCATCTTGTACATAAAATTTTCCTTTTCTTTACTAGAAGCCTGCTTTTAATGAAAAACAGTCTAATGTGGCAATAAATGTTTTCAGCTACACACGTATATTGTAAAAGCTTTCTAGCTAACAAGTAACTGTAGGCATGGGGATATGTAGGTAATTTAAGCATCAGGAATCTTTCCATAGAATTAATGAATTCTGGTAGCTGAGCTGCTGCTGGTCCCCATTTCCTGAAAAAGTTGTTTGATACAGATTCTCCCCCTCTGCTACTGTCTCATTACACCTCATCTGGAGAGACGCGTTCAGCACTGGCCCCCCCACACAAGAAGGAGCTAGACTTGCTGGGGCAAGGCCAGAAGAGGGCTATGAGTATAAACAGAGATACGGAGCACCTCACCTATGAGGTGCTGAGAGAGCTGGGGTTGTGTATTCTAGAGAAGAGAAGCCTTTGGGGAGACCTTATAGAACTTTCTAGTACCTAAAGGGACTACAAAAGAGCTGGAGAGAGCTTCTGACTTGCACATGGTAGTGGTAGAATGAGAGGGAATGTCTAAACTGAAAGAGGGTAGGGTTATACTAGATATCAGGAAGAAATTCTTTAGTGTGAGGGTGATGAGACACTGGACATGTTGAACTGGGAAGTTGTGGATGCCTCATCCTTGTAGGTGTTCAAGGCCAGGTTGGATGGGTATTCTCCGAGCAACCTGGTCTAATGGAAAGTGTCCCCTCTGTCCATGGCAGAGGGGTTGGAACGAGATGATCTTTAGCGTATCTACCAACTCAAACCATTCTATGATTTAAAGTGATGTTAATTCTTTGAACTAAGAACTCTTAGATCTGATAAACATACAATGACTTAGGCATGAAACAAACACAAAAAATCCCTTAGTCTCCACTTTTCAAAGCTGAGATTAAATGTGATTCAGCAAGCCATTGAGGTCAGTCAAAGATGCATATGGCTGCAAAGAAAATATCAAATACTCACTTGGAATAACTGAATAATATAAATTAAAGGCTCGTATTTTTTGAGCGAGAACATAGTCAAAATAAATGTAGACAAACCAAAGATTTATGTTTTGGAATGCATAACCTTCTAGGATATAAGAGACAGACTTTAAATGCAGATAGTTCTTTGCACAAGTTGACCAAAAGTTTAGGTGTTGAATTTTTAGGTCATGCATTAAAAATGTGACTTTGTATAATCACTTGTGTGTCAAAAGTGAGTGCCTTCTCAAGTCAGTAAAAATGGTGATGTTCTTGTTTTATAGCATTATATTTGAATAATTTTAAAAGGGCAATATATGCTGTTCTTTTTTATTATTGTTTTAATCTCAAAATATCTAGAAAAAAAGTAGTAACCATAACAATGTTTTTATTACTGGTAATGAGTGTTTGGAGAATGGTTTGAAGAAATTATATAGACACAACATTGTATTTGAACTCTTAAATTTGAACAATTTCCTGTAATTAGCAGGATTACTAGTCTCATGGAGGATTGGAGCAACCTCAAAGTTAGTTTTCTATATTCTCTTTTCCCCTAAAAATTGAATTTCCATGCCGCACTAGTGATTGAGAACTGTGCTGTGTTTATGGGTTATCAGAGTTCACTCTGCCTGTGTTTGAGAATCAACTCTTGAGATTTGTGCTTCCAGTAGCAGCCAAGTAAGAATAGAAAACACCAACCTTGTGAAAAATGCAGAAAGCCAATGAAGAAGTGAAAGATACATCCCATTAATAAGATGGGCCATTTCTTCATTAATGATTTATCTGAACTCTTTCCCTAGTTGTGCAGCCTGCTAATATCTAAAAACTTATTCATCATATTGATGTTCAGGAACTGAGGATGAATTTGAATTCCATTCCTTTTTGTTTAACTCCAGCTTTACAGGAACAAAGTGAAGGACATTTTAAAATCACACTATGATCCTGATATATCTTTTACTCTTTTTTAGGATTTAGAAAAAAGAAATCATAAATTTGCAATTTTGTTTGACTTAGCACTAAATGTTCTCCTTCAAACCAAAGATTAGCTGAAATGGTGGAAAGGAGACCTTTATTCAAGCTGTGGCCATGAACTGTCTGATAAGCAAGTTTAATAGTTACTGGTGTAAGCTAAAATGGTTGACATAAAACTGACAATCTCTTTTTCTAAATAGCATTTAGGGGATAATGATTGGCACTCTTCAAAGGCATTTTGGGCATATGAACAACCAGTAAACCCAACTGTTTTTACTTATCTATCTCTTTATTTCATTGTTGTCATTAGTTTTTATCGCAACTGCCATTGCACACAAACTAAAAAGTATTCCAGTGTTTCAGTTTGCTGCTCTATTTTGCATGCTGCTAGGTTCAGAGGTGAGAATGAATTAATTTGTTGTGATGAGCAGCAGGCGCTCTGTGTGGGTGTCCCTACTTGAAAGACACATGATGAGACCCTATATCATGTTCTTATTTATTTATTTATTTTTTTTTTTTTTAATGGATCTGTTTTCTATGTGATGTTTCTGAAAAATAACATTTCAAAGTCACTTACTTGTACAGATGGTGCCACAGTACCATATGTATAGCTGCATTTGAGCACCTGTGAAAGGCAGAGATTTTATGAAATGAAGAAGAGAAATTTCTGGCAGACAACATGATTTCATTACCAGAATGTAGAATTTCTGTCAGGTGTTGCTGTTTCTTTTTTTTCTATTCTTTCCATCAGCCCATTGTTCTCCATTTTAAGACACAATAAGTACATTACATACTAAGAAACCTCACAACTGCTTCTCCCTTTCCCCTGCATTTTTTGGAGAAGACGAGAACAATTTCTCATTCTTGTCAACAAATCTGAAGATTAACACAATATGAGAAATCCCATCAGGTGCCCTAAAGAAACGAGAAGGTTTGAGCAGTCTAAGCTTTTAATTCACCATTAGTATCTAAGTATCCTGCAATCAGCAGGATATTATTCACATAGGATACATTAAAAAAAACAAAACAAAACAAACCACTAATTATTCTCTCTGCCCTCTTTAAGTGCATACATAATATTTACTTACAACACTTTTATCTCATTCTCCTCCTTCCCAATATGTATATATAAATAGAAACAAAAACAAGGCTAAATTCTTATTTATAAATTGGTAAGGTTTTAAGTTTTAAGAGAAGAACATCTTCCTTTGTAAGACCTACTTTAGCTCTTAGTGTAGTCACATTTTACTTGGTTGATTATTTTGTCCTAATAAATCTGAATAAATTGCTGTTTCTGTCCTCATACTCTCCTGAATAAGTGATGACTAAGAATGAAACAACCTCATTTAATGGTCATCGAGGGATTGCACTACAGTGCACGTCCTCAGGGTGTGTTAGCTATGATAATATGTCCCTTAACATCCTCATTCCCTCAGCATTGTCAGCACATGCCCCTAATGACAGCGGTCTATAGGCAAGGTCAGCTGGAGGTGAATGAGCTTAAGGCCAGCAAAAAGCAGGACTAGGAGACCTGTCTTGAGTGACACAATTACAGAATTATAGGGTACCCTAAGCTGAAAGAGACCCACAGGGATCATGGAAGCCCAGCTCCCGGCCCTGCAGGGGTTAGCCTCAAGGGCCTGCCTTCTGTATGGCTCCATCTAGTCACAGAAACCTTAGATGAATATCGCTGATCCCTTGGCCACCTGAATGAGCTCTGAACAGGAAAATACTCAGTAACACATGGGTTTCCCCCACTTTGCCAGGTTTAAGTTTCCAGTGTGAGGGGATGGGGAAGGTTGTGTTAAGGTTTGTAATAATCCTGTAGTTAAAAGCCTTTCTATGACCCTGTTCAAGGAATCTTATACAAAGATTTCTAGTATACATTTTCAAGCGAGCATTCATATTAAAATAGAAGACCTCTTGTACATCTTGTAACTTGTACATCTTTGAAAATACTTAGCATTTGGGGAAAGAGTTCTACTCCAAGCATTTGCTTCTGACAGGACTACTTCTATCCTTACAAGAAGAAAACTGTCCTTCTGAATACTGTATCACGAATGTGATGCTATTTTACCATGGAAGAGTTACCTGAGTTTATACATGAGTTTTTTTCTGAAGAATGAGAAGTGATAGAGATCTCAGTCAAGAAAACATCACTTATTGTATCCAAAGTACCAGAAGTGTTGTGTCCTGCCTGGGGTGAGCCAGGATCTGCAGGTCTTGACAGATGCCTGTCCTGAGACAGAATTTTGCAGCACTGTGTTAGATAACACCTGCTCTTCAAAATCTTGTTGTCTCTTAACTGGGAGGTTTCTCACAGCTCAATTTTATTCAAAACACACTAAATAAGAAATAGAGATTAAAAAATGGTAAATATTAATATGTCACTGAATAAAGCCCTGGTGTCCTTCTAAGTTGACCAGTGACTGCAACCCAGTTTCCTTCCATCTAAAAAGATGTGGTAAAACTGGAGAAGGTGACAAGAATAGGCAGCAGCAGCCACAGCTCAGAGTATGGACTGACAGCAAAGAAATGAATAAAAAGAATATGAGGTTTTCACTTGTAGAAAAGAGACAGATGAGGAGATTTATAGTAGATGTTAAGGAAACTTCCCAGTCTGACCATTCAGGAGACTCCCTGGCAGTTACACTCCCAATGCCAGAGGCTTCCACTGCTGGGACCTCCTTCACAGCAGCTCCAGTTAGCCACCCAGCACCCAGCTTGACTACCCACACATTCCACTCACATACAGCCAGATCAGGTTTCTTTACAGTTTTGACCCTGGATATCCTATGGCAAAATCACAGATGTCTCATTCCATAAAGACATTTATTCTTGGTAGAGTAACATAGAACTCTAGCTGATGCCTTCTAGGGGGATCCCGTGGCTATTATCCCCTCACAGTCCAAGCATAAGCAAGTCTTACAAGTCTTGCTTTTCCTCCTAGTCCTGCACTTTTGCTATGTCTCTCAGTATCCATCCACCTGGTTGTCACCACCTCTCCTCGTGCCCTTTGTTAACCAAAAGGTTGACAGTTCTTTATCCCACCTACAGCTCAATATGCATCTGCATTTGAATCTGCAGTTGGCAAATTGAGCACCAAAACTTTGCCACAGCATAAAGACCTCTAAAAGTACTGTGGAGGAGTCACTGAGGAATGAGTTCACTTTCTTTTCATAAAAGAGTGAAGGGACATAAAATAAAAGAGGTAATAACTATCACTTGGTTTGGGGTTCATTCTAAGGGGACTTTGAGAGTTTTCACTGCATGGAAATTAAACTTGGAACATCTTTCTTCAGTGAGTCAGAGATAACAACAATAACAACAACAACAATAACTATATGAAGCTGAACTAGACAAGCCTATGAAGGAAAACTCTGCAGAGAGTTTTTAAATAAAACATCATTTTATCTTGGGAAATCCCTGATCTTCCTTGAGGCTGGGCAAGAACAAGGAAAAAATAATATTATGTGATTCTTTGTTCTTAAAATGTTTTCTAGACACTTGTTGGTCTCAGAAACAAAATGCAACATTGAAAGAGCTCCTGGCCTGCCCAATAAGGTCATTCTTACAGGCTTAATGCCAAGGTCTGGTAGTTTTTCCAAGATTATGGTGCATCCTCTCCTTTCATTAATTAGAAAACAGAGATCAAGGATATCATGTAGCCACATTAAATTTTGTCTTGAGTTTTTAAGGTGATACAGTAACTCTCTCTTACTTTCCTCATATTGCTGTCAGGTAGTCACGTAGTACACTTTGTTCTGGAGATGCCTGTATTCAATGTGGGGTGAGTATATACTCCACTACATTAAATTTGTAAAACGTTTTGGGATTCTTTGAGATGAAATGAGCTATATAAATGCAAGTTGGTATTATGTTTGCAAAATCTGTGTGACTGAGAAGATCAATCTTCCAGAAAAATGTCAGCAGATACAAGTTTATTATTTCTGAAGGCCGAGAATAAGAAAGTGATAGAAAATAAAATCAACAGACTGGGTAAAAGTGATTTGTTTTGGTTTATTTTCCTTCAAGGAAAAAAACCAATGGATTCTAGAAAATAACAAGTAACACTTTAGACTTGACCTTTTGTAGTTCATATAGCCTATCATTCTTATGTATCACAGCCTCTGTCTTTCCTATATGAAAAATTATGGTAGCTAGCAATGCACATAGATATGGGACACAGTCAAATATGAATAAATATGTGAGTAAACAATTAAAAACATTGCATTCAAGATACTTTCATAGAAATCTGTCCAAATGCTAATGTGTTATAAATTCGTTTTATGCATATGATATTTCACAAGGACACATTTTAGACATTCAGTACGACATACTCTCTATCACAGTCTTGGATACTGAAATTCAGAGGCCTAAGTGATAAAGCCAAACTCAAGAAGACTGCAAATGATAAAACAGCAGGAAGAGACAAGGTCCTATCTTACAACCTCTGAGTTGCCAAGTTTATAATTTCTTTTAGCACTGGATATCTACCCAATTTCTTTAGATGAAGAAAAAACCTGCCTTCTCTTGAGGCACCTGTGCAACTGGCAGTGACTGGCCAGTTCAGTAGCTGCTTATCTACAACAGATCCTTATGCCTTTCTGTCACTTCCATCCTGGACAATTTAGAGACAAAACCTGGTTGTGCCTCATTTGTCTCTGAGTGAATGTGATCTGTGAAAAGCCATGTTTAAGCTGTCTGGTCAAAGACTTGAGAAAATGTGGCAGATGTAAGCTGAGAAAAAAAAGCAAGCAGTTCCCTATCATATTCAAACGTGCTCTGTTTCAATTGCCTCCACTTCAGGAGAAACAGAAATTAAGGTCTGATGTTTTCCATCATGTATAGCAATATAGAAAGTGTTGTACTGCATAGGCAGAGTTGTTGCAGCTTATAAGCACCCAACACGCTGCGGAGCAATGAATGATATATGTGGGCCACTATCCTGCAGGGTGCTGGATCACCTGTAACGTAGTTAATAGTTTATTCTGCTCTTTTTTACTTGCAAAGTTGAAACAAATTTCATTTTGACAGTCATAAGAAAAACAGATATTGAAATATATTTGCAAGCAAAACTGAAACCAGCTCACTGTTCCCCTACCAGCTATTTGTAAAATGTCCCTGTTTTGTGAGTTCAAAATGGTTTTGCTCCATAGAAAGCACAGCCATCCTTTTAAACTCTTTTTCCATTAGATATTTGACAGCAATTATTCTTCAGGACAAAAGACCTTCATCCAGCTAAGTAACAGCAAAAGCAGGCTCTTGCTTTGTAAATTCCTCCACACTAAATTGCATGGAAATGTTAATTGTTTATTAAGGAACCGTAGGCTGAAAATTTCTCAGAGTGGCTGGTGGAAAGAAGAAAATACTACAAAAACAGCTTCTGTGGAAATTGGGATCTGAAAACAACTACAAAACTGAATAAAACCACATAATATTCTCAAAGAAGTCATGCAAGGTTTAATTACCTGAAATGTGATGTACCAGAAGTTTTTATTGATTTCAGATAAAGTTTTTGGTGCTTGACACTCTGCAAATCAACTGCTTGGTAGAAATTTTCCATTAAAATCTTACTGCATACAAATTACAGTTTTTGCAAGGCTTCAATTACATGCAATTTTTTTAAAAGCTCATAAAGAAAAAAAGTCCTTAGTTGCTACATTTTTCAAATTATCTAATTTCAGCTTGCTGCCAGGTTTCCTTACTAGATAGGCTCAGTGAAGAAAAACAGATTGTTTTGTTTCACTCAGATCCACAAGCCAGAAAGGATGTTCCCCTCAAAGGATTTCACAAAGGGAGCTTAAGATCCTGGCTCCTAAACTTAAAAGCCCCAGATATGACTGAAAGGGGAGATCATCAGTGATCATCTTGGAAGCATCTTACTGCACATTTTGTCTACTTTTTAGAGTGTCTGGTCTTAGCTGCTTTAGACTGTTCTCAGCTAACCCAAATCCAGAAGGTACAAATGCCTTTGCATGTTTTCCAATACTCTGTCAAAGCAGCAAACAGCTGCAAAACTTTTCCACTGGTGCTAAGGGGAGAAAACAAGGGGACCCTCAAAACCCTCTGATTCAGATGTGGTAGAAATCCTCAGGACACATTTCGCTTTCCAGGAGAAGAATCTGAGCTATTATCTTGTGGAAGAGCTTTTGTTGAAACAACTCTGATTTCACTTTTTCTTGTGGTTCTGTGTACAAATCCCCAAACCCCTTTCTGTGATTGAGAACTCTTATTGATCAGGAGATAATAAAAATAATAAAAATGCATAAACTCAAAGCAGTTTATGCTTTTTTTTTTGTTATGCTATTTTGTTGCTGTTGTCAACTCCAGGACCCCATCCTAAAGTTATCTGAACTGTCAGTGTCTTGGTCCTCTATTCTACTGCTTAAGAAGAATCAGTTGCTCTTGCCTTTTTTACTTCTATTACTTGCATGGAAACATGAAGTGCAAAGTGAAGGCTTTTCAAATCATGTTTGCCAGTGGGTATTTACTCTGTCATCTTGACTATTTCGAGCATTTTGTGATTAATACCTGAACAATCTTTACCTGTTGTGTTCAGTTTGCATGTGTCAGTCCCATGGTTATTCCTTCAGGCTTTAACTTAAGGCATTAAAATATTAGTCAGTTTATTTTTCTTTTCTTTTCTTTTCTTTTCTTTTCTTTTCTTTTCTTTTCTTTTCTTTTCTTTTCTTTTCTTTTCTTTTCTTTTCTTTTCTTTTCTTTTCTTTAATTTCTTTTTTATTTTGTTTTTAAGAAAACTTGGGGGGGTATATATTTTTTTCTCTCTTTTTCTTTTAAGAAGGAAAATACAGGGTATTTTTATATTCCTAAAAACTTAATTAAGTATAAAGCATTAACTTAGTTTTAAACCTAGAACCTCAAAATATCAATTGGATGTTTGAATTGCTTACATTTTTACCCTAAGAATTTGTCCCAAATTTAATCTATACATTAACTTTGCTTTGTCATCCATGAACTTGCATGTTTATACTGGAATGAAAGAAAATTGAACCTCCTCCATGACTCAAAATACACCTTTTTCTGGCCAGCGTTGACCATAAACCTTTGTTGTACTTCAACAAACATCAGCCACTGGCCATCTGTTGTTTGACAGGAATGCTTTTTACCCTGTAGAGCTAAGCTGATGAAAACAGTTTGCTGCCACTCAGATGTGTGATCCTTTTGACTATTCCTCTGTCCTTGCCTGGGCTTTCTCATTCTTTAGTTTTTGTTAAGATCGGCACTTATTTTCCTGACACTGACTCCCTCTGTCCCATGAAGTTCTTGGTTTAACCCTGCAGAAATCTTTTACTGTTCAGTGGAGGCTTGGTCTAGTGCTAGACAAAGTGTTCATATATATATATATGTGTGTGTGTGTGTGTGTGTGTGTGTGTGTATGTATATATGTGTGTGTATGTATGTATGTATGTGTGTATGTGTATGTGCATGTGTATGTGTATGTATATGTATATGTATATGTGTATATGTATGTATACATATACACACACACACACACATATATCACTGAAGAGTGCTTGAGGAGTCTGTTTTCTGTAGTAACTAATTTACTTTTACTTTGTAGGAACCTCAGTGAAAAATTCCTTTCACAGCTGGCGTTCCCCATTACACTGGAGGGAATGAGCCAGGCAGAATCCACACAAGGTAACACCAAACTCCTACCTGTTCTCTGGATACTGTGGACAAATGATGTGGTGCTTACCACTGAGAATCTTTAAATGTTCTTTAAACCCTATTATCACCTATTGTCAAAAGGTTTGTTTTGTTTTGTTTTTTAAATTTTAACCAACATAAGGCGAGTTTGCATAAGCCTGCTGCTTTGGATCGAATTAATTTTCAGTAAGAAATATAAATAATAAAAAAAAAATATTATTGTCAAAATATCAGGGAAGGATGGCTTATCTTAGCTTTGAGTAATATTAATTCTGCTAGAACTGAATTAATTTCAATGAAGGTCAATGTTTGGGCACTTTTAGAGCCACAAATATAAGAGTTTTTCTGTTTCCTTCATCACAACTGGCTCTACATCTCAAAGTGTCATTATATAATAGAAGTAAACAAAATTTCTTTTTACAAGTTGGCTGTACTTGCTACAATAAAGTAGGATGTTGTGGTCATGATAATATAAGGATGTAACAGAACTTACTCAGGTGGATAATATCTTTTATTTTACCTAGTGGTGCAGTTGGAAAAAAATATTAGCTTTCACTGATGTCTTTATGAGGTCACAAATAAGAGGGAGGAGGAAGTTGCATGCAATGAATTTAAATTCTTGAGATGGAGGTAGAATATAAAGAGCAGTAGACTGGCAAATTTCATATTTCAATCTATACTACTCTGTAAAGACATTATAAAATAATGAGATATATATTGTAGTGGCTCAGGGAAGCAGTTCTTTACACATGTGAGTGAACACTTAATGCATTTTGCTCATAAAATGCCCACAGAGCTCATGCAGGTAAAGGCATAAAATTTTACTAATGTTTAAGCTTTTCAAATAATTTATTCAGTTATTCTGATTGCAAAAGTTTTTCGAATAAACTTGGAAGAACAGTCAGACTTGTTTACAGAAAATATAAGTTGAAAATATTGACAGATTTATGAGAGAAGGATTTGATTTAAAAGGATTTAGAAGGATTTGAATTTTAAAAATCTATACTGAAGTTCAGTTCTCAGAAAATTGTATTTAACTAAACCTCAAAAAATATGACTATTAAACTTCCTCTATCTTCCTCTTCCTATGTGTTTCACATGTTAACTTTTAGGCTGTGATTTTAGGAAAAGAGTACCCCACGCAAAGCTGCTTCTAATGGTACTTTCAAGTTAGTGAGATGTTTTCAAGAAAATATATCAATTTTCTTCCTTTGATTACAAATTTGATTCAGTATAGGAACCCTTTCCTCCTTCTAGTAAGCAGTGTCCAAAAAGATGAAAATCCTTGTAGAAGGAGTGACTTATGGTGTTTCCAAAGCCTGAAGGCAGAAAATCTGTGCTGGCAGGCAGTAGTACTCTGCGGGATGGGAAACAAACCAGAGCACATGATGCTACAGGTAGACGCAGATAAGTCTAAACGGTAAATAGCTTTTTGTTTATTTCACTGTGGGGGTTATTTTCTCAGTGTATTAAAAAGATAAAAATTTCTATCAAAGGAAAATAACTGCTATCTATTTGCTGCAGGAGTATTTCTTCTTCCAGGCTCTTGCACATGTGTAAAAATACACTATCTTGTCAGGAAGATCCCATCTCTTAAACTAGCAAATTAAAAGTGTTCACGGCAGGGATTTCAGGATCTCTTTTCTGTCTACTTTTCTGATTTTACTGCCAGTAAGCCTTGTTTTCCACTACTATGCTGCAAAGACTGGTTATCAAATGAAATCAACTTCATATCCGGAAGCAGTCCCTGCAAATACTAGGTCATACTTCAAGTGGTGCCTGCAAAATATTTTGATTCATTGTTCTTGCACTTTTGTGGAGCGGCATGTGGAAATTTTGTCTGATGCATATGCTTATGTGAGGCAATTATATGTATTTTTAACCCCAGAAAACTGTTGGTTTTTCACTGTCAATGCAATTCATGTAAATCAGTATAGTCCTCATATGTGGTGAAAGCTCTAATCTGATCAGTTACTGTCCAGAAAAGTACATGAAAGGCAGTCCTGTCCACCCATGCAGATTTAGTAGAGTCCATCAGTAATACTTTTCTTGATCTCAATCGCACATTAAAACAAATAAAAGAAAAATAAAAAAGGCCTATAAATGTGACAAGAAAAACCCTTTTAGCTCCCATGTTTAATCCTTTCATAAGCAGACATACTTCTCCACCTTCATCCACCACATCTCTGACTTCTTCATCAAATGAGGGTAAGCTGTCTGTAGCAGACAAATTCAAATTAAGACTTAAAAAAAATTGGAGGGATACCCTCCCTCTACCCTCAATCAAAAATAAGACTTTTTTTCTGTTTGTTTTTACTGCCTAGCAATTAAGGGGAAAATAACCAAAATTTTAACTCTTCTACCTCCTTTTTGTCAGGAGGAAGAGAATTCAGGAATATACAAGTCTTTCACTCGTTATTTTTACTTTTTAAAATCAGACTGAGAGAACATACTTGTGAAAAATAAATATATAGAAAAACAGATATATAAATATGCATATATATATGTAATAATGTCTTTTAATACTTTGGTCCTTCTATATTCAGCTTTGTCCATAAGTGAAACTGGTTATCAGTGCATTGAAAAGATAGTATTGCAAATATTCCTTTGAATATTTAAGAAATTTTTGACTCAGCCACTTCATACAGTTCCTTATAATAGCAGAAGTAGCTACATATGGGAGAAAAAAAAAAAAAAAAAAAAAAAAAAAAAAAGACTGCTTTTACCAAAATCAATCTTCGTTTAAGTCAGAAGTCATTCTCTATCCAGGGCAGACCCCACATGAAATGAAAAGTGAAAAAGGCAAAATTGTATTAGGAGAAAATAGATGATTTGTCTCATTCAATTAAAATTTAGAATAACGAATTGCAGAAACTAGAATCAATTTTCATGTGATCTACAAACAGTTGGATTGGTTTGACCTTCAGATAAGATTAATTTGCAACTAATAATTCACTGTGTTCTAAGTCTCATTGCATTTACTGCTTTCATAAATCTTCTGTACTTTTTTTTTCCCCACTCTTCTCTGCTCAGTTGCTGATGTTTAAGTGCTCTGAGGATAGTCTTGGAATGGTGCCAGATGGTCTGGGCTAGTTCCAAAATAGAGGAGTGACTCTTCAGCTATCCCTATTCCTCACTCATTATAGACTAAACAGGAAAGAAAATACTAATAACAGAAGTGTTGCAAACCTGGCCACCTGCCAGAACAAATGCAATTAAGACATCCAGAAACAAGAGCTGGATTGAAAAGTAACATGTTCATATACCTCATGCCTGTTTTATGTATTTGAGAATTGAAACTGGTGATGGCTTGCAGAATATTACACATGCTGGGAGAGTAAATTATTTAATCTTTGCTTTACAGTGTTGCTGCTAATTCTTCCCAAAGTATTTCATAATAGCTTACCTCAATTTGGCTTAGTTTTTCCTGCTTTAGCCATTTAATCTCTTTAGAGAACTGGTACATTTCAGGGTTCAGCTTTAATTTGGTTGTTATCAGGGATTTTCTTCCTGTATGAAAAAAAGTCTATGAATTAAAATAAAACATTAAACAAATCTGGGAAAAAGAAATGTAAAAGGGTTTTCTTTCATATCATAGGACTTTTTGAAGATACTTCTTGCCTGTATAAATCTTACAACATATATAAGGACATATAACAAGAATTCTGTAAGGAGGAATCATGAAGAGTTACAAGTAATAATAGTGGGGTTTAGATGCTATGGATTCTTCTGTGAATTTAATATTATTTTAACACACTCAGAAACTACACTGCCCGCATAAGCATCTATAAACACCTGTGTTAACTTCTGCAAACACCTCATAATAATTGGACATGGTAATAGAAAAGCAGGTGTAAGAAATATAAAGCAGTCTGACTGGATCCCACAATCTTCAGTCTTCCACCTTTTCTGTGGGTGTCTTCGTAAATGCTGATGGAAAGGAAGGTTCTTATGGACCTAGAGAGCAAATGGTTTTGAGAACACAGCATCTCTTCTGTGCACTGCAAGGCTCTCATACAGAAGACGTGAGTTGGATTAACAGAAAGACCAAGCCGTCCTGCTAGTGATGTGTCCCTTCACTGCTTTGAGTCATGCCATCTGCAACTTTTGTAACAATATTTGATGTATTTTTTATGTGTTTTGGCATAAGACTTCCTATTGTGTCATTGGCAGTTCTGCTGTCATCCTCTGGAGCATTGCATGCCTTCTGACACCTTAACATTTACACACTTCTACGTTAGCTTTTTGCTCAGAACTGCTTATTACAAGTTCATTTCAGATCTCTGTGTTTCTTCCTGCCAAAATTCCATTCCCTTCTTCTTTCTCTTTTTTTTTTTTTTAACTTGAAGTTTATTTAAAAAATTACATATTTTGTGACTTTTTTTTTTATTTTTTGTACCTACTGTCAAGTGTTGTATCATTTTAATTCATTCCGCCCCTTGGCTCTGCTTATCTCCTGTAGTGTGTTGCTTTGCAGTTCACCTTATAATTTTATTTTCATTGTAAAGAATATGTGAGAGGACAATATTTGTAGCTAGTAAAATGAAGGCTATTTTGCAAAAATTACTACTTTCAATGTATCTCAGAAATTTCTGTGTTATAGAATCTATTTTTGATGATAAGATCTTGTTCCATCGTCTACCAATAAAGCAAAAATTTCTTCTGCTATTTCAAATGAGCTTTAGACCTTCAGCATTTTGGAGCAGAGACCTCCTTTGCTCATGACTGTCAAGTATTATGTAAGTGATTTGCACGATTTCTAAATGCAAAAAATTTTATTGTTAGTATTCATTTAGTAGCTTTCATTTCTTCCAAATATTTCTTTCAATAGGAGGTTTTATGAATTTAAGGAGAGATTTATAGGTAAAGATATTTTGATCTTTTGACATGATAAGGGGTCTAAACATTCCTGCCAGCAATCTGGCTGACACCAAAATTATAGTGTGGTGGTGTGAGAGTTGTTTTATTAAGTTATTAAGTTATTTTTGTAAGATTTTTAAGTTACTTTTGTAATGGTTTAGCCCACTGTATACCCCTGTGTTCTGTATTGGTTTTCCCCTTATGAGTTAGGTTGTTTAACAAAACGTTTTCTGTCAGTCATTCCTTCCCTACACCTGTCGCTGTCAATCCCCCCCTCTCTCCTCATGGTCGCCCTGTCTGTCACTCGGAGACCCTTCCCTGGCTTCTAGAAAACTCTGGGAAGGGTGCCGAGTGATAGGCTGGGGCCCGGGAGACCCCCTCCCATCATTTTGTGGTTGGTCCCCAGTTCTATGGTTCACACCCCCGGTTAACCCCCCGATTCCTGTGACTGGCTGACCGGTTGTCGCCACCCCCGTTTCCACCTCCCCTTAAAAACTGCCACGTGCCTGCCCTCAGGGTCTCTCCTGGGCAGCAGGTTGCAGCGTGCAGAGCTCTGCGCTCCCTCTGCCTCAATAAACCTATGTTACATCCTGCCCAGAAGAGTCCGCCTTTCATTCAGCTGACGCGGTTGCTCGTTACATCTTCGTGCCCGTCGCTGGTGGTGGGATCCAAGTCCCCACAGGGAGGAGGCGGCACGCCCTGCCTGCCACCCTGACCTTACCACGCTGCCGCAGTGAGACACGCTGAGCTAGCCTGTGGCTGCGCTGGTCAGCATGAACTGGACACTGCGACATTATAGAGTTGGTTTAGGAACACAAAACGTACTCTGAACTTGAGAGGTCACACCTTGAATCCTGTGTTCAGCTTTAGGCCTCTTACTACAAAGAAGATACTGTGGTGCTAGAGCATGTCCTGAGAAGGGCAATGGAACTGAGGAATTGTCTTTACCACAAATCTGATGAGGAACAGCTGAGGGAACTCAAAGTTTTTAGCTTGCAGAAAAGGAGGTTCAGGAGACACCTTCTTGCCCTCTAGAGATACCTGAAAGGAGATTGTAGCAAGATGGCTGTTGGTCTCTTCTCCCAGGTGACAACTGATAGGCGCAAAGGGAATCTCAGAATCACAGAATACTCTTGAGTCAGAAGGGACCGACAAGGATCATGGAGTCCAGCTCTTAAGTGAAAGGCCCACACATGGATTAAACTCATGACTTTGACATTAGTTATACCAGGCTCTAACTAATTGAGCTAATATCAGGGTATCACCTCAAGTTTTACAAGGGAAGGTTTAGGCTGGATGTTAGGAAAAGTTTCTTCATGGCAGGGGTGGACAGCATTGAAACAAGATGCACAGGGAAGTGGTAAAATCACCATGCCTGAAAGTGTTCAAAAAACCTGTAGATGTGGCTCTTGGGCAGTTCAGTGATGGACATGTCAGTGCTGGGTTAATGGCTGGACTTGATCTCAGGTGTCTTTTCCAACCTTAATGATTTTATGATTCTGTCTGGACTTTGTTTGGACCTTGTCCAATACACTGTTTCTTCAGTACTTTTATGAAAAGCTGAAAGTTGATCCAAATTAATTTCTAAATGAACTGCCAAATACATTAGCAGAAATGATAAAATGAACAAATGAAGTACATTATTTTAATTGAATTTTGTTGCCTGAGGAAAAGGGAGTGAAGAAAAACTGGAATGACCTTTTAGTTGATGGCAATTTTGTCACTTCACCTTTTTTATTTCTTTTCTTTTTTATTCCAGAAAATTAGTGTATTACTCTGTAATCTCATTAATGTGATTGCAGTTGTCTTCTTAACGTGTTGCTATTGGCACTAAGATAGCCTGATTTTGAACTGTAAATTTTTTCATATGTCTGAATGAAAGCCAAAATAAGGATATGCAAACATAGGAATTTACCATATGCAATTGTGTTTCAAAGCAGCAACAGAAAATAGATCACGTCTCGGTCTGGAAGAATAGAAAATTTCCTTTCTGCCAATTTAAAAAAAGATTATATGAATGTAGAAATCAACAAAATAATTTTCCCATTGCCATATGTTCAGCAAGTCTATGAAAAAGGTTCAAATTATTGTTTGTTTTATTTTACACATTCTTGCTGTCCTACTGCAAAGCAGTATTAATTGCATAAGCAATAATTCATGTCTGAAGGAGATGAGGACTATGCATTAGTAAAAGGGCATTTTGAACTCCGAGTGGCACCGGTGGGAGCCAGTGAGATCATTCTTTGTATATCAGTAATTTTAATTTTTACCCAAACAGCAGCAGACATTTTAGAGGAATGTCAATTCCATTTTTGCACAAGATGAAAGAGTGTGGGTAGTTTTCAGAATTATAATCTCTTATTGGGGTACTATGTTTCTTTTTTCTCCTTGGATTTTGAAAACATTACCATTTCATATAGATTCTTTTAACCAAAGTGTTTCACCTGGTGGTCTGCATTCTTACTTTGGCACACTACAGCTGTTAACAATACCCACAGATGTTATGAGAGAAGAATCACCTCTTTAAGAATGCAATTTAAATAATCTACCAATTCTTCCTTTCTTTTCCACTGCATAAACCCCATTGTTTACCTATATGTTTATAGTGCCTGTAGTCTCACCTAAAGGAAGCTGAGATAATTTAAACTAACAGACCATCCAAAGTAGCTGTAGTTTGTAGATTCAGTTATAGACTGAATCCGAGCCTGTTGTTATGGAGGAAAACTTGCTTTATATTTTAAAACAACACAAGAAAAGTGTGTCATTATAATCAACACTGAGCACAGAATATTTTCTGCATTAAAGCTGTAGTGACATGTATCACTTTTCTCTAGTGATTTTTTCATGTTAAGAGATTAAAAATATTGAAGTAAAAAAAAAATCTTTCTTGCATAATCAGTGAATTTTATATTGTATCACTCATATACAATTATTGAGAGAATTTAATAAACAAAGAGGTCTCATTGTTTCAGATTTCCTTTTCTAAGTACAGCTGATGGTTCAGCTGGCAGAACAAGCACACCTTTAATATTTTCCCTTTTGCAAAGCTTCTTGTGTAATTCTTTGAGCCTAAGCCATTTTCCTCTACTGAATCTCCTTTGAACTTTTGCTTTGATTTGGAAGCAATTTTTTTTTTACATCTCTCTAGCCACAGCTGAGGAAAGTCTTGTTTGTATCAGATTTGATTCAATCCTTGTTTGGACTAGAGTCATTGAATTTAATTGTTCTCTGTCCTTTGTTTGGTCTTCTTTTTACAGCGTGATGATTGCATATATCAAAGCAGTTTTTATTACAGACAGTTTTCAGGTTCAAATATTAACCACAAAACTTGCAAAGCACAGCTCCTCTGTGAAGTTATTCCCACTTTTGATGACAACTCTAGAAGTGATTAAATTGATACTGAGCAAAACCATCTCAGTTTTATTGTGAATTCTGCCTATAGGACTTAAATCTGACTGTCTTGTTTACAAAACTATGAGGATGAGGACATGTCAGGACATTCATCTTCTTTTAAGAGAACTCTTTTGTATTTTTTAATCCTTTTTCTTTCAATTACTAGAGACCTGATTGAAGAAGCAAGCCAAATACTCACTTGTTTCATTAGCAGTGGAGAGAAAATTGAAGCTTCTCTCCTTAATAGCACATTAGATTGAGGAACACAACTGGAGGCAAAAGATACATCTATTTTTCTGAGTCATTAAAAACCAGAACAAAACACAGAACACATCCTGTCTTAGCGAGGGGCAGAGTAGAGTGAGAAGTGAATAGGCACGAAATGTTTTACTAGAAAAGCAACCCTGACTTCTCTGAATCTTAGCCTGCTGCTTTGCCACCTGCTGATGGACTTTGGGAGGCATTTAGCCATCAACGACTATAGACGGGTGGACACACAGGCTACAGAACAGGTTATGCCTTAGCTTCAACTGGTACCCATCTGTTTTGTGGTGGGAACAGGGAAATTAGTCACAAATTCTCTTCCTACAGTCTGTTTGGCAAGGAAAGAGGGCTCAACAGCTCCCCAGGAGTGCTCTGCACTTTTGGGTGCCTGAGGGTGAATACAAACTCCCATCGGGTGTGAAAAACAGGGCATTTCTCCAAGGAAATGCTCAGGCTCAGGGCAGTCTAAGCATGTTTAATCACCTGGATTAACTCCAAGCTCTTTAAACTGTAATTAACAGTGGCAGTCCTCAGCTTCTCTACTTCAGAGAGACCGATGCAATTTCAGGTGTGCCTGGTTTTTTTGTTAGCCTGTTCACTGATCCTAGGAATGAAATACACAGCAGTTTTACAGTTCTTTTGTCATCTGCACAGAACTTCGTTTGAGTTTTAAACTAGTGCCACGTGGTACTTGAGTTCCCACGGTGTACCTGAAGAAGGTGAAGGTGGTTGGATATTTTCTGAAAGATTATAAAACTAATGGAGCCTCTAGTAATTTTTAGAAAGAAACAAATAAATAATTTCCCCTTCCCGAAAACCAACCCCCTGAACTGAGAGTAAATGAAAGTGTAACTGTTATTAAACTGTTTTATTTTGAAATTAGAAATATTTTTGTATGAGGAATGTGTGTTTGTTCTTAATCTTGATATTAGCTTTACTGTTAGGTAATCACAAAATATAAAACTGAGGTTGATTTCTCTAATCATCAGTATGTATGATGATAAATACAAGATAAACATGGATACCGTTTTACAGAGTGTCATATCAAAGTTCCAAAACTTTAAAGTATTTGGCTGCTCTTTTTCTCTCCTGCCTTCCTGCAGATTCCCTTCTTCTATCTTGCTGTGACCTATGTTTTCATAATGAAGTTATGATTTCCGGAGTGGAACAGAATAAAGGACAGGTAGAAGGTGGACATATTTGATGAGTTTCAGTAGCCAGTAACTTTAGGTATAAATTTGAAATTTTCTGTTTAAACAGCCATCAATCAAAACACATGTAAAATATAAGAACTGCATATAGGCTGCGGGGAAACACTAATATGCTGCATAGCTTTTTTACACATCCTCATTTAAAATAATGTTGTCCCCTACGGTTTTATTTGGGAAATCTGCTCTTTTTTTTGGTTCCTGAAGTCACAGGTGAATATTACGTGCCTGTGCTTGCATTTTTCATACTATGACAAACACAAGCAGAAATGAAGATTGTGAGACATGGTTATTTGAATACATATGAGGTATAAAAGAAAACATTTATTTTGCTCACTTAGTTTAAGAAAAAAGAAGCTTAAAAATAATTACAGAATTAATGAGCTGGAGGCAAAATGCAGCAACCTTTTTTGTCTCAACCATTTCTAATACTTTGATGCTGCCAGATTAATGCATAAAAACTCTTGGGATTTTCACAGTGCCACCAGAGGATTTTTAGGGGTTTGTTGTATCTGTGGACTTCAATAGTATCTTATAAATTGTAATTTTTTCAGTTGTTCACTATTAATATTCTACATTTTTACATATCTGTATATTCCTATACTTAAAATTACTTTACTAAAATTTGAAGAGCTAGAATAAACATAATCATAGAAGAAAATGAGGAATTACTGGTTAGAGTATTTGGAAAATAACTTTATTTAACTTCCATTCCATCAATAAAAAATTGTAATCAAAAGAAAAACATTGATGTGATGTTTTTTCAATATATCCCTGATTTGCCTTGATTAAGGAGTTTAATTTTAATATTTTATATTTTTTCACTCACTAAAATTTCTGCTACTATTGATAAGCATTTTTCCTATAATTTTCTCTTTGCAATGCTTGTTGAAGCGTAGACCAGATAAACAAAAAGTAATCAGTTGGAGCTGAATATTCTAACATAATTTAAAGTTCTATTTTAAGTGTTCTGAATGAGAAACCAGCTTAGATATTCTTGTGCGTTATAGTTACAAAGCTATGATTCAAAATTATGTTATTGTCTTTTTCACAGATTCCCTAATTCTTCTAATTGTTGATTTTTCTGAACACCGCTGTCAGCGGCTACAGTTGGAAACAGACTTCTTTCATCCAGCTTCTGTTAAAAAGTAATTTCACATTGCTCTGTTCTCACAGAAGGATATTCAGATACAGAATGCATGGCTGGGCTCTACTGCAACAGAGCTTTGATTTGGTGGGCAGTCATTTTGAAGCTAAGGCAAATTAGCTCACCAGATTCAAGAGCAGACTGTTATTCTTTGTATATGTATTTTCCATACATACATACATACATATATATATACACACACACACACAGAGTCTTCTGTTTGCATACATATGCATAGATATATAATGGGTGTGAGAGGCCTCTTTGGTGCTGAAATGGTGTCTTGCCAACTGCCCATCAGCTGGAGCACAGTGGAATCAGTTATTCTGAGGAATGATCCCAGTGATTTCTTCAGGAGGAAAACACAGTGAATGAATGCATAGCAGGAGTGTACTGACCTTCCAGTAGATTTTACTGCCAAATTTAGAGTCGGTCACTGTGCTTCCACAGCACTGCAAAGCTGTAAAGCTGTGAGCAGTGGTTTCACTCAGAGATATTCTGTGGTTTCAAGGCTGACCTCCTCCTGCTTGATTTCTTGTGGGGCAGGGAGCTGGCAGGGAGCTGGCCTGCACTGTCCAGCTCTCACAACAGGAAAACGCATTAAAGGTGAAAACTAGGGGTTTGTGATGGCTGTTAGATAGAAATACACAGAGCACAGCACAGTGAAATTGAGGGCAAAAGAGGAAATGAGGAGGATGGGATAGAGCCATGTACAATGGAATAAATTACTTCCTTCTGTGTGAAATGAAAAGAGGACGTGAATGCTCTGAAATAATCAGCACAAAAAGCACTGCTGCAGGAAAGTGGATTGCCTGGGAAAACTATTTTTCTGTACAGATACCACTAGGCACTGCTTCTTAAAGAAAAAACAAATTGATGTGGGAGATATCATCAAACAACTGTGAAAAATGAATTATCCAGGACTACATTTTTTTTTCTTATTTTTTTCTTAACTTATTTTGTAGAGAAACTAAAAAACAATAAAGTTGTCAGAGTTAATTCTTGAATATGTTTATTTTGTATTTTCATTGACTGTTTTGCTCTATGTGAGTACCACCCCTTTGGTTCTTGAAGGATACACTCCACATGAACAGGTCATGTACAATAGCTCATTCCTTTTGTTCCTCTCTTTGATAACCCACTCTGCAAAGATGGCTGGGCCATGGTAAACAGCAATGCCTTTTACATGTCTCATGATGCCTTCAAATACCCATGAAAATAACCAAGATACTTGTTCAACACAAATTGTCTTTCTTATCATATGTACCATTGCTTTTATATTTTTATTTTTAAACATGTTTCTTCATTAGATTAACCAGCTGCACTCAGTAATAAAAGTTGGGTCATCAACTCTAAAATTACTAAGAGATGAATGCTATTAGTGTTTGACATATGACCTGAAACTTTTAATCTAAACAGTTCCAAGACTATAAGAGTCAAAAATTCCTGCTGTCTGAGATAGAGTCACAGACATGGACAAGTGGTCAGCAGACAGGTGTTAATGGTTCTCAGTATCAGTAGCCAGAGGTTCTGAAAGGAGTTGAAGTACACCACAGTTCTTCAAGAATTTAAGTCAAAATATAATGCAAAATAATTTACCACAATTTCCAAGAATATGTGCAGACCATGAAAAGTATAAAGGTTTACACATCCAAAATTCTATTTTGGCAAGAAAAAAAAGGTACTTTTAGTTCTATATATTAATAGGACTCATTTCAACATTTCAGAAAGCAGAATGCCTGAAGCAAGGGTTTTAATTGTTGATCTATGAACGCTTAGGAGATGAGAATAGATTTTTTAGCTGATTCTTGTGATTCTTGTGACTTTTGTCTGAGGCAGGAGTATTAGATGATGCTTCAACTTCATACACTTTAACACACTTTCATTGGATGTTCTTACAAGCAGCCCATGGAAATAAAATCTAAATTAAGGAACTGACCAATGGGTAATCACCGCATTGGAAAACTTAAGGTTGGTAGCTCCTGGTGGTCAGCAGTTAAGCTGGAAGGATAATGTGAGTGAAATTTATTTTCATTTCAGCCCTTAGTCAAAGTCAAAGTGTTAGTCAGAAGCCAGCTGTAAAAGTTGTTCTCAAGGCAAGGTATTTATAGATGAAAGCGTTGCGGGAAAAGAAAGAATGGATTGTGAATGCAGTTTATTGGAATGCTGCTTTGCCTGCTTTACTGAGAAAGCAAAAGATTTACCAACCATATTCAGACACTCCTCAGCAACGCAGACCTGTTTTACCTTACCTCAGCCTCACTGTGGTTTGGATTTGTTACAGTTACAACAGCTCTGCTTGCTCCTGATAATATACAAAACCTGGCTGTTTAACGCAGGTCAAATTTTGTCAATTTTGGCTCAGTGTGGCAGTGAACATTCTCTTATATAGTGTTTGGCAAATGAACTAATCCAAGTAGAAGGAGAGTAAGACACACAGCCATTCCTGTAAGTCATAAAGCTGTTTCAGTTGTGTGTATCTGCAGTACACTGTGGAAGGCAGAATAGAAAAGTGCTTTCTGTTATATATTTTCCTGTCATAGCATTGTCTAGACAGAAAGCTTATGGTTAATTTGTTTATTTGCAAGGCTCTGAGGAAAATATACAGATTCACCTGCCCTCCAACCTACCACCAGATATAGTGCTATCAATTAAAAAACAAAAACAAAAACACATTAATGCTGTCACCTTCTCCTTGTGTAATCTTCTTCGTTTGATGTACTTCTTCTTCACCAGAAAGGTGAGAAATTGACTTCATTCATACAAGTGCTAATCACTGCACTGAAGTTTTCTACTTAGCTATTTTTTATTAGATTTTAACTTCTGGCAGCTCTCACTACGTTTTTTACAACTTCCAACAAACAATATGAAAGCCTGTGTTTTATTTTTTTTAATGCTTTACTATTTTCCTTTGTGTGTATTAAAGCAGTCACCTAAACCATTAGAGCTTTCAAGATCCATGACAATTAGGCTGTTTTGTGGCTGTTAAGGGTTTGGATGGATCAATATTTAATTCAGATTTGTCTCAAATTTATATGGTAATCATTTATTTTATACTCAATATGTATCATACATGGTTGATTTAATAAAAACTGTACTTGTTCTCATAAATACAAGTTTTACAGAATGAAGACATTGCTAAAACTCCCACTATAATTAAAGGAATCTTAAATGAGATGGGTTGACTAGAGACTTTTAAAGATTTTGATAACACCTATAAACACATAGCAAGCACATCTCATTTAGAAGACCCTAAAGATTTTTCCAAGATGCTATCCCTTATATTTTTCTGTGGTTTTTTTTTTGTTTTGTTTTGTTGGTTTTTTTTTTTTTTTAGTTTCCTTCCTTCCTTCCTTCCTTCCTTCCTTCCTTCCTTCCTTCCTTCCTTCCTTCCTTCCTTCCTTCCTTCCTTCCTTCCTTCCTTCCTTCCTTCCTTCCTTCCTTCCTTCCTTCCTTCCTTCCTTCCCCTTAAAGTTAATAATTGTACTGAGTTACAATCCCTGTTTTTATACCAGTCCACATGATTGCTCCTTTGTGATGTGGTTCTAATTCAATTCTTTGGGCTGGCTGGGAGATATTTATATTTTTCAGCTGTCCACAGTCTCAGAGTTGGATTCAGTTACTATTATAAGCACTCTCTCTAATTTCTCCTTTTGAAATGAGGACCTCCAGCCACAATCATTCCTTTTCTTCCTGAACGCTGTGTGGAAAAAAACCATAATAATAATTAAAAAAATTAAAGTTTTGTTATAGTTTCAGAGCACACAGAAAGCCCCAGATACTTGTGCATACCACTTAACATATAGGGTGTGGATGATGGCATGACAACATTAATGGATGTAGGGAAAACTGGCTTATTTACTAAGAGAACAACAGTTTCTCTGGTATAAGGTGCTCTGGTATATGGCAAATCAAGCCACAGTACTTTCAATTAAAAGTGGGCCTGCCTGTCATACTGTTTTGGAAATTGCTCTTCCCTTAGAGAACCTAGGACTGTTACTTAGGGGGTGTAGGAATATGGCCTGGAGCTTTTCATCCCACTGGGACTGCTCCTGAGGCAGGTCTGAGCACTGGCTCACAGAAGAGGTGCAGTACTCTAGAACCTGATGTACTTTCTTGGGAATGCTGGTGTGTTGCTTTGTAATTATGTGCCTAAAGCTCACCACTGCTGCACTTCCGGAGCTTAGCAGCAGTTAAAAGACAGGATTTCAGTCATGTTTTCTTCAGGTCAGGATATGTCATTGTTATAGTGGAGTGTGGAATCACTCATTTCTACAAGTGGACACCAGATCATGTACACCATGAACGGGTGCATAGCTAACATGTGAATACAAACTGTCTAAACATGTGGATGTCTTGTAGTACAGTGCTCTTTGCAGACAATCAGCCAGAGGTTCTAGAATGATACCCTGGTTGCAGTGCCTCATTAGAAGGCAAGTTACCAGTATAAAAACCCTACCTCAGATGAGTACAAAGGTTAATGCTGGATTAGGATACCTCTACTGGTCAGTGGTAGCATGGTGTGGAGAATTGCTGGATCTACTCCTCCCACTAGATGAAACATGCACAGATTAGAGATGACTCTGAGCCTGTCCTTCTACAGGGATTTTAACAATAAGGTGCACATGGTGTGCATGATGAACTGGGCATCATTCAAATATCAGTGGACTGCTTCAGAGTGAGAACAGTCATGTAAGATGCCTTCTGGATGTGAGTTTAATTCACTGTTTCACAGCTTACTTCTGAGCAGAAGCCAAAGGCCAGCCAAGTCAACACAGACAAAGCCAGGTCAGTATGAGAAAAACCATTCATATCAAAACAGTGGTTCATTAAAATCTGTTTTGTCTGTTATTTAAAAACTTCTAAGGATGAGAGTTCCTTCTAAGGAAAACTTTCTTATACTTCTTAAATTTCTAAGACTACTTTCTGTTTTGGCCACACGAATTAAGAATTTTTTTTTTTTTTTTTCCCTTTTGGTGATAGTTTACATTTTGTAGGGTAGTGAAGTATCTTTTTTATTTCTTTATTTTTATTTCTTTTTCTCCTGGATGATAACCCCCATATTATCTAAAAGAATGCATTTTCTAGGCCACGTCTCCTTTGATATTCTTCCCTTGATATTTTAAAATTTATTTATGTAATACCCTAATTAGACTTCAGTCATGCTGACTAATGAAGAAAGATTTCTTTGTCTTGTATAGAGTAGTCCCACAGATATTTCTTCTCAGTACTTTATGTATACACTTTATGCCTACTGCTACATAATTATTCCCATCCTGTTGCATCTTTTTAATTTCAGTATATTTCTAGAACATATCAAGAATATTTTGAATTCTAGACTTACATTCCATCCCAATTTTTAAATTAAAAAGCATACTCACAGCAGTGCTGGACAAGAAACAATTCCTGTATAATCCTGTGAATCCCCTTATTAATGACCACAGACCACTTCAAGCCAGTACAGTATTGCATCTTTCTTACAGTATTTTTTTCCAGAGCACAGGTCACCCTCACAGTTTCCCTGGAGGAAGGGACCACGTGGGTGGCAAACAAAAGTAAAACATGTATTACTGGATTTGTGTTTGTCTCCAAGCTCCTTTTGCCTTTCCACGTGCATGGATGAGTGTCTCCCCTTTGAAGACTGCAGCCCAAGGGGAGAGGAAGAGAAGAGCTGTTGCTGTTCCTCTTATTGGAGTCTTGTGTGCACTATTTACAGGAAAACCAGGACTTGCATTTTTTTCTCTCACATACTTGCAAAGTACTTTGGTGATATTACCTATAAATGAAGGTAGCTGTACAGTAAAAAAGTCAACCTTTTATCTCTTTCCTCTGTCTTTGTATAACCCTCTAGAAGTCCTGGAGCTCCTTTTTTTTTGACACATTGAGAAGCAGAAGTTGTATACTTTTGGAGGTGAAAATCCAAGGCAGGATCACTTGCTTTTGACCTATGATGGAAGTAGAAATCACTAAGAGTAAACTAAATTTGGGAACAGGAAAACCCTGATTGTATTTAATCTTGACAAGTTAATGTTGGACATCACATATTGATGCTCATAGCTGAGTGAATCTCTGATGGAATTTGGACTTCAATTAATCTTTAGCCTGGCTAAAACAGTGAAAAAGGGTTAAATTTCCTTTGAAATAAATTTTTTGCACTATAATAAAGCAACTTGGGAGAAAAACGTGAATATTTCATACCAACTCATAATCAGGATAAATCATATGAAAATTTGTTTGAGACAATTCAGATAAAGAACTGCTTATATACAGAGATGTTTGGACAAATCTGGGCCTTGATTGTTTTTAGACAATCACTGTGAAAGAGACTTTTTATTTGAAAAAGTCTCTCCATCAATCGGATGAAATTCCCAACTCTGATCACCTAAATATTCTTCATATTAGTGAAAGACAGCTGCACCTGGCTTTTTTGTGCTTTATCTGCTTGCTTGACTATTACTCTGTTTATGGTAATGAAGAGTTAATTTTTGCTCACCATAAGTAAGAAGCAGAAAAAAAAAAAAAAAAAAAAAAAAAAAAAAAAAAAAAAAAGAGAGAGAAAAAAGAAGAATCTGTTTACCAACACTTAACGTATGTCATTCCCTTTAGAGTTCACTTTTCAGCATAGTGAATTCTTTACTCCCACCTTAGCCCAAAAGAGGAGGGAACCTAGGTGAGAAAGCAGAGCAAAGCCCTTTGATGTAGATAAAAATACAGCCACTGAAGCACAAAGACAGAAAGCAGCAGAATACAGATTGACTCACTCCCCTCTCATTTACCCTCCCTTTCCCTGAAAAAGTGGATTCCTGAGGTGTGTTGCTTCTCAATACATGAAATGGAAGAACCTAGGTTAAGGATGCAGCTCTCACAATATCTGACACAAAGCTAAGCCTGTGAGAATAGCTTTTGGGCTGCAAAAATGAGAGATCTGAGGACATTACCAGATTTCAGGAATTGAGGTACAAGGTTTGCTATTAATGCTCAGAAGTCACAGTGGTTGGCTACAGTATAAAATGTTATGTTATTTTATGTTAGGGATTTATGAGTTATTCCATGCTAGTACCTTATTTTTGTGTAAAGTGAGTGGATGAGGTTCTTTCATGCTTTTAACTGGAATATTGCCCCAAGAAATTGCAGGTCAGGTTTTCAAAGATGATTTTGAATTAAGACTTTTTTTTAAGTAGCGCATACAGTTCTGGGTGTTGTCAGGATGGAACTGTCATGTTGCCAGGAGTACATTTGACTACATTAATCAGCAAATTTTGTTTTTTATTCTTGCTGGCAGAAGACCTTCTACAAGGGGTTTAGGAACATGCCTCTCTTCAAATTAAAGGTAGAAGAGTTACAGAAAGGCAGCTTCTGCAGGTGCTGTGTTCATTTCCCTTGAAAAGCAACAGCTTACATCTGAACTAGTAGTGCCAAGAACTCTTTACAGGCCATGCAGAAAACCCAGTTTAGAGAAGGTATTAAGGAAACTTCCCTGTCGCATCATGCAGGAGACACTCTGGCAGTCACACTCTTACCACCTGAGCTGGGAATGAGGTTCCTTCACAGCTACACCTGCCACACTCACACAGTCAGACAAATGAGCACTGGAAGAGGAGAAGGCACTAAAACCAAAATTATGTGCTGCTGGTTGTTGTTGTTGTTGTTTTTGTGTATGTGTGTGTGTGTGTATGTTTTGCTTTGTTTTGTTTTTTCCCTAGAGAATATTTTGAATAATGAGTTGCATTAAACAACAAATTTCTTTTGAAAAATTTTACAAAAGATTGGTTGAATAAAATAAACTATTAATGCCATGCCATATATATTTCATCACTGGAAAGAATCTAATTTTCCATAAGTACAAATCTGTTTGATTACAGGAAAGATAACCATTTGATTTAAAGATAAATCTGTCTGACATTAATGGCTTTTGTTTTTTGTTGCAATTTATCTCTCCAGTTATCTGTACAAGAATAAATTTCTCACAGTAGATCAACAAGTATTTCCAGAATATCTGTAGCAGATTCAAAACTAGTTTTTGAAATCTCTCCTCCAAATTTTAGAGAAAATATTATTATTATTATTATTATTATTATTATTATTATTATTATTATTTATCTGGTGCTCTGAAATATGGAAATCTGTAGTTTAGAACTGGATAAATTAATTCTGTAAGTGCAGTCACAGTTTTCATAATTAAAATTTGCCACTGTTATCTTGCTTTAGAATGAAAGTAGTCTAACTAGGGTTCCTACAGAAGGAGTCTCCTGCTCATTCTTCCTTATCAGTGCAGAAACAACAACAACCACTGCAGAAAAATGCAACATAATTTGGCACACGGTGTCCAAATAAACTAACAAATCCCATTCTGCTTGTCTTCCTCTCCAAAAAAAAAACAAAAACAAAACAGGAAACAGGTACAGAACTGAGTAATAAAAAAGAAAAGAAACTGAAATTAAGACACCTCATATTCAGTAGGAAAAATGCCACTGAAATATGACTTGTGATGTTATTCTGTAATAGTAGCATAATAATTTAATGTTTACCTTTGAAAAGCATTTTGAAAATTAATGATGACTTTGGGGTTGCAGTTAAAGTAAAATTTTCATTTTCTGGTGTAAAACTACAATAAAACCAATTATGACTTCCCATTACAAACAAATGTTCATGTGAACAGCACAAAGTTAACTGCTGAGAATAAAATTCTAAGGTCATATAATTACCAAAAGAGTAGTTAATTATTTTTCGAATGTTTCTGTGTCATTACTTAGTAATGCTACCATAAAAGCCCACATAACAAGATATGCTATAGAAAATATTCCATGGTTTTGATGCATTATCCTTGGAATTTTTTTTCATCTTTACCTTCTAGCAGTTGCAATACAAATATATGCTCAGCTCTGTGTATCTGAGCATGCATCTTAAACACAGATGCAGACATGTAAAATGGTGACAGTGAAAATACAGAAATAATACTTAAAAACTGATTCAAGGCTCATCCTAATGTGTTTTCCTTTCTCATGTCACTCGTAACGCATTGAGCTCTGGCACAGAGCAAGCTCTCTTGGCAGCAGCCAAGACAGTCTGTGGAGTCTCCATCCTCCGAGATACTCAAAATCCATCTAGACATAGTTTTGAGAAAGTGACTTTAAGTGGCCCTGAGGGAGCAGGGGAAAGCTGGACCAGATGTCTTACAGAGATCCCTTCCAGCCTCAGTGATTCTGTAAAAAACACTTATTCTCTGTTGGAAAAAAAGCTCAATTATAATTTTATTAATAGCTCTAATAAAGAAAAATTATGGGTACTTGATCTCAGTTTCATATCAGGTCACTCTTTCCTGAGTTTGGCAATTCCTGCCAAATATTATCTTGCTTTGGAGAAAAAATAAAATGATTGTTTGGATGTAACAGGCTAAGATTTTATTTGTAGAGAGAAGGTTTTTTTTATTATTATTAGACTGCAGGTAATGTTAGAAAGAAAGACAAACTTTTGTACAAGAAAGCATTTATTTTGAATTTAAAAAGAAGCTTCATCTTGCAAAGCTAAGTACACATGAGCATAGTGTCTTAAAATTAAATTAAGTACATAGCAGGTCATCTCTCAGAGAAAAATTGGACCAGAAAAAGATATTAAATGAGGAAATGGAAGAAGAAAGAATTGAGTCGTAATTTCTCCGAGTGGTACTAAAACAGCATATAGCATGGAAATATGACTTTAATATGCCCTAAAACTGCTCTCACACAGTAGTAATTTAGTCTTTAGCATTTAACCAGGTAAGGAATTATTTTTATTGGATTTATTTCACTTTTGTAGATTTTTTGGTGGGTGGTGTTTTTTGGTGTTTTTGTTGTTGTTGTTGTTTTTAGATATTGCAGCTGTAAAAGAATGTTTCTATACTATGAAAATGCCCCCCTTAGTAAAATTTTTTGCAAAGATATTTTGTATCTTTTGTAAAGTCAGATCAGAATTAAATATTGTAATTAGCATTGGTACCATTAATGTGTTAGTTAAAAGGTGGAGATAGGTTAACAGATTCTTCTATATAGTGGAGTTATCATAATCAGCTATTCATCACATTTTTTGTTCCATTGGTAATAAATAGAAAATACATATAGCCCTTATTCTCATCAACCTATTTGTACTACAATCAAGAGTACACACCTTTCCTATTCTTTTATTTCAGATGTCACACTCAGCTTCATACAGATTATGCCTTTGGTGCAATGTTGGTTTTTTTCCTTTCTCCAAGAATAATTCTAGCATTTTACCTTTTTTTTTTTTTTTAATCTTACTTTTATTCAAGTCATTGTGATATTAGGCTCTCTCTTGTTTCGTATCTGAGGCACCCTTTATCCTAGAAAATATTTTTTTTTTTCAGAGTTTTAATCTTGAAACTTCTACTGCAGGTCTTTTGATTTCTTTGGGTTTGGGTTTTTATTTTCATTTTGTTCCGGTCACACCGCAAGTGATGAATAAAATTTTTAATGGTGTATGAATTTCTCAGAAGCCTAAGTGAGTCTAGAGCTTCTGAGAAAACCTTTCCCTCGTACAGCGGAGCATATGTGATCAGAGGGCAGGGCTGGTTTGCACTTCACCTCTTCCCATTTGAGGAAGAAGAAAAACTACTCAGAGGAGTCGCGCTCAATGAACTTAATCACTGCTATGAAAGCTGTAATCTTCTTCCCAGTAAGGCATTTGGTTAATTCTGAAAGCTGCAATCCTTAGCTTTCAGGCTGTCTCATTAACTCAGTCCTCCTCAAATGACATTGCCTCATCCTTCTGCACACAGCACAGTTATTCATAAATCACTCTTTGCCAACTGTCAGTGGAAACTGCTGCCTCTGCTTCGGAATCTTTCTGCGTAAGTTTGCATTCGCTTTGCATCCCTCCCGGGGTGCACAATGCATTTGGAAATACGTCCTTCAGGGCCCTTCTGGAAGACCCAGATTGATTTCAATGTTCCTGTAAACTCCATGCAAGCATTATGACTGGATATCACTCATCACAGAGTGTTTTACTGCCTGCTATACTTCTAAAACACTTAAGAACATTAAAAATATGTTTTGAATCCTAGGGATTGTATCTAGAGTAAGTTTTCATATCCGCAGGTTATTATTCCTTCACTGTTTCAATATACTCTCTCATCTTTGTCTTGACTGATTCCTTGGGATGTGTTTTCCTGTGTGCTTATGCATCAAGGGCAAAGTTAAAATTAGTGTCTGCTTCTCAAAACACCATCTTTTTCCACCATTATTTTCTTTCAGTGATAAAAAGTGAGACTGGATAAGCCCCTGGTATGTTTTTGCAGTAATTAATCTGGACAAAAAGAGGAAAAAATAGTTAAATAGCTTTCATTTATATGTATAGGTTTTGTTTTTGTGTTTGTGGGTTTTTTGTGTGGTTTTTTTTTTGGGGGGGGGGAGGTTTGTTTGCTTGTTTTATTTTTTTGAAATAAAATAAAATAAAATAAAATAAAATAAAATAAAATAAAATAAAATATAAAATAAAGTTGTGACCAAGATTTTTTTTTTTAGAGGTGCTAGGATATCCATGTGCACTTTGGAAAACTCCTCAAAGGAATTTTGCCACCTTAAAAACCGGGCTTGGTTAAGGAAGAAAAACATGATTAATTTCCTTGTTTCAAGTTCTTTCTTGGTTTCTAACTAATTAAACTTCACTTTTCCGTACTATAAATTTTTCCTCTTAATTGTATTTTTTATCAGGATTTCACTGAAATTTTGGGTCATGCTGTTTCAGTCTTTTATGTGCCATCCTCCGAAGAGCATCTTAGTTCATTGCACCACACTAAAATGAGTCTCATTAACCTTTTTATATGATGGTTGACATTCAGAGGCAGTATCAGCTTCAAATTTTGAAGCTCTGCTAAAATATTCAAGCTTAGATGTTTAAAGTTTGGTTTCTCAATCTGTAGTTGAAATTTCCAGATCAAAGCAGCCTCATTTGTAGTGATTGGAGTCTTAAGATACCAAGGTAAAAATATTCTTGTCCTGCCCTTATAGTTAGGAGGTAATTTGTATATTCTGTCAAAGTCAGAACAGTAACAGTATTCAATAATTTATGAGGAGACTTCTTGACTATTCATAATTTTTAAAAAGTCAAAAAACTGTGCCAGTGTCAAGACTCATGTAAAATATTCAACTCACCATTGATAAATTTCTCTTGAAGTTTTGATGTTGGTAATCAATAGTAGTCATGGAAGGATGGTTTACTGACTTATGCATTGCTTTGCATTCTTATGCAAGGCATTTCACCTGTTCACAGCTATCTAAAATCTGCCAATACAACAAATAGTCTGATAAGATTATGAATTTTCTCTACAGCCTCTCAAAATTAAAATTTTCAACCCATGAAACCACCTTCTGAAAAATGTTTTCTGCTCTCCCATAAGATTTTATCACAGGAGATTTCAGCTGGACCGTGACTTTTACCTATTTTATTCTGGTCCTTTTCACTTCAGAGAAGTTTTCCTTAGGCAAAACATACATTTAATGTACAATTCAAAACCAGACTAAAAAATTGAGCTGATTTTTTTTTTTCTGCCTTCATGAAAGAATAATGGCAAATTAATTGAACACTGGTGCTGCTGCTCCAATATCATCCCCAGCATGTTGTTGCTAAGCTAGTCCAGGTCTCAAAGCTGTGAAGAGAGCTCTATGTCTACAGGAGCATCTGACTAAGGATGGGAAGGAAATTTGAACATTAGACATCAGAGTTGCTGGGAGATAATCAGAGGAAATAAAAACAACTTAAATAGATTTAATGCCACTAGGAAAGCTGTGTAGTTTTCCCCTTTTATATCTCTGACAGTGGGTAGTAGGCTGTGGGCATGAAGGCTTCATTTCTAATAAGAGGATGAAAAGTAAGCCAATATTTAAAAGAATTATTAGGGAATTAGGCTCCAAATGACATCTGGAGGGAAAAGTGATTGTAATGTAAATGTTCCATTTTACAAGAGATAGATTTAAAGAAACTTATGTCATGTTACTCTAGAAAGTAAATGTCCTCTTTTTCCTAGAAAGTAATACGCATTAAAAGAAGTTCCCACCAATGGCTTAGTTTGCAATTGAGCTGCATTTGTGAAAAGCTCATGCCAGGTTTTCTCCTCCAATGCATTCCATCTGCAGCTGCCTATCATCATTGCCACAAGCATTTTTCCATGGATACTGTATCATTCTCTTGCTTAATGCAACTAAAAAATGTCACCGTATATTTTAGTGGGCTATTAGAGTATGGTGCTTAGCCAAATTAGTACAGTCCTTTAGAAAATGTATACAGTATACACATACGTTGTTATAATTTCTGAAGGGCTTTGGAACTGCTTGAAATGTTTACTTCATTTTTCTTAAAATGTGATAAACAAAACAGAAAATAGTTCCTATTTCCTTTCCCCATCCCATTTTTATAAAACAGATTTTTTTTTTTTTTTTTTTTTTTTTTTTTTTTTTTTTTTTTTTTTTTTTTTTTTTTTTTTTTTTTTTTTTTTTTTTTTTTTGCACAGCCCATTTATACCCATCCGTGAACAATGTTTATCCTTTTGGATAAATGAATAGATCAAAAATATCTTGTAAAGGTATATCGCAAGTGCTGTTGGAGGGAAAATGATATCAAGATTGCTTTTTCTCACCAGCCTGTATGTCAGTGTTGTTAATAATAATCTCTGGACAAACAAATTCAGAAAGCTTTTGAGAAGAGCTTTTTTGTTGTTTTGCAAGAAAATGTCTTCATTTGCAATTCTAACAGTACAGAACATTAACAACAGACTGTGAATGAATTTCTATCCTGCTGCAGCAATAGCTTTAGAGACAAAAAATTGCTTTAAATTATTTCAAGGTAAATGCTATTTTCTTAGTATCTGGAGTAAAAAGAGCCTTTGCATAAAATCCCTCTTCTTCACTTTGTAGGGCAATCTTGATTTTCTCATATTTCAGATTTCTTATTTTTAAAAAAGAATTTATATTAAGAAAAGTATTCTGTAAAAGACTTTTTCTTGGACTATTTTATGACTGCAGGTCGTAAAAGTAAAAAAAAAAAAAAAAAAAAAAAAAAAAGCTTATTCATTTTTCTTCCAGAGATTATTCTTTACACACTAAGAACCAAAATTCTGTCTCCTTAATTTTTTAATTTTCTTTTTAAATTACATGTTTTCATGTTTTGCAACTTGGCAGGGCTAGTCATGACACTCCAAAGGAAGAAGAAAGGTTGACAGCTCTGGAGCACAACAGGGATGGAGCTAAGTTGGAATATTATATTTAGTGCATTTACCATCCATGGAGATATTTAAAATCCATTTTGATATGACCTGGGCAGTCAGCTCTAGCAGCCCTGCTTGAGCAGGGACATCAGATCAGATGACCTCCAGAGGATTCTTTCAATGTCAACCATCCTGTGACACCAAATTCCTCTGAGAGCCAAGCTAGATTCTAAAAATCAAACAATGTCCCTTATTATTATCATAGATATTGCATAAAAACTTCATTTTTTCCAAGCATAATTTTCTGATTATTATGATTTTAATTGGCAAGAGCCTGTACAGGATTTATGTGGATTTCGAGCACAGCTCTGTAGGTGCTGTGCTAACATCAGAATCTCTGTTTGGAAAAGCTGGCAGCGAAAGGCAGGTGACAGAGTGAAGACAGATGCAGTCAGATATTGCAGGAATCCATCCATACATAAAATTAGAAAAGTTATTTGATTTTAAAGTTTTTGTTTTGTTTGTTTTTGTTTTGATTGTTTTTGTTTTGCTTGTTTTTGTTTTGCTTGTTTGGTTTTTTTTTTCATTTTGAAGACAATATTTTAAGGGAAAAGTATTTCTTTCTTAAAACAAGACTATAAGCAAAATAAGAAGGGCAGCAAGATTATTACTTTTCCAGTGCTCAGAGCAGGAGATTGGAAAATAGATACTATGCATTTTAGAGAGGTGTATATGTGCATGGATGGCACACAACAGTTAGGAGACTTTTGCAAATTCCTGAAATTCAGTTTTCTACCTATGAAATGGTTATGACCTCCCACCTGAGAGACTGATAATGATTTAATTATTCTCCTTTTGATATTTAGCATAATATGAGTCATGTAGGTGCCATGTAATAACTATGATTTCTTCCCCATACACCAAACAGAATGTAGCAGTATTCATAAAAGAAATCCACAGGGAATAAGTATAGTAGCTATCAGCAGTTCTCTGATCAAAAATAACTACTTCTTGTTATGCAGAGATAAATTAAGACAGCAAGCGGAGTCACCAGAAACAATTCATACAACATTCAGACAACATAATGAAAAACAGTCTGAAGTTTCCTCTAAATTTTGTCCAGCTGTGCTCAGTTTTCAGGCAGAGAAAAAGAGCAAAATAATAATAATGGAGTAAAACCAGCAGCAAACCATCAGCAAACCAACTCACAACATTGACTGTTCCTACTTTCAACAGACGAGATAAGAGAAATACTAATTTAAAGTCTAACTGGCAAAATTTTTGGTACTCTTGTTTTCAACATTTTAAATCTAACTTTCAGGCTTTTGGCCTACACAATCTGGAGTTAAAGAATAGATATAGCAGTTGGAAGGGACTTACAGTGACCACCTAATCCAGCTGGACCCGTCTAGTCCTGACCAGGGCTGCCCAAAGGTTAAAGGACCTTGCCTGCCTGAATGCCTCTTAAACACTGACAGACTTGGTTCATCAATCACCTCTCTAGGAAGCTTGTTCCAGTGTTTGAACAGCCTTTTAGTAAAGAAATGTTTCCTGATGTCCAGTCTAAACCTTCCCCAGTGCTGTTTTGAATCATTCTTACGTGTCCTATCCCCAGATAGAAGGGAGAAGAGATCAGCAACTCCTTCTTCACCTCTCCTCCTTGGAAAGTTGTGGGGAGCAATGAGGTCTCACTGCCTTCTTTCCCTCAACCTTCTTTTCTCCAAAACAGACAAATGCAGAGTCCAGCTGCTCCTCACAGGATATTTCTTCCGTCCCCTGCACCATCTTTGTTGCCATTCTCTGGACATAACTGAGTACCTTCACATCCTTGTTAAACTGTGGAGCCCAAAACTGCACATGACACTCTGGATAAGGCTGCACCAACACTGAGTAACGCAGGATAATTATCTCGACCTGCTGGTGATTCTGTGCTTGAAACACCCTGGGACAGGCTTTGCCCTCTGGCCTAGCAGGGCACCTATGGCTCACTCACACTGAGCCTGACATCCAGGGGATTTTCCAGGCACCAGCCTATCACTCGACACCTCTCCTGGGAAATTCCCAAGCCCCGGGAGGGGTCCTGAAGTGACAGACAGGATGCCCCAGAGTGGGGGGAAGAGGAGATTGACAAGGACAGGTGGGGGGATGGAATGATTGACATAAAACAACTTGCTATACAGCAAACTGTTACAGAAAATGTGGGCACAGTGGAAAGAACCATAACATAAAACTTCTTATAAAACTTACAAAAATACTTAAGAACTTGATAAAACAATTCTTGCACCGCCACAGCAGTCCTTTCCCAATGTAATCTCCTCTCCAGTATTACTCTGTCCTAGGTTTGGAATCTGGCATTCTCAAGCTGTATCTAATTTTGAAATACTATTTTAGAGATGTGAGTTTTCACATTATTGACAGGGAATCATGATGGCAAACTAATATCAGATGCAACTGTCTTCTCCACCACGTTGATTGTGTATTCCTGTGTTCATGACAAGGGACAGCATAGCAGGTGTCACCTGCCAGCACTGTGCCTCAGCATCCCTCTCCATTCCTCCTACAACAGTACTGTGCATACGCAGCACGCACCATGACCAATACTCTATTCAGGATTAATGCCTTGTGCCCATCTTCACAGGGACTGTTTTCACTTAAACCATATACCTAGATTACTGAAGGAGAAATCAAACCAAAAAAGTTTAAAGTTTTCCTTAAGTTTTCCACAGCTATCACTTAATTGCTTGCTTCATCTGTTTCTATTATGTGGTTTTCTTTCTCTTGTCTTCAGTGAGATCTGATTTATTTTGCTAGTTGGTGTTGTAGTAAAGAAAATGCATAATATTAGCTGCAGGTGAGCGCTCTTCTGATAGGGAAAAAATTGCACTGGATTGTTATAAAAATCTGGCGAGGTTGATGTATAATTTAGGATTTCTGAAGGAAGGGCAATTATCTGTCTCACACACATATAACCATTGCAAAATCTCTGTAAGCTTTACTATCCTTAGTTATAGAAAGTCACTTTTCTAATATTGATTATTCCTGTGTTTATGTCTAAGTGTTGACATCTCTGTCTTACCTGTTTTCTGCCCATCTTGGAAACAGTGTCTTGGGACACTGATGATTTTAAAAAGGGGGTTGCTTGCTGAGTGAGAGGAGGCACTGATTCTGTCTCAGTTCCTGTGAGCTGCTGTTTAGCTGCTGACAGCCTTTTTGGAATCAGTGTGTGTCTTAAATCCAGAAGTGAATTATAATACAAGATTAGAGTTATGGTCTAAAACTAAAAACAATGTTACTGCACTGACAGCTGTGATCAAAGCTGTTTCAAGTTCTCTCAGAGGTAGAGATCCCTAGGTGGCAATCAAAGGCTTCATGGTTAGGAATTACAGACAGAATTTATAATATGCTCCAGTCAAAATAAAAGAAGTCAAAAGCTACTATAAACGGAATGTTCTCTTGGTTAAAAACTGAGGCTCTGCAGGCTAATTTAAATTTTCCTCCTACCCAAACAAATTAGTCTCATCCCAAAAGTCCAGAAAAAATATTATATTAAAAAGTAAAATCTACCTAAACCAGATCAAGCACACGTAATTCTTATTTGCTTAATGGCCAAAGCAAAAGTAGCACACAGTGTTGGTTTACAGAGGAGTAAATCTGTAGGCCAGACAAAAATGCTCAATAACATTTCTGACAAAAATAGGTAATTCTTTCTGATGTGTAGAAGAAACATGATTCTTACTGCCTAAAAGTTGTAGCAATGCCTACTGAATTGCTGCAGTAAGACGACTCAATAGGGCAGCTGTGACTACATTTATGCATAAGAACAACTCCCTGGTATGCTGCAAAATAATGCTAATATTAAGAATCTTTGTTTATTTATCTGTAAATTTAGGTAGATTTATTACAGGGACCTGACTGGAGTATCATACACTGTACTCAGCCTTTGTTGGACTGAAACAGAGTATTTACTCCTGTGAAGGAGCACATGCACTTCCTGCTGGGATCTGTCTAGGGATATGATGATGGCATTTTGCAGGTCAAAGCACTGGGAGCCCTTGGAGAGAATGTTCTTGGGCAGTTTTAAAATACTTGACATACTGACAGGTATTTTTGATCTGCTCTGACTGGGCTGGACTAGATCCAGGAGGCAGATTAAATTGATGGATAATATTCTTCCCATTTCTGTTTCTCCCCACAGTGATGTTCCTACTCTGAGGTAAAATTCTGGGGCAGAGCTAAACTGCTACATGCACAGGTTCAGTGCATGTTAAGCTGCATGGGGTTAAAAAAGGAAGAGAGTATTTGTGCTCTTTCCACTACTTCTTGGCTACTCTGTTGAAATCTTACATTGATAACTCCGATCCCACACTGAACAACATCCTCTGCTGGAGAATTGGAGGGCACAAGGCAAGTGAGAGACCCTATTCCTATTCATTATTCATGAAAACATTCTAATGTCTCTCCTAGAAGTTTAGAAATTACATGACGTTTGGTACTATTGTGGTACTTTTTTCTAAGTTTATATCTTATGTGCCTTGAACGGGTTTTGATAATCTCTGTTCCAGATGGAGAACTGACAGGATGAAAGAAATATTGAGTTGCTTTCTAACCATCTATCTTGATATTGCCCACTGATGGTTCAATCACTCAGAGGTTCATCTGCCTTGTGATAACTTTGAGCTGCTGCAAACTTAACGAGAAAATGTCTATAACTGGTAATTAATTTATGCTATTCTGAAAATGTATTGTTATAGATGTTATAAGTTTTAAAAAGAATGGAAAAATTATACTGTAGTTAATCTTAGAAAGTAAATATTTTAGTTATATGTGTGAGTTATGGCCACATATAGTGATGTTGAATCGTCACATTAAAGTATTTTATGTCACAGTTGTACATACATGTATGGTTTAAAAGAAGGTAATGAAGTAAAACAAGAAAAAAATGAAAGATTCAGGTTCCTAAAATCTCATGGTAAAATTGTGCTTTTAGTATTATTTATGTCTGAGGTATTCTTATTATACCATATTTTGGGGAAAGAAACATGTAACCATTCAACTTTGTTAGTTGCTGTCACAGTAGTAATGAGACTAAGAAGTCAGAGCCTTCAGATTCTCCTTTCTCAAGCTGCCATGAAGACTGTGACCTCCTCTCCTGAATTTATACAAGTATCTGCTGTATCTTTTTCATCTACAAATGGCTGGAGTTTGCCCTGTGGGCTGTCAGGGCACACACTGCTGACTTGTACCAAGCCTGAAGCCCACGAGAACCCCAAGATCCCTTTCTGCAGGGCTGCCCTTCAGCTCCTACTCTACAAATTTAAACATGTACCTTGAATCACTCCATCCCAGGTCCAGAATCCAACAAAGAGTTTGATTAGGTCTTGCAGATGTAAGATCTAAATGTCATGTTTCACCTTGCATTATTTTAAATATCTGTGTTTAAAGAGTCTGAACTTAATTTTTGATCTTTCTTTTTCACTTCTGACATTAACTGTGTCAATATTTTTTCATGGGAAAATAAAAGGTACATTTTATCTTATATAAGGTTTGTTTTTTTTTTAATTGATCATATATTTATGAAAATCAAGCAGTAATTTTCAGGTTGTATCTTTTCCTTTCTTCACATTTGGATATAATTCATAGCTAAATTTTTTCATAGTTGTTCCTTTGGCTTCATGATTAACAAAGTAGTATTCCTATAGTCCTGTGGTAAATCCTGCTCAGGCAGCTCCAAATTTAGTCACCTTTTGAGCATTTATTTCTACAGAGCTAGGATTGAGCTCATTTTTATCAAGAAATCTTCATAACAAGAAGAATTGTCCCAATGTAATAAAGCATTCAAATGTAACTATTTTGGAAAACTTAAGGAAAACTGATCACATGTATAAAAATCTGAACATTTCTAACAAATTTGCAAGTGAACAAAATTAGAAAATTTATATGTGTTATAAACTTAGTTGTATTACACTTCAAAACTCTTAAAGCTTACTGCGATTAAAGTAAATGCCTACATCCTCTGCTAGATTCTTACAGAGAGCTAGATTCAGAGTTGAACACTGCAGAAAACAGAGCATCACATGGTACATCAAAGAACGCTGGATGAGTAGTGCTGCTGTCCTGGCAAAAGACACATTAAGGCTTGATACAGCTAATGTCTCTATAGAGTTCTGCTGTCCTGTCAATATGTACGTGCAATTCTTGTTAATACTGATGGAAACTATGAAATTGTCATGAGATTAGGTTTTGAAAAAAACATTTTAATTCCAGTGGAAACCTAAATTAGACAAAGAACGATGACACCACATTTCTGTTATTATGTATTTCCTTATGCCTTTATTTCACTTTAGTGTTACAAAACTCAAAACTGAGTCACTATATGAGAAGGAAGTGCTAGTCTTCCAATATCCCAGTTGGAATAGATTTACTGAAGAATTTACAAATGTTATATATACATTATAGTATTCCTTAAATGTGTAATAAACTAGACACCATTGGGATTCAGGAAGCTGCCAAGACATTGCTGTTCTGCTATAAAATAATTTCTCAACTCAAGGAAGTCAAGGGTCAAATGGAAAATTTATTTCTTTATCAGAATTTGGTCATAAACTATAACATCATAGCAAGATAATATTCTTCAGCTCATATGTGATAAGTAAAAATGCAAATTTCTGCAGTGCACCATAATCCATTCTTTTGCATGTCAAACTACTTCAACATAATCTGAGAGCAGACAAATGGGCAGTTATCATTGTATAACAGATCCAAGGACACTTGTGATACAGAAGTGAAGTTTTCATGCATCTTTACTCACACTGCCTTAGTTTTATGTCTGCTTGAGAGGTGATAATGCTTCCAAATTCTCAGAATAAATGTATTTAAACCTGTGAATTTCTAAAATTATTTACTTGGAACTCCAATCCAATAAATCACTTTGACCTTATTATCGTGACGAATTTCTTTCAGCAGCTTTGAGATTTCTTTCCAGAAGGCATCATATCAGGCTTTGATAACACCACAAAAAAACCCAACAAAACTGTAAAGTTCATGTCTGTTCAGCCAAATGGTTTTTGATGTTGATAGACACGAATAATGAAGTTTTCAATCTCAAGATCAGCCTTATTACAGTGAAATAAAACAAGGCATAAATAAACATAACTTTTAGGAAAATCTTTTTTCTTGCATGACATTTGTAAGAAAATTTCTATCACAAGAGTGGAAGAGTTGTATAGAAAAAAAAGGGGCTCTTAAAGCTAAATGGTAGCTCTCAGGAAAATAAGCTACAACAGGTTTAGTTAAGCCTCTGCCTAAGTGAGGCTGTTCTGTGGAGTGGGAGTGGTCTCTGCCAAGTACTGCCATTCATGTGAACTTAAGGCATATTTAGCATTTGTACACTTCTTCAATGGGATTGGATGCTCTCCTCAATATTCTTGATTTGGAATCTCGAGGACGCATTAGGAATTGTTCTGCCATATGGGAGGATCTGTATTTGTCTGCCTAGTAAAAATGGTACTTGAAGAATGAGTTACACAGGCATCCAATGTAAAGAACTCTTCATGCCTCCTAACTGTAAGGACACAGGCTGTATCTAGCAGCTCTGCAGTGGTGGAGAGGAAATATGGTTTACCTGCATCTCTTTCCTCTCTGGAGTACAGAAAAGCTGATCACAACTGAACTTGCTTAAATGGGCAGAACGGTTTCGGCTACTGTTTCAGCTAATTCCTTCCATTAGCCTGGAATAAAATATTCTTCATCTTACATGGAGGAAACTCAAAGCACAAAGTGAAATTATTCCTTCATTGTCTTGTCTGCACAGACCCCTGAGGAAGCAACAGCAGTAAGAACAGTTTTTGTGCGCATACCCTGCTCCAAGAAGGCTAAGAGTAGAAGCCAATGGAAGATGTCCCTGCCCATGGCTGGGGTGCTGAAACCAGAAGATCTTTTAATGTCCCAACATAATCCATGTGTTTCTGTGAATGTCCCTATTTAATATTTGTACCCTGGGACTAACACACACAGCTCAAATGGAGGCTACAGGAAGCTTGCCAACAAAATTGTTGTTTCAGAAGAATAATTTTTTACATTTGGTCCATTTCAAACAAGATTTTCATAAGGAATTATCTATGAGCTCTACCCGTGATAAAGGCCCCGTTTTAAAATTAGAGTGCCTATACTGGAAACACATTTGTATATATGTGTAGTCAACCAGCTGCTCTGGAGGGAATTCAACAGTGGCTGATAACAAATGCATCAGTTTTTAATACAAATTGCAGACTTTATTATTTTATACGTGTAGATGTTTTGAGACTATGCCTTAATATGGTTGGCCAACCTAAGAAAAAAAAATAAATCAGGAAGAGGCTTACTTAACTGCAAAAGCTGGGATTTCTCAAATAAATTTTAGGGCAGAACTATTGCCTCATTAAAAACACCACAGTTTGATCCTTTTGGTAAGCTCACTGCACATACCTTTGGACTTTCTGACTGGAAAAAAAAAACCAAAAAAAAAAAACAAAAAACCCCCACAGAATTCTGAATATAAATTCATTGTTTGGGAACCCCTTTTCGGTTTATTTTATTACCCAAACTTTACAGGTGAGCATATAAAGAACCAGATATTTGATATTAGCAATCTCAAAGAGGAAGGATTTTTGAGGGGTTTTTTGGATTATGACTCTTTCAGTGGATGCCCTTTCAATTTTAGTAATTTCCACTGGACATCTTGAAGTAGCTCAGTTTTGTTCCTTGTGTTAGGTGGTAGTTTTTAGTGGTTTTTAGTTACCTGTGACATGGAGTAAATCCAGAGATTTCTAGCTGCTTGTTACTTGAAATTAAACCTAATATCTTTGTGTTAACATTGCACATTCAGTTAAGTCCTAGATCCTGAAGAGACGATTATGCCCCCACTTGCATTTAGAGTGAAATAGCTGCATTAATGCTTTTGGATCTGTTCAGATTGTGGAGTCTATGATTCTGAGAGTACTTTTCTTTAGTTTGTTCTTTGGTTTTGTTTCTAAAAGTTTTCAGGAGCTGTTTGGTCGAGACTGTGCTTTAAAAACTGTGCTATAACAGAACTGGAGGAAGATGCATGCTAAACCATGTTTTTCAATAAAAGAATATCAAAGCAATGACTCAAACATGATTTTAACTTCATGTACACAGATATATGGATACAGATAAATAAGTGAGAGATGCGTATGGGCAAAAGGCTACATTACATGAATAATGATTTAATTTTCTCTCTGATGGATATGCATTTAAGAAGTGGCTTATGTCTTTGACAGTGAAAGAGCCTGAGTGCTCCACAGCTGCTAAGTACCTTAATTTTGTCCTACCCTCAGTTTCTCCTTCACTATGGCAGCATCTCAAAAGTAATTCTTGTGGAATGTAGAATTTATGCAGAGCATAACTATGCAGCAACTGAGCTGCACAAAAGCATGAACATGAATGTGAAATAAGCACTTGCCTGTCTAGTAATTTCCAGTTAAAAATGTGAAAATACCCAAAGTTATTAACTAATTATTTGATTTAGTGTGGGTGAAGGGCATATATTCTTTTGAATATATGAAAACTAAATACATAATGTTTGCAATCGAACATCAGTATAATGCAGTGTATGTTTCCATGGCATTTTTCATCCAAAAATAGTCACTTTTTTCCTTCTCTAAGCCAACCAGAAGATATGTAGCTGTAGTTAACAGCATGCTGTATTGCATTTTTATGAGGTAGAGAGAAAAAGACGGAAAATAAGTGTCAATATTCAGAAAATGTCAGATACCAGCTGTATGAGATTAGGAAGTTGTTTCAATTTTGATTTTTTTTTTTTTTCCCCCCACTACTACTTATTACACAGTTTCTCCTTCCCAAGGCGTGGCACCAGCTGCTGTCTTGGACATGACACATGAGTGATGAATTATTGTTGTGATCATGTGACGTGACTTTGAGGCAGGATCTGATCAGCCTACTCTGGTCCTTGAGATGACTCATCAAGGATATTGTCTTGTGCAGAATGAGCAGAATCTTATCCTGTAATTACCAAATTTTCCAGATTTCCTGGATTCAGATTAAGCATGACCCATCCAAACTAAGAAAACATTTGCTGATGTTATGGTATTGGGAGTCTGCCTGAAAAGTGTGATTTTTTGCAATTGTAATAAGAGCTTAAAATATGTCCACAGCAAAAAGTAGGGGAAAAAAGACATTTATTTTGAAAGTTATGAAACCTACTGGATTTGTGTAAACTTCTAAATTTTGATTGAAAAAAACCTGAAGGTTTCTAGAGCTTTTAATCATGAATTCTATTACATTAAAGTTAATTTATCTTAAGGTGAGAGATGATTTGTAGAGATATTAAATTTAATGCCAGCCTATTTTTGTGAATTTTTATGACAGATTAAGGTGACAAGACTATATTTTTATCAACAGATATTTTAAAGTACTTACTCCTTTGAGAGTTTATTAGGATATAAAAAAGTTAATTAAAAGTTCTTCTTGAAAGCTCCCTCCTCAAGCAACCCTTCCTACTTCCACTTTCGTTTCAGTTGAAACATGACCTAAAATAGGGACAGCAATTTTTCTGGCGTTTCAAACTGTCATAGACTAAGGAAACCATATGACAATCTCCAAATTTAAAAAAGCTTTTTAAAAAATGAAAGAGACATTCAGTAATTAAAAATACAGTAAAGCATCACTCTGTGTGCTGAGCAATTTTTTTTCTTTCTAGTCCTTGAATTACCACCAGAATATAGTAAAATTTCTTTTGAACTAATTAATGTTTTGTTCAGCCTGTCAAAGGTAAGATATAATCCTAATCCATAATTGACATTAGAGGGTAACTAAAAATTAAATGGATGCTGATCACTGAAGTTAGCAACAAACCATGGTACTGAAAATTACATACTAGTAGAGAAAATTTAAAATAATTTCCATTTCTATGGAAATAGATTTTTTATTTAATGTTGTTCAAAATGCCATCAAAATTTTTACTAAAACCAATTATAGACTATAAGATGTTTTTAAATGGAACTGTTGGAAACATTACTTTGGAGAAAAAACCTCCATACTTTGCCATGAAGAAATTTAGTGAGAGGAACAAATGAACAGAGATGTTTTATGTGTCAAAAGGCTCACTTAGATTCTTTTCCCATTTTGATATCCAAACCCATATATTTAAAGCTATAGAAATCACACATACTTTACTATAACAATGAAATACAAACACTAAGTGAAATCAGTAGTGGACAGCAAATGTGAATTCACATTAGTGCAACTTCTTGAACAGCTTCCTTTGTTGTTCAGAGTGTGTGTGCACATCAGTGCACACTGATGCGCTGGTGTCTATTATAAAATATGTAAGCAGGAACTCATGAAAAAAAGAAATGTATCTTTTAGACTAGAACACTGAATAATACGCAGAAGGTAAAAACATGCTTTTACCATTTTCATGCATCCAAGTTACAGGTTACTTTGAGCATATTCAACACTTTTTACACTGCAAACTATTTGGTTTATCTGGACAAATGAAACACATCTTATATGTAAAATCAATAATGCTTTGTTAGCCTAATTAATAGCTTGACTCTTTAATTGAAGGTTCATTATTAATCAATTAAAATTACATTAAGACACATAATTCCAATTACCCCTCTCTTAGAATTTGACTCATAAAATGAGTTAATTTTAGGACCAGATCTAAGAGTTCATCACCTATTTTGTTCCTTGATCTACTCTTTGGTTTTGTTTTACAATCACAATAACAAAACCCCATTAACATACCCTTTCTGAGGTATGTTTTAATAGCTACTCTATTCTTACTTTTTCCTCCTTCTCAGAGAACATTTTATTACCTCAGAACTGCAAGATGTACATGTAACCCCAGAGAATACCATTCATTTCATGTGCAGAGCAGAAGGAAATTCTTTGACCGAGATGCATACACTTGTATACAGACCAAATAAAGGAGAAGCAAGTTGTTCCTATGAATGCTGCTCCTTTTTGAAAAGGATTCTGTCTTTGGTAACTTGATTGCCGCTATATTTCACCTGTCTCAAATGTTTGAGAAGCACCATTGATTCATATAGATGGTTGATTTTTTTTTCTTATTTAATTAATTCTAAAGGAAATTAGGCATGAGAAACACCTAAGAATAAATAATGCTGTTGAAAAAAATATTTAGTTAAGGGTCTTCAACTTATTTTAAAAATGACATAAATTGCAGACTTAAGTAAAAACTTCCCATCTCTGAAATGTCCTGGTGTCATAGAGAGAATTTTATCAGCTTTTTTTCTCAGGCAACACTGAAGAAGAAATAGGGTTTTAAAAAGTTTGTCAAAGAAAACCCCATATTTCCAAATAAAAGCAAACTATCTCTAAATCAGAAAACCAAATAGGTAGAAATTATGGAAATCCTGAAAGCTTGCAATAAAGTTCCAGAATAAAAGTTACATCTTATTTAGTGAAAACAATTCATTTGTTTCATTTTTTTATATCTGGCATAAAAAAATATTTTAAAAATAAGGACAATTGACAAATTAAGGAAAACTCTAACTCATGATTAAGACATTAACTGGAGCATTAAATTCGATACATCAAATTTCTTTAACTACCAACCATCAATATATGAAAATAGTATAGAGCTCTGCTAAAGAAAAGTGATATTCTTAAGCATAAGCATGTGTGAATCAACAGCCATCATCAGAGGCCAAACTATACAAACTAAAAGGAAGGGTTTAGAGAAGACATACAGACCACTGCCATCTTGTTCTTGAAACTCAATATAAACTGCATTATAAAAACAACATAAACTTTTCAATCTCTTTGGAAAGGACCAAACTATTTTCCTGGCAAAAGAGAGTATATTCTCCCTTCAGGCTGCAAATTCAATATTCTTGTCAAGAATATTTATTACTAATTTGACCAAAATATGCAAAGCTATTTGATCAGCTGACATGTCCCAATTAAAAATGTATTTTAAAATATATGGATATATATTTATACACACATATATATATATTATTGTATGGATATATAAAATAGATATATATGGATATATATTTATGGATATATATTATATACAAATTTGTTTAAATTCACTCATAGAAAATATTTATGATTAAATATTGGTCTTTTATATTCAAGCAAAATGAGTATGTCTGTAATGCAAAATGTGCAAGGTTAAGTCTTGTACTTATTCTTGGATTTAAATTCTTGTCAAGAATACTTTCAAATGTGAAATTTTAGTAGTGTTCTTGTTCCACACAAATTGCTGCTGCTTCACAAACTCATTTGTGAAACACAGTTAGGAAGTTGTTGTTTTTTTCCTTCTAAATATATATCGTTTAAAAAAAGAAAAATAAAGCATCCTTGCATCTTCAGCCTCCATGGAGCTAACTCAGACAATTTACAATGCTGTTATCACAGTTAGACCATATATTCCAACAGAGATGTAATTTCTAAAAAAAAAAAACCCAAACAACTAACAAAAAACTTGTTCTCAAATGGTTAAATATCCCATATTACTCTTCTTCAAACTGGCATAGCAAGTACAAAGAGAACTGTTAAAAACCCATTGAAACCCTATTGTACTGTAAGTAAATTTTAACTTAGCCTCCCAGATAATGTTGCTTAGTAGGAATGCTTAAAAGCTTTTTGTTGTTGTTGTTCCCAGTAGCTGTCACGCTTAGTCAACAAAGATACAAAGCTATTTTGCCCTGAGCAAAACAAACAGAACCCTTAACAAGTAAACAAATATTCCTCTTGCTTATAATCCCAAACCAAGTGTAATGAGCATAAAATAGTACACAGGGTGATAACATAAATGAGTCACTATTGCGTGTTTGACGCATGGATTTTTAGTCACAGCTGCATGTGCACGTTATTGTACAGGTATAAAACAATGACACCTGTGTGTTAATGTGTTTTTTGTTAAGGAATTCTCATACTCTCCATTTATCCTTGTAGTTGATACTCGCAGGGCAACGTTCTGGTGCAGTATTGTTGCTTTGCATTATTTGTTTTCATATTGTATTTTATGTTGTTTATTTTCATTGTAATGGTTTGTTCTGTTCTCCCCTGCTCTCCTGAGGAAATGTTATGTTCTGAGGTTTGTCCCTGCCCCTCTTGTCTGTCACTCCTCCCAGTCCCCTCCTGTGGGCCCTGTCTGTCATTCAGCTGTTCCTCCCAGCTTCTGGAGAAGTTGGGAAAGGAGATCAAATGATAGGCAAGAGCCGAGGAGGTTCCTCCCTTTATGTTCCCATTGGTTTCTTTAAATGCCCCTCCAACCCTGTTCCACTCCCACCTTATCCCTCACTGGGTGTTGGTTTGTCCCCTCCTTTAGCCCCCTCCCCTACAGATAAGCCTGGAACATGAGGCCAGGCCGAGACTTAGCAAGAGCAGTTGAACTGAAGTGGATGTCTGACCAGAACGGGATGGAGACCAGAATAAAGGCCTTGGACTCACCCTCTCATCAAGTCTGACTCATTTCCTCCGCCACAGACATGATCTCTCTCTTGTGATAACTGGAAAAGCCCCTTCACTGCCCTCCTGGTCTCTAGGACCCAGGGGAGATTTCCTGTCTTGTCGCAGTCTCGAGCTAGACTGGGCAAAATGGAGCCAGTGACTCTGGAAGAGACAAGCGACACAGTATCTTTGACACTTTGAAGGTGGAGAATTCATGACTAATCTGGGAATCAAGATTAACATATTGTGAAACTGGAGCTCTTATTTATCTTCTTGCTGTTAGAATGGAGTTAGCCACCCCCATCTTAAGCATCAAATGAACATGATAAACTTTTAAGAAAAACAGGAAAATAAGTTGGTCTTTCTTCGATGTCACTGAAAGAGGATAGGAATACTGGTATATCTGCAGTCAGTTAGCCCAAATATCTGTCCAGCCCTGAGTCCTCTCTGACAGTGACAGATAGGGGAGGCTGTACTGGACTGGTTGAGATGGATGAGCACAGTCTCTTGATATTTGCCCCCACCAAGGAGCTGTGAGTAGGCAAGGTTCTGGCAGGGGACACAACAAGGCCAACTGTCCCAAATTAACCAAACAGATATTCCATACCATATTACATCAGCTCAGATACAAAAGTTAAGGGAGGAAAGGAGAATAGGGAGCATTTTTTGTTTACAGTGTTTCCCTTCCAGAGCAACTGCTCCATGTGCTGAAGCCCTGCTTCCTGGTAAGTGGCAGAACATTGCTTGCTGGTGGGAAGTAGAGAATAAACATATTTTTACTCTTTGCTTGTAAATACATCAAATTTTGCTTTTGCATCAGTAAGCTGCCTAACTCAACCTACAAATTGTTTTCCCTCTCTGTATTTTCCTCTCTTATTTTCCCTTCGCTGGCCAGCTGGTAAGGGGAATGGTAAAGTGGTTTGGTGGTCACCTGGCTTTCAGCCAAAGGTCAACCCATCACAGAAGTGTATGAACCAGGTTGGGTACAGAAGACAGGGCTCCGTCTTCTCTGCTCCATCCCCTGCGTCCGGTTGTGTCCCCGCTCCGGGTGGGAGCTGACCCCCAGCTAGCTCGGGTCAACACAGACACAAAGTTTCCAGTTTGTTTTGGCTTCTCGGCTTGGCAGCTGGACCCAAAGGTGACAGTCAACAGCAGCAGAAGAGAAAAGGCTGGCTCTCAGCTTAGCAGGTTAAAGGATGTTTATTAGCAGAGATCTCCAAGCTCCGAGGCGAGCGGCTGAGAGCTTCCAGGCTGAGAACCCAGCGGCTGAGAGAGCTTCCTCCTCCCTCCTACCCCCTATAAGCCGGGGAGGGTCCCAGGGAGGATACAAGAAGACAACAAATCAGGGAATTCAGGGGGTAACAAGATGTGCCCACCCCCAAGCTTCAGACCAGAATTTCCCCCAGGCTACCTATCACCTGAAGCCCTCTGCCGGAGATTTCACAATCTGGGAGGGACCCCGGGAGTGATTGACAATCTGCCCCAGAGAAGGGGGTTGGGGCAGAGGGGATGTTACATGTCATGTGAGGTATGGGATGATTGACACAAAACACCTTATTATACCGACAACACAAAAGGGATACAGAATTGGGGATACAGTGAAACGAACCATAACATAAACTTCTTACAAAAATCTAATAAAACAGTTCTGCACCACCACAATCCCCTATAAGTATTTATAGACATTGGTAAATCTCCCTGGTAAATCTCCCTGAATTTTCTCTTCTCCCAGCTCTCTCAGGCACTTCTCACATGATGAGTGCTCCAGTGCCTTAATCATCTCTGTGTCTATTTGCAGGATTTAGTTAGACTTCTCTGTGTCTGTCTTTTAGTGGAGAGCCCAGAATTTGAAAGAGTACTTCAGATGTGGGCTTAGTGCCAAGGAGAGGAGAAGGGTTATCTCCTCCATCTGGCAACACTCTTCCTAATGCAGCAACAAATCTTGTTACTCTTACTTGGTTTGAAGTCACACTGCTTAGTCATGTTCAACTTGGTGTCCATGAAAACCTCCAGAGCCTTTCTATATAGTTGCTTTCCAGCCATCTGGCCCCCAGCCTGGAATGGTCTATAAGGTTATCCCTCCCTCGGTTCAGGACTCTACACTTGTCTTTGCTGAACTTCATAATGTTCTTTTTTTTAAGGCTCATTTCTCCAGCCATCTAAGGTCCCTTTGGATGGTGGGATGGCCATCTGATCTCCTGACCACTCCTCACAGTTTTGCATCTTCAAACTTGGTAAGGGTGCACTCTATCCTATCATCCAGGTCATAAATGAAGAGGCTAAATTGTATTGAATCAACTTTTCATTCCTGGGATGCCAAACCAGTATCTGATATCTAGCTGGACTTCATGACTTTGACAAAAATCCTTTGAACCCAGAAGTTCAGGTAGTCTTAAATCCACATCACTGATCACTCATCTGCTACAGATCCATCAGTATTTCAATGAAGGTGTGAAAGCATTTGAAAGCCTTGCTAAAATCAAGATGTACAAAAGGAACTTCTCTTCCCTCACCCACCAAACAAATAATGTTTTTGTTGAAGGCTGTCATGTTTGTCAGGCATAATATTTCTGTTATCTATGTTAAATACACCAAATCAACTTTTTGTTGATATGCATAGGAGCAGTTTCTAGGATTATTTGCTTTATCACCATCTGGAAGGCAAATGTGAAGCTGATTAGCCTGTAGATCCTTGGATCCTCCATCTTGCCCTGCTTGAAGATAGGAGGGACATTGGCTTTTTCCAGTCCTCAGGAAACTCTTTTAAACATCCTGGGCTTTCAAAGATTGTTGTTTGGAACTGCAGAGACATCAGCACTTATGGATACTTCCCACTGACTTGTATGTGTTTGGTTTGTTTGAATGTTCCCTAGTCTGACATTTTTCCATTTCGTTGCTCTGGATGGTGTAACAGATGTCTCCAACACAGGATTTCTTAAGGAACCAACTATTGCAGATGCCTCTCCTGTAAAGACTAACTTAGGTCTAACCATCTCTGACCCTCATCCAATATTATGTCGTTTTAAGTTGTTATTTTTGAGACAAAAATGTATCCCAGATTGATTAACTTAGTATTTTTACCTACTAAACTGTACCCAAATTTTGAGCTCCTTTGCCTGGATTAAAGGTAATTATGGTATACATAGCACTGGCATCATTAGAATCCACCACACAGTTTCCTTGTTTTAAAACAATATGATAGAAGTCACCATCTGCTTGTCCGTCAACTTACTTTATGGTATCTTTGTTGCTTGTTAAGTATTGTGCTTTTTAATCTTTTTGAGCTGTATCATTAATCAACCAGCTGGTGTGAAAAAAGTTTTTATTTCCTTCTAAAACAGATTACATCTTTTCAAATATTATGGTTTGGGTGGGTTTTTGTCATTTTAGCGGATTCTTCATCTTTGTGTCTATGATACCACTCTATTTTGCTTCTGCAACTGAAGCAAAAGCCTAAAAAATCCCCAGTGTATGCTGAGAAGTGATAAATAAAAAGGAGAAGATTTCTCATTGAAAAGCCAGTATCAGTGTGTGAGGCAAAGACACTGTTTTTTATGACACAGAATAATTAATATTGTAAATCATAATTTATTCCCACTATGCACTTTACAAAGAATGGTAAGGAGGATATTGCTGTGCCTGATTTAAATCAGACTATAAATCTTTATTTATATGATGAATATAAAAGTTACGTTAATTCTTAACAAGAATTACCAGTGGAAATGCTTTCTTTTTTTTTTTTTCCGCAAGTGATGCTGTCAATCTTTTCAGACTAAGATGTACTTGTGGGATTTTAAACTGAAGAAGGTATGAAAAAGGCAAGTTATCATCAGGATATAAATGCCAAACTCTCTCTAATTCAAAGCTCATTTCAATTTCCAGTATTTTCCTAGTTAACACAGGATTTCCTAGGAATAATAACTGGCTAGTAACAGGAGAGAGATTTTATTCTGTGCTTTTCCTTTTCAATAGACAATACTAGGTTCTTATACATGTTTTATGTAGTTCAAATTAATTTTCTAAATCATGTACTGCCATAATATTCAGTGACAGGATTGCTAGTTAGAACCTTAGAGAAGAGTCTCATTACACTTGATATGTTGCCGTTAAGGAACTGCTCCTGCACAAAATTAGGGTGTTTTGTTTGTGATACCATAATTAATAGTAATTAATTTTATAGGATAGCTTTTATAGGGGAAGAATTTTAAATAGCTATTATTCTCCAATGAGTTAAGTCTTTACATATTATCCGAATCTTTCTGTACTGTTTTTTTTGTTAACATATGAAACTTCCATTAAAGTATATAAATCTAATCTGGTAGCCATTAACCTTGTAAGGGTTTTACTACAGATTCCTAACGCATTTAATGTGATTACTAGATGATCCCCATTGTACATTGGCAGAGAAAAACCACAAATATGAAAATAATTGTACATTGATACTCCAGGTAAAAAAAAAAATGCATAAGATTTCTCTACTGTTTCTGAAATCAAACACCAGAAAATTCAGGTTAAAAGGACTCAACATTTAAAAGTATTTCACTTTTGCCAAGGTATGAAAATCTGCATGTCAGAAACAGTCATTAACCTTAAGCATCAAAGATCATCTCAAGGGAAAACTGATAGAAATTAATATTAAGTAGTTGGGAAAAAAAAAAAAAAAAAAGAAATCACATTGAAGCATTCCAGCATCATGTCCAGTAAAGTATTTTATTGTTTTGTTTGTGAAGCCATGTTTAGCAGACAGATACTGACATAGGTTGGTTACCTGTCTGTGCAGTCAGTAAGCACAACTTTGAATTGTTAGATTGAACCTTACATTGAAGACACGAACAAGTTGGATGCACTGTTGTAGCGGTTCACTAAATTCTGGTCTTAGTACTTACTTTTTCTGTGGGAGAGAGACTAGGAGAAAAACAAAGCAGGCTCAACCTTAAAAATGAACAAATAGTTTTATTAACACACACTAAAAGAATAGGAAAAAGGAAGTTGGAAAAAACTAAAACAGAATGAAACTTCAAAAACACTTTTCCCTCTCCTTACAAACTGTTCACTTTCTAACAAAACAACATAAAGAGACAAAACTTGTAATTTTCAGTCAGTTTCACTATCTGACAATAGTCTTTTATCAATTCTTTAGGGGAAGAGTTTCTCTTAGAGTCATGGTTCCCACTGACAACCTAGAACAGTTCTCTTGTGGGTTTTTTAACTGTCACAAGAACAACCGCCCAGAAAAACCTGTCTTTGTGACCCCTCCCATTAGCAGGTTCCCAAGCTGCTTATGGGTCATGGGTCTTAGACTTTTGCACACTGGGGTGTCACCTTTTAAAGATGAATAACTCCAAAGCAAAGGGTTTTTCATTTCAAGGTACAGAGATATCGTCTCACTTCTTCACTGGCGCAGGGGGCTTCTCATCTTTATCTCTGTTCAAGCATCTTATAGGATTAATATTACTTAGTCCATCACAAACACCTTTGCTCAAATCTACACACAAATCAAAACAATCATCTCCCCAAATGCATATCTTTCCCATGATTTAAAGGAATGATCTAATATAAAGTTCATTTCCATGGCTCAAGTAAGAATGGATCAACCAGCTCTTCAACCCTCTCTCCCAATAGTCTTTTCACCCTTGCTTTACTCACTTCATGCTGTTTTATCTTTATGTTCACTCTGTCCTTTCTTACTTTCTCAGAGAAGGGCCAAGCTCTGGAAGCTTCATGTTGCCAGGAAAGGGTTAAATCTGCTTGGAGTCTTTGTCTCTCCCTCTGTGGCTTGTGGTGTTAGATGTTCAAGGCTGCGCTGGTGAGGGAGGAAGAACTCACAGAAACATCAGAGATCGGAGCACCCGGGCAGTCCGGAATCACAAAAAAAACCCAGGCAGGGTCATAAATGCCTTCTCAGCCCACCCCTCTATGTAAATCAGGCCGGCCTCAGCCTGTGCCCATAGCTCTTATCAGGGGCCCGGCAGAGATCTCTCCCTGCTCCAGGGAAGTTTAGAGAAAGTAGTTGTAAAGCAGCAACCTCTCCTTCCCTCCCCCGGCTTTCACCCAGGAGCCGATGGAATCCGGCCAGGCCTCAGGCCAGCTCACCCAAAAAGGGGGGAGCAGCAGGCCCAGCTCGATGTTACCCGTCTCTCTCTGGCCAAAGGAAAGAAGGAAAAAGACCCACCTACAGGACATCAAGGGGTTTTATATGGTACTTCCCAAAGTCGTAGCTAACAATTTTCAGTGGTCAGAACAGATGCCAATATTCCAACTAACCCTCTGATAGGTCCCTGTCTTTTCTAAAGCAATTCCCAGGTCCTGATGTGGAGAAGTATTCTGCATTCTTCTATAACTAAAAAACCAAACTGTACTAACCCTTGACAACGTTTATTTGCAGAATTTTTTTTTTTAAATATTTAGAAGAAATATCTTTGAAAAAAATATTTACACATAGTGGATTCAAGCAGTTCTCATATTTTCTGAAAGTAGTTTTGCTAATAAAAACATTTTAAAAGCTATGAGATGAAAGGGATATTCAGTTTCCTATACTTAGGCAAAATGTTACAGTGCTTTGAAATAAACATCTAGCCCCAAATAAGCACTCAGTGCATGGAGACAAAAGGAAAAAACCCAAACCAGTATTAAATTTAATGTAGGTGTTATGACACACGTATGCATGACAGGGGAGATTAACAGCACAGATTTTGCTTCAGTCATTCTGTCTGTCTTCTGAGAATTTTAGAGGAGACTTTAATTTTTCAGCCCTATAAATCATGGTGGGTCATTTTGATCAACACCAGTAAGACTTGGAGAAGTAGCTTTAGAGTTCTTTTGCTTTTAATTCATGATTATGGCTGTAAACATGTGCACTTATTTCTGTGCATATTTACTGCTTAATATTAGCATATAGATGAGGGTGAATGTTCTATTCAATGAAGTAATTTATAACTCATTGTTTGCTGGGGAGGAATGAAGCTTGTAGCTACAAGGAGAAAGTGTGTAGTATGGGAGAGCTGCAATCTTATTTGCTGTTTTTCACCATGATTATTTATTCCTTCTTTAATTTGCTTGTTCATTTTGCACTCTTTATAAAGCTTCTTATTGCAGAATGAGCTTTTTTTTATGACATGGCAAACTTGGTCTACTACAAAAGGGAAAACATTTTTCAAAGCTTCCAATCTGCAAACTGTTAAGCCGAGCTGCAGCCAGCCATATTGCCTTTATCCTTGTATTTCTCCATTTATTTTTTCTGACTTTCTTCTCTAAATCTAATGGATTAGCCATTAGATTTAGATGAGCTGAGAGCCTTTATTACATTTGAGGACTGGCTTCAATCCTTTTGGTCCTCCATATTTATTCCCTTGCCATTATGCATCAAAGTCTTGGCTTCTGAATGTTTCTTTCACTGATTTTGGGCAAGTCAATATAGGGAATATATTGGGGTTTTTTAAAATATAGGAGAAAGGACACTTTTGTGTTCATGGCTGATATAAATATGTGGTTCTTACATCTTGACAAGGAGTCAGAGTTCTCTTATCTAAGTAAAGCAGAAACCAAGCATCATTCTGCTCATATTTTTCCTTACGAAAAGACCTTAACACTGTTGTAAAAAGTTTCTTTTGGTTTAGTGACTTTAAAGTGCTTAATACATTAGAGTTCATATATGAATATACACTTTTTAATTATAGCTGCCATAAAATTGTGATATGAAGTTCACTTGCAAGTAAAGCTGAGGGACTAAAACCAGACAGAGACAGTGTTTTAATTTTAGTTCCATTAAAGTGGGGTTTTGTTGTTGTGGTGGTGGTGGTGTGGTGGGTGGTTTTTTTTGTTTGTTTGTTTGGGGTTTTTTTTTTTTTTGTTTGTTTGTTTGGTTGGTTTGTTTTGTTTTGTGTTTTGTTTTTTGGTTTTGGGTTTTTTTACCACATTTTATAGTGGGAAAAACTGGCCCAAGGGCCAGTTTTTGAATGCCTGTAAAAAAAAAAAAAAAAAAAAAAAAAAAAAAAAAAAAAAAAAAAAAATCACATTTACATAAGGTAATGTTCCATGCATAAAATGTGTGCAAGAAAAATAAGGGAAAGTGTTATATATATATAAATAATACATTACTGATTATGTTAATGCAATGCTGCATATGATTAATGTAGTTGAGACATTAAATTGTGTATGCTTTATTTCCCATTTTATCTTCATAAAATCATAAAGACATGCTGTATTCAGTAACAGTTACACAGTTTTTGCCTAAATATTGCAATGCCTGGAATTCTTTGACTTGGTTACTTTGTAGAAAGGCTTATCCATTCAAACTGTCTCCTGTGCTCTATTACAAAACACCAAGGAAGGGAAGAGTCAATTTCTTCTTATACAGGAGAGAAATATTAGACATATGTATTTAAAAAGAAAATTATCATGATTTTACTTTAGATAAGAAAATTAGTTCTGGGGTGGAGCGTTTCTTTCCAATAGAATATGTACATAATAGGCAACTTATTATGTTGAACATCAGTTTTTTGAATCATGTGCCTTTCCAAGTCTGTATAGTGGAACTTATCACAGAATGACTATACAACTAGATTTTTTGTTCAATAAATTATTTTGTGTCTACTTTCTTATATATCATATATTTAGAAATTAGCAAACTTTCTTCTGTTCTGGCAGGTAAGGTTACTTGAAATCTCCATGCAATTCTGAAGAAAGAGACGGATTTATAATAAGACCTGATTACACTTATATAATGCAGTTCCTAATTGCTTCTGTTAATAATTAGATTTGCCACTATGTTTTCAAGATGACTCAAGAATGGTTTAACAAGAAGCCCGCTGGGACTCAGAAAATATAAACTCTTTACATATAATTTGCATCACTGATTGTGCAAATGGCCCATGCCTTGTGCACTTCTTTCTCTTTGTCAGTAAGTTTTTTTTTTTTTTTTTTTTTTTTTTTTTTGTGAGATGCTAGGCGGATATAATACCCTAAGTAAAAGCAAATATAAAAGCAAATATTTTTATTATTTTATTCTACATCTAGAATCTAGACTCTTTTACTCTCCAAGATGTCACCCAGCAATAAAACCCATGAGCATTATCAAATGGATACTTGCTATATCACAAATATTGAAGTATCACAGATATTGAAGCATACAGTGAACACAGTGCTTAAAACCCCATCTATATAATAGGCTATTTTATTTTTTTCTAGGGTAAGAAGGCCAATTTAACAATTCATTGGATTGAAGAGCCTTTCAGTTTCTTCTTTCTTGAACTGGATCCTTTTAGTCAGCTAAGAGCTAATTATGAATGCAGCCGATTTTGAACATGACTTTAATGACAGTAATAAAAAAAATTCCATAAAGTCTATGCTGTTTTTCCTTAATAATGTTTCCAAATGGACCTTTTATTTCTCAAAATAAAATATTGTGGAAGTGCTGAAACCATAATTCACCATGTATTAAATAAACAATTTTGAGAATGAGACCTTTTATATAGCCTTCCAAACCATTAAATACAGAATGATCTATGAATGCAGTTTACCTTTTCTTCTTTTTAGTCATGTACTTCCAAATGCTGTACAAACATGACTTCCACGTGATTGATGATGTGTGGTGTTGCCTACTGAAACCTTACACTTTGCTCATGCGGCCCAGCAGGATCTGGAAAAGTATGAGTTGTCCTATCAGAGTCTTGAGTGAGGTGAAGGTGAGAGTAATCTCACAGCTGAATGTGCAACCCCAACCTTACAGATGACCTTCTTATCTTTTAGGTGGATGTTAGAAATATTATTCTTTTACTTTAAATATTATTCTTATACTTTATTGTGCCTTTTTTTTTTAGCAACCTATATTTATATTGCAGAGAATTTCATTACAAGGGAGATAAGAGACACTGCCTAGAATAAATATCAGGAAGGTACCCCAAAACCTCAGGCAGATAAAAATATATAGTCTGCAACTTCTTAAAAACCTGTATCCTTTTCTAAAATCTGTTTTCATCTATAGCAGATGTCACAGTGTCCCAAGTATGCCAAGAAGCCGCAGTCGGCAGGCTAGGTCAGATCAGTCGGGGTCGCAAGGCTGGACAGGTGACCTCCTCCCTGTGGGGCCTTGGATCCCCACACCAGCAACAGTACTTGATAGTACTCTTGGTGACAGCGGCAACAGAAAAGGAGTCGACTCTCTGAGGGGGTTATAACTGAAAATTTATTGAGGGGGAGTCCAGCAAGAAGCTCTGCATCTTTCCACACCCACTCAGGAGAGCCCCGATGAGGGCTTGAACACAAGCTTTTAACCGGGGGAGGACCGAGGGGTGGTAACAACGGGTTAGCCAATCAGGATAGCAAGGGGTGTAACAGAGGGTGTCAACTTCTCAACTGGGGATGAATCACAAGAGGTGGGTGGGGGGATTCCCAGGCCCCAGCCTGTCACTCGATGCCCTCCCTGGAACTTTCCGGAACTCAGAGAAGGGCCCCAGAGTGACAGACAAGGCGTCCAAGAGGAGAGAGAGGGGATTGACAGGGACAGTTAAGGGAGCGGAATGATTGACAACTAACATAGAATTATATAATATAACAGGTGGGGAGGAAACCATTGAGGAAAAACTAGGGGGGGGGGTTTGGGGGTTTGGGGGTGTGTGGTACATTGGAACAAACCATTACAATATATAATAACGCATTAACCCGAACAAAACAAAACCTGCACCGCCACATTGAGATTTAATTCTTCTTATCTCTTGCTTACTGATTTTTCCCCTGTGTCCCATGCACAAAATCTGTATAACTGTCTTGGAAAATAATTCTTTTTTTGTGTAGAAGCCTACCATATGTTAGACTAGAAGACATGATCCAGAGATCATGTAGTCGATTCCAAAGACCAGGTCTAGGCCAAAAATGCTGCAGGTTGATTTGGCTTTAAATTCTTCATTTGCAATATTACGGTAAAAACATTTGGGGTTTTCATGTCTTTTACTGGTGGGTAAACTTGTCCAGATCTTTGGTATACGTTATACTTTTAAACTTGTGAAAGTGTCTGATATATCTGAGATATATCAATACATACACATTTCTCACATTTTCTCTTGCCATATTTTCATGAAACCATGCTTACCATGATAGCACATAATCATTTTTACATATAACAATGGGAAAAATCCTACTGATACACCAAAATTCATAACGATTTCCACCTCTGATTAATTTTTTACAATAGCAATTTTATGGGATATATATTTAGATGAAATTATGGCTTAATTTTTCAGAACTATGGTAATTTTAATATTTAAATTAAGTGGGATAATTGTTATCAATGGAATAAAGGTTTTAATTAATTTAATGCACCACTAGATATTTTATCCTCAGATCGGCTGAGATGATAAGGGTCACTTACAAACTTCTGATCTAGAATAAATATCAAGGAATCTGAAGAGTTTGAGCTATGGTTATTTGGGGAGAAAGAAAATTAGCAAGTTTCCAACAGTAGTAGATCACGAAGTTAGAGGTTATATGCCTAAAGCACAAATTTGACTTGAAAGCTAAAGTAAAAATGCTCTAGGATGATGAAGCAATCAACCATCTTGATACATCTAACAAATGCAGTAAGAACATACAAATCAAATTCATAGGAGGTAGTCCGAAGTTTTCTCCCCTTCAACCATTGCAGATATTCCCTGTCTTGTGTAATTTACATCATGCTATTTTAAGAGAGTTTCATTTTTGTTTTCTCAGATTTAAGAGCCTCAAGCAGCAAAATACCACTGTTAGAACTCAATTATTGTTTCAAATTTACCATGAACTTCTTGGTGATTTTGAGGAGACTGGACTTAGGTAATAATAAATCTTATAGGTACTATGATGGTAACCTGATTGGAAAGACACTCTCATGAAATGTGCCATTTCTCTCATTTTTCTCTATCGTATTTCAACATGTCTTGGTCATTTGGTCACTCCAAAAAGTATCACTCAGCTGTTGTAAATTTTTCTGGCATAGCTTATAAAAAAAACCATTGAAGTTTACATTAGCTCATGAGTTGCACTAGGCTATTTTGTTTGGCTCTTAATAGGATAATTGGTATTTACACAAGGGTGCCTGAAAGTCCTAAGAGAATATCATCCCTTGCAAATGATGTTTTGCTCAGCATAGGATTTGGACTGGCTTAGTATGAATTTTATTATGAAATATCTTTTATGAAAGAATAGAAAGAATTTGGTGATTTTTTTTTAATTTTTATTTTTTAAACTGTATTCATGGACCGTCATTCCAGTTGTGAAAATCAGTAAGTTCCTTTCTGTATTCTGAGGGCAACCTTACTACCGCAAATTGGAAAATACAAGTGCGTGTCTAGCATGCTGCAAACCTACATCTTATGTGCACCTCTCCTTAAAATATAATATATTATTACATATCAGGGAAAGTATGACTTAATTCAGTAAAAAAAAATAGTCCCTAAAAAAATCATGCGAATAGGACCTGTGTACATTTAACAACAAACTTCTAAACTCAATACCGTCAATAATCACAATGCCTGCAAAAGAAGATCTGTCTCTCAGATTGATTAAACTTCCACAAACACTTGAGCTTTTCAAGAGTTAATATTAAACAGAATTAGGATTTCTTAGAATTTGCTTGCTTAAGGAGACCAATACTTCAATCTAAATTTTCATTAGTTTTTACTGATTCTACTTCTGGTGTCAACATGGTAAATATAAAAGGAACAGAAGAATTAAAAATGGAATTGAGTCACCTGCTACAAAATTAGTTGTTTGTTGTCAGAAAATTAAATCTCTCTTAAATTCTATCAAAATAGCTATTTTTGTTGGTGGGGGGCAATAATTCTGATGGCTAAAGTCACATAAAATAAGTTTGCATCTTTGTCTTTGTTTCTGTCCCATCTGGGGTGCCAGTTGTTTCTGTCCCATTTGGGGGACGGCAGTTGTTTCTGCCCATCCCAGGGACGGCAGTTGTCGGGAGCTCCTTTTTAGGAGCTTAAATTCCCCGGCATTCAGGTGGTTTTAGAGTTCTGGCCCTCTGCAAAGCTCTGTGCCAAACGCAGGAAAAGACGGAGTCTTCAAGGTTACATGCTTCGTTTATTAGTTCTTATCTTACAATTTTCTCAGTGTCCAAAAGATGTTTGCCGCGGCTCGGACATCTGGTGACTCCTCCTGTCTCTGGGCTGTCCTTATCTTTTATACTAATTGCTACGTATTCTTTATTTACTATTTATTACCAATGTCTATCACTATTACTAAAAAGGTCATCTTTACTCTGACCCAATCCTCACTAACTACTTTGTGCCAATGTCACTGCAGAAACGGAGTGAGGGAACAAGAAGGAAGAAGAAAGAGACAACGCCCTAAATTCTCCATTTTGCCCCATTCACTTCAATGCCAAGAATCCCAAACTCAATGTTTTTTCACCCTGTGATATACTAAACTACTATTTTTACACTCTTGTGGCCTGCAATGCTTCCTGCAGTGCAAGAAGCCTCTCCCATGGACTGAAATCAAATCCAGTGTCTCTCTGAGCTCTGGGCTCTGGGCTGGGGTCCCAGACCCCCCTGCCCAGGTCCCTGACCCTCCAGGGCAACCAAAGGAATGCCCTGGACTCCAACATGTCTTCAGATCCTTATATTATTATACCAGATAGACAAACATGTACTGCTTTGCAAGTAAACAACTTTTGATGTAAACGTCAAATTGCCAACACAGTCATCTAATAGAACTCCTACAGGTAAAAAGACAGGTATAAAAATTTCTAACATAGTTGAAAATAGGCACGGTTCTGCTGAAAAATCTAAAGATAACAAGACATAAATTTATCAGATAATTCAGAACTTTTCAATTTTCAGGAGCTGTTTAACTGAAAAATCTCTGAAGAACAAAATTAAACATTAAAGGCAAGTTGGAAAGGTGTTTTACACTCAACATTGATTAATCAGAAAACTCATGTCATTCCCTTCTTAAAACTCATAGGGGTAAAAGAAGCAGATACAATACAGACAAACACAATAAAAAAAACCCAGTGGTGTTTATTATGGTAGAGTAGAAAGCGATATTGCTATTATTTGTACTACAGTTACATGAGTTCTTTTCTGAGTCAATAAATAGGTCTTAGCATACTGTATATAAAAGTGTATAAACTGTATCTTCTTTCTCTTCTCAGGAGAACATAATCATATTTTAGAAGACAGACTTCAGGAAAAGATTAACCTTAATTTCATCTTCATAATTTATGTTAGAAAACAGATTTTTTTTAAATTTTTTTTTTTTTTTCATTCAAAGATCACTGCTATGATAAGGTTCCAAACATGAAACACTTTTGTAGTAGGATGTAAGAGACTGGATTGTACTGGACACTTTTCTGAATGTGCTTTAATAATCTCAGCATGTGTGCTGATCTCTTTGTTCGTTCAGTCCTGCAAGCTACTTCCTAACAATGACTTAATGACAAAGGGAATCAAAGGGAAATTGTCATATGCTTCTCATGGCTTTGATTTGCACTGCTTTGTGCTTTTATTTCATATGATTTGCCCTTGGATGTCCTCCAAGATACATTCCTTGTGGTTTAATAATGAGTCTCCATGGTATACAGATATTCATGAGGAAAGTATTTCATCGTTTGTAAGATATATGTATAACTCAATGTAGGCTGCTTGGATGTCCAAAGTACATTAAAGAAGGCTTTCCCTTCAAAGTGTCTCAGGGAAACCAGCAGAAAAAAGAAACAATTTCACACACAAACTAAACAAACAAACAAACAAACAAAAACCACCACCAAAACCCAAAAAAACCAAACCAACAAACCCAAAACAAAACACGCACACACAAAAACCCTGAAAAAACAAACCAAAACATTAAAACAAAACAAAAATCTGAAAGGAAAGCAAAGACTAAGAATATTTTTTCTGCATTCTCAGCGGGGAAAAAAGACACTAATACTTTGTCTGACACTTGTGCTTTTTAACATATATGTAAATGATCTGTAAGTGGGTGAAGAGTAAGGTGACAAAGTTGTTAAGCCATATGCTTTCTGAAAGATGACTGAATCTGGAACGACTCCTGTGTAATAGCTATATAGGCTCTAACTATGCTGTAGGACTTCTTGCAACAGGATTAATGGGTGCTTAACATTTTTTTCAGGCACCACAGAGTAGTTGGATCTGTTCATGGTACAGAAATCAAATCAGGCTATGAAATACAAATCTCTGTGTTGGGAAGTCTGAGCTGCAAATTATAGGAGTTTGTAATCTGCGATACTAACTTTACAGTTCCTTTTTTTTTTTTCCAGACAAGGTTTACTACCCATCATTTAAAACAAATCACAAAGTACAATGGATATTTAGTTTGACTCAGCCAGAGACTCTTGTATACTTTTTTGGATGTCAGAGAGATATCCCCACTCAGATGGCCACTCAGATTTTTAGATACTTATTGTTGCATTTTTCATAATGCTTGTAGGTGAGCTTGATAGATTTGATATATCCTCAAAACATTTTCTTTTATAAAAAAAAGCAAAGGCTACTTTTATCACATTTAACTTTTACATTGTACTGCACAGTTATACTCCTTTTATATTAAGAGGGAGCTAGAAGTAACAAGAGAGAGAATGTTTCTGTCAGATTTCACATATTTACTATTTGTTCTATCTCTTAGGGTGTTGAGTTTCTCCTACGGATTATAGAAGTTATCTAAGAATTTCTCTTAGTCCAGGTGTTTTATATCCAGAAATAATTTTCTCTGTCCTTTGCATGCAGTTTCCTCAGACTCAGCAAAGAAGAAACCTGCTGTGTTCAAAATCTTATCAATTATGTCTACTCTGTAATGAATCATTGCTTTTTCCAAAAAAGAGCCACAAACCCCCAAAAATAAATGAAACAAAGTTTTTTGGAGCTTTTGTGGGGCTCATCATTTGTTTGGGGTTTTATTGTGTCAGCACCTTGAATTGATTCCCTTAGCTGATATCAAAATTGCTGTTTATTACATTGTACTGAGGTTTTAGTGCTATGTGCAGAACAGATATGGGTCCTCCAGAAAGACAGGGAATTTGTTTCAGGAAAATAATGAAACAGCAATAAAATAAAATAAAATAATGAAACATGCTGACAACAGCCTATCATCAATAAACTAATCTGAATTACTGAAATTGGGTTATAAAGATTCTTTACTATCCCCGTGAGAATTCTTCTGGGACTTTTATGCCAGAGGTTCATTATCTATCAATAGGAGATTCTGAAGTTTCTTTATTTTTCTAAGACACACTGCTGTTTAAGAACACAGAAGTGCAATTTTTTGCAAAATTTTTTTAAAGGAAGAAATTGTTCAAACTGTGAATTTTTTTGCAGTAGCACAAGACAGAGAAACGGGTTATAACTATTTTGATTCATCCATTCTTTATGTCATCCAGCAGGTTTGACATACAATTAACTCCATAAGAAGAAATTTGCTTCCAGAGTAAGAATTTGTTTTATCTTCACTCAGAGAAATTGAAGGTTTTTTTCTGGTTACTTCTTGCATCTTTCTAGAACTTAAAGAGTGATACTTTAATAGGATTGCCAAAATACTATTTTTTTTTTTTTAGCAGTGAGCACTTAGGTGCAACCATTCAGATGATGAGTTTGCGGTTTTGTGTGCATGTGGGGAGTATGGGGGTTTTTATTGTTGCTTGGGGGTTTTTGTAATTTTTAAGGGTAGGGGTTTTTTGTGTGTTTGGTTTTTTTAATTTGTTGCAATCTCTGGTATGAACAAAAACCAGAAGACACTATGCTAGTACTTATGAATTTCTTGTGGTGCTTCTTCCTGTGATCTCATGATAAATGAACCTACAGACTAAAGAGTTTCCATACTGTTTCTGCATATTGGTTTAGAGGCACCACCAAAAATTAGCTTGTTTTTTCATCAAATGATGGTCCTTAGCTATCCACAAACTCAAGGAAGCAAATGAATCTAATACTATTTCTGACCCTTTGGCAAAAAAAACAGGTTTGTCAGAAAAACAAGGCGTGAAAAAATATGGTGAAGTTTTCTGAAAAAGAAAAATAGAAATTGTTTTGCATGTGTTGTAGAAAGATTTCTAATTTTAAGACCTAAAAGCATGTTTGCATTTTACTTTAAAATTATTAGTTCAACTCAAGCTAGCTTCAGCTAAGGTACGCAGTCCCACAGTTTTAGTAGTGCTGAGCTTGATGTCTGACCTTCTTGAGGTTTTTGAGAATTTCAATCTGTAAGCAGGATCTGAGATGGCTTTGTGGTTTTTTGACTGCTTCTCAGCTTTCTTGTCTGCAAAATTTGTGGTTTTGTTATTACTGAACATTGCTAACACAGAGCCAAAGCCTTTTCTACTGTTTGTACTGCCATGTGGACAAGGGAGCTGGAGGAGCATGGGAGACTGGGAGAAGACACAGCTGGGACAGGTGACCAAATCTGATCAAAGGGATATTCCCAAGCATATGGTGTGATGCTCAGTATGTAAAGTCAGAGGAAGAAGGAGGAAGAGGGGGACATTTGAAGTGATGAAGTGACCTGATGATGTTTGTCTTCCTAAGTAACCTTCCTAAATTACGCATGATGGGGCCCTGCTCTCCTGGAGATGGCTGGACACCTGTCTGCCCATGGGAAGCAGTGAATTAATTCCTTGTTTTGCTTTGCTTGTTTTCATGGCTCTTGCTTTCCGTATTAAACTGTCTTTATCTCAACCCACAGTTCTCTATCTTTTATCCTTCCAACTCCCTCCCTGACCCTGCTGGTGAGGAGTGAGTGAGCCTCTGTGTGGGGCTTGGCTGTTGGCTGGGCTTAAACCACAACCCCTGCTGATCCAGCTCTGCTGGGGGCAGATCTGAATGTCCCAGCGCACAGCCCTTATGCCATCCCACAGGCAGTCTGTGAAGTCAGGTGATGAGAAGGGACAGGGCTAAGTGCGGCACTGCCAAGTAAACTCATCTTTCAAGCCTTTACAGTATGCTAAACCTTCCCCTAAACCACGAAATGTTGGGCTCCCAGCAATCCTGAAAATTGCTATTGCTTTAGAATAAAAAATAAAAGCCTTTTTTTGACTACTAATATATGGGAAAAAATGTTAGTGACAGAATATAAGTGAGACTTAGAAAGACCTTTCTTCTGATATTACTAGCATATGATCCTAGGAATGTAGTATATTGTTAATGAAATTGTTTTAATAAAATTTAAATATATCTCTCTATAATGTTTATAAGTATATAAATTTATATATTTTTTTATTTTAGTATTTAGTATTTTCTCATTCTTGTGGACCTTGTATAAAATATGATTTGAGTTGTGCCTACTTTATACTTTTTTTTTTTTTTTTTTTTTTTTACTGTGAAGGTTAAGCACTCGTATTTCTTAAATTTTGCTTGAAGAATAAGTGTGGGAAATGTTGCCTTCAGTATTTCCACAAAAAAGGTGATAGGAATTGCTAAAGATTTGCTGTTACAGAAAGATCTTATTCTGTGTTATTCATTTTGACTTTATTGTCCTTCAGTTGGAATTCAAAGAACATTTGCCTTCCATGTTTAAAAGCTGTAGGTTAAGTTTTGTCAAAATTAAATATAAATTGTACTCCTTAAAAAAAAAAAAAATCTTTTTGTTGGATTTGTTCCAGTATTATTCTTCAATGTATTTTAAAAGAATCAAAGGGGACAGATAGAATAATTTGTTTGTGAGTTGAAATAACACCTATTTGAGAATTCTGGGTATGTCCAGGCAGGGCAGTTACTAGCAAAACTGAGATAACTGTGTAAATTATTTTTATGTGGGTAGATTACCAGTCATTTTCTTCATAACATTTTGGCCATTTCTGGATCAGCAGTAAGGCATTTAAGATAAGAAAATCACTTTGTCTAGTCAATAATTTAGATTTGTACATTTTTTTTCCAGCACACTGTAGGGAGTACTCAGGATTCTCTTTTGATGTCTTTACAATGCAGAGAAGTTGAACCAATGCCACTGATGCTGCATTGTGGAATATTTGACAGAGTCCTCAAAATTGCTTCTGTGGGCTGCCAGTCTATTGACTATGCATAGGATTGATTGAAATTAGGGAAGGGTTTGCAGGTAAACCTCCAAAAACCATTGACAAAGGAAGTTTTACCCATAGTTAAGCTTCTTGGTAATTTTTCATGGAACATGAAAGCATTGTGCTTTGGTACAGCAGACTACAGAGGGAAAGAGCAATGGAGACTGACCATTCTGCATAGGCTGTTGTTTGAAAACCAGAAATACATAGGAAGGGAAATCCTGAAAATTATCTCCACCTAGGGCTGGAGACAGTGTCGAAAAGAAATATAAGAAAGCTTGTGTTGGGATGCAGCTTATCTAATTTAGTCCCTGGCTACCCAAAGGCTTTGTTGAGTGTGGCATGAAAATCATGGGCAATTACAAAGGTTATAATCCCTTACTAAATTATGGGGATTATACATTTTCAACAATTGCTCTTAGCTTTGATCAAAAGCTTATCAACCTCAACCTCCACCAATGAAATGAAATTCAATTTTAAAAAATTGTGCTAGTGAAAAGTTCCTCTGTGATACGAGTCACACAAAATTCTTCCTTCTTTCAATTAATTTTCTTAGGATTTTTTGGTTGAGCAAGTGAAACAAAAATATTTATTTAATTCTAGGTAAATCCTTTCTTCTTTGTCTTTCCTTAAGTTCCTAAACTCTTTTTATTCTTCTCTCCATCTGACACTTACACATTTTTTTTGCTTATTTTCTGTAAGTGTTCTGTTTACCTATATTGTCTTATTCCTGTATTTCTTTCTGTGACCCTTTAGGCTTCCTATTTAATTTGTTGTTGTCTTTTGTTTTGTGTCATTCAAAATACACGCATAACCATTTTTACCCTTACAATGTATCAATTAAAAAAAAAAAAAAAAGGAAAGGAAAAGTTAATAATTTATTTAATTAAGGGAAAATAGCATACTTTTTAGCTGGATGCACATAAATATGCATCATTTTAATACTGACCATGGATTTGGTTCTTGAATTGCCTCTTCACTGTCCAGTTTCTTTTTCCATTATCTCTTAATCAGTTTTAATATTAACTTTTAAATGTATCTTTTTAGTAATGAAAGAAGAATGGTTTGATTGTGTAACAAAAATGGTTGCTGAAATGAAATCCAAACTTGTAGTTGAGATTTACTGTACTAAAAATTGAAGACCTCTGTCTCAGAATAAGGCATCTGAAAATATCTCACTGTAGCTTACAAAAAAAAAAAAAAAAAAAAAAAAAAATTATATATATATATATATATATATAAAATTTAAGCCCAACTTGTTCCAAAACTAAAGATTGGTCTAAAGATTGGTTCTTAGGTTCAGAGGACTTGTCAAAGAGAAAGAGAATATAATTACAAGAAGTCCCAAGCAGTTCTGAAATAATTAATAAGGATGTTGTGCAAGTTCTTCCTAGGGAACATTTAACAAAAGTTACACTTGTGTTGCTAGGAATACACTTATGAGAAGCACTTTGATGGGATATTTTTAGAAAAAAAAGAGTTACTATGGATTAGCAAATTTACTACAACTTAATTCAAATCAAGAGAAGTGAAATTACCTTCAGCCTTTCCATGAATTTTCTTGTGAGACAGATCAGTCTGTTAAGCTGCTCATTCACCTTTGTGTGCATTGCAAGGGCTGCTGGTAATATTTGTGGAAAACTGACACTTGTAAGTGCACAAGCCAAATGAACTGACTGCTCCTGTCAAAACAATCAAGCAAACCTATCATCCATCCTCAAGATACCTTGGAAGACCTGAAACCGAAATTGGTTTCAGAAGGTAAACAACTCCACTAAAAGGGAGGAAAAGGCTTCAATCTCAGCTGAAACCCAAATTACTATCTTGTCATCACAGAAGCGTCAGATCAGCCCGAGAGACTGTAACACACGTCTCTCCCACAAGAAAAATTTCATCAGTGCTTAGCATTTCTTATCTGTGATATTTTGGTTGTGGTATAAATTTAAGGAAACATCATTCCATCTGTCTTTACAAATAAAATGTGTTGACAAGGGAAGAAAGTCTGCTTGTAAATTTCTCAAGTTATTAAAAAAATATTAAAACAAGTAGATAAAATGAAGTTTACCTGAGTATTAAAGACTTTTAAGACCTGACCTCCATTTCACTATTGCTTCTTATGTTCTTTAGTTCATGTAACTTTTTTCTAATTGAATAGAATTTCATCTCACTAAAGATTATGCCATTAAAATGCATGGTTACCTTATTTGATGTATAATAGTTTATAAGTGAAAACATTTAACTTCAAAGTGTGATATACTAAGTTTTTCCAGTCTTCATACAGGTTCCTTCAATTCAGGAGCCAGGCTGTCTAACATTTCTTTTTGAGGCTGTGGAAGACCCTGAAACATCAAATTGCATTGGTCATAAAAGTATTATGTTCTCAACAAAACAGTAGGACTTTTGCATGGACTGTTTCATGCTCAGATGGTTACAATGCCTGTGAAGGCCTGGTTTTATAATGACCATAAAACTGAAGTTTTGGAGCTTTTCATTGAGCTGGAGGACTTAAGGGAGCATACAGAGCAGCATTTTTGGGACAACAGGGCCAAGCTGAAATGTTTTTAAAAGGTTGCATGAAGTGAGTCATAGTTGCTGAATGTAAGCTTATCTAATTTTTCCTTAATATTTCATTTGTTAAAAGAGTGTTTCTTAATAATATGGTTTTCCAGTTCAGGGAATTTGAAGGGCACAGATACTAATACCAGGCAAAAGCAAATATCAACTCAGATGCCTTTAAAGAGTATATGAAAAATTTGGTTTGGAAACTACAGGCTGGATTAGGTTTTTTTCTCTCCCCCCACCTCCCTCATTTATTTATTTACTTATTTATTTTTAAACAGGAAATACTCCTAGTGTTTGGTGTTAGTTGCTTACTCTTGGGCAAGAAATATTGGTAATTTTGTAAAATTAAAATTTTCCTCACAATGTGTTTTTCAAGCATATATTAACCAAATTATTGTATTAGCCATTTAAAGAGTAGCCTAGTGTTGCATATAAAATATATCTATTTGATCCCTAAAATTTTTCCCATGTAGACCTCCTATAGTTCCTTGTGGAATTGCCTAGTGAGAATATTACTATTCATTTCTATTACTAATATAAGAATATCAGAAAGAATTCTGAAGACATGAGAAATTTATTTGTTCATGAACTGGGTCTGTAGTTTTATATTTACAGAGCGTTAATATCCATGAAATTTTACCCATTAAAAGATTTTAATTTCAAGAAAAATATCATGCCACAATATCATGTTCGTATCATATCATGTTCTGAGTTTCTAACATACTTTATGTGCATTTTTGTTTATGTAACAAAACCTGAGAATCACTTTTTGGCTTGTACTTATGATTATGGTAGAAGTTTTAAATGTTGACACAACAGTGGGTCTAGTCTTAATGTCTCTTTTTGTAATTCAGTTATAACATTTCAAGGATGTATACTGGTAATTAACTTCACAATACTGTGGTTTTGTCTAAGGAACACTAATTTTATTGTAATTATACTTTATATTTCTAATAACATTTATGACTGTGGTTAAGAAACTTCACAACTAGACTGAGAGTTAAACTGGGGAAAATTACAATTTTAAGCAATTTAAGCATCCATAATACTCCTTACACCAAATCATTACTGTCTGTGGTGCCAGACTTTGCTAAATGTAGATTAAAAGTATTGGGATTTACTGGTGCACCAACCAAAGCGTAGAGGGAGAGTATGACAGGACAGTGCAGCACTGAAAGACTGTCTTAACACAAGATTAAAATCTGATTTTAACTGATGGCATTTATCAATATTTTTCATCACATGACTTCAAAGGGAGTTTTGCACTGATTGATTAAATGGCTTCTTGCTACAAATCAGTAAATGAAGCAGTTTAATTGTCTTTAGCTTAATCTCCAGGTCCTGAATCATATTTGAATTTCTGTGTCTGTTTTTCTGCACTGGAAAGTTTTTCAGAATTCCCTAGTCAGTGCATGCTATGGACCTTAAATATATTCAGAGTTTTCTAATTTTCTTTCATTAAAACATTTGTCACCTCACATCAGCAGTGGCCATCAGAAGATCCTCTGCATGTTTCCATTCTGCTGCTTGATGTCAAGTCTCTGGTTATGCTACCTCAAACCCAGAAATCCTTCAAGGTAAAAGTTGCATGCCTTAAAAATTCATGAGAAAATACCAACCTCTTTCTTTTCAGGTGTCCTGGTGGATTGACTATGACTGTATAAAGGGTCCCTGAACTGCTGATTAAGCTGGACTGTGAACAAACTTAGAGATGAGGAAAAATGTTCTGGCTCCAGAGAGGCAGTAATATAGCTGAATATAAGTGATTATTTTAAGATTTCTTTTTATATGCACCAAGGACTGAACACCCTGCTGATCTAGTCAGAATCTGTCTTAAAAAAATCTGAAACAGGAGTAAACAGGTTATGAAAATAATACCTTATGCAAAAGATCTTAAGATTCAGCAGCCAACTTCAGTTTAAATGATTAATGTCCTTCCACCTTCCTATGCCTTATATCATAAAATGTGACATAAAGGAGAAAGGAAAAACTACTAAAAAAAAAAAATTTTAATCTGAATTAAGGAGAATTTACAGGGTCTTGAGACAGGAGAGATATGGCATATCAGTTTTTTTACTTAGATATTTATTTTGTCTTATTTGTCTTATTATTCTGAAAACAGGGACTTTTTTTATTTTATTTTTTATTTTAGAATTTATCATCATTATAATGATTTTTTTTTAAATCTAAAAGGCCAAGAAGTTCTGTGCTGATACTACACTGCTGTGACCAAGAACTTAGAAATAAATTAATTTTAAAACCTTTTTATAAATATCAACCCTTGATAATTGAAATATTTTGGTCTTTTCCTTTCTCAGGTGAAGTCTTATTTCTGAAAATATAAAGCAAAATGTTGATACAGAAGGTATGGAACACTGTAGTGTAGGTGATGAAGATAGGTGGTTTCATTCTAGATGTTTGCATGCTAATATTTTTAGTTACTAAAAGTCAACACTAGGAAAGTAATGACAAAATGTAATGATGATTAAGATGTGATAACTCAACTTTGAAAATATGTTTCAATATAAGATAAGGCAAAATCATATCCAAGGCAAATGTCTAAGGTAATAAATTCTGAAAATTGAATTTAGCAAGTGAAAAAAATATATAACATGGAAACAAATAATAGCTTTTCTCATATTTGCATTCGGTCAGATTTTATGTTTGCCTCATTATCAGCATTCAGTGTGATGTTTAATACTAAGACAGCATCTACAATGAATTATTTTTTAAAAAATTGTTTACATACCTGAAAAAAATCTGCTGACCAGATTTTTTTTATGTGAATGGTGGACTATTGACCTCAGAATTTACTGTCTGTGAAAACAATAGTGACAACATCCAGTAAGTCCAACTCTTAAAAAGCAAACTGTCCCCAGGAATATGTAACATACACCAGCCTTCCAGAAGTAGATCTAAAAATCTGGCAAAGCTGTTGCAAAGATATGAAATATACCAGAACAGAAGTAGCAGGTGGAATTTATAATTCCAAAATAAGAATTTTTTCAAAGACAAGAATTTTTATTTAACACATCCCATACTAATATTACATATTGTGACAGGATGTATAGTCAAAAGACATTGACCTATATTTTGAAAAAGTGATATTGATTTCAAAATGTATCAATTTTTTGGTCATGTGCCCTGCTAAAAAGGCTTGTTTTGAGCACTTAAGTTTTACAGCAATACTGTAAAACCCAGAAAGGCTCTAGATTAAAAATATATAGATTTGCCAACAGAGAAAGTGCCTAAAATTTCTCCACTAAAGTAAATGTCCTGATATGAATTTACTTTCATTGTTTATTTCCTTTTAGCACTTCAAACCAGCCACCTAGTTGAATTTCTTCAAGCAATAATTAGATGACACTTGCCTGAGTTAATAATTATTGTGGTTTTCAGCTGTCATGATTATATTGTGTATAACACTGAATTAGCAATTTGTCCTCTGATGGCAGGCTAGAGGGAGTATAATACATGCAGAACTACAGATGAGTTTTAACCCATCTCAGTGCCCCATGCTTTGAAACTGTGACCTAGATTGGATTCTCAAGGTTTTAAATACTGTGGAGTTATCTAGTATGTATTTATAGAAGTATGCATATATGTATTTATCCATTTAGTTTGGGATAAGTCCCATGCATGTTTTCTCCCAAGTAAAATTAATCAAATTGGGTTTGAGTTATAACTCATTACTCTGAACAATGAAGCTACTCTGTAAGCAAACTGATTGGCATAATAAATACTGTACACAGACTGCAGTGGTCACAAGGACCTGTGGCCCAAGTGACGTTCTACAGGAGAGACAGGAAGAAGGAAAATAGTTCTACAGCTCAAGTAGGAGCCGAAAATCAGTGGAAAGTGTCAAGCAGGTTGTACTCCAAGCACTTTGTAGCTCAAAGAGCTAAGATTTTGCGGTGAAGCATGTGGTTTTCTTCAGACTATGGCAGCTGAAGGAAGCTCCATGACTCCTGTAGCTGTGATGGAGTTAGAGAAATGAACACTGTGCTAAGTACCGAGGCAGTCCTCACCCCTGTGACCCTCGTCTGCAGCCAGAAGAGCTGAGATACATTGTCAAGCATTTCCATATTTCTGTGTGCTCCCTTTACCTTACCAGGGTGTCCCTGCTTTCAACAGACAGCCAACCAGCAACTGAGGTCAGTCTGAGGGGCCAGTAATTTCAGATGGGTAATTAGGTTCCTGATTTCTGTGAATTTCTCAGATGTTTCCATGATGCCACCCATATTTGCACTTGTGCATAGGAATTATTTATCCCCAGTGTAGTATTTTAGTTTAGACCACATATGCTTTCCAGAATGTTTAACCTATCTTTTATTATATATCTGCATAAGATTTTGTCTGTTTGGGTAGGTGTTACCTATCTCCATTTCCACTTCTGCCATCCTAATTTAAAACCTAAATGTCCTTAGCCCTGGTATATTTGTTCATGTCCCGTTTACAATATTAGTTTCTTGAACTGTTGTTCTGAAACACTGAAAGACAAGTTTGAAAGGCTTCCTTATGGCATAAAGTTAAATATAGCAAACAAACTCAAATCAAGAATGAGAGTACTTCTATGGCTTAATTGTCTCATTAAAGTTTGCTATGAGCTGTGAAATTATGACTTTCTGCAAATGTCTTTGAAGATACTATTTTCATTAATCATGCAGCAGCCTTTAATAGAATGGATTTATTAAGGGAATATTTGGCAAAGTAATAGATTTCATACTATGTAAAAATTCAATTTTCCTTAGTCAGCTACAACCATAAGTGCTGAGAGCACTTCATCTATCCCACAGATACTTGAATAAAGGAAAACACAGAACTTTCAAATACCTTAGAATCTCAGTTTGAGAACTTAATGTGAAACTTCCATCTGGAAATTGCAAGGCCAGATGGTTGTATAAATCCCAGCAGAAAATATACATCTGTCTTTTTTTTTTTTTTTTTTTTTTAAATAACTGGTTCTATTTGAAGAAGGATTTATTTAATCAGCTTGGCACATCATTTAGCATGTCAATCATACATCTGTAGCCCTCAGCTCTCTTTTGTACCCAGTCCTCTTTCATTTATAGAATGCAGTGGAGGTAATAATTTCTCTAACCAGATGCAGGATGACTGCTGATTTAAATTGTTTTATGCAAAAGCATGATGAAGAAACAGAGATGAATATAATTGAGTAATTTTTTTAAATAAAGATTCCTGCCAGCAAGTGTACTTAGCTTATAAATTTACCTGTCATACCTCTGCTCTCCATCATGAAAAGACACTCTAGAAAAATCCTTAACAGGGTAATAGAAATAAACATGACTTAATGGAAATTTGCTTTAGAGTTCTATACTACTTCAATAATCCAAATAACAAAAATTATTTTTCCAAATAATTGGAAATCCACAGTCTATCAAAATTTGAATTTATGGACACATCTGAGTAGACTGTCATCTTTAGAATCCTGTAAGCCAGTACTTTAGGATAGGATGTCAGTATCTATACTCGTGAGGATTAGCACAAGGTGTGTGAACCTTAATGCTGATCTTATTAAGTATGTGACAAGTGCCTGAACATAAGGTCTGTCTTTATTCAGGTTCACATTTATGTCAGGTAAACTCTCACACACATCCATACATCATATTTTGTTTTACACAGTTACTGGAATTTTACCACTACCTTTTAAAAATTATGTTGGGCAAGATATTATAGCCCATTCTACCTAGCAATTTTCTTTTGATGTATTTCATTGATACAGATTTAATCTGATGAGCAGAGAAACATGAATCAATTACTTTCTTCTCTTTGCCTTTCACTGCAGCACACAGTCATCTAGTCTGATCCCTGCCTGAGAAAGAATAGGTGGGTGATGTAACACTCTAAAAGAGATGTATACTTCAGAGCTACTTTCTTTTCAGCATTTTAGTCTGGATCAGCATATTTGAAGCTAATCTCCCAGTTGCATTTTATAATTTTGCCTTGGTTCACATCTGGGAACTCATGAAGAAGAATCTGTATTTTATTTCAATGAAAAGAAAACCAAAAGTGTCAGCCAGGAATGCACAAAATAACCTCAGATCCAGAATGGTTCATTGAACAAGACTGAAGCTTACTTAAAGTTATTTCTTCTTCCTTGAAATTTATATAAAATAATTTCCTCTTCAATACCAACTATTTACATATTTTCTCCTACTACTGGGAAACATTTTTTTTAGTCTAGATATAGATTTACCTTTGCTTTGGAAAACTATTTTTACAACAATTCTTCCTAGAGATGGTAAATATTTATTGACCTCATAGATAAAAAATTGTCTTCACTGGAAATTTTCCAGAAAATTCTACTTTTTTTTTTTTTTTTTTTTTAATTCCTAGTACTTCTCTAAACTAAATCTAATGAAGATGACACACATTACTGATTTTATTTACAAGTTTTTTCTATGAAAAGGTGTCACTATGTAATAAAACCAGGTCCCAGCATACAAATCTTTCTCAGTCTTAAGATTCGCATATATTTTCAGCTTTTATTAGTGGGTAATAATCAGCAATATAGAATTATTTGAAGATATGCTAGGATAAATTTCATGTTATTAAGAAAATAAAACATGTGCATGGATTGAATACTTTTGATCAATGGTGACTGTGTTGCCTTTTGATCCATAACCATTAAGTCACCAACATCACACAAGAATATTGAAGTTTGTGTTTTGATTTTTCTCCCCTCCAGGTAATTTTGGAGATGTCAGTGCAGTAATAGAAGAAAAGAATGAACTGTATCTCAGGATCAAAATCTGCCAATGCATTTAATTGCATTAGATGGCTAAAACTTCCCAAGAAATACTGGCAGATCTGCTCAGTGACTTGATTTTTTGAAGAGGATGCTCATTACTAACTAACAGTACACAATGTACTGTATATAATGGAATCAAATTATGTAATATGTGTGTGAATTGCCAAGTTTATTCTCACAAATAGGGTCAAAATGAAAAAAAAGTAGTTTATTATTGCAAATATTTTAATGAGATTCTCTTGTCAGGAGATGGAAATAGCTAACTTTAAATTATTCAGTACAATTACAGTTCTTCCATTTAATAGCACACTGAGTAGCCCTTTTAATGATAGAAGTCATAACCTTCAAACCAAACCAAAGATTTCAAATTATCTCTCTCCTTATTTCATTTGTCCTAATCCAATGAAGATGGAAAAAATCGGTTCCAAATACATTGTATTAATGTCAGCAAACAGAATGAGCAAGCAATTAAGAAAATTAAGCTAACTCTATTATTTTCAGGAAATTAGTTCAAATTCAGAATACAGGTACTGGCAGTCCTCTGCCATGTGATGCCTATGATTCTGAATGTCACAATACAAATTTCGAGTCTGTTAGATGAGCAGCCCTGAGTGGTTCTCTGTGCTGGATGTCTGGATGCTCATTGTCTGGATGTTTCTACTTATAAATCTAGACTTAAAGCACCGAGTCTTAATGTAATTTTGAAAAAAGTATTTACCACTTCTCCCAAGGCTGATTCTTTCAACTTGTAGCAAAAATTTTAGAGATGCAGTTTCTGTCACTCTTCAGGTGTCTTACCAACTCCCATACCTATCAGTTTAATTCCAGTGGAAGGAGTATCTTAACACACCTGACAGCAATTTTTTAAACATGAAGAAACCTGATTTTAGGGACCATGTCACCCAGAGAGATAGAGGGCCTTGTCATGTCACATAGAATCAAATTTTTAATAGAAGATGTCTATGGATAAAGTAATACAGGGCTACGGATAAAGCAATACATTTACTTCTAATTCTGCAGTAGTGAAGCAAATTGTAAAAAAATAATATGCTTTGTAAGATGTTCTTGCAAAACTGTCTGAAGATTCACTGGTAAATAATTTTATTATACTATAAGCAAATATTAAATTAAGAAAGGTGTAAATAGTTACATATCTGTTCTTTTTTTAATGAACCTCATGCACAAAGGCTGAATGTCATGTTTATATTCATGTATCTATTATTATCTCAAACTTTTATGAACACTGCTGATTTTACAAGATTTTGTGACAAGAAACACTGTCATTATTTCCAAATCTCTTTGAACTTCAACAGCTTGTGAATATGAACACTGGTCTCCTGTTTGTCATTCTGAACAACTGCTGCCAACTTAAATTCATCAGTCATGTGGCTTAAGTCAGTGAACTATATTCTGAAGGTAGCAAGTCAGTCCTAATACCAAGTCTTGTGTTGGATCATATGTGTCATTCTATTTGTGAGCTTATTTTCATGCTGGAGAACATTGGTTTAAACAGAGTCTATCTTTTAACTATCTTTTGCATCTTATATGAGTGTTGATTTAATCAAGTACTCCTCTACAGTAGTCAAGGTTTTTGCTATTGAAAGTATAAATATATATCAAAATGACTATTTTGGCCTTATCCAGAAATGGCATTAATCAACTTCAGTTGTTCAAAGGCCATAAACTCAGTGGTCTTCCTGAATTAAAACAGCTGTGGTTCTTGTTCATGCTAAAGTAAAGTAAGTTCAGATTAATGCATTAATTCCCAATAGCAAGAGAATGAAAGGCTGATATGGGTATGTTATGAAAAACAGCTTGTATCAGAGAAGCAGGGTGTAGGATCACTGTTCTCCAAACACCCATTCTTTTTCACTGGAAGTCAAATGTGAGTCAAGATAAAAGTCTGTGAGGGTCTTTCCAACAAATGAAAGAAAACACTAATGCAACTGTTCTCTGGGCTGACGTGAAATGAGTGTGGAATCTTGGTCTCTAATTACTATCTCCTTTTTTGGACAGGCAACCTGAGATGTTTCTTTTCAGATATGTTATTGACTGTGACTTTAATCTGGCATTCATAATCCTGATTGTCAGAGGCAGTGGCAGGGTTAACTAGGGTTAACAACTTTCATAGAGCATGTTGCAGCAAAAAGGCAATCTGTGTTTCACTTTTGCAAAGCATCACTTCTATCATATCAGGTCTCTAATTTATGTGGTCTGTACTGACTTGTTCCTCACTAAATGACAGTCAGAAGCAGATTGCAAGGCATAGAGCAAAGTACTCCTGACACCAGCTTTGTGAAGGGCTGCCTGTGATCCTACCTTTCAAAATGCCTTCAAATTATTTTGTGCTGTGGAAAGATCATTTCTGGCAGCCATACAGATGCAAAATAAAAGTCTGTATTGTACATGGAGTAAGTCTGCATTGTAGGAGATTTGTGCCTGGATTATGATGTCAGGAATGTTAGAATATTTTGAATATTTCTAGCCAGTAATTCAGATTATATTGTAGCAATTCTATGACCATGTAAGTGTTAAAAAAGGATGAGATTTTGGGAGCTTTAACTTGACGGAGAAGTTTGCAAAAAAGGAAAATGCAAACAAACAAACAAAAAATCATCAGAATTTATTTAAATACTGCAGAAAAGCTTAGAAAATCATTAAAGAATATTGAGGCAGGGCATGGGTGGAAAAGGAAGATTCATTTAAGAAACACTTGCTTTGAAAATTATGCATGGGAACTTTCCTCAGGCCTTGTGTTTTTCTCTGGCAATGTCAAGTGAGGTGCAACAAGGAAAATTAATACTAACACCTGATTTCTGCTGAAAAGATAAGTGGGCCATAATACTGTTTCAGTTTTGCCAGTTGTATTTGTTTTAATTTCTTTATTTTGCTTTATTCAGGAGGTTTTGTTTCTTGTGCTTGCTTAACTTTTGTCATGAGGCTTTTTTTTTTTTTTTTTTTCACGTTAAAGGCAATACTATTATTTTCTTAAAATACGTGAAGTCTCTCAGCTATATGCTGCATAAAATGTGACATTTGTTTTGTCAAGGCAAGGTCTGTCAGCACTGAACAAAATAGAATACAACTTGTCAGGAAAGCTTCCTGCTTCTAAAATCTCAACATAATCTCTAATGTAATAGAATTGCATGACATTCCTTTGAACTTCCAAAAAGTTTTCATCTCATGTAAGAACAACTTAAATGGTTGAATGCTGTTTTGAATTTTTGCCATTTTTAGCTTAATTTTCTCCATACAATGTTTAATTTACCCATGAAAGTTGTTCAATTTACATGCAATTTTCCTTGTCTTAGTGTTTATTTTTTATTTCAGATTAAAAAAATTAACATAAAATGCATCTGAGGGAAAAAGTGTTTGCTGAATGCTGTTCAGGAATTTTCAGTTTACTGCTAAAATGTCATGAACAGTTTTGAAGGAGCAGGTTTCCTTTTTTACCTGAAACCAGACTTTTCAGCTGGAATCATATTTTTTTTTAATTACGATATCTAATTGCATGAGTTTCTTCTAGAAAAGTCTATGAATACACTTAGAGTAGTCTAAGTTCTAAGAGAGTACTTGGCAAAAAATAAATTTTTTCTGATTCTTGCAAAATTTTATTTGAACTGCACATTTTTACTTCCTGATGCTGCTACCTCCAAGTAAAAGTTCAGTCTAAACAATTAAATTTTAGAGAATTACTTTTTTGGAAAAGATGTTTATAAAGTATGTTGAAAACATTATTTTCCATACTTTTTAATGGTCAGCTATATGTAAAATAAGCATGAAGTTATTCCTATAAACTAAATGAATAAAAATTTTATAGGATGTGATACCTAGTCTGCTGAACTTAAAAAAAATTTCAATTACGTTCTAGTGCTTATGTTATACTGAACCATTTATCTTTTGCAAGAACTAGCAGTGAGAGTACTTACCTAAAATTGTGCAATAATACATAGTGTGTGTTTAATTAGACATAAAAGGACAACTTCATTTGAAAACCTTCCTCCTTGGCTCATTGATGGAGATTTTGCATTTTTACAGCTCTGTCTGTAGACAATAATTGTGCTTTGCAATTCTCTAGAGATTCCTGTTTTAATCTTTTTAAATACCTTTCCTGTGTTTTAATTATTTTTTATGACAATGGAGCACAGATGGTCCTTTAGAAAGTGTTTGGTTCAGAGCGTTTTAGAAGGAGATGTGATTATTACTATACTTTTTTCCTGTGGCTAACCCTATCATGTTGTCAATTCCTTCTGAACTAGATCACACACATGCAAAGCTTAATTATTTTTGCTTATTTGTGTGAGTCAGTCAGTGATGTGAAAAAAGTTGCATTTCCAAATTCTGTCAAGACTCATAATAATTTGGATGTCATATTTTGTGAAATATCAAAGCAGAGCTGACTAAACAAACCTTAACCTTAATAAAAAGAACACCAGAGTCAGAAATTGTGTGAAAAATGAGATAAGCTCTTCACATGTGTCCAGGAAACTGAGTCTGTGAGAGTGAATGAACAAGGTAAATGGCTTTAAGGTCTCTGATCTTCCAGTTTTTTTCTCACAGACATTTCTGGGTGCAGGTTGCTGAGATGAGTAAATTGAAACCTCTCCTGAGAGAAGAATACTGTGCATGCACAGGTCAATGGCACAAAACAAAACAAATTATGCAAGGTTGAAATTCTCTAGCTATCTATGAAGAAAATACATTAGGGCAAGCTGAAGCAAAAGTACAAGACGCAAGGAATATGGATTGAGATTAGCCCTGTGGAGAAAATATTGTGAGTTTTTATAGAGGAAAAGCTCAACATGTGCCGGCAATGTATGGTTGTTTCCCAGGAGGCCACAGTGGTACCACGGTGGGCTGCATGACAAAAAATGTGACCAGCAGGTGGAGGGAGGCCATTCTCCCTTCTACTCTGCCCTAGTGGGACCCCACCTGGAGTGCTCTGTCCAGCTCCGGGATCCCCAACACATGGAAGACGTGGACCTGTTGCAATGAACGCATAAAGAGGCACTAAATTGATGCAGAACTGGAACACCATTTTATGAAGACAGGCTGAGACAACTGAGGTTGTTCAGCCTGGAGCAGGCTCAAGGGAGATGTTAGAGAAGCCCTCCCATACCTGAAGGAGGCTGAAAAGAAAGCTCGACAGGGACTTTTGAAAAGGGCATATAATGACAGGGGAAGGGTGAATGGATTTAATCAGAAGGAGGGTAGGTTTAGATTGGATTTTAGGAAGAAATTCTTTACTGTGTGCATACAACATGCCTGGAAGTGTTCAAGACCAGATCAGATGAGTCTCCAAGTAACCTGGTCTAGTGGAAGGTCTCCCTGACTATGGCAGGAGGCTTGGAACTAAATAATCTTTAAGGTCCCTTGTTACCCTAACTATTCTATGATTCTGTGATTTATTGCATCAGCAGTTAGGACCACAGCAGTTCCAAACCTTTTCAGTTATGAATCAAATGGAGTTTGCACAAAATAGGTATTCACATAGAATTTTTTTGTTATTGTTGCAGCTGAAAATCATGTTGAATGTGTACAGTGAATTTATCTATGAGGGAAATACTAAATATTATTTCTAATGAAATCTTTATTTTTTTATGCCTGGAATTGAACTCCACAATTTTAAAGTGCCTGAATATTTTAATCTTCTTTCTTTTAACTTGCAGTTGATAATCAGCTGGCAGAGAAGAGGCTGGTGTTATAGTCTGCATGCATTGTGCCATGAATACACTCTAAACACCATAAAGAGCTTAATGCATCCTTCTTGGTAGTTAGACCACACATTGGGAAATGGATTTTGTGGAGCTGATAATGCAATGCTTGGGAATTAGATAGGTGAACAGAATTGAGCCGTAAATTCCTTTGATGACAACATGCATTCCTGAATCAAAATCCAGATCTTTCCTCATAATGTTCAGTGGGGTGTGGGGGGTTTTTGTTTGTTTTTTTTTGTGTTTTTTTTTGTTTTGTTTGTTTTTTTTTGGGTTTGTTTTGTTTGTTTTGGGTTGGGTTTTTTTTTTTTTTTTTTTTTCCAATGGATATCCAAATGAAATATGTTTCTACAATATTCAGTGAATCTATTCAGTCTGTTATTGTGAAAAATACTTCTGATATTTTCTTGGAGAAAGGGATGGATATGCCAAAAAAATTAGCCTTCCACAGCAGGAAGACAGGTGTACAAACCACGAATAATAACTGTCACTTTACTTTGGACATGAAGAGCATAATTTTAAAAAGTGTTTGTAAATGATTCATTAATTTAGGGTACATTCCCTGCCATCATCACAATAATCATTTTCCCATTATCTTTAAATGATTAAAGACAATGTCTTCTCTCAGCTACCATTTTACCCTTCTCATTTTTGCAACAGTCAGTAGCAATACCAGATCTAATCTGTCAGTCTTTGACAAACACTCCTACTTTGATATGAAAGATCATCAGTTGGACAGAATAAATAGGAAGCTATTATGTGGTGGCTGTTGTCTGTATTTTGAAAGTGTCACATGAATCCAGGATTGATAGCTAGAAAGATACAAAATAACAAGAGACATTTCAGACACTTCAGCTTTTGAAAGAACATCTTGTATCACTGCACTACTGGCCCTATGTATAAGGGAAATTGGAAAAGGAATATGTTACTATGTGAATTAGTAATGATAAAATTTATAAATGTCTTCATATGTGTCTAACCTCTTCTAACAGTACACTGGTCTCAGAAAATAGCTTACTGGAATTCCCAGAATTTCAATGAATAATGGATAATTTCCTTGCTAACTGGGGAACAGTTCCTTCCCCAGACTTGCTTTGACATATTCACACATTTTTTAGTTCTTTGTAAACAGAGAAGAATTCAGTAGTAGGATTTTTCCACATTCATTCAAACAATTATTTGCAATATTATACTTAAATTTATGAGGTTTTTGTTTAGTATTTTCAAGAGTTCTTTAGAGCATCCACTTTTAGGCTTTCATAATCAGTTCATCTCTTCTTGTTTTGTCTAAATTTCTTAATCTACTCTACTTATTAGTTAACACAAGACAAACTATAGACAAACTATCATAGTTTCAAAACCTCTCTTGTGAATTGTTAAGGATATTGTAACACCATGTTCTATCAATAAATAAATTGGAAATAATTGGTTTAATAAGATGAAGTAGATTCTAACAGCATTAATAATCTAATAACTTCTGCTTTCACATTTATTGTACCACACTCTCACACTTTACAAGATTAACCATCATCCTCTGGAAGAAGAATAGCTTAGACTGAAAGAGAATAGGTTTAGCTTGACCTTAAAAAAATTCTTTACTCTGAGGTTGGTGAGGCTCTGGAACAGGTTGCCCTGAGTTATGGATGCCTCATCCTTGGAACAGTTCAAGGCCATTTTTGATGGTGCCTTGAGCAACTTGGTCTAGTGGAAGGTGTCCCTCCCAAGGCAGGGGGTTGTAAGTATGTGAACTTCAAAGCTCTTTCCAATCCAAACCATTCTATGATTCTACAAAATAAAATAGTGGGTTTATGACTGGGTAAAAGATAGCAGAGCAGTGGACTCAAGAATTAAGAAATCTACTAATTACTGCTGAACTTCAATTATGTTACTAAAGGAGAATAGGTACAGAAGAGACACACAAAGGCTGGTAGAATGTATTTTAAAAATAGCTGTGGCTGAGTATGTATGAATGCGTATCTCATCTCTTCTAATCAAAGGCTGTGCTTTGATATCAAAATACCTACACAGAGCCTCTCAGTTAACCTCCTATACAGCAAGAGCACCAAAATTGCCTTTTTTTTTTTTTTTTTTTTCTTTTACAAGGCAGTGTTTCTTCTCTGCATAGATACTTCCCACAATTCACATTCTGATGTCTGTTTTATATACATCTTGCCCTGCTTCCCAGGGCTCTCTGTAAATAACACTGAAGGGCTACAGTCCATGGTTTGAAAGAAGATTGCAGAAGACTCTGCTGAGCCATCCTCTCAGAGACCTAAAAGACCAGTCTTCTCAACAGGGAAAAGATCTCCTCCTCTTTCAATCCGTCACCCTTACACCCATTAGTTATCTCTTGCCTTTTAGCAGAAAAGGTATTTCCCCTGTATTTTGGGGGAAGTAGAGTTAATCTTTGGTCTGTAATAATGGAGATAATATTTCTTCTTCAGTATTGCTTCTGGGAGAGTACGCTAAGAGGAAAGCAGTCAAGCTTTGGTACAAAGTGAGATGTCTCCATGAAACTGCATTCAAAGTGGCTTGAATGGAGATTTGTCTGAGGAAATATTTCAATTTTTAATTCTGAAGTTCTTCAGAAAATATCTAGTTTAAATGGGGAAGTGGTGGGGGAGTCAACAAGAATTGGGCAGCATTTGGACCAAACCTACATGTGCCTAGCACGAATAGTCTTATTAGGGAACTACATGCTTAAATTTAAAAGTTTTTTCAAAAACCGCACTGAGCTGGGGACAGTGTGTGCTTTGCACTTTCAGGAAATTCTGGACTTACTTTCATTTTGTAATAAAATAAAGCCCAAGGGGGGCACATCTCTTATACTACTGCAAATGTGGAACTTCTTTTCCTGGCAAAATTCTATTGAAGAGCTACATAAAATGCTGCAGTTCGTGGCTTTAACAGACTTGGAAAGAGCTTGAAGCTCAGAAACTGAGTTAACTGCAACTATGCCAATTTTGTCTCTAGGAATTATACAATTATTTGAGGTAAAATCCAAATGAATTTAGATATTTCCTTTTGTTGTTTGCTCTCAAATTTAAAAAAGATATTGTACTCTTCACTGATGTACATTATCAGAGAGAATTTGAAATTGAAAGTTTGGGGTAAATTGTATAAAATAAGATTATTAAAAGAACAAAGCACTGAGACAAGTGGCATGCAATTTACAGCTCTTGGATGAGAGTGTAGGTTGATATTAGAAAACAGCACATGAGGAGAAAGTAATCAGATGAATACCACATGATGAGGAAGAAATTATTTCACCATAAAAAGGAGAAAGGAGTTTCATTGCTCTGAGCAAAGGTATATTTATAGAATAGTTACTCTCTGTGTGCAGTTTTGTGTACCCATGGAAACACTTACCAATGTAAACATATATTTATGATTAGAGATGTTCTGTTAGATATGCAGAACCACCATCAGAACCATGCATGGAAACATACAGAGCAGCCACTTGATGATTGTCAACAGCAGAAGCATAAATCATGTTGGAAGAAAACCTGATTGAGCTGAGATCCAAATCAGAGACACAAATCTCAGGGAAGCTGAATGTAATGGAGCTAATGGAATCCTTTGCTTTCTATAACTTTTCAGCAAAATTTCATCAAGAAAAAAAAATATATATATATTAGGGCAACTTAGATTGCATGCCAATTTTTGCAGTGACAAAAGAAAATGGAGATATAAATGTAAGAAAACAAGAAATGCTTCAAGAAACTTGAAAAACAAAAAAATCATATTTGAAATGAAGCTTCAGAATGTGTCTTTTGAAATACATTCAGTCTTAAGAAAAATAATAGAATTATAGAAGCCTCCTATCGCAGAAATAATTTTTCCAAAAGTAAGCATTAAATATTAATCTCAGTGTAAATATATTGTGAAACATTTTGCCTTCTTTGCTGAATGGGAGAAAAGAAACACATGCCTCCTTCACTTTATTTGTCAGACTTATGAACCTTGTTACTTTGTGGTCAGAGATTGGCACATGAAGAAGCAATTTCCAAATGTATTCAGTAACAGAAAAAAATGCAAATTCATTATAAATAAAATATAACACTTGGAAGCATAACAAAAACCTTCAACAAGCACAAGCAGTGTACTTATAGACTATGATTTTTATTTCTTGTTCCTTAGTATACTCACACTTTTTCAGCTTTCTGCACATTCAGTATGCAACTGGCAGGCATTGTTATAACAGTTGAATATCTGAATGATTGCAGTGGTGCAGAAACCCATTTTGAACCAACCAAAACAACATTCAATATGTTTGTTTCCATTTAAGCTGTGAGAAGACTTTATTATATACAAGGATTTGTTACCATTCTTAGACTATAAACTCTCTAACACTTCTAATCCTAAGTCATGCTGTGGTGGAAGATGTTGAAGCCTGAAAGAGCTTGATTTTGCTGTTAAGAACACTAAAGCCTGAAAGATAATCCTGTGTACCATGTAGCACAGTAAATGGGTATTACTGCTGGATGGACTCACTTGTCAGTACTTATCCTGTTCCAGTATATCGTCATACAATAACCCACCAAGGGAAAATCATTATAAGAATTTTCTATGAGCCTGAGAGCTATGAGCAGTCTTCACTAAGAGGCATTCTTTCAACAATATATTTTTTATAATCTGTAAAAGAGAGTGGAAATTCTCATTTCAGGCTCCTATTTAAGAAATAAATGTTTGTGTCTCTGAGCCACAGTGCTCTGTCAAATTAGAAGTTCCATCAGAAACCTGTCAGTAGTGCAAATCTACCTTTATAGTATCAGCAGCGTAGTATATGAGCAGAGTCCCCAGCTGCACTGACTTCTCAGAAAATAGCATTTGTCTTCAAAGGCCGTTAAGGTTCTTTTGTTTCCCATTTCTGGGTGAGAAGGGAAACAAGTGTCTTAATGTATTTGCCCTGTATTTGACTGGGCACTGGTGCTCCACCCACTCAGATGAATGAGCTGCCACTCGTTGCATATGTTGTGGCTCCTTACTGACATAAATGGACATGCTAGCAATCCTTTTCACCACCTGATCATGCAATCACATATATTTTCATCTAGTTTTAGTAGGGTTTTTTTGGGGCTAGAGCTCTTAACTTTTGGCACAGGACCATATTACAAGTGTAGAGCTGTTAATTATTTTTAAATGTTTTTTTTTATTGAGTCAAGTTTTGAATTTTCTGTTAACATCAGCATCCTTTATCTCAAAAGAGATTTGTCTGAGGAGAAAGAGCACCTTAAATATACTGTCCTTTTAATAGCTTTAATTATCATATGAATACAACGGTCTACAGGGTATATGTTAGCTCTGAGACCAAGATGTTAGATGTTTCAAAAGTCATCTTGTACTCATGGTATGTTTGGGACCTTGCTCTCTTTTGACCTGGATGTGTCAATCTGTTCCCTCATGCACTGGCATAATGTTGGACAGAAAACTGGGACTAAGCCTATGTGTCAGACAGATCCCAGTATTGCCTTCTAGAAAGTCCTGTGAGACCAGCAGGACATGCCGAGACAAATCAGCCCTGGGATATCTCAAGAAACCTGCTTTGAGTCTCTGAGATCCAGATCATATGAATGCATGGCACAAGGTCAGGAGGAGTATGAAGACATCTTCTTATGTTGGCTCTTAGAAAGTGTCGTACGTATGTAAAAATGGTATTAAATCTCAAGGAGATAAGGGAACTTCTAGAAAGGTCTGGTCAGAGAGTTGATTAGCCAGTCATGGCTTTGAGAGAGCTGTCGCCCATAGAATAGTGTAGTATGGTTTTGTATGACTTCTGATTTTAAGCACTGTTTGACCTTGCTGCAGAGTGGCTGGAATTCAGGTGACTCATATTCGGGATTCAGCCACCCTGAGCTGTTAGAAAGGTTCAACTCTGAAAAAAATGTATATATGAATCAAAGGCACGGCTTAACTATTTTATTCTGCCTAGAAAGTGAAAGTACTGCTGACTATGAAATGTGCACAAAAATATTTGATTTGAATTTGCATACTGTCAAAATGTTTTCACAATAATGGGGATGTGCTGCATAATTACAGATCAGTGAGAAACATAATGGAAGAATGTTTCCAAAAGCCCTTTACAATTTCATATATCTTCTAATATGATATTAGAACACCTTGTTCATTTATTTAAGAGACTGAGCTGTGAATTTTCTGTTACCTTTTTCATTCTGATCATGAAACCAGGAACAAAAGTAGGAAGTACGGTACATTTTTGAACTTCAGTGTCCAAGCAACAATTCCAAGTTCCTTTTTAAATTCAACAACAATTTATTGGGGTTTTCTTTCAACTCCACTGTTCTAAACAAGAGCTCTAAAAAAGAAAAATGTATGCATCTTATGGGGTTTTTTTCCCCTTTTTTGTACTTTGTTGTTATGAAAAACAGTTTGATTTTATTTTGAAAGTTCTGTTCTGATTCCCGAATAATTTTATGATTTATTTTTATTAAAGTCAAAATAGTAGAGTAACAAAATTCCTTGAGAAGTAATAGTTAGACATATAAGTCCATCTTAGAGATCTTCCCCTTTCTGCATGTGTATTCAAAAGAGAATATAGAGTCCATAGGTATAAGCATTGTTGTATTATTGGCATAAGCAAGTTTTTCCTTTCATGTGCATGTGAATTTGTTGTTCACCCTCAGCAAAAAATTTCTGTTTATCCTATCCATAGGCACATCACTGCAGTAGAGTGCTTCACATGTGTCTTTTATGTAATTGTGACTGTACGTATCAGGTCCTGAAAGTCTCGTGAAACAGTGGCACTAATTAACTTTGTACAAGATGTGACTTTTAGTATATTTACAAATATTTTATACAATTATCAGAGTTTGCTAAGGCAATCTAACAGCAGTGTGTCCTTATTTTCCATAAGGGGCATGACTGCATATTCTGAAAGTTATGTTATTTTAAAGGTTGTGATAGGCTTTCAAAAATCTGGAAAATATATCCCTTTGAAATTCCATGTATTATATTCCCTAAAGTACTAACCCCTATTAGTGCATTGACTGTAGTCAAAATTGAAGCAGTTATTCTCAGCCTTGAAAATCTAGTGTTGAAAACAGTTTTTTCAACTGTTTTTTGTTTGTTTGTTTGTTTGTTTGTTTGTCTTTCAAAGGAAGGGCCTCCCAAAATCTCTTCTGTTTTCTCCTGGATATCAATGGGTCTAACAGGAAACATGCTGCTGTTACAACAGTGCTTTTATTGTAACCACGGTACACCATTCTTATAATATACAAAGCTTATTGTAAATTAGTTTTACTTTGCAAGCCAGTGTGTCAGAAAAATTTAGAAATTGATATCTGTATTCCCAATAATAATTTTTTACAGATCATCAGTGTTAACAACATCTCTTAAAGCAATGGGAAAAACTACCATGCTACTTTTGCTGCACCTGAAATAAACTTTTGCTGTTTTCCTCAATTTACTGTCTAATCTTTTGTCACCATGCGATGACTACAGTAGATTACAAGAGTACAATTAACATAAATAACTTTACTTGCATAACTGTTGATGAAGCTGCACAAATGCAAAATCATTAAACTGCATTCACAAAACATTCAGAGAAGGTATACTTATTAAAAAGCACCCTATTGTTCAGGACAAGCAGAAAAACATAAATTTGATGCACAAAACCCTGAACTTGTATACAAACATAGTGGTGTAAATATTGCAATCAGAAAGAAAGACCCGTGAAAAACCAAGTTCCTGCTGAACCATACTAAAGAATTCATGTTTAAACTAATACATACATCAGTATAAAAATACACCACAGCTCTGTCATCAGGTATAATATCTTAGATAGCCATTGAATTCTCTATTTTTTTTTTTAATGATACTGCATGTTATCTTATAAAACTGACTGAGATTTTATGGTTTATATTGAAAATGCTCGTTTATGTTGTTTTTATACTTACTGAATTAGCTTGAGAATATTTAATAAAAAATATATAATCCATACATCTACAAAATCAATGTGTAGATGTGTTAGATGCTTTCATAAGTTTGGCAACTTAAACATGCTACTGTATAAATTTTCTGTATATTTAGTAATCTCAAATCCCACCTAATATAGAATGGGAGGCATGCAGGACACTTTAATCAATTATTTTTGTAAGAAGTAAAATGATTAATGTGGATGTTTTGAACATTTTTTGGGAGTGGAGATTCGGTTGGTTGGTTGGTTGGGTTTGTTTCTTAACTGAGCCGAAAGAAATATCAATTTATTTACAGACATTCCATTCTTTAACTATAAGATTTTTTTACTGAATGTAGAATTAATACAATAAAACCTGCCATGAGTGGAACATAAATGATATGTTCATATTCATAAAACCTTTGACTGGTCTTATAGATATCTTATTAAAAAAAAAAAAAGGAAAACAAACAAAAAATTTCTATAAAGGAGTTTTGATCAGATAGTGACATTTTTCTACACTTATGTGAGAGTGTTCAAAAGAACCATTACTAGTGAGATTGAAGTAAAGAATTTTTTGCTGATCCACAATTGACAGAAATGGAGCATAAGGTATGGGAAACACATACATATATGGGTGAACAGATGTGGATTTTTTTTAAATGTAGATAGTTTATAATCTTTAAAATTTTCAGCCTGACTATTTGTTTAGTGGCTGCATAACCAAAGCTTTTAAAAAATGGAGCTTATTTTTATAAAAGCACTCAGTTTCTTTATAGCAAAGGAAGAGTAAGCTGAATATATTGATAGATGCCATGAAAATATTTTAAGTGCAACATGACTGCTTAGTGTACATCAAATACTGTCTAATGATAATATGAAATTCGTATATTGAATTAAGCTGATTCATTAACACCTGTAACAAACTTCAGAATTCAATTCCAATATGAATTCAGCAGTCTCTATTGATCCAATAGTATTTCACAATTTTAACATGATATATCTTCAGGGAAAAGTAAGAATAAAATAGTCACAAAAAAAAGTATTTTACTCTCTAAGTGCTCCTACTATGATCATGAAATAAATGTTTTGTTATGTAGCTTCAAATTATCTTTTATTAAGGACCCTGCTTCTGTCATGGCAAGCCATTTATTGCTCTAAATGTGCAAATTTGGTTCTCAAAAAGCAAGACTTCCAACTAACCATATGCTTATGAAAGAGCTGCAAAATTTATACCTCAAGTATAATTTCATAGTCTGCACTATATCTATAAAACTATTTTGCCAAAAAAATTTTCTACTTTTACCTTAAGCACTGAGTTTTGAATTAGAATCATTAAAAAATTATCATTATCCTGTCATAATTTCAAAAAAGTCTAGTACTAAGATGGGATAGCAGGGAACAATCAGATGTTTCATTTGTGGTTTTATGCACTAAACCCCTATTTCATAATATAGCATGTCATCAAGGTGTCCACAGACTTTGATATCACACATGGGTAATTCAGAACTCACTTAAAAGGAATCAATGAACATTAATTAGTAGAATTTGAAAAGCATTTGGATAAAAAAATAATAGAGTAAATTAAAAAAAAAAAAAAAGGCAAGAAATCTCAAGATAAACAGTGTGTGCAATCAGTAACTATAATTTTTTATTAATTGTACCACTGGGGGCAGCTATACCTATTTGGGCAGATTAATCCAGATCATATTTAGATGTTGCATTAGAGGCAATTGAGCAGTTGTCCTGATCGCAGCATATACGTCTGAAACTGCAGATCCCTCAAAAAACATCGGAAGAAATTTTGGTGAAAAAGGTGTCAAATAGAAAGACTATTGAAGTGAAGTTGGAGATACAGTGATCTGAGCATGATTAACACTGAAAGGCATTGCAGTATTATGGTTATATCTTTACATTTAAGTGTTATCTGACAAAATTTGGCAAATCCTTTTTTCAGTGTTGTGTCCATAATAATTAAGTGTTTTTCCACAAAACAGATATATTTATGAGTTTTTGATGGTCCAAAACATAAATGCAGTATTTTGCATGTATCACAAAATTATCAAACAGAAAAAACAGTTACGTCTTATAGCATTGCTGTTTCTACAAAAGGATTCCTTAGCTTATGTATTGCATCATTATCCTCCTCAAGGATCAGTATTCCAGTGACAGTTTCAATTAAAAGAAACATCTTCAAATACAGCATTTTTATTGACAAATCTGGGTTTCGAAATCAAAGAATCGTACAATAATTTGGTTTGGAATGGACCCATCTACTCTGATGCCTCACACGTCTTGAGGAAATATTGAAGAGGGGTATTAGAACTGCCCCAAGAAAAGCCACTTGATTTTTACTAGGAAAATGATTAATTGCTTACAAAGACAATTTTCCCTGGGGCTAAATTTATGTTTTTATTAGGTGGGAAGACCAGATGAAAGACAAGAAAATACTGCAATGATGATCATTAAAAACCCTCTGCCTAAAGAAACACACCCACCCTACAGCTGGCTGCACTGTATTTTTATGGACAGGCAGTCTCTTGGGGTGTGTCCACACATAGATGTTTGGGATCATTAAGGGGAATTAACTATAGGCATAAAATTGAAGCTCAGAAAATGTTCTAAAACAGGTGTTTGTGTATAGCTATGGGAAATCAGAGGTATAAATTGGGGTTTTTTATGGTTGTAACTAGTCACAAGGAAACCAAGGTTAGTGGGGGACAACATGAAAATTTAGTATTAAGTACAAATTTGTATGCATTCACAAATTAAAATGTATTACTATTGAAATGTAAGATAATAAAATAGATAAACAAAATCCCCTTGGATTCATGTCCTTTTCCTCCCAAAAAAAAAAAAAAAAAAAAAAAAAAAAAAAAAAAAAAAAAAAAAAAAAGTCCACCAAAATTGTTCACATTGGAATATTAGTACTACAAGTTCAGCTCAGGTATACTTTTTTAATTGGTAAAACAGAATAAACGAATAAACAGAGTAGATGTAATACATAGTGTAATAAACGCGATGGACCAAATTTAGTAAATCAAAATTTAGAATTTTATTTTGAGACAAAATAGCAGTCTCCGATAGCCACAATTAAAAGGGACAGCGTCGAACCCTGGGGTTTCGGCACCGGGTGAACACGGTAACACACTCTGTCAGTATGTCACCCCCCCAAGTTCACATTTTCGGTCTGAGGTGCTCCATTTTTATACACTGGTACGCTGAGGGAAAATCGGGACTCCAAGACTCCCCCTTCCGAGGCAGCCTCATTTGATATTCATGGTCGGGTTCTGGTGGGGTTGAAAGGATCTTCTCAGGAGAACAATGTCTTAATTGCTGTATACAGTGTATACAGTGTAGAGATATTAATGTCGGGCGGGGACAGATAAGATATTGATCTGATGTAATCATTCGGTTCTCCGGGTTCTCCATCTCCCTTTTCCGTCATTTTGTTTTCCTCTAACAATTCCCAGCAGAAGTTTTCTTGTGTCCCTTTTCGTGTAATTCTTGGCATACTTTTCTCATGTCCCTCCTGTGCAATCTCTAGCAAAAGAATTCCTCGTGTCCCCCTTCATGCTGTCTCAGTCCCAGTTAACCCGTGGTATACACGATTAGAAATGAACTTACATCTTACAGAGGATTAATTACATATTATAACATTTAACACGAATTAACTTTAGGACATATATCACACATAGTGCATATTGGTTTTGTTGTATTTGTAATGGTGTGATTATATCTATCTTTTTCCTATAGCAACTTGTCCTTTCACAATGGTTCAGAAGCCTGAATTTATTTCCTTAGGAATAGAATGATTTCTCAAATGACACTATTTACACTTCCAGAGAAGAATCAGAAAAGGCCATAGAGATGGTACAGTCCAAGATTAAATAAGAGGAGGAAAGCTACTGCTTTACCTTCAGTATAGGCAGCTTGGAACTACCGTTTCTTTGCTGCTATTTCAGGTGACGTGAACTGAGTAAATCACTTTGACATGATAATTAAAAATTTGGAAAATGAGTTCTGGTTGCCTTCAGAACTCAACAGTTAAGTGTAAAAATTCAAAACTTCCTTCACATCTAAGCCTACCTGGAAGCCACCATGTACCCGAGACATTGATAAGAAATTGTGATTAACATTAGGAGCTTTTTCTCATTCATAAAACCAGGATCTTCCTCAAAAAATAGCTGATTGAGTAAATAGGAAGTAAATTTTTCTAATATCCATGTAATAATTATTCCAAGGAGGAGGAAAACTTCAAACCCAAGTATCATAATGTCTTTTTTAATTATTACTCCTAAACCAAATAACAAACCCAAGTGAATTTATACTCTTCACTTTATTTTTTCAATCTACATATATGCATGATATAAGTACTATTTTAATGAAGTTTGTCTCTATTTCAGTAGGCCACCTACCACTATATTGCCAAATTTATCATGAAAAATAACATGATGAGTTCCTGCATCAGCACATGTATCACATGTTTTGAGTTATGCAATTAATGTTCATAGGATGAGTAGAAATAACATTTCCCATAAAAATGCTTTTATTCATATGACTCATTCATTGAATCCTGTAAAGAAAAAGCAATTACATCCACATCTGAGCAGTCTGGGGTCAAGTTATTTTAAGCCGCATGTGTGGAACAGAATAACCCCAAGTATATAAGAAAATTATTTGCTTTTCTCATTTTTGAGGGAGTTTTGTTAACATAAAGAAATCTGTTAAAGCACACATTTAGATTTTTTTAATATAAGTATGGAATTTTTTTCACTTCCAAGAGCTATAATACTGAAAGGAGTGTTCAGAGAATTTCCAGAAAATGATGAGTCTGAGAGATTAATATGTTCCTAACTTCATTCATGAGTTTCTGTTTATTTCTATTTTCCTTACATTTTCAGAATAAAGACACCCCTCTACAGTCTGAGATCCTAAGTAGATTTTAATAACCATTTAAGAAGCATAAAACTTACAAGAACGTATTTTCAATGCACTGTGGTCTTTATCCAAGGGATGATTCATATTAAAAAAAAAAATAAATTTAATTCCTGATAATACAAACACATCCTGTAGGAAAGCCAAAATAGATTTAATGCAAATATTGTCAGCCAGAGACAGGATAACTAATACTGATGAAAAAAATCCATCTCTCTCAACTATCTGTACCACAGCCAGTTGGAGCTCTCTAAATAGATCTATAAGTTTGTACACATTTTCTGCAGTTTCCAGGTCTAACCACTGCAGTAATTTAAATAGTTTCCAATGACTGATTTCTTGGACTCTGGAATTGTCAGTACACTAAAAACTGCCCTAAAACAGTTTTGTATGAACTGTTACTTGCACAAGTAAGAAGAGAAGTCGCTGGTTAACTGCTCCTTGCAATGAATTGTTTCTCCTGAAACCTGCCCTTTATCCCACTCTGGAAAGCTGTGACTTCACAGATGAGTAACTTGGATGAGGCATTTCAAGGAAAATAAATGTTAAATGGGTGCTACTAACAAAAAAAGATTTGATCACTGCCATCCAGCCATGGAAGTTCTATGTTGACAACATACTGCAAAGAGCATGAAAAAGGTTAAAAATCATCAATTCTTGGGCTCTTCAAATGAAAGTAAGGTAACCTAAATGGGTAAAAACAGAAATTGTGCCTGTGACAGTACAACCAGTGCAGTGGCTCCCACTGTATCAAATCTCACACTACTGAAGAAATGTCTTCAATCTTTGATGGCTTCCTGGAAAACCCCCTCTAGTACTGAGCAAGATGCTACCAAAACCTCTGAGGTTTGAGTGTTTATTTTTCCCTTAGCTCTTCTAATGTAATGATTTAAGTAAAATGCATTCACTGACACCATTCTAAGCATGTCTTAGACAAGCATATAATGTGTACTTTTCTGTACATCTGATTTTTAGGAGGAAGAATGGGTGCAAACACAAAATTCAGCATTGGTGTGTCACAGATACAAATGCCTTCAGATAGGATAATGCAGATAAGAACACAAAACAAAGAAATCCCATTAAGTAACCAAATTCAAGTTTCATTTCTGTAATGTTGTTTGTAGTGGGTGGAAAAGAAACCAAGGGAGTTTATTCTTGCTTGAGAGAAAAGATGAAGAATAGAAATGGTAAGAAAATTTTTATAGTGTTTGATGTTATTAAAGTCAAGATTATTAGTAAGTAAAAAATAATATTATATTTGTATGACAGTAATGCCTAAAGGCACAAATTGTGAGACCAAATCCTCACTGTGCTCAATATATGCATATGAGGAAATAGTCCCCAAGTCCAAAACCTAGCAGTATAAATAACTAAAGTCAGAGGACAGAGAAGTGAAATTATTTCTCTATGGTAAAATAGCAGAAGAGTAGCAAAATTAAGAAGAAAATGCTGCTCTGCTGAATTCTAGTTGAAACTATTTATAGCCACGACTTCACTCTAAAGTATTGTAATTAATACATTCAAGTAACGAGGTTGCTTTGGGACACAGATTTTCTTTAAGTGTACTAGGAATTCACTGCAGCTGCATAAAACAGTAATCACAATAAGAAAAATGAGGTTTTATTTTAAAATCAGATAACCATCTAGCATTTGAAACAACAAAAAGGTTAACAAGTAATCGCATTTATTGCTAAATCTTTCAGTATTATTCTTCTTACAAGTGACAGCATAAAATAACTTATGCAATTAAGAAGGTCTCATGCTTATAAAAAATGCATTCTGTAAAATACCTCTAGTTTAATACAGAAGATCAGGTACATATCATTAAAAAAAATCTTATTCTGTGTTGAACTTTAGACTGTGTGCCAAATACATTCACTGACTATATCAAACTTTATTACTGTAATTAAGCTGGGGGAGAGGGTTATGTATATCCTTTAAAGTGGAAGATGTCTATATTTGTGATTGTGAAATACTGCCTTGGTGGGATCTATTGAAAATAACTACCAAACACAAACACATTATTTATAGAGTAGAGTGACAGCTATGCTGAAAAAGTGTGATCTACAAACGAAATTATTTAATTGCTTTCTCAAAGCCTAACATACAAAAAAATTCAATTTTATACTCAGATTTTGCACTGTCTTGTTTAAGAGTTCCTTGAATCCTTATTGGAAGACCTAAAGAACTTTCCAGAAGTTATTTGGCTTTCTCAAGTTCTTATATAAAGAGAAAATATGGAAGGCGATATTACTAGTGTATAGATACTTCCTAAGAAATTCCCAACAAAGCAGTATGGTAGGCATGTGGGTTAAATCAATACACCAAGTAATGACACTTTCTGACACTTCTGGCTGTTATTGAGAAATGTTACTTTGAGCATCTCTGTGTTTTCCTGGGCAAATGACCTCCCTTGTCACAGAAGCAGTGCACATAGATCTGTGCATTTGTAAACACCCTGTTAGAGCACCTAAGATTCAAATAAGTTAAAATTAAATACTAGGGTGCTTGTGTTCACAACCACAGTAACACCTTATAGATTCACATTTATTTTTCAGTAGGCTAGACTTCTGCAAATCTTAAGGTTAGTCTTTTTCTATTCTCTCTTCACATCTAATTTCTAACCACTCTGGGAATTTTTTTCTGCTTCATCAGGCTTACTAATTGCAAGCATTATTTGATGCAAATCTGGAAATGTTCTGGAAAGGATATCCAGTTCTAGTGCTAAACCAGACAATCTCATCTTTCACTCAGATTGAGATTGAAGTTTAGCCTCTTAGCCATGCTTTCAAATGTTACTGTCTTTGGATGATTACTGGAGCCATCTGAACAACACAGTGCAACACTCCCCTTAAGTACTTTACCAGGCAAAAAAGCAACCCTCAGAAAATATAATAGTGTTTTGTCTATCGAGTCCAAAGATATGCTTCAGATGGCAGGCTGAAAAGGTGCCAGCATGGAAATTGTCATTTGGATGGCTAATCTTGGAAGTATGCTTGCAATATTTGCCTATTTTTGGTGGAAACCCGCCATGCTGTCAAATTCTGTAGAATCACTCTATGAAGTCAAAATGAGAATTTTATTTTCTTAAGTAATGTACTTAAGCTTTATAATTTTGCCAATGTTTTTATACTGACAAAATAAGGATCTTCTAGCAGTGGAAATATGATATTAAATGTTTTTAAATGTCACCCTTTAATTTCACTAACTACAGCCTCAGAGATTTCATTGAAGAAGTAATCAGAGGCAGTCTCTGACAAAGAGCAAATAAACATCCTCATTTATTGCATGGGTGATTAGGCATATGATATTCTTAGAGGTTTTCCTGAGTCATTGAAAACTGATATAATCATGGACAAAGACTCTCTAACTAGTTAAAGTTAGAAAGTGGTATGTTTATTCACCGGTGGGCAGCACAGGAGTCATCTCTGAAAGGCGTGGCCGCCCCGAACAAGGTTCATTGCCCTCTATTTATTTCCAAGGTCTTACATACAATACATATACATAACCCCAGCACTGCAGTAGTGTGAGAGTTGTTTTATTAAGTTATTTTTGTAAGATTTTTAAGTTATTTTTGTAATGGTTCAGTTCACTGTACGCCCCTGTATTCTGGAATAGCTTTCCCCCTCATGAGTTAGTTATTTAAGCAGAGGTTTTATGTCAATCATTCCTTCCCTGCACCTGTTCCTGTCAATCCCCCCTCTCCTCGTGGTTGCCCTGTCTGTCACGTCTGATTCTGGAAAGATCCAGGAGAGGTGTCGAGTGGTAGGCTGGTGCCCGGGGAATCCCCTCCTCCCCTCCTGTGATTTGTTAATGGTTCAAAGGTTGACACCCCTGTTACCACCCCCGTGTTCCCTGGTTGGCTGACCCGTTGTCAGCCCTCCCCTGTTTATAAGTGGCTGTCAAGCTTTGATCTCTGCTCTCTCTGGGCAGCAGTGGTCTGAGGCGGAGCTCTTTGCCGGACTCCCCTTAATAAACTACCTTCTACGCTGCCTAAAGAGAGACGACTCTTTTTCCATCGCCACAGTCGCAACTCCATCAGGTCCACTCGCTGGTGTGGGGAACCAAGAACCTACCGGGAGAAGGTTACTCGCCCTGCCTGTAACACTGACTGATCCTCGTTGTGGCAGTGCAGAACTGGGCTAGCCTGCACACCTGCCAGGCGTGAGAGGACGCTGCTGTACAGCACCTCCCATCCCCGCTCTGTATTAAAATGAGGCTATCAGTCCCTCACGTGTGCACAATTTTTCTCTTGAACTGGGTCAGTGGTCTCAAAGTATGAAGTCAGGAGAATCTTCATCAGGTCTCTGTGACCCTCTGGCAGGATCCAAGGTCCCCTGCTTCATGATTGGTTGATATGAAGTCCAGGTGCTGGCCATTTTTCTTACTGGTTTCAATCTGTTCTTATGACAGTTCACCTGCTCCACTTTTTCTATAAACAAGCTCATAATATAACAGTTAGCTCTAGCTTAGGCATTTAATAATCATTAACCTACCATTTACTAATTTAACTTACATCTTGATCAATATAAATTGCTTCTAATCCTTAGCTAAATTCTTAAATCTTTAAAATCATGTTTCTTTCCAGTTAGGAGTTCTGGAAAAATGAACGATACAAGTGTAAAAAAGATGTTTTTGAAGAAATTAAATCAGTGGAACAACAGCGTCTTGCCAGGCAAACCCGTATCCGTCCTGCTTTTATAACAACAGTGTGTATATTAGTAAAGTAGAACAATGGGGTAGATTCCTCTTAGTCAGGGATGTATCTTAATGGTCAGGCAGTTCAGTGAAAGGACAATTTTGTCTGGGTCAGTTGCTGAGGGAAGCAGTCAAGTGAAGAGGTCAATATAACATGAAAGAGTGGAATATTAAAAATGTTAAAAATATTGGATAATTTGAAATTGTATCTCCTACAGGATTGTATTTATGTTACAAAATCCATTTCGGACAAAAAAGGAAAAACAGCTTTTTGAATGGGAAATTGCACTGTAATTTCAAAATTATTTTTAAATACAGTTATATTTTTGTATCTTAAAAATAATGGAAAATTCAAATTAGATAAAAGTTAAATTAGCCCTTAATGGATATGAACTGACTCTAATTACAGTGACCACGTCTTTCTCCATGGAATATTTCTCAGGATTTGTTTTACATTTTTCTACTTCTTTCACTAAACAGTTGTAAAAAATGAGAGAAAAAATTGTAAGGAAGCAGTGGTTATTAGTTATAGGTTAGGAATATTATCATTATAATATGACAGCTTTGCATGAAAGGTCTGTATAGACATACTGTGTTGACCTCTAGAATGTTAGATTGTATCTTTGAAATGACAGTAAATAGAATTAAGGACAGCTTTAATGTTTAAAGATACTCCAGAATATCTGGGTTTGCCTCTGTTCTTACTCCTGTCTACATATATCACAGTACGGGTAAGAGTTCAAAGATGAATTGGCAGGAACCCAACACTGAATTAGTGTTATGGGAGAAGAGGAGCAGATCCATGCTCTGCATCCCTGCTTTGTTCCTCGATGTTTTTGCATCATAGAAGATTTATCTAAGATAGATTAGACAGCTTTAAGTATCATGAGTACATTCACCATATTCTGCAGCTAAATGGTCAGGACCTGGAAAAACTTGTCACATCTCCTTTCTCATTCACTGAATTTGATGGAAATCTCACAAAAATCGAATACAAGAAGGGGTTGATAAAATCCATAGCTTTTCTCTCATCCACTAATCTAGTCAATCCATCACAGAAGAGCACTAGGTTGGCCAGGCAGAACTTGCTCTTGGTGAAACCATGTGGGTCTTGAATCACCTCCCTCTTCTCCACATGCTTTAGCATAGCTTCCAGGAAGATCTGCTCCATGATCTTCCCAGGCAGAGGTGGGGTTGACAGGTCATAGTCATCTGACTGCCCTGACTTTTCAAAGAGCATGGAGAGTTGCTTGGCAACTGCATCAGTTAATGTGACTCTGGAATTCATCTCATCAGGTCAAATAGATTTGTATATATTCAGGTTCCTCAGGTGCTCACAAACCTGATCTTCTCTCACACTGGGAGGGCATTTGCTCCGCCAGTCTCTGCCTTGTGTTCTTCCACTCAAGAGGTGTGGGAAGACAGGTTGCCAGTGAAGACTAAGGCAAAACACTGGTTGAGTACCTCTGCCTTCTCATCCACTATCACCAGTTTGCCAGCCTTGTTTATCATGGAAGGTAGTCTCTCCTGGGCCTTCCTTTTCTGGCTGGCATACCTGTAGAAGCCCTTTAGTATTCTCTGCATCCCGTGACAAGTTCAGCTCCATCTGGGCCTTGGCCTTCCTGTCCTCTTCCCTACACAACTGGAAAGTCCCTATGGTCTTCCCTGGATACCTGCACCAGCTTCCACTGCCTGTACATTTCCTTCTTGTGCTTTAGTCTGACCAACAGGTTCCACTCGGTAAGGCTGGTCACTTGCTTTCTCTTGCTATTTTTCATTCTGGGATCGCTAGTGTTTATGCTCTCTTTGTGCTAGTCTTTCTGCTTTCTTTAAGGAAATCATCCTTGAAGATTTTTTTCTCCCTTTTCCCTGAGGGTAGTTTCCCTACTAACCCTACTGCCTAACTTCTTGAAGAGATGGAAGTTCATTTTCCTAAAATTCAGGGTCATGGCTTTATTCTTTGCATGACTCATATCCTTCAGGACTGTGAACTCCATGATCTGCAGCCCAGTCAGTTTAACATCCTTACAGAAAGCTGTTTTTCCAGAGTATTTTCCAAGAAAAAATTAAACCAAAATATTTTAGCATGATTAATGCAGTCTTCTGTACAAAGGACTTAGCTTTGAAGTGCCATAGTTCACTGTTTACACAATATAGGGGTTACTTTTTGTAGACCTATGTTAGGTGACAGAAAAATCTGTTGAGTAAAACAGGAGATTATGAATTTAAGTGGAACTTGGACAGTTGTATATACTTAGTAGAGTTGCTAAATTTTGTCTCTGATCCTGGAAGATGAATACAACAGAAACTGTGATTAGTCGTCTTCACCACAGTGACTCCAACTTGATATTCCTGGCTTTTGCCATTTTGGAACTTTTAAATCCAATATTATTTTGTGCCTTCTGTTGGAAATTGTGGATTCTTTTGAAAATCTGTACTTTTCTTCAGGTAGATAGTCTAGTGAGACTTGGGTAATGATCAAATACTTGCTTTCTTATTTATAAATGGATCATCTACTTGGCAAATAGATTACAGCTTGGCAAGCTGAAGAACTGAGACACTTTTGTACATTGTGCCTGTGGCAAAAATAATCCATCTACTTGGCTTTTTCATAAAGGCTTATGTTGTAGTCTTCATAAACAATAATAAATAAATATTGCCTACTCTTGAAGATGGAAATGCTTTCTGTAATGCTCTTTTTACTTATTTGTTGGGCTTGAATATTCTTATGTATGCATGAGGCATAATAAGCAGCATGTAGATTTATAGGTTTTCTGAACAGAGACAGTTTGTGCCAGAAACTACTGACTGTAGCACACCTCTATTTCATTACCACTATAAAGGATAGTTGCATACATTTTAATGACTCGGGCTATCCAGAAATAACAATGACACCATGCATGCTGGTCTGCGGTGTTCTCATTGCCTCATTAATTTTCTTTTCTTAGCATGTTTTCACAGGGGATTTGCCTCCAGTTTTTGGGTGGTGTGGTTTTTTTTTTTTTTTTTTTTTTTTTTTTTAATTACTTTAGCCACTATTACTTTTTTTCTGTTTTATCTCTTCAATGTCTCACACGTTATTTGGTAATGTCAGCAAGCATTTTCCTCAGATTGGCCCAAGAGCGATCAAGAAACTGATGCTAAGAATAGTAAGATGAATCATATCCTTATATGGATGGATGATCTGATAAAACTTCAGAAAACTTAAAGGATAAAGGAACTTGAAAAGGCTGTAAGTTAAACCTTTTGCATTAAGGTGGATTAATTGTTCCATATTTGTCATTCTTCCAATGGCCTGATATCCTTATGCTTTCAACAGATGAAAGAATAACCTGCCAGAGATTCAAAGAGAGTAAAAAGCTCTTCGTTGCCTTTTGCAAGCTGATTAGCTTCTATGTTTCTGCATATTTTTTCTACCTTTTTCATCTTAGACAAAGTGAATCATCATAAATGCATATTTAAATGGAAATATGGGTGAACTTGCCATGTGTTTATGTGACTCAGCTATTAGAGCTCAAAGGAGTTAGGTGAGATTTTATTTCAATATTGCACAACTTAGATGTAAAATCAACATTGGCATCTAGACTTGAATTTGAGCCCTGCTTTTCCACAAGCTCACAAAGCAAGATTGTTTTTGTAACACATCAGAACATTTTCAAAGTCACAAGACATAACTGAGTTTGATGCACTAAGATCCATCATGCCGAATGTTTCCTATCTGAATGCCTGTGCTGTCTGGGTTTTGTATGTGAAAATCTACCTCCAAACCTATTCTGTGATAACTGAAATAACGAAGAGATAGGACTATATTATGGAAATCATGACAATGTTGACAGAGATAATACAGGCATTAATATAGTGATACCAAATTAGTTATACTTTCATTGAAGTAGTAATACATGTCAGTCATATATATCACAACATATTTATTATAAATAATTAAATATATTTTCTGCATATTATCATTGCATTATTATCATTCATACACATATATGGGCAATATAAAGATAGATACCAAATATGTATATAAACATATATATATATGTGTAGCTTGTCTCTCTCTTACGGAGCCCCGGCTCTGTTTTTATTCCAGCTAGCTTGAGAGACAAACCACAGTTGGAAGGATTTTTCCTCAGGGTCCCAAAACCTAGGAGCAGCCGAGAACCTTTCCATTAGGAGAGAGAGCAAATCCCTGTTGATGGCAAAGGAAGGCCTGCACTTGATCCAGGGGGAAATCAGGGCTTTATTCAGTCTTTCTTCTGTGGTCCTCCCCAGCCTGGGTCAGGAGCCTGTCCCAGTCCCCAGAGCCAAGAGACTTTGCCATGTGTTGCTTTGGCTTATATCCAGGGAAGGGGCTAAACGCGGGGACAAGCCACTATCCAATCAGGGATTAGGTGGGAGTAGAATAGGGTTGGATTACATTCCAGGAAGGGAACAACGTGGGAGATGGGCAGGGAAAAGGGCAGGAACAAACCTCAGAATATCACATTTTCCAGGGAACAGGGGGGTACAGAAGAAACCATTACAATACCCAATAAAGAAATGAAATACCAGATGAAACCAAACAATACACGGCAACATATATAGATATACATACATAGATATATATTAGGTACATGCAGGCACATGTACAAAAGATGCATCAAACTAGACTGAAAAACTATTGGGTTTCACTGTGGATTATTTGTGATTTAATATGTGGTGGTGCAGAACTGTTTTATTAGGTTTTTTAAGAAGTTTATGTTATGGTTCATTTCACTGTATCCCCAATTCAGTACCCCTTTTGTGTTGTCTGTATAATAAGGTGTTTTGTGTCAGTCCTCCCACTCCTCACCTGACATGTAACATCCCCTCTGCCCCAACCCCCTTCTCTGGGGCAGCTTGTCTATCACTTTGAGGAGCCCTCCCAGATTGTAAAATCTTAGGGAGAGGGCTTCAGGTGATAGGCCCCCTGGGGGGAATTCCTTTAGCTGTGGATTTTAGTGGTCCAAGGCTTGGGGGTGGGCACACCTTGTTACCCCCTGAATCCCCTGATTTGTTGTCTTGTAGTATCCTCCCTGGAACCCCTCCCCCGCTTATAAGGGGTAGGAGGGAGATTCAAACTCTCTCAGCCTCTCAGCTCTCAGCTCGGAGCGCTCTCTCTGCTCCTCAACTCTGGAGCTAATAAACATCCTTTAACCTGCTAAGCTGAGAGCCAGCCTTTTCTCTTCTGCTGCTGTTGGCTGTCACAACACTATTGGGTCCAGCTGCTAAGTCGAGAAGCCGAAACAAACTGGGACCTTCTGTGGCTGGGTTGACTCGAGCTAGCCAGAGGTCAGCTCCCACCCGGAGCAGGGACGGAACCAGACACATTAATATAACCTCAACATGGCTTCTTGTTGTAATGCATTAATTGAGTTTATATTGTGTTGTATTCATTTTGTAATGTTTCCCCTGTTCCCCTTGGAAACTGTATCATGTCATCTGTCCCTGCTCAGCAGTGCCTGTCCCCCACACTGGAATGGAACCCAACTCTGTTCCGCTCCCACCTTATCCCTGATTGGGCAGTGGCTTGTCCCTGCCTCTGGGCCCGTCCCCCCGGGAAGAAGCCCCAGGACAGGTGGGGCCAGGTGCTCTCTGGCACCAGTGAGGTTGGGAAAGGAGCTAAAATAGCTCTGGACCAAATAAAGCTATAATTCCCCCCCCCGGACAAAGAGCAGGCTCTTTCTTTTAGCCATCGGCGGTCGTCTGGGTCTCTCTAAAGAAATACCACTGCTTCTAGTAAATGTGCTGCTTAACAAAATACAAGCGTTCTTTCCAGTTCCACTGAAGGATATCAAAGAATCATACCAAGCTTTGAGTAGGGAATTTTACCTAATTTCTACATGAAATACACAAAAATGAGATCTTCTCTAGTACAGTAGTTGTAGTCTCTCAGTGTCTTTGAATCATGTGGCAGTAAGGGTTATAAAAGCATTTTACTGTAAAAAATGCAAACTCCTCTAAACCAAATGAAGACGAACAAACATTTTAAGAGCAGATACTTTGAGTATTATTGTCTCCAACAACACTGGGAACTGCTATACGTGACTGTAATGTGGGTAATCTCCCTCAAATTTGAATTTCTTCATGGAATTACTGATGTTGTGTACTTCACACAGATTTAAAGAGCATGTATCTTTCTCATTGCCTGGTCATATAGTGAGTTTTTGAGCATTTGAAAGAAAGAAAGAAAGATGGACCTGCAAAAGTGAAAGAAATGTCTATACTGTCACAACTCAAAATGTGTTCAGTGGATGTAATATTTCCTAGTGAAAAAAAAGTGACTTAAAGACTAAAACACAGTGATTTTAGGTGTATTACTAACCAAATTATATTTATGATTGAGTGCATTTCTTTTTTTCTTTTTTTTCTTTTTTTCTCCTCCTGCTTCTTTTACTTTCTTTATATTCCTTTGCATAGGTTATACATAATTTTCACTTGCACAGTCTATAACTGTTACAAATGAAAAGAAACATTGTTTCTGCAAGTGCAAAATGATTTTGCAGTCTTAGGAACAGTGGGATTCTTTCCAGTGCTCTTTTACCTGTACTACTTTTTCCTTTAAACTGTATGTTATTAGTTTATCTTAAAAACCTGTGTGATAATGTGCAGTCAGAGCAGAGATATAAATGGGAGAGGATGTTATCTGAAAATTGCCTTTATTTTTAACCATTAGGAGGAATACATTTCCCATTGCAATTTGTATTTCCAGATTATATCCTTTCTGCTGTAAAAACTAGGGATGGAGAAAAGTGTATTTAGAGTCATCTAGTCTATCTCTCTGCCATTGCAATTATTCCCTGTTGTAAAATTGGACTGGATCAACTAAAGCAAGTTGTCCGGAATAATGGAAATCTCATTGCTTCTCACTGAGAGACAATTCTCAAAGTTTAATAGTCCTCACTGTTGGAAAGCACAGTCTTGGTTCTGAACTTTCTTTTTTCATAATTTTATCCTATTTACTCCCTAACGTGTTTGCCAACCTGTAGAAAGTTGAACATCCTTCTTCATTGAAATTCCTCAGTGAACATTTTCAGACTTCTCTGATGTCCTCTCATAAAAGCTGCTTGTCTAAACCACACACCTTTGATTATTTCATGTCAATGTTTCAAATTTCTTGGATATAACAATATGTTTGAGAAATTGGTTACATTTAGTGATGCCTCCAACTATACGACAAAAATACTCTTTCCCCTGCTATGTGGAAGCAGAAAATGTGATCCAAACACACAGTGATGAGTGGCCACACATGAATGAATATAACTGCATTTTCAGCAGCAATAAAAAGTCAGTCATCTTTACTATTATATATGTCAATATCTAAAACTCTCTTGGCATTTGATGCTTTTTGGTTTCTTCTGTTGAAGTTTTCCTTGGATAGGTTGGAAGGAATATTAAATTCCTATTTGTTCTGGTCTTCAAATTTCTGAACACATTTTATTTTCTGTTTCAAATCCTTTTTTCCTCGTTGTGCTGTTTCTCTGTCGTTATCGCAACATTTCCCAGTTTATCTGACAGTTTCATTAATGTGTTTTCTATTCCCCCTTGCAGAATATAAATGAATATGTCAAAACTAAATTTAACATGAATACTGAAAATATACTCTGTTTCAGCTTCTCATAACAGTGAATTACCATTTATCATTAGCCCCTGTCAGGAGACCTTCAAGTCACTTCTCAGTTCAGTTCCACAAGCTGATTTGTTTTAAGCTAATTCTGAAGTATGCCAGTATGCCTGCAAAACAGAGACAATTTATGCCTGTATTGTGACACTAGTGATGGTGTAAGCAGACAAGTAATTATGAATAAAATGAAATGCATTTATGTATTCACTGTGTAAGTCACCTGTTGATACTGAGGATGCTCTTGGTCTTTGCCTTTAAGACCATAATGCTGTATGGTCTTTCATTACAGGAAATTTTTACAGACAGTTGAAAGAATCCTGTGGCAAGTTAAAGTTCACAAAGTAGTTGCTCTGTGAGTCCTCTCAAACTGCCTATTGCATAGTTATATGCAACATCAGAGAAAATAACTCAGCATTTCAGATATTGCTCCGTACGTCTTTGGGTTACCATACAGTGACATATTTCAATGACAATATTGTCATTGATTTTATGGAAATCATGCAGTTACATGTGGAAATAAGTCACTCAAACTAAGAAAGCAAAGGTGGTGCTCCAGGCAAGTGAAGTAAATAACAGATTTTTAACTCATCTCTACATGTCATTTTCTGGTAAAAGGAATCATAGAGACATCTCTTTAGACATTTAAGTGAATGTGATGATTCTAATATTTCATAATACTGATAATTTAAAGATCTTCATACCAATAATATCACTTTCATAGAAAAACTAATTTAGCTTGATATTCTTCTGCATTCATGGCTTATGTAACTATAAAATCAATTGCAATGGATTTTTTAAATTAAATCAATGGCCCAGAGGCAATTGTATCAATGCAGGTGGTATAAAAGCCACATATTTCATATATGCAATCTGTTTCTAAACAGCTCCTGAGATGCACAATATTGTGTGCATTACACAGTGCTCCTGAGCTGAATCATCAAGTGAAATGAAAGGGTTTTGAAGAGGTGTTTTTTGAAAACCAATATTCTTCCTGAGAAAAGCAAATTTAGAGCTTAATTGAGAATGCATGCCTCCTCTTCTGCTTACTTAAAAGGTTTTCTGGCCTGAAATGATAAATGTTTCTGAGTCAGCACCTCTGGAAATAGTTGGTGTATGGGGACAAGAGAAGACAGCTTGCCAGCAAGGCAGGCAGAGACAGTGTGCTTTTAGGACATAGGAACAATCCTGCAGTATTGAACAAAAATTGCAGAGCAAGTCCCATGTCATTCAGGGTCATCCCTAGCCTACAGGGCTGCCTATGGCTTGCTCTCACACAGCAACACTCTTGGAGGGTCTCTGGTTCCACACCTGCACCACCCCAGAGCTGTCCTCCTGTGGCAAAGACATAGATCCCTGAGGGAAACAGGTGTCAGAGGTATTTCAGTCTGTTCAATGGTATTTTTTTTTCCTTTCCCCCCCCCTTTTTTTGTTGTTTGGGGTTTTTTTTTGAAGGAACTGCTGTGCTTTGTGTGTGCAGAAGCCTCTTGAAACCTCTTACAGCAAAAAAAAAAAAGGAAGTCCTGATATGTCAGTATCACAAAGAGGCACTACTGATTGCAGAGCTTATCTTCTCTCTAACACATAATTTTAATGGAAGAGAATCTTGCAAGTGGTGCTTGAATGGCAGTTCAGAAGAATCAAGCCTTCTGTGTATTCACTGAGGAGGGACAATATTACAGAATCTGTTTAAACAAAAGAGACTGCTGACTGTATCAGTCCCAAAATTAATGCACTATCTTTTGGGTTCAGAGCAATCCAGAGATGTGCCAGTACAACATATCATTGCCCCACTGGGAGGACAAATAGAAGTTTTTGTTCATGTAGAAGTTGGGGAATTTTTTAACATCTTGTCAAAAACCTCTGGCTAAAGCGAGCAGGTCCCTGAGGCACACATACTGAGTTTGATATCTTACTACCTGTTCCAAAAGAGAAACTCCCATTGCCAGTGATATCTCTCCATTCAGAAGCAAACATGCCCCAGTTCTGTTTTTTCCTGTATGACTAAAAAAGGAAAATCAATCCTATGTCTATAAACAATATGTTGGAACCCACTTTTTTTTTAATAAACTACCCTGGAAAATGTAGGTAACAAGAAGCAAGGAGCACCATGCTTGGAAGCAGTGGCAGAAATTATCATGGGAGGACAGGACAGGAATGGAAGATAGATAATTTTCAGTCTTACAATCTCTCACACAATACACATCACCCACCAATATTAAAACATTAAAACTCTGACTATGGGATAAAGGGTTCAATTGCTAGAATTTTTAAGCATTGTAGAAATAACTTCTCTGCTGGGGACTCCAGGACAGTGTAGATGAATGTAGACGAGAGATCTCTGATGTTGGGTTTTAGAAGATGAGGTTTGTTGTAAAGGATATGAGGCCATGCTCTGGGCTGCCAGGCTGCAGCTCGTGGCAAGGCCTAGGGAGGTCGGGGAGGGAGAGGTAGGGAGAGAGGAGTAAAGAGCAAAGAGCAAAGAGACCAACCCACCCTCGCAGGCCCCTGATAAGGGGTCTCAAGGTGGGCTGGAACAGGGCTTGTGCCAATGGGGTTACAGATACCTGATACTTCAGGGGAGGGTTTACAGGTGTGGGATGAACCATACATTGGGGGTGAGACAGAACATTCCATTTGACCTCTGGGTCTGGCTGCAGGTAACTTTCAGATGGTCACATAACTGTTTTCCCAGACATCCAGTAGCTAGGACATCTCAAACATCAAAACTTACTTTCAATTCTATCTCACTTACAGGTTTCACATTCTCAGAATCTAAGCAATCATATTTATAGGGCTTTCTGGCTTCATCCTCCCCAACAAAGCATCGTTGTATTAAGGCAATGATTTGGGTATCAATAGTGTATATGAAAACATGGTACAGTGCTTTTTTGAGGAACAAACCCATGCCTTTTGCTTCTGGTACCTCCCCATGGTACACTAAAGAAGGTTCAAATGTGGCAGAGAAATGTCAGGAGCAGGTGATACTTGTAAAACTAGAGAAAAATTTCAAAATTTGGATAGTGGCTTAAGAGAAATTATACAGGAGGGGTTTTCAGCTCTGTTCATGAGTGTGAGAGAGAATCAGACTGATGAGCTTGTGAGAAAAATATAAAAGGTGTGAAAGAAAAAAGAATACAAAGATCAAGTGCTGAGCACGTGTCAATTTACAGAAGAGTCTTCAACTTTCAGGGGTGTTTCTGAATTTGCAGCTGGTCTCACTCACACAGAGAGGAATCCCACCAGGAATGAGCAGCAGAAATGAACATGTGATGACTGGCTGTAACTGAAGAGTTTTGTAAAGCTTTTTCTTATAATTCACAGCAAAGTGCTTCTGCACCGGTCTGAAAATAGTGTGAAGGGCTTTTAAAATCAAAGAACATACTCAACTCTGTAGAAAGGAAAACTAAAAATTTCAGACAAGACTGAACTGTCTATTTAACTGTCCTTTAAATTGTGTGAGCTTCTTTTCCAGAGTCTGGGAACATCATAACCACATGGGAATAAAATTTGAAGTGCATTACTTAATCTTTGTTACATTCAACTGTGGAATGTTTAATGAACCAGGAAAATCCTATAACAGGTATATGCAAAAAAGATTATTATAGTTTTCTTCAATATACAAGGAAGGGTAGAAAATGGGAAATATTGAAATATTTCGTGAATAATTGAAATATAGATAGCTTTAAAATGCAAGTGCAGGTAAAAGAGAGCAATGAAAAGTCTTGCAGTAAAATGTTGAAGAGGAAAAAAGTAAAAGTGCAGCAGAACAAGAGAGTAGAGATTAAGAAAACGAGAGCAGTCACAGGACTGCAGCTCCTCTAACATAAATTCTTATATCACGGTATCGCAGTATACATAATATTTTTGATTTGTTAAAATTTTCAGTGTAAAATTCTTTCAGAGACAAACTTTCTTGACTGAATTTTATTGCTTTCTGTGTGTTCTATGGTTGTAGAAGTGTTCATATGTTTGAAAGTGTCCTAGGGTAACTTAATGATGCTTGTATCCCCAATCGTCTGTTCTGTTTGTGCTGTACATTGAGTCCTGTGCCTTTAAGACTGGTTCTAAGAGCAAGGAGAAGCGCGGAGTTTGTTTTGAGAAAACTGCCCAACTCCTCCACATTCTTCTGTGGATGGGGTGTTCAGCAGAGGCTTAGAGAGACTGCAAGACAGAGATCTTGTTTTGCTTTTAGTTAGTTTCAGCTAGCTAGAGCAGAGAAGTTCCCTGGACTGTTTTTTTTCCTTTTTCTTGGAAATGTTTAAACCTGCTCTGGACTGAAAACCCAGGGGAGCACTGGGGGCTGCACCTGCGGCCCACCGGGGCCTGGACCTCGGCATTTTCCAGCAGCGCCGGAGGGACTGGGACTGAGGAGAGACTGAGAGAGAGCCGAGCTCCCCCCACGGCAAGGACTTTCTCAATTTGCCATCTCACTTCAGAACGAGAGGTTTTATTGTTTCATATTATTCCTTCTTTAGACTTGTATGCACTTCATTTGTTTAGTAAAATAGTTTTTTCCACTTTTCTCCAAAGAGGTTTTCTTTTTACCGGACCGGCTGGAGGGAGGGGCCACTTGGGTTTGCTTCCTTAGAGGAACCCTACACAGGAGTTTTCTCCCAAATTTGTCCCAAACCAGGACAGAAAGTTTTTTTTTTTTTTTTTGTGCTAATCTATCAACTTTGTGGGGTGTCAAGTTGTGCTAGATTTTTTTGTTGTTGTTCTCATCTGTAAGGCAGAGATTTATTAAAAATTAAAAAATTAGAAGAGATAACCCATTGCTATCTTTCTTTCTAAGTGTTTTTGTAAATCTTTTTTGCTTAATGGCATGCTATTACTGAAATTGTATGTATATATGTATCATCTCAAATGGGATCATAGGATAATTAAGTCAGAAGAGACCTCATCTTATTACCTTCAGAAGAAATTTTTTGTATTGCTGATTCAAGCAGGATCAAGAACACAGGAGTTGAAGGTCTTACAGTAAGTTTATTTTGTGCAACACTGATGCATATTATCTGAAGTGGTTAATTTATCACTATGTATCAATATTTTAGATTTTAGAATAACTTGATCACTTTCTTTTTTTTCCCCCCTTACTGATGGGCAGATTTTTAGACCCATATTTCTTTATGCTTTGCTTATTACAATACAGCTCCTAAAGTGACATTCTGAAGTTTCATGACTTTTCTGATTCTTGGCTCTTACAATGAGCCTGGAAGCCCTTTAAGAAGTATAATAAATTAATTCAATTGTAGTTGGACTGTTATATTCATTGCAAACAGTAGAAGTCTCACTTCAACTCAAATGTGGTAGGTAAAGATTAATTTCTTATTACTGTGCTCATTATTTTAATCTTTAATTGCATATTCATTAAATAAGCATTTCATTCATATGTAATAATAGCTTAAAACATGGACCATTAACTACTGTAACAGTGCATTCCATGAAAATTATGAAAATTTCTCCAGAGGTCAGAAGTGGTTGCCTATTTCAAAATACATAGGAAATACGCTGTTCAACTGTGCACAAAATCGGAACAGTTCTGAATTGTGGTTTCTAGCAATTCACTCTGAGTTGTTCAGAGACATATTAAACACAAGGAACTAATTTAGTATTTGCTAGTATGGTGGCCACTCATAAGACTGAGGTAACTTAAAATCAGTTGCCATGCTTGATTTTCCTAAATAGTAGTGATGCAGCCACATTTCTTTATTCATTAGCTGAAGATAAAAGATTGAGAACTAGATGTCTCTTTCTAACTCTGTGCATGTAATTGTCCATCTGTTTGTTTAGTGAAAATAGTGGCCTCATTTGGAATTAGATTCTTAGCAGCAACAAAGAAGATATGTTATATTTGCTTAAGAAATTATGCTTTTCAATATTCTTTTTTATTTTTATTATTCAATTTGAATTATTCTTGCATCTAAAATTTTTAATAAGCCTACTTAGTTTAATGACTTGAGATAACTTTTTAATATATATACTTGATCATTCTATAGTTCTTTAAAACCTATGCAGACATGAAGCCACGGAGTTTAGGTGAAATCTGCAGGAATTAATTGAGCTAATGGCCTGAGTAGTTTTTGCCATTAGAATCTTAAAGACATTAACCAGATATTTGTAATATGTTGTCCTACAGACAGGATTATACCTTTAGGATTGAATCTAAACATGAAATTTTGTCTGAGTCTTTGCCAATTGCAACAAAACTCACAAGCTTCTAGTACTTAAAAGGAACAAAAGAGGCCTTAACTCTTTAAACTGTCTAGAAAAAAATTACCAGTATTCTTCTTAGAAAAATCTCATTTGTGTTGTTGTGCAGCACCAGACAAAAGGAAGTGCATATGAAAACAGCTTTTCCATCTGCCATCTGACAGCAGTCAGCTCGAATGTGAATCTTACCCAGGTTTCCAATTCTTACCCTGCATCTTCCATGGGCTTCAGGTTTCAGGGAACTTCTCTTAGGACCTGCTTAGAAAAATCTATGTCTGTTATCTCAGAAATTTTACTGAAATGTCTCAGAACACCAGCCTCATTTCTGCTTGTAGCTCCCTTCTTGCTAGAGCTCTCCAAACTTTGGTTGGGGGAGCTCAGCTCCATCAGCCTGGAGGAGGCATGCAAATCTCTCATCCTTCTGGAGGACTCCAGCTGTCATGGAGCACCTCAGCCAGGATGAGGCAACACAGCAGCGTTCTTTTATCTTTCTCTTTAAAATTCCTTTAGTAAACTAGAGTAGACAGTGAAGAATGAACCACCAGCTAAGCCCACTGAGCTGTTGTGAGGGAGTTATTGAAGTTCTTGAAAGGGTTGTCAAGAACTGGGACAGGCTATCCAGGGCAGACATCGAGGAACCAGTCCTGGAGGTATTTAGATGATGTGTAGATGTGGCACTCAGGGAATTGGTTTAGTGGTGGACTTGGCTGTTCTGGGTTATTGGTTGGAATCAGTAATCTTAATAGCTTTTTCCAACATAAATCATTCTATAATTGAAAGGGAAACCAAAATAACTGATTCTGCTAGAACCCTTGCATTCTGATTTTACTTTAGCCAAACTTATTGCAAATTAGTTAAAATAAAAAGTTAAAAGACTATAAAATCTGGAGGAGTAAGTCAATACCATTGATTTTTATCTTGTCATTTTACTCTTGGGCAGGGGATTCTTGTTAGGATTCCCAGTGCAGGAAGAATCTAGACCTGCCTGTAGATAATCTTTCTTTTTTTAATCCTCATTTAAAGTCTACTTCAATACTGCTCAGAATTTTAAATTAGTAAGTATTTAAAAAATTCATTATGTGCTATAAACTATATTATATTTTAAGAAATAAAAATAAATGCAACATCTGTGATTTTTTCTTAAGCAAGTCTATTCAGCATTATTTAGAGGGAATACATTTTAGGCTGGCTGAAAGGCTAATTTTAGAGTTCCCTAATGATTTCCATTGTCCCCTTAGTCCCTCACCATTCTTTCCACATTCTGCTTCAAATGAAACAGATGTTAAACTTAGATTTTTTTTTTATTTTATTTTATTTTTTTTTTACCTAGAGGAATGAGATATTTTCTGTTACAACCTGTTCTAATTCAGGACTTGCTTGTTCTTCTGAGGTACTAAGCACTCATGTTAGAATATGAGATGATGATATATAGTAAGATGCTGATGTAGGAGCAGATGATCATATATACCATGAATTCCCCTACTTCCATGAATACCCTACTTAAGGGATCTTTTCCTCACTGTTTTATACTCTTGTATTTCTGCAAAGAGGGCAGGAATTTTACAGAACTTACTCTTTTATCTCATGGTGATACGCGAGAGTTGCCAGGGGTCTACTTGTCAACAGTAGCATCTCTTCATTTCTTTATACGTATTTATAGTTCAACATTTTAAAAACATCTAATCAGTCCCAACAACTTTATCATCAGCATCATATCTTATGTGTTAGGAAGTTCAGAGTTAAACTTTCTGCCATCTTTTTGTTGCACGTAGATCAAATGATCTCTTATAGAAATAGAAAATGCTTGGAAAAATATCATGGAGTATGAAAACCTAAGGATTAATGTCCTTGCTCTGCGTGATCAAAAATTAAAAATTAAAATTCTTTTAAAATTAGACCTCTATACCTTTCAGGAGAGTGTTTTCTCACGCTCCTTGGCAAAGCACATTATTTATGCAATCCAGATTTCCTGGGTTTCCCCATTACCCTTAGATTTTTCCTGAACATTTAATCTTTAATTTCATCTGTTCCTCTCAAGACCCCTGCAAGTGATTTTTCATTGAAGCCAGCAGATCTGTTTCGTGATAGGACTGGGACTCTATCTGTTCTCATAATGCATTGTGTGCAGTTGAACGTACTGGTGCAGATGGGTTCATTGCCCCTCCCATTTCTTTCTGCACACAAGCTGGTCAATTCAACCTCAGTGTCTTGCAAGCTCATTGCAAATGCATCCTGTATGACCATGTAATGACATCCTCAGGTGATCAGTAACAATCCTGTGCTGGTCATAGAATTATTCCATAAAACTGTATTTCCATGCACTACTCTTTTTAATGTTTGAAAGTTGTGAACTACTGTCACGTTAGGTGGCTGCCCGGCATATGGTAACTGCAGCCAGCTCTGCATGTAATCCTCTCATTTCTAGGGAGCTAATAAAGTTAATTATTCAAAATCACCAAGTATACTATTAGTGTAGTAGAAGGCCTTTGATTTCTTTGATCACTCACTTCACTTAATATCCTGCATATACTCTTTTAAGGTTTTATGGTGTTGTACATCTGCTCCTTAGTCTCTTTCATTCTGTGATTCTGTGAAAATCTTTATATAAACAGTGCAAGCTAAAGCACACTTTAACCAATTTAAATGCATTTTTCATAGGAGGAAATCTATCTTTTCCTGTAAAGCTGCACAGTAGTCACTTTCAACTTCCACCATATGCTTTCATTCAAAACTTTCTAATAAAGTTCTGGGTTTTTTTAGTTTTTTTTTTTTTTGTTCGTTTGTTTAGTTTAGTTTAGTTTAGTTTAGTTTTGTTTTGTTTTGTTTTATATTCCCCCCCCCCCCCATATTCTTTTGCTGTTTTTCATTAAAAATAAAGATTTTATACTAAATTTAAATATTGGACAGATTAAAAGATTTTAGAAATTCAAAGACATGTTTATAACTCAAAGCATTATTGGTCATTACAGTCAAATAGTGTAGACAAAAGAGCAGGTAAATATATAACACTAGTTCTTTGCAACAAACAGATCTCCTCCATTGCAAGGCTGCTGGTACAGAGGGGGAATAACAGTAAGTTTGAGCAGATCAGGTAGAATCCTTGCTCCCCATGCTTTGCTTGTGGAGTTGGCGATCAGGACTGATGGAAACAAAGCAATATGCTTTGTGCTACTTAAACCCACCATGTGCTGAGCTGCTCTCTCAAAGTCCAGGTGTTAAAAGAGTTAACAACCCAAGGATCAAACCTCTTTATTATATTGTGCCATTTGTGGGCTCCTGTAACTCAAGGATATTTGCTATGCAGTAAGGAGATTTGATATGCCCTATGTGTATGTGAAGTTTGTGTTTCCATAAACTTAAGCATTCTTGAGATATCTTCAAATTCTTCTGGAGTATAGGGAAGAATCTGGAGAATGAAATCTTTGTTTTTATGGCTTTTGCCTGGCCTAAGAATTTGAAACTGATCTGCTTTTGATCCTGCTTAGGCAAGATAAAAGTGGCTCTAACTTGCCTTAGGGATTACTTTTGTCTTTTCAATTCCTTCAGTAAGTAAAAAACATGTAGCTGTGATCATGTAGCTGTTTCTCAGGAGGGACCATTTTGCTGTAATACACTGCAGAACATTTCCTTCCTTGTCTCCATGTTTGATACCTGCACTATATGTTTCTGTGATATAATAAGAGAATTCTCCACTACATGCTTAGCTTAGTTCTGGGTGTCCTATTCAGGTATTCCCCTAGTGGTACTTAAGAAATTATATGCTTTAATTTTGGTGGCTTGCAGTCCCCAAGCAAAGCCTTAGAGTGTCAGGAGCTTTCATCTGGTGAGAGAAATGTCTTTTCTGATTTTCTGGGTTTTATAACAAAAGAAAAATACATAAGTAAAAACACTTGGAAAGGAGCTTTTAGCTCCTTTATGACTCTCATAAATTCAGTGAAATTCAATGAATATTGCTGCAGCAGGTGAATGTTCTGCTTATATTTTTTTAAGACTCTGCAATTTGTTACTATAGAAGTGTTGATTATAATCCACTGTACTCAATGCAATAAACTAGAGTAAATGCAGTGACCTACAGGTAAAGAAACATAATAACAACTTCTTTATGTCTACTTGGCTACAAAAGATTTTCAAAAAGGATTTTAGTGGCAGTCCTTGTAAAAGAAATGCATATCCTTGTAATTGCTTCTTACCCTAATTAACACTGAGAGAAAAGCTTAATTCTGGAGCTACGACCCTTAGCAATGCTCCATTCTTCCTGTTGTACTTTCATGAGACAACAATACTAAGTGTTGCAAGCCACCCTGCTTACCAGAAAGTACACTACATAGTTTCATCTCTTTTAGAAAACAGAAATAAATACTGGAGTACAGAATAGTAGAAAGTGCTTTATACTTACTGGGCATTTTCTTTTTTCAAATATCAAATCTGTCAAGTACCTCTAAGTCTCTATTTGCAAATTTATGTGAAAATATCATCTTGGAAATCCCACCCCGAATCCTTACCAGCTTCAAATGAAGCCATCTACAAAATGCATATCATAGGGAAATTAGTGTATGCCAGAATTTGGATAAGACAATTCTAGAAATTCATATTCTCTCTGATTTGAGTGGTATGGGTTATGGCTTAGGGAAAGGCTTCATAAGCAAAGCTTTTTAGGCTTTTCATAAGAACAAATTATCTTTCTTTTATTCTCCAAGTTAAAGGGAAAATTATAAAAAAAAATTGAGATGGGTTAAATCTGAAAAAATACAGATTTAAATTGCAATCCAAAGCTATACTGAAAACATTGAACTGTAGGGTCTAAGGTTCTTGACCTCAATTTGGCTTTTTTGTTGTTGTTGCTCTTTTAAAAGCCATTCACAATTTAATATAATTTTTTTCAGGTCCAAGTGTTATGACAGATGGTTGGGCTTTTGGACTGCACTTACATTTGATACCAACTGCATTCAGCTAACCTGAATTGCTCTCCATCATTTTGTGATTTTTTGGCAGTTCACATGAGTGCGTTCTCCATTCCAATAGACAAAAGAACTCTTGATTACTTGGTGATGTTTTGTAACAATCAGAACCAGGAATTGCTGTGTCATATCTTCTCTTGGGCATCCTTAGTTTTGAAGCCTCTGAACTTCTGTTTGGCACTGATTTTTTTTTTTTTTTTTTTTTTTTTAATGAATATGTGTTTAGTGACTGTCTTCTGAGATAAGGCGGCTCGGATTTTACTTAGTATTCTAGGATTTAACTTCCCATCTGCTAGAAGAAATCCAGTTCTTGCTCTATGAATATCCCAGTCTTAGTGACCCTCTCTTTCTGTTTACTTGCTCTCCTGAATAACCTGCAAAATGTAATCAACATGTGAGACCATAGCTGCAACAATTGTTTAAAATATACACAAAGATGTATTCTGTCTTCCTGCTTTGTATCCACCTTTTCTTATGTATTCATAATTGCCTACTTAGTTGAGGAATCTTCTTCTTGATAAATAGAGCCTTCACTGAGTAGGACTAGAATTATTTCCCTGTCTTCAGCAACCTTCTAAATTTGCTTTAATTCAGCAAAACAAACATTCATACATGTGCTAACACTCAGCTAAAAAGCACAGAGATGATAAAACAAAATAGTGATTAGAATGACCACTGAGCTTTCAAAAGTGTGTAACTTCAACTCAGAACACTGACAAAGACTTCGCAAAAAAGTCTTTCCCTCAATTTTTTTCTGATTCAGAGATGGGTTCAAGCAAAAAAGCATTACAAAACTGGTTGGTCCTATGTGGCCCAGCTTTAAGTGATCATTAGAACCACAGAGGTCGTAAACACTTCTGTGAAACAGTAGAATACAGATCCCAGTCTTTTCTGGGATAGAACACGGAGGACAAGAGCCTTCAGGCTGATGCTTCTCTGCACACTAAATAAAGCAAAAACGTGAATTGTGTGCATTAATTTTTAAATATTTGTTGCCGTGAATGTAGCTCCCATTTCTGTTTTGTACAAAGGTGACCGCTATTTATTCTGTCATATCTTCAGTCCCTGTAGTAATGCATTGTGCCTCTCCAGCTTGTCTATGAAATATAAAATGTATCTTCTAATAACTAGAAATGAAATCAACCCATTACAAATTGAAGGAAATAACTCAGGGATGTATTAGGACTAACTCAGGAGTATAGTGGAGAGAATATTAAAATTCTGACATTTCCAAAATGGCTTTTGACTTCTCTATTCCCATTTTTAATTGTGCCAACGGTTGAAGCATATGCATAATTTACATCACCATTATGTAAATTCATACATAATGAATTTGCAGCTCTGATTCCAGAGCTGAATTTCTAGTTAAAAAAAAACAACCAAACAAACAAACAAAAAAACCCCAATAAACAGTGGTTCAAAAATTATAAGGTAAAAGAAACCCTGTTCTCCATCATCAAAGCTTGATATTGCTGTCTTATGGTTTAAGTAAAAGAGAGAAATTCCCATACCAGAATTACTGGTAATATCTCATATCACAAAAATATCTCTAAAAACAAAGCCCGCTACCCCCCCCCCCCCCGCCCCCCCCCCAAAAAAAAAAAAAAAAAAAAAAAAAAAGGCATGAATCCTGCAAATATGGTAGCGCTTTTTTTTTTTTTTTTTTTTCCTCTGGCATGGTCAGAAGATCTGAATGAACAATAAGAGACTTCATTCACTTTTTCATCCAGACAGAGTATTTCAACAAGTTAAGAAAATGGTAAGATGATCAGGGACACTTTGTAATTCCATTCTCATGCTAGCAGGAACTTTACTGGAACATTCAAAACTCAATCTAACTACCAAGGTGTGGATGCCAAAATTCCCATTAAGTTTTAGGGATTTTGAACAAAGTCGGAAGTCAAATAATTACAAAGTATCTATACTGCATCTTAGTCTAGGCCAGAATGAAAAATTGTACCATAATTTTTAGTAGAATGCAATGACATTTGTGTCCCAAATCCAAAGCTACTCACCTTATGTTTCTTAACAGGAAAGCAGCATTTTTTTTTACCATCTTTCCACAAAAAATCTTTATAAAGATCATTGTCTCAAAGTTCTTGACAACAGCCAGATTAAAAGAGCACACATTTTTTTGGGGAAAGGCATGCCTATTTTTATATTAAAGCCCTCCAAAGTAAAACCTTGAAAGCTTCAGCAAGGGGTTGACATTTTATGATTGATGGAAGATTTTATACATCTTTGAGTAATACAAAGAGATTTTTTTTTTTTTTCAAAGTCAGAGATGGTTGTTAACTGACCACAATCTTTGTTAAGGTTTAATTTGTGTTTAAATTATAAAGGAAATGAAAATTTGGAAATGGAAATAACTGTTCCTCCTTTGGGAAACTGCTGAAGTCAATGGTAATTTTGTTCATAAAATTTGTCAGATGTTCTATCTCTAATTGACTTAGGAAGAAAGGCTTGTCCAATTCAATTTATGACGAGATTTAGCTCTGCAGATTTTTATTTGTAAGTATCTCCATAATTTTGTTTAACATCCTTTTGTATTTCCAAGAAGTGCAGTTTTTAAATCAAGTTTGTGGGAAAAAAAAAAAAAAAAAATCACTTGAAAAGAATTTAACAAAATTCAATTTTAAGGGCATAAAATGTGTCGGCGTTTACATTAGAAATCTTTCATTTGTTACTGCAAATAATTCACATGCTTCCACTGAATATACTTATATGTATTGATGGAAGACATCACCAGGCCAAATGTAACTACAGAATACTTACATGTTGCTTATTCTTCTGAGGAAGTCCTGTAAACCGTACTGAAAACATTATCTGAAAATGTTGATATATTGCTTATTGGATGACACGTGTTCCATTCCCAGTTAAAAATTTACATCATTGTTCAAGAACCCAGTGGAGAAGTCTGCGTCTTTTATTCAAACTTTTAAAGATTTTTGCTTTCAGCTTTGTGGCACTAGCAAAAGGTTATTGTTAGAGAAGAATAATATTTCTCCTTTTTCCCATGAAAAAAAAAAAAATTTAAAAGCCAATGTCCTGATAGCTTACAAGGTGCCTCACTGTCATTCTTAAACTCTGATCATCCCAATTCCTAAGTCTGCATATAGCAATCACATTAAGAAACTTTCAATAAGCAAATAAAGTCAAAGGGTAGTAATGTCTAATAGTGCTGCTTCTGTTTTTACCAGTAGCACTTGTATAAATCTACCCTATTGCTAAAAACAGACAGAAATGGTTTCAGGGATAGAAGTGATATACAAAATTTGATTGAGACAAAAGTCATGGGTTTTGCTTGAAAAAACTAGTGCCTGTAGAAGTTTATGGGCAGATAGAAAGAGACACACAGTAGGTCACAGCACTTGAAAATATTCAATAGGGTATTGAAGACAGAGATGTGAAGATGAAGATGATTTACAGGGCCCTGCAATGGTTTGAATCAGAAAAGAAAGATGAAGAAATTCAGCAGTCAGGTGAGAAAACCAGCAAAGTTACAATCCTTTGCTAGACAAAGACATGTAAATGAGCTAGACAAAGGTGTGTAAATGAGCCAGACAAAAAACAAATGTACAACCTTGGACTTCAGGAGAACCTATCTCAGCTTGTTCAGAACTCTCTTTGGCAAGAGACTGCCCCAGAAGGGCAAAGAGTCCAAGAGAGTTTCATGATTTTCAAGGATGTCCTCCTCAAGGCACAAGTGTATCCCATTCCAATGCACAAGAAATCAAACCAGCACAGCAGAGGGATAGCAAGGGCTGCTGATGGAGTTCAGAAGCAAAATAAAGTGCACAAAAGGTAGGAGTGGGGCTGACAGCACAGAGACAACTGCACCAGTTAGAGAAACATTAGAGAATATAGCAAGAACACAGTGAATAACAATACACTGTTGCCTCTGTCTTTCTCAGGAGAAGGTAATTTCCTTTTTGAAAACTGCTTGCGATCACTATTTAAAAAAAAAAAAAAAAAAAAAAAAAGTGTTTAATCTAATTAAACAACAGAATAAAGTTTGCAGACACTGGCCACTGACAATAAGCCGACAGGTATTGCTGTTTGTGGCCTTCCTTTCCTTTTTATTTCCTTTGTTCTTCCAGAGGATATTGAGAAGTTTTATTTTTCTCAGCATGTGGACCCCAGCACAAGACCAAGATAATTTAGTAAGAATAATTAGCATTTATATAGGGCTCTATATTCTAAAATAATTTTTCAAACACTTACTAATCTTTAGGCTATCTCTGTGAAATAGGTATCTAATTATTATCTTTATTTTAGTCATGGGGAAACAGAAAGCAGTAAATTAGAAGCATTATCAGTACCACAGAGAAACATAGCTGAGGAGGCCCCCAACCTAATTTTCCTACTTATTATTTACTTTCCTCTGACTATAGATTCCATCCAGTGTTGAAAGCCAGGGCAAGGAACAGGACAATCACTAATAGAGTGGCTACTCGTTATTGAAGTTTATTGACGTAATAATTGCTCATCAGCATTCTTTCTTAGCATTACACCCTGGAATACTTCCTGGAACTATATGAACATAAAATGTCTTTCACTAGGCGGTTCTTCAAAGAACAAGCAGATGTTACGAACAATACTGGGCTGCTGGAATCTGCCAGCTTGGTAATTCTTGTCTTCTCTTCTACAGATAATAGCTTGAGCACTTAAAACTTCACATGCTGCCACATTATTGATCTCTTGACAAAAAAAGGAAAATCTACAACGTCATTCCTTGAAACATTTTTATAAATAATGAACAGTATGTTGCAAATTCATAATTATTTAAACAAATATCAGCATATCTATGAATCTGTAATGGAGGCAGTAGTTCAAATTTGATACCACACGTATGTCTGGTGAGATGTTGTTTTTAAGAGGTTATAAGAGGGTGATAATAATAGCCAAAAATTCATGGCTGAAAAATGAAATTAAATTATAGAATTGTTTGGGTTAGAAAAGACAACTAAGATCAAGTCAAACTCTTAACCTAGCACTGCCATGTTCACCACTAAATTGTGTCCTGAAGTACCACATCTCTGTATCTTCATCATCCAAGTCATTTTGGTTTTGAGTGTGTTTACATTTTTTTTTTTTTTTTTAATAGATGTCATAAAAAAAATTATAGGTTTGAATTTTGTCATCTGTTTCAGAAAAAATACCAATAATTTAATTTTAAATAATAATTAACAAAGAAACCAGCAATTATTTGTACTTTCTAAAATCAAGAATATTGTTCTTAAAGTTATTGTCAGGCAACAATTTCCACATGGTTTTATGTTGTCTATGTATATGCCTTTTGAATTAAGCCTCTTGCAATAAGGAGAATGGAATCCACCCAGTAATATCCATGCAGCCAGACCACCTATTAATAAAATGAGATTTGGTTGATTTGCATTAATGTAAATGCTACAGTTCCCATATTTTTTTCCTTAGAAGCCTGTTTCCTCAAGTAATGAAAAAGGTATTATAAAACTTTCAAGAACTGTTTCTTTTCAAGATTATTTGAAGAATAAATTCTATTATTAACTTTAATTATTGTAGGAATAGTAGATAAAGAAGTAGTCATGCATCCATGTTCTATTTTAATGACTGGTTTTTAGGTTCTAAGCGTAGAAAAACCTACCATAAAACAACTATTGATACATACAATAAGTTTAGTGCTTTCTTGTCTTTTAAAAGGTTTTTCAATTTTGTTCATTTTTTTTTTTACATTTTTCTCATGTAGCTTTATACTTTTATCAAAAACCTACAACTCTGTTGATTTGAAGCTCTACTGTGTTTTGACTTCTGTGATCACTAGAATCTTAATGCCCTAACTAAGCTTTTATCCCTCTCACTGTGCACCTTATTTATTTGATTTGGTTTTGTTTGTTTTCACAAATGACCAGATAACCTCTCAGTACTTTAAATATCTTTTATCTTCCTTGAAAAAGCAATTATACTGAAAGAGGACCTGAATATATGGAATCTCCTGCAGTATTCTTCCAACTCATTCTGATTTCCGTCATGACAATAATATTTATCTCAAGAAGTATTTAATCCTTAAACTGGTACCTACTATTGAAATATTAGGCAGAGAATTTTTTCATATATGATCTCTTAGCTGGACAATTTAATTTTATTTAATAAGATTTAAAGGTTTTATGAAAACCACCTTGTATTTAAAAAAAAAAAAACAAAAAAAAAACAACAAAAAAAAAAACAAAACAAAACAAAACAAAACAAAACAAAAAAAAACCAAAAAACCAGCACCCCAACCAACAAGTAATTTTAAGTGCTATATTGTTTATGTAATGTATTGGTCAGTCAAATCTGTAGCATTTTATTCAGAGGTGGAGGAAAAAGTTAGGGGAAGAGTCCCCAGCCCTCTTTAAATGTGATTGAAAATCTCAACATCTTGAGATCTTGGGTGTCTCTGTAATCTTTGCAAAATGTCTCTCTGCAGTTTACCCCCATTACTGAAACCCACACTATCTTTATTCGGCTTATTGTATCCTAGAGGATTGGATCATGATCACCTTTACTGTCATATTCCATTGTGCACTTATAAGAAATGCAAAGAGGCAGCTATAATACCTGGTGTAAGTTAGTACCTGTTCGTTTTCCCATCAGACTCAGAAAATCTACAAAGAATGCTGGCAAACCAAATCTGAGGAGCCAAATTATTATTGAATAGCCTCATGGTCAAAGGACATATCCTAAATCCTTTTGGGGAATCAAAAACTGATAAAAAGCACTACAAATATTTTGCTAGTAGCTTTGAACTATATTTCAAAGCTATTTTGGTTTTGTCAGTTCACTGCTTTTTCCATTAGACAGAAGCATTTTTTCAGCTTGTTTTGAACAAGCAATATCTTAAATTAAATGTTTCTTGTTGCTGCCAGAAAATTTAAAAAATTATGTTATTCAAATAACTATGACAGGTTAATAATGTGAGGGTGTGTTTGCCAGCTGAGGGTACTGAATAAGGTAAGAATACTTTGAAGTTAGGTAACTCATATGACAAAGTTCTCAAAATTCCAAGAAATGCCTGACAAAGCTTTCCTTTTGGAACAATGTCTCGAGATTTTTCACTTCTGGCTTCACATTTCCTGACTTGCGTCAATGGATTTACAATAAGTCTGTATCACTTTGTAAAAACTGGGCTATTTTTTTTTTTTTCTCTCAGTGTAGTAAAGCCATTTCTAAGAACAATTCCAAATGTCTCATAACTTTGCCTTTTTTTTTCTTTTTTTTTCTTTCTTTTTTTTTTTTTTTTTTTTAATGAGACCTTGCACATGATATGACTGGTTTATCAGCGCAGAAAAGTGCACCAAGACATCTTTCCCACTGCACTTTTACTCGAGAAAAAGACTTTCAGCCATCTTTCATTCATGGCTATTAACTGGGCTTCCAGAACTCCACCTCAAATACAGGTGCAGACCTCAACTGTTTTAATGGTACATTTGCTTGTTGCAGAAACAACCAGACTTAACAGCAAACTAACATGACAGATTAGTTCTTCTGCCTAGAAAGGGAAATAACCTTGTGTGACTTGGGATCTGACAGTAGGATGACCCTTCTTGAGCACTGTTTTTCTCCCATGCATCTACATCAATAAACTAGCACGTGGAGATCTCCCTCTGTCTTCCTTCTATTTCTCTGCCTGTATGAAAACAAGAAGAAATCCTGCATGCATACTGAGAGCACATTTATGCTGCGGGTGTCTCATCAAACAGCTCTGGTCAGTTTTGAACTTTTAAACAATCTTTGTTTAAGATTTGAGTAACAGTGTGTTTATTCTCTCTGCCTAGATGTTGATTTCTGACAAATTTTTAGATCCTTGCGCAAAATCTGTCCACGTTTGCTGATATTTTTGTTCTTTTATAAATCTTTGAAACAGCTTGTATGAATTCTGCAGGATTTTATAGTTAAAACCTATGAGTATTTTTTACAAAATTTAAGATTATTAAAAAGTTTTTTAATTCCTGTTATTTCGCTCTTATAGCATGTAAGATTTTAGTGAGGGTGGTAAAACTATTTTGCACTATTTTTGATGGTTAAACAGGTGTTTTCAAATAAATTCAGTAAAAAGAGTCTTAGCACACTTCTGTGATAGATAGTTACAGTATCTTGCACCTCATATTATTTAACCAGAAGGCATTCAGGAGATGCATCATGAAAAATCCTATGGCAAATAAATTAAAACCTGACATGATTCCATCTATTTCTGCAATCTGTTTTTTTAAAGAAAGGGTCCATCATGGAGAAGATGCATTTACTAGTTTTATTTTCAGTGTTTCATGAAAAATTTTAAATACTTGCTAATTTTCTTTTTTCCCCACTATTTTTACAAGTTTTGAGGGAAGCAAGTATAAACTTCTTGCCATTCTACTCAAGCATATCTCTATTATGATGCATGGTAAGGAGTGAATATAGTTATGAATAAATTTTGTTTTAAAATAACTTCGTCATTATAAAAATATGGGGACTCATTTCTGGAGAAACTGACCTTTGATTAATTTGTGAACTATTCTTCTCAAAATGTTTTTTATTTCATGTGAAAACTAGAACAATCAACAGCTTTCTTCCTAGGAAAGCAATCAGGCATGATAACAGAACATTTTCCACTTGAAAGTAATGAAATATGCATGATAGTAGTAATTTTTTCCAACTTTTTTTTTTATTTTCAACAGCATTCAACAATATGCAAGAATTCTTCTTTACTATTTTCTTTGATGCAGAACTTTAAAGCTGATTTTGTTTAATAAATACATGGGTAATAATATCACTGCTCATCCCTTCTTCCTTTAAAAAATCTTAAAATAATATTTTCAATTTAATTTTAAAACTCTATTATAAGCAATGGCTTGGGGCAATACATATTTAGTGTCAGATGGTGCCTGCCACTCTGGTAGTATGAAAGAGATTGTATAAAGCAGAAATGTACGTTTGCTATTCCAAATAATCAAAAAAACTAGGTTAGAAATAAGATATGGTACCCTTGTGAGAAAGACTTCTATTTTTTTGGAAAGCTGGAAAAAATTATGCCATCGATTACATATGATGGTGTGTCTTGTTAAAAAGATTTTTTTAAGTAAGAAAATATGCATTGTTTAGTGTTTTTTTCTCCTTCTAACATTAGAAAAGATTTGTTGCATTTGTTTGAATTACCATAAAATTGAAACTTTAATTTTGAACTTTTAGTAAGTCAACTAGAGACTCATCCATTAATTGCAGATAATCTTTCTTCCAACTTGCATGCTGCGCACAGATTATATAGAAATATTTTTTACACAAAAATATTTTTTTGCAAATAATTGCTTTATTGGTGTTATTACTGATCTTTTGCTCTCAAAGGTGTTTCTAAAATCTATAGAAGAGCCTCTACTTGTTTTGTTTGACAATAATTGCTATTTTAATACTCAAGTTTTTAAGTTATAATCCTGATTAGAGTTGGAAATATGCTCATTCCATAATTTGACATGTAAATTTTATAGATTTCAGTCTGTTTTCAAGAGCTCTACGGAGTGAGAAATAACCATATTGTACTTTAGTATCTGACATGGTGTCAATACCTTGTGCCTCTCCTTACTCTGGCAGGGATCTAATACCAATGGAATCACTCAGCAACAGTGCAAAATACCTACGTATTTTTTTTTCCTATAGTTCTACCTGGTTCCTAATAATTTTAGGTCTTTTTCCTATTATCTTGGCATGCTTAACTGTTGGATGTTCTCTCATGGATTTGCTTAAAAGGACAACTGAGGGTCAGGCAAACTATTCCCTCTTGTGTGTCCAAACATAATTTTTGTGTGTCAGGATCTTCTGTGCTAATAGCTCAGAAGACTCATGTTAAAGATATTTTGGAAGAGATTATTTCTAAGAGGCTTGCTATCAGGGTTTTAGTTCTCTTTAATCATATTTATCAGAAGAAACTGTCAGCACTGTATCTGCTATGTTTTGGATCACAAAAAAGACAATTGAGACAATTCATTATTATACTAAGAATAAGTGTGTAGGTGTATTTTGTCACTGAATTAGTATGTACTGCAAAATGCTAAATGTAGTAGATATATCTCTAAGGAAGAGTATTCACAGCAAATATTTTCATGTCTACATCTGTGAAAGTAAAGTCATAGCTTGATTCTGAAGCCTTATTTTGGTTGATGGTAGATTTAAGTGCTTTCCCTTGATGGAAAACAAACCACAATTATCTTCACAGTAGGCCTAAAGTAATGCATTTATTTTGAAAACCTCAAAGTACATAATCTTTTCTTTGTCAACAACATTTCACATTGCTTGGATCAGAAATTTTGAAATTATTTTCTCTCAGTTGCTACTGGCATTGCTTTTATTTATGTTGTTGTAACCCACAGAGGTCACTGCCCCAGTGTTGGGCAGTGTCAGGGTATGTAGTACTACACAGTCTGTGTTCTGACGTACAGAGGGCTGAAAAGACAAGGAACAGAGCGTTCAGGGGAAATTTCAGGCTTATGTTGAACTTGAGTATTGATCTTATTAACTTCTTTTTTCTCCTGGCTCCATGGAAAGCAGCACAATGAAAAAGTATGGGAAGACATCTTCCATGCACGTAATGCCATATAGATACTCAAATGTGTATTCATGTATGCATGTACACATCAAGATAATACATACATATCTGTACACACAGATATCCAAATATGTTATATCTATAGTAATGTTTAGTACAGTTCAGAAAAACCACACATATAAGTGTGTTTGGAAATCTTTCACAAAATGATTCTTGAAAAAATATTTAAAAGAAAATGGAAAGAGAGCCTCAGGAAATTGTGAAAGGCATTAATTCAATACCCGGTGGATACCATGATGGATAATAGGTATTTGTGAAGTGGGAAACCAGGCTGCTAACCTTGTACAATTCAGGAGTTTTAATGCAGAGAATAGGACTCCTAACAGTGATCTCAAAGTGAAGGACATAAATTTGAATTTGTTACACAAGGAAAATAGGTCTACATTCAGATTGCTGAAGTGTGGTGAGTATGACTACTACGTAAGTTTAGAGGTTTTTTTCTTTGTTAGTAGTTAAAGGATCTGAGCAATAAAAGGAGCCCTAGATGAGAGGAAGTTGCAACAACTGAAATTAGACATCTAATTTTCATATTTGTGGGGGGGTTTATAACATTATTTTGATGCATTTTAATAGAAAAAACTTGGTCTGCTCAGGACTTGAGAAAGAACAAAAGGTGAAGAGACATAGACAGCAAAAAGCAAAAGTGGACTATGGAAAGAGAGCCAGTTCTCAGGAAGACAGTTCATACTGGAAAGAAGGCACAAGAAATAGAATAGCTTGGTGATGTTCAAAACTGTGGTACAGAACAATAAAAGCAATTGCAAGAGCTCAGCCACAACACCTTTAGACATTTAAACAACATTTTTTGACCCATCTGGCTAGGAAGCAGGATACTGGATAAACCTAAGGTCTAAAAAAGGCAGCTTGTTGGGCCTTCAGCTGTTGACAGAGGAGACGAGGCACCTCCAGAGTGTCTATTAGAGGTGGAACATGACTAATATTAACCTATAAAGCAAGAAAGAGAGGCCATAAACTGACAGCCTAGAAATGCAAGTAAGGTAAGAGGATGCTCTTCTGGAAACGGGCATCAATGGAGTTGATGGGAAAGCCATTTTATCATATGGTTGCAGAGACATGATTCAGAGACACAAAGTGGTTGCAGATGGAACCTGAAGCAATGCACACTAATGAAATTTGTTTGCTGTTTTTTGCTCTAAGGGATTTTGTGGTCAAGTCGTAAATTTTATAGAACTGACATTCATCTTCACGTGAGGCTATCAGCATGAGAATGATAAAGGACCTTCATTTTGTCTAAACAGTTATCTATTTAAATACTACTGCTGTGAAAAGGAGACTTCTTTCCTGCAGAGCCTACAACTCTGCTTGAAGTACTTCAGCAGAGAAGGCCTAAGTTCCAGCAGTTACACTGTTGCTTTTCCCACAGTGACCATCTGTAGAGGTTCTCTCTTTGCTCTGTGAAACTGCTTCTTTCCTACCGATGTATCATTTGGTGATGTTGAAAGGATACTGGATATGATTGTCTTTTACTTGTTTTTTTACCTTCAACAAATTTACTTCCTCTCTTTTCTCTCTCAGTAAATCACCTTTCGTCCCTTCACAAATACACAATGGAAAAAAATTGTCAAACTGAAAATTAAGAAAATACACATTTTAAAACAAAGATACTTGAAAATACATATACATATACCTGTTTTAAAAAGTTGTTCTGTGTCATAATTCAGGTGTGGCTTTTGAAAAGGCAGTGTCTTGGATTATGTAACCTAAAAATGTATATTCTTTTTCATCTGTTGAAAGCTGTTTTATGAGAGATGTTTTATCCTTCTTACTCCAGCGGGGAGAGGGGCAGATGCCTTCTGATAATGGCCCAGCCATTAAAACCAGGTGGGGCAGTGTTTCTTATCGCTTTCATCACCCCTCCATCCTCCAGGGGGACATCTTCTGATAATGGGCCATTAGGGCCCACCAATGACATGACACATTCCATCATCCCATTGTGAGATGCTCCACACAGTGGGGGAGGGGCCAACTGTTCCTAGCTAGATAAAAACTGGGAATGAAGGACACAAGGTATCCTGTTTTTCCACTGGATTCCTGGAGGAAGTCCTGACCCATATTGTCACCAGTGAACTTTCTACAGGATCATCTCTACTCCACAGAACCACATCTGTTACTCCAGGAGGACTTGGACTGCTTCCAGCACCCTGACCATCAGGGTACCAGGTCGTATCCCTGACTCTGTCAGGGTTTTTTCCAGGATCTTTGTTTGCTTCCTTGCTTTTTTTTTTTTTTTTTTTTTTGGTGGTGGTGGTTGGTTTGGTTTGTGGGTTTTTGTTTGTTTGTGGTTTTTTTCTTTTTAGTTTCTTTGGGTTTTTGTTTTTGTTGTTTTGTTTTTTTTTTTTTTTTTAATATTCCTAGTAAAGAACTGTTACTCCTATTTTCCATATCTTTGCCTGAAAGCCCCTAATTGCAAAATTGTAAGAATTTGGAGGGAAGGGGTTTACATTCTCCATTTCAAGGGAGGCTCCAGCTTTCCCTAGCAGACAACTGTCTTTCAAAACCAAGACAGGCAGGTAAAAGAAATTAAAGTAAGTGTTGTCAATAAATCCAAAGTTGCAAGTTGTCTTCATAAAGCAAACAGGGGGTGAAATGAGTGGATTTGTCTGAGATATTGAACAAGATGTCCCATTAAATCACAATTAATAATGCTAAGATAGGAGGCTGGATAAATTATGGAATAGCTTGCTGACCGTTTTATTAAAGTTGTTAATTGAGCTGTAAAATGGTCTAGTCCTTCTTCTTAAGGAGGATGTCTTCTTTCCCAGTTCAATAGATTATACAATAAATTTCTGTGTTTCCTGAGGCTGTAGATGATGCACATACTGGTGAAGCAGACACTCTGAATAATGCAATACTAGGAAGAATTTAATTGCCTGATTAAATGGCTGTAATAAAACATCATGTGTCTTAATACAAGCAGAAGTTGTGAAATAATCTTCCCACTGAGTACAGCATGGGTAAAACTGCCACAAGAGCAATGTTATAAGCCCCATTTCATGGAAGTTTCACATTCAAAAATTATGCAAGCACTGGTAAATAAGTCTTATAATCAAGGTTTATGCAGTGCAGTTGGTTTTGCTCATTAACAAAGAGAGTTAACGTTAACTTGTAGTTACTTATCCAGCAGAATTATATCCCAGACTAGGAGAAAGTGGATTCTTAATCCAAGGCATATAAAGTGAAATTAGGCAATAACAATCTACAATAAGGTTAAAGTACCCGATTAATGAAGGTAATAAATACTAGAGCAGTTTGGAATAGCTGTTGCAGAAGGTTTCTCTCTCACCATCTCTAAAAACAATCTGAATTTTCTGAGAACCAAAGGTGAACTTGGTTTCTATAAGCAATTCTGTATCTTCTCATATCATTCCAGGGGCTAGAAATTCTGGGGAACTCCTTTTTGTTGTTTTTGATTCACAGCCTTAGCCCAACACTACTGAGCTACTTTTATTTGATATATTCTCTGTAAACACTCTAGATACTGGAAAGATGGAGAAAAATCAAAAGCTGACAAAAGAAAAGAAAAATCAGCTTCTGTGAATTACTCTAGCTATTCCCTTCCTTTAAAATAAATGGTATTGCTCTTATTTTTATTGTGCTTTCAAATATATTAAGATAATGATTAAAGTTCTCATGGTTTAGAAGTTCAGTTAGTCAAACCCTAAGGAGGTCAGGAGGGGCTTTTTCCTCTGCCTGGCTATTTATTTTGTTCAGTTTAGACCCTCTTTCCTCTGAATTTCATAGTGACATGAAGAGTCCACGGTAAAATCTAACAGATAAGGGGGAATATGTGCATCTGAGACCACTACAGCCCTTCTGCCCTATCCTCCATGCACGGGTATAGAAGCATCAAATGCAATATAATATTGTAAGGCAATCATCTGTTATTTAGGTAAGCTGCAAAATTCTTCGCTTGTAAATGTTGTCGTTTAAGAGCTGATAAGCAAACAGGTCAGGCATCCATGCGTGGAGGGCAGAGGGACAACAGCAAGAGTAACCTTGTTAGCTGGCACAGGCAAAGAGCCCTGCTCGTCAGACACCCGTCGATTCCTTGCTGGTGTGCTTTGCTCCCAGGGTCAGGGTCAACTGATTCCAGAACTTGGGGTCAAAGTGAAATCATCTATTGCCACATGAGGCTGATGGTATTTTTCTTCAGAAAACAACAAAAAAGACCCTTTTTGTTTCCATTCTCCTTCAGAGAATAAAAGACATAGCAGCATCCAAACCTGCTAGAATTATACCCAGGGAATTTTTATTTTTACTTTATATAGTTCTTAAATTTGTACTTTATATATTTATGGAGATAGTAGGTTTGTGCTTATTTTTAACACGATAATTTATGCTATTAACATCTTTAATTTGAATCAGATAACTTGTATAATATAAAAGTCAATGACACTGCAAGTTTTTATATGTGTTCAGAATAGGTCAGATAGTACAAATTTTTAAAGCATCAGAAATAAAATTTTGTTTGAAATGCTCATTATTATTATGCCAGGAAATACAACCAGGTGTACAAAGGATTAGATTTGTAGTGCAGGAAAATACCATCCTTTTGTCTTTCAATTCTTTTTTGAGAAAAAGAGCTTAATTTTCTGTTTCTTCCATCTTTCAAGTGTATATTGCAAGCACCTTCTCTTTTTTACCAACTCTTTCTGAAATTAGAGTTATCTCTGAACTATTGCATTATTCAAAGGAGTTTATCCAGCGTTAAATATCCTATCTGATTTCCAATTTTACTTTGAAATTACCTGTTTCAACCCAAGGATATTAATTATTTTCTTGTAAATTTGTTTCTCAGTATCAAGTGTTACAGATATTTTTGGGACCTGCAGCAGACACAAGCTAACATTCATTACAGCTGTTCGGAATCATGTTAAAGATTTTAAATCATAAAATGTTTGTGGTTCTCAGTCAAACCCACAGTTCTTACTAGAACCAAGTCATATGGACCAAACAAATGAATGACTCATAAAATTCTGTAACAATTCTCCTCATAGGCCAAGCATTATATTAGACATATTTAATGAATCCTTGATTACTTAATGAGATTCAGAACCATTTTTTCCCTGCTGTGTTGGGAACGATAGCTCCTTAATTATGTACTTAGCCAATCCTCTGCATTTTAAACAACTTCATGATTAAGCATCTTCCTGGTATTCAACAGATCCTTTAGTATGGAATATTTTCATCAAATCCATAACTAAAGTCTTTTAAATACATATCCTTATAAATACTTTGAATGGTCTCACAAAGACTTTAAAAGAAGAGAAATCTTCTTCATACATCTCCTGCCTAAAGCCCAAAGTCATTAAGGAGATGATACCTTCCTTCCAGGGATGCCCTATTTGAAAAGACAAACCAAGGTGGAGGACAGTTGTGCAGAGCTGGAGGGGTGTGAGCTTTCTATCATGCTGTAATTGCACTGTGTCTTATGACAGGAACTTGTGGTGAGGAGGAGGAAGAGGGAGAGAACAGGATTAGTAATTAACTTCCAAGTACTACCAAAATGAAACAGAGGGGAGGATGTAACACACACACACACACTCCTGCTACTGCTGGGAAAGTACATGCAGAAACAAGTAGCTCAGAGCTTACTGAAAACAATGCAGCTGTGCACACATGTCTGCCTATTTTAATTGTTATTGGTGGTCTTCCATTATACTTTCTCCACTTTGTACTAATTTCTTAATGCTTGATATTGGAAGTGAGTTATTTTTTTAGGACATAATTAGTAGCAAATTGCTTTAACAAAAAAGCAGAATCTAAATGAATTTCTGAAGACATAAGAAGTTTGTACTAAGTGATTGTCTTCTGCCATAAGATAAATCATGTTGAGAATTATTTGTGAAGAGATTTCACATTTAACTATGGAGAAAGAATGAGTTTTAAAATCCATTTAGAAGTTAAAGTTCTGAGAAAAAGATTTGCTGAAGACAAAAGCCACCACTGTCTTGAACCTCATCATTTATGTAAATGGAGCCTGCAGGAGTTTCAGCATCATCCTCGGATGCCTTCTGTTTAATTCCCTTCAGCAGGAGATAAGTGCTTAGATACCCTGAGGACCTGAGTGTCAGCAACTTGTACAATCAGACCCCGCTTCTGAATCTTTAAAGCTTGTGAGGGCTGTCTCACAGTACCATTTATGCATAAAGTTTCTACTGATATCAGTGCATTTGGGAGCTTAATTTTAAATAGGCTACAGTGTACCTGTATTTGTCTAAGCCAGTCATGCGGGGCTCCTCCCAATTCACCTCACATGAAAATTGACATGAAAACTCTTTAGTGTATCACATTCTGTTACACTAAAGTTTATGTGGCAGTGAGTAAGGGAGTTTTGTTACAGTTTGCTACTTAACTTATTTTAGTGGTTAGGATTTTTCAGAAGGAGCAACTGTAGAAAGAATTAAATACCTTCACCTATGGAGATTTTTCTCATTCTTTTCTCAGAGTAAAACGAAGCCTTTGATACCTGCGTGTTTAGCTTGATATCAGTTTTTCTTGCCTTATTTTAATTATTATTTTGTCTTCCAAACAGCCAAATTTACCTCATATTTTCAGAATGCACCAGAGTAAAAAGAAAGGGTTAAAACTGAAAACCACTTTATGGAAAGAGGAACACTGTAATACTGGACTTGCTAGTTTGAAGTGTTAATGTATTTTTCTTCCTTTGGTGCATTTATTCCAACAGTGATCTCAGCGTATCATTCACTGTCACAGAGCAGTATGTCTCTTTCTCAACAACACATACAATTTTTTTCTCTGTGTATAGATGCACAGAGGAGAAATAGAGGCAAAGTCTGAGATAAGTGAATTTATTTTCAGTTTTTCATTATGCCACTGCTCTTTTCCTAGCTTGAACCATTGACAATCCACTGTGATTGACAGAAGTAGAAGCATACTCCATATTTTAAAAATCTAAATGAAGTAGTACCCTAAACAATATGCACTTTGCCAGTCATGAAATCTGGAAAATTTGCAGGACACAATGAAAAATTTGGAGGTATAAAGATGTTCCAACAAAGTAACAAATTTGTTACCTCTTTCAACACTTGTACTGTGTAAGCACTTAAAGAAAATTGGGCTTTTTCCCTAATCTTTTTCATTCTTCATGTGGTCCAGTTTGCAATTATCTCCTAGTTTTATTCTCATTCATTGTATTAATTTTTTAAAGTATTTTTGTTTCCAGAATTCTAACATATTTCCATGTACTATTATTTAATTTTAAGACATATTAGAGTTCTTACATTATACTCATACTCACACAGTTCTTAAGGTTTTCTCTCCTGTGTGGGAACTTCAAACTTTTCCTTTTGGAGAAGGTTTTGTTTATTATTCTTTTTCATCAAATTTGCACAACACCTGTTACTCACAGGGAATAACAGCCAAGAGATGACGTTTCCACACTGTGATATTTAAAAAAATATAAATCTTTTACAGAAAGTTGGGGTTTTTTTCATAATTGACTTGGTTTTTACCATTTATAGCTTCTGTGGTATTCTGAGGTACATCTTAGATGTCTTGAAAGTAAGAATCATAAAGAGAAATTTCTTCCATAACAGCAGAATTCACAAACTTCCTGCCAACATTGACAGATAAAAGAAAGTGATATTGGTAACCACAGTTTTTTGTATTTTCTGGTGACAGTGACAAATCCAGGGGTCATCTTGCTATAACGGGAAGAGCTGGAGAAAAATTAAGTTTCTCCAGTGTTGGTAGCATTGGTTCCACTTCAAGCATTCCCTGCTTCTCATCAGGATTTAGAGGATCCTAGCTGGTTTTACTTCAAATTTTTGCCTTTAGCTGCTTGTCCATACTGATGATTTTTCTTATCAAATGGAAGAGAAGATTCCAGAAGAGAGAAAAGCAGATTGTTTGCTGTTGACAAGACTAATGTCACCAATACCAGGTTTAGAATTTTGACTAGAATGGATAATGGTAATGCAACCTGTTTGTCCTACCCTACAGTCTGCCTTTATGTTTTTCCACTAACGTTGATTTTTAGGTTATGTTTTTAGGTTATGCTTAACACTTATTTCTAGCACAATGCACATCCTTTATCTTTCTGATGCCTGAACCAAGCTAATTTCTTGCAGATGACAAGGTTGAATTACGTTTTGAATGAAGTTAGGTGAACAGGAAATGCTGTCCTAGGCAGCTGTTAGCAAAGACAAAATTGTTGAAACAGAGAACAGAGAGCAATGTCATATGAACATTAAAATTAAATGGCCATAAGGTGGTTGAATTATCCAGATAGAAGGCTTTGTGATCCTCTAACAGCACTTTCTAGAGACCACTGCTAGAGAGATGAGAAAGTATAACTAATAGGAGTGCAGGTAGTCAGGCTGTATAATCAAATAGAAGCTGATTGTAAGTGGCGGTAAGTAATTTGTTTCAGGTTTTTTGATCAATATCAACTGTACTTACTATATTTTGCAAATTGAGACCAAATAGTTTTAAGATGTATTCCAGGGGCAGCAATTAAAAAAAAAAAAAATAATAAAAATTGCTATTACTACAAGAAAAGGTCATTTGCTTGACTTTCTGGACTAGCCAGACATGGTGGACTTTTTTCTAGGGCTGGTTCTGAAGAGGTTAGAATGGAACACTACCTCCCTTGTAGGCAGCATGGCAATTATTATTTTCCCCTAGTTCAAGAATACACTATAGTTTTATCTTAATGGCAATCACCTTGTGATTTACTCCAGTAAATGAAACCACTTCAAAATCATCATCGTCGTTTCCAGGATGATTATTTGCCCTTTAATTATGTGACCTGTTACTGAAGTGTTTTATTGGCATTTCATATCCCATTGTGGTTACCTAAAAGGCTGCCCAATTTATTAATAGCATTAATGGAAAAAAGATTCCTAAGTAATTGCAAAATGCTCTCAACTAATTATCTTGGTGCTGTTTAATGTAGCATTTACCCTAGTATTTTGTGAAACTAATTCTATGTTGGGATTTTTTTGATAATGACATAGCTAGAAAATAGATCTATCGCTTTTGCTTTTTAAAGTAGAGTGAAAATGTTTATGTATTTTGAGTCTTACGTATCATTTGCTGTGCTTGACCTTCACTTAGAAAAAGACATCACCTCTCTGGAGGATTTTGCTATTTCTAGAGCATGCCACGAGATGTCAGTGTTTAAGAATATTACTTTTGTCATAATCTGCTATTCAAAGCCCTGTTCTCTTCACTGTTTAATGTTAAATGGCTGGCAGCAATTTTTTATATTTTTGCATTAAAAATATAAATTGATTGACACTCTTCCAAGTAGAAATGGAAAATAAATATTTTTTTGTTAAAATAAATAACACAAAAGGAAAATTAAAATAACAAAACAAAACACTCAGGTGTCCCCCTAGAATCACATTTTACTCCTTTCCCCAAAAATGGCACCCTGAGCAAATCTTTTTGGGTTTGGTCTGTAGTGGATATTTAGTCACTGATGGGGTTTTGATTTCGTTTGGTGGTGGTGGTTTTTTTGTTGTTGTTGTTATTGTGGGGGTTTTTTGTTTGTTTTAGTTTTTTGTTTGTTTTTGTTTCTTTGATTTTTTTTGTTTTGTTTTGTTTTGTTTTGTTTTGTTTTGTTTTGTTTTGTTTTTTTCAGTATAAATTACAAACAGCACTGCAGCTCCTGGGTTTAGTGTAAGACAGAAGTTAAGTCAAGCCCAGGTCTAGTGCTGTGTATCCCAAGCAAGAACAGAATTCAGATCTGTAGGTTTAGAGCTGGGAAATTGATTTCCTTAATCTGAATACCCATAGTAATTAGCACCACAATAGAAAAGCTTTGTGTCACTGGGATGGGGGGAAAAAAAAGCAGTGAAAGAACAGGTGTCAATATAATCTTTCTAAGGTCTTGGTTAAAATTCAAATACATATTTTTTGCAGAAAAATGACATTAAGTGTTTTTCCCTCAGGCTTTAGTGGCCTCTGTCTGCAGCTCTAAACCAGTTTCGTGAAGGTGAAAATACATTATGAAATGTTCCAGTTTGAGAGTAATTTCCCAGGTAGGTATACTATTAGTAAGTAGATAAAGTTGTCACATGAGCTGTAAAGAATTGGGAACATTGACTTTAAGATAGGTTCTTATTAGATCAGAGGCACAATTTTTTTTTTTTTTTCTTTTTTTTTTTTTTTTTTTTTTTTTTCTTTTCCCCCATGGGAATATAAAATTCTTATTGTCCTCTGGCAACTAGAGTGCATAAAACCAGATTAGTATATATAGCATATGATGTACATGGAAGGCATCCTTCAGTATTTATGGAAAAAATAATGAAAAATGGACCATATTGCCAAACATTAGTCTAACATGAGCCTGATAAATCAAAAGCATTAAAGGTAATTTACATTTAATAGTCTGGAAATAAATGAAGAGAGTATATTCAGTTAGAAATAGCTCTGGTACCATCACCAAGGCAAAGACACATTAGCTTTTAATAGAGGTGGGGTTTTAATGTACATAATTTGGTATATATTCTCTTCCACTGTGAAAAAGGCTGAAACAAAACCATTTTTAAAAAAGAAAAGGTGAAATTAAATTTTTTTCTCTGTTACTGATGTAAGAACTCCAAGTCATGAGTCTAATGTCCTGGGGTTTGCACCATTTCTTCTTAGGAAATAAGAAGAACCTCTACCTTCTGCACAATATTCTTATTTGCAATTCTCACTTACCACCACAATTCCTCAATGCAGATTTTTAACTGGTTCCCCTAAGAGGAGAGTGCTTGCCCAAAGTGCACAGGTGCTCACCCAGTCACATCAAGTGAGGTGCTGCCCCTCTTGGACCAGGGTCCCACCTGCATTTTCTACAGTCGCCTACTGCCTTCTGAGTCCACAGTTTCACTTTCTTCCTTCTGAAATGGTAACTGAGTTGTGAATGCACAAAGTAGGAAAATAAACAGTGAAAAAGAAGGGGATTAATGAAAATATAAGTTTTTCTATGTGTACATACTTTAATTTTAAAATACCTGTTTATCTTATGTATGTCTGTTCAAGCAATTGTTGTCAGGGAAAAAATTGCTTTAAATTATTCTTTCTCTATATATATTTATTTATCTAAGAAATTCACTACGAAAGATGTCCTGAGAGGATGCAAAATATTTCTATATTGTACTCTCACAGAAAAGAAAACCATAATAAGGAGGTCAGCAGATTTTGAAGCACCCAAAAGTGCTGTGGTGATCTGGTGATTGATAATCAGCTCAGTTTACTTGCAGAAGTGTGTTCTTGCTCAGAGAGGAATATATGACTAATTCAGCTCATCTACTGCTTACCGTGTTCTGTTGTTGATCTAACATACAAAAGAAAATTGGGATAGCCACTGTTGTTTGGATTTACATCAGAAGTCTTCTTATCCAAACATTATTAAAAAAAGATTTTGACGTGTAAGTTAGTTCTCTGGAGCCAGCTCCCTACTTCCACTACTTACCAACAGCTGGGGGTTTTCATGCTCTGTGTTTTCTGTCAAAATAGTCAGAACAGCTTAGCACAAAATCGTAATGCCATACATGGCTGTACAATTTGACTGTTTCAATCAAAAACAGGAAGATATTGCACTTGAGGGAAACCATGATTTTCACAAAGGCACTGCTAATATTACAGGAACAGGAGAGCAATAAGAAAACAAGTAATTTCAACATGCACCACTGACTTACACTTACAAAAACACACACATAGACATATGTATATATTTTAAACACTCTTTCTCGTATGCTAGAATGATTCTTACAAGGATTTTGGACAATTTAGATCAGGTGTCTCTTGATTTGCTAGAAATTTGAGGAAAAAGTCTTAAGAAACCTGAAAATATGAAAAATTTCTCATTAGATTTTTTTCTCCCTTCCCCCACACTTGCCTTTTTTACCTGTACTGATATGATTGAACTCACTCTGGCAGAGTAGGATTATTCTTCAAACATACAATTTCCTGTGGAGCCCTAAGAAAGCAGTGTTCAGTGAACTGCTTCTGCCCTAAAGCTCAGAGGGAAAAGTTTGTTGCATTGCTGAATGAGAAAGGGCTCCTGCAAAAGGACTCATGCATCGTTGTCATCCTTTTGAGTAGCACCATACACAGTAAGAGCCCTGGTCTGTCCTCTGTGGTCACTGTGAAACCACGATATGCCATGGTTGCATGTCCCGAGGCTGTAAAGTGCCCCTGGTGGGCACTGGCTCCTCACCTCAGGCACAGCATACATGTATTGGGAAATTTGGCATTTGACCTGAAGTGCTGTACTCCAGTGTGCTATTTTGAAAATGTTTTCCAATAAAAATAGCAGTCTTCACTTGGACACATCAGCTGTAGATGTGTCTGCGACTTCCAAATTAAGTTCCCAGTCCCACCATCGTTCGGATCTTAACATTGAATACTCCTGATATTAAACCTTTCTTCACGGCTCCTTCCCATGGGACCTGGCTGCTGAATCTCAGCACTGAGGCTGAAATGGCACAGGCTCAGAAGCAGGGCTTAAAAGCATTTTTTCAACTTTATACTGGATAAATTGTAACTTCCATCTACTGCTTACACTTATCTCTGTGGAGGTAGAGCTGTGAGCATTTTCCATGCAGATTTCAAAGTGTTCTGTCCTGCCACGACTGTGCTCTAATTGCTACTGTAATGGCCAAGCTGTACATATGTATACAATGTGAGTTTGCAACTTTGTGGTATATTTTGGGAAAAGAATTTGCAGCCACGATAATGAGCCATAAAATAGAGTAAATAATAAATAAAATAAATAATACATAAATTAAGTATTTTTCTTATTAAAACAAAGATAGTAAGTAGAAAATGTTAGAAGGGTGAAATGAGAAAAGAAACAAAACTTAAATCAATTCTTCCTCTGCATGTTTGAGGAAGTTTGCACATTTCTACAGCCACTCTTGTGGCAGTTACAGGAAACCGCAAAGTGTTCCCATAACCTGGAGAGAACACTAACAAGGATGTTCACTTATTAGCAAGTGTGGTAATAGAAACAGTCACCTCTACAACTTCCTGGTGTGATGTGGGAAAACATCGTGTCTGAATTAGAAGGATTTATATTCCCCGGATTTTTGTTTTAGGGACAGGAATTTGAATTCATTGTGAGTTGTGATATAGATAAAGAACAAAAGATAAAGAAGTTGTGTTTTCTCCAAGCTTTGTTGTTTTCTTATTTCAGTTGAAAGATTACTCACTATCCTGTAAGGAGATCACCTACAAATTATAGTATTATCATGCTGTAGATTGAGTACTGTCTTATAATTAAAACAAACATATTCCAAATATTTTCCTACCATGTCTATATAGACTAAAATCTAATGGTTTGTTTTGTTTGTTTGTTTTTAACAGTTAAAATGAGAAACTGGCTGCTCTAGTTCTAATACTACTCTTCAGGAGAATGCCTAGTTATATCCTATGGGTTTTTCTTCTATATTTATCACTGAATTTGAGAAGACTAATGACTCCTATTTGCAAGGGAGAGACTTTAAGAATGATAGTGGAAATCCGTATTAAGAAATGCATATAATGAACATTCAATTCTCTCAGATATATAATAATTCTTTGAGTAATAAATTAAATCTGGTATTTTTCTCAGCTTTCAGCAGGCTTGAAGTGTTGCTGTTATGAAGGTTCACTGCCGTATAACAACTTTCATTATAAGTAAGTTCAAATATCTACTACCCTTTTCACTACAAACTCTCTGAAGTTTTAAAACTCAGCTATAAAATTTCAGAAGTAGACAACATGGTTCACAAGGCCACAGGTAGCAGGCATTTTTTTTCTCTATTTTTAGGGAAAATAATTTATGTGCTTTTAATTTTAAAAGCAGCAAGGTTGGTCTGTTGCAATCTATTTTTAATGCTGACACAGAGGTACATCTTGGAGTGATGTGGGATGAAAAAGCTGACAACAATGAGAATGAGGAGAGAGTCTGTTCTTTTGAAATAGGAGCTCATATTCCCAACCTATTATTCTAGTTAGTGTTTTTGTTGCTGCTGCTGTTAATTGAGGCCAATAATGTGAGCATTATTTAAAGCTTTGAGAGCAGAAGCTATGTGACAAATATTTGTCATTGTAAATGGAATCCTCTGTATACAAAAGAATAATTGTACTCGTTTGTGTTATTGTACTTAGTTATGACTAATTTTACAGTCACAGGATCATCAAGGTTGGAAGAGACCTACAAGATCACCCAGCCCAACCACCCAGCCAGTACAGTCACTGTAGCTCCCAAACCACTAAATCACCTCATCCAGCGCCAGATCCAGATATCTCTTGAACACCTCCAGGGACGGTGACTCCACCACCTCCCTGGGTAACCCATTCCAGTGCCTGACCACTGTAACAATGAAATTATTTTTTCTAATATAGAATCTTAATCTCCCTTGTCTCATCTAAAGGCCATTTCCTCTGGTCATCTCTCTGCAGGCATGGCAGAAGAGAGTGACCACAACTTCCTTTCATGTAGTTCCAGAGAGCAGTGATCTCTTCTCTAGGTTAAGCAACCCAAACTCCCTCAGCCATCCCTCAAGTTTTCTAGACCCTTCACAAGCCTATTGACATTTGTGAAGAATATGGCTTATTTCTATCTCTCTTCATAAGTATAAGCTTTATAATAATCTGGAAGATACAAACTGCAAATCTAACTGATGTGAGCTTTGGCACTGACATCAAGATGTTTTCATTAGCTTAAAATTGTGCAACACAAAAAAACAAAGCAACACAACACTGAGTGTTTCAGAACCCATAAATGATGGGGTTCACTCATCCTGGTTATGCTGCCTCCTGCTTGCACTACGAATCTTCTGGACTGGAACTACAGCTTAGGCAGGGTGCTGTGTATAACTGAAGTACATCTTCCCTTATTTATCCCTACAGATGGATTTTGGTTCCCAAAAGGCCTCCAAAATAGGCTACTGGGCTTTCTAAAAAAACCTTTTAATATTGCTTTATCATTTTACTGCACTTATTCTTTGAAGGCTCCAACATACTTTGCCTCCCCAAAAGGTTAAGGGTACACTACAGGCTGTGGGAAACTATTCAGGTAGATGAGGATGGAGGAAGGTGGTGAAGACAGCAGTCATGTCAAATAGCTTTAATAATCACTTAGGAGAGTTCATCTTTGAAGCCAGCTTTGAAAGAGTTGGCTATTGATAAGGCAAATCAGTGAAGGGATTAAGGCAGGGGCAACATGAAGCTCAGAGGTTATAACTCCTCAGTGCCAGTGTACTTAACTCTAGTAAATAATTGCATGACACCTTACAATCCATATGTTTTGCCATGACAAGCTGTGATCAGATAAATTTTGTTTTATCTTTTGAAATAGCTGTCAGTCAGAAAACTAAATTAATTTGGATTAGTAAATAAGCTTTTCAAAGTCATGTTGCAGATTACTGTCAGGAGGATCATTCTTTTCTTTCAATAAGGCAAGCAGTCACATGCTGTTCAGACATTGAGCCGAAATGCAGAGGACACCCTTTGTATTGTATCCTACACTAGTAATCAACTCTCTCTAACCTCCCTGTAATGTAAATTTCTAGGACTCAATCAGAGAAGACATCACGGCAAGAATCTCTAAAACTTCTGTATAAAGAATTTGTTACACTTTTATATTTGCTATGTTCATTTGTATTTCCAATTAGAAGTTTTTTGAGGAGGGGATGAAGGTATTTTGTTTTATTTTGGAGCTGGTTTGAGTTACAGCTCTACTTCTGTATTTACTACACAATTGCTTTTATACAACAATTAATTAAATATTTAATTTAAAGTGTGTTTTATGTTTCATAACTCCAGGTACAGTAAAGATGAGTGGATATTAGTGTTATTTTCTAAATTAATATCAGTCTAACAATTTGGTACAAATCTATGCATAGAAAGTCATTAGTAACAATTTTTATCATTTACTCTGTCAAAGCTTATTTGTATATGACTACAGATTTTCTACTTCTATGGTGAAAAAAATGTTATAGAAGAATTGTGCTCCTTGGCAAAGCTATTAAAAATTCACAAAACTACAGTATGAATTATTGCCACCATATGAATATGGTTGTAAATTTGCTGGGTGACATCTGCTCTGTGCTAACTGTCCTGTGCAGATCCAGCTCTGTCAGACAGGCCTGCTAGCACATCCATTTACGACAGATATGCAAACATCTTCAAGCTGTCATCCCACAATTTGCATTTTAGTGCTACTATGTTATTTATTCAAAGTAACATAGCTGTAAATTTTTTAACATTCAAATAAGCATCTTTCAATTGAATGGGGTATTTGCACTGCATTCATTCCCTCATCAACTTACCATTACTATAACTAAAGCACCAGGGAAATTAAAAGGCCTGTAGCACACATGACACTTGAGGAAGTAATTTTACTTCTTTTGATTTTTAGCGTAAATTGAAAAGTTGGCTTGGCACGTCTCAAACTCTACATCTACTGCCCCCATGAAAACTACTGAATAGCAGAGTAGCAACAGAAAGTGATAATGAAACAGCAACAAGATTGTGCTTAAACTGCCAAAACCAAGCTTAATGTATTACAGAGATATCATGCTTTAAGTGTTTCAATGTTCATAAATTAAACAAAACAAAAAAATTGGAATCAACATCCCTAGATGTGTTCAAGAAATGTGTAGATGTGACATGGGGACACAGTTTAGCGCTGAACATGATGGTGCTTGGGTGGACCCAATTATCTTAAAAATTCTGTGAGTCTATGATTCTTCCATGTTTTCTTTCCTGGTATTTTACCAGTGGTAGCAAATGAGAAAGGGACCTCTTAGACTTCCTAAAATAGTGTTATGTTCCCCACAAATTTCAGTGCGATTTAATACCAATCATAGCAGCATTCTAAATATTATCTGAATGAATGAAAATGGTAGCCAGAAAAACAGCTCTGGATTTCTTCATAGCCTTGTTAATATTTCTCTTTTTTGCTCTTTAATAATATTTTCAGTTTTGGATTTCTTTTAAAATTGACCATGCCACATTTCAATCACTGTTTTTTCTCTGAATTTTTGAGCATGGATAATATCAAATAATCTATGTCAGAAACATTAGTGGTTTTCCTGAGTTTAATTTTTTTCTACCAATTATTATTTCATTGGTTATAATAATCCATTCCAGCACATGCTAAAAAAATTTGAGTAATTCCTTGGTTCTTCAAACAAATTGAAATTGCTGTAACCTCATTTTACTTGAAATTCATTTAGTTCACATTTGCAATTTAAAGATACAGCAGAGAATTTAGTTAAGAGATTTTAAAGATCTTGACTACCTTAAGAGTTTCTCCTTGTGGCCTTACATGAAAGAGTTATTTAGGCGTGTAGTGCAACTTCCTTGTCTTGTGTTCAGGTTGGTGTTATGTGCAGAACGAGATTTGCCTCAAGTAAGGATAATGGTTCTCTCGGGAGAGGAAATGGTTGGTCCCTGTTTTCAATATGCTTCATGTCAGACACAGTTATAACAAAGACAACAATAAAGCTTTCATCTGAGGTGAGGAAGAGCTTTACTGCCCTTGGGAAAATGCTGTGCTATATTCACTGTTTTCTAAAGCCTTTCTTTTTTCATATATACATCCATTAAAAAAAAAAAAAAATCTAGTAGGATTCAGAAGCTTAGTCAAGTATGAAGCTCTAAGTGAGCTGTATAGCTTCTCTCAATGATATGGTATGTGTGTTCCTCTCCCCAGCAACTGATTTTCTCTAGCAACTTCACTCTCCAGCATTGGCTGTGCCTTGCCCCTTCAATTTAGAAAAGCTGACATAATTATCATGTCAAACAAATTGATATCTATATGTCCTTCAACATTCTGTAACAGCCTGTGATACAAGTGGGCATGTGATGCAGGGATTAAAACATGGTTCAAATTATCTCACTGTTGCTAGAGCACCTAAGAGTATGCACACACTTTCAGGGATTTATCTGGTATTCTGTGACATTTCAGGTAACAGTGAGCTAGGTCCATATCTATTTTGCATGGGTTACATCTATAAGACAGATTCAGACTTCATGAAGCACAGCTTTTGTGGAGTAGTAGGAACATAACTGTTTCCTTTCTAGTAGCCTGTGTAGGAAATCACTATGAAATGTTTATGTTTGACAAAGGAGATAATAGGTTTTAAACCTCTTATTATAGGAATCAAGGCTGCCAGGGAAAAATATATCAGCCATCCTGCCTGCAACCCATGTACCATAACTTAATCAGAAACACAGAATCTGAACTGGAACATGTAACTTTGTCCTTTGTTTAAGATCACCTACATTTCTCAGCTATCTGTATTTTGTGTCAATGTGCTGCTTATTTTCATGATATGGCACTTGAATGATTGCCCCACAAAATTAACAACAGAAAATCACAGGGTGAGTCAGGATTCAAATTTTTGATACATATTTTCTACAGAGATAGGATACACTTTAAAAAATAATGCAATTTAAGAAATTACCATTTGAATGTTGCTTTGATGGGAAAAAAACCTTTATGCAGTTCAGACTTTTTATTTTGCATAACTCACTTTGACAAAAATAAAAGCTTTTCCTTTAGCTTATTCTTCTTGCTCAGAATCAGTGTCTACAGTATGCTGCCAAATTGTCACATTGCTTTTAGTTGTTTAATCCCAAACTATTACTATGTTTAATATACATTGGGATAAAGACTGAAAGGAATTTCAGGGATCATTTAGCCCAATATTCCCCATTTGAAGCATTTTCCGTCATAACATTTTTCATAAGCTTTACAAGCTTCATATAAAAAGAGCTTCCTTTTGGCCCCCCAAGCTCCCCATGGAAAGTTTCCCAGACCCCCTTTTCTCTGATAGTTCAGCCTAATGTATTCATGACCACTGAATGTGCTTCTGCTCTCCTGACAACATCGTTGTCTTGAAAAGGCTTTTTCTCCCCCTCTGCAATTTGCCCTTACTAATGTATTTATAGAAAACAATTATATCAATCCTCAAAGTCTTTGTTTTACTGGGCTAAATCCTTATGCCTTTGTGCTCTCATAATCTCTTCTGATAAAAAAGACTCTTTTGGTCACAAGTTATTATATAAATATATTTGCATTTTTTCAACATTCTAAAAATTCTCATAAGATCATAGTTTTTTTTGCAGAGAGGGTGTTTAGACCTAGGGGTTTTTAAAACTTTTCCCCCTTTTTGACAAATACTTTTCTGGTAAGGTATATAACTTCAGCTGTATTTTATACTTGCCTCAGAATCAAGAAAATATTGTGACCTTTTTGCTCAGTCATTTTCAGTTGATGGCAGGCAGATTATTACAGAAAACATCTTGATTATTCCCTTCTGATTAGTCATCTCTATCACAAAACTATCTAATTTTTCATAAAGCAAATGAATGACTTGCACTTGAACTAAAAAAAAAAAAAAAACACACAAAAAAACCCCCACCAAAAACAAACAAACAAAAACACCCCTTAATTGTCACAATTCTTGGTATTTACAGGTCTTTTTGTATGGAATCCCATTTCCTCTCTCTGCATTTATACCTGTGAGGGAATAAGAACACTGCAGCCATGTACTCCACCCTAGGACACCCCTCTCCTATTTCGGTCATGACCAAGAGTGAAACTGCTTTTCTCAGCTCTGCTGCTATGTCTGGCAGGTCCAAGGAGCTCTGTTGAAAAGTCTTACCCAGGATCATGAAATCTGACAATTGAAAATTGCTCTCATATCCCCAAATCCCAGTCTGATCTCCATCTGCCTCTTACTGGATTATACCTCTCACACTCACAACTTTTCTGTAGACAGTATTAAACTACATTTTGTATAAAAACAGTGTCCTTGTGTGCCTACATATATGTGTATCTGAATATGAAAAGTAACACAGGGCTTCTGGATGCAATTACCTTTCAATCTTTCAGGGTAATTCATGAAGTGTTTCAGTTATCTTTTCACCTTCAAAGCAAAATACAAAACCTGTAAACCCTGAATGCAGACCTTATTCCATACTTTACTCATATTTCTGGGAATGTAGCCTGTAAGTGATGTTAAGTTTTTTGCTACAGACAGACTCTTGGTGATAAATCACTGGTTAGCCATGAAGCAGGAGTCTACCTTGTTGTCAGGTACACATCAGAAAAATCTCCTGTTTATAGCTTAATGGTCTACTTTTAATCAGAAGATCAACCTAGGATGTCACAATTTTTACTTCTGCCTTTCAGATTTGAGGTTTTGAAATGGATTCTTTGAAACTAAAGTTACCAAAGAAAATTCTACTGACATGACTACACATTACCTTACCTTAGTTTATTCAATTTGTTGAACAGCACCACTGCTTACACGTATACTTCTTCTTATGCTGCTTTGATTTAGCTGAAAGTGACTTAATCTACATTAAAATCTAACCATAATCTAACCACTGTAAAACTTAGGAAAAAGATAATTTAGTTTAAATCAGAGTTAGAGTCATTAACTGGAGCAATACCGTCCTCTTATGACTCACGTTTAGTTTGCTATAATCACTGATTAGAAGAGACAAACCAGCATATAACCTAATAATGTACTCTTTTCCTAATGCTTGGTTCCTTATGGTTTTTGGGAGATAGAGAGGGTAAAAGCCATGAAAGTTTCCCAAAGCTATGATGCACTGGGAATTGTTCAAAACAGAGCCCAAGAGTGGTGACCAAAGTGCAGAACAAAAAGCAGAAGAGCCAAAGTTCTCTGTAGCTGACAATTCCTTTGAACTCTCCCCACAGTAAAACAGAGTTTAAAGGAGAGTGCACAGTTCAAGAAATGCTGTATTTTCCTTGCAACTGAACCATTACAAAAACTGCCACAGCCAACAGGCATTTAATTTAATCCTGTACTCATTGCTCATCACTGACAAGATTGATAGGTAAATTGCGGCTATTTTGCTCCTGCGTTTGCTCATCAGCTGGTAAGGAGAGCAGATAGTTGATGGACAGCATTCAGGCAAATAATCCATAAAGTGAGAGCTTAGGTTATTTAAGAAACCACATCTGCAAATAAAAATAGATGATTTGTGCTAAAGTGTGTATTTTCCAGGCTTGGATACTGTAAAATTTTTGGGGGCTAGGTGGGCATTGATCAGTTTTGAGTCACAGTGACAAGTTCCATCAGTGCAGGTACAGCTGTCAGATCTCCTAACATAGGAGAACTTTTCTCTGGGAAGGTCATTTAGCGGTTTCTGTGTCAAAAGAGCGAAACTACTGTTGGGAATAATAAAAAGACCATTATGTGGCAGAGCTTGGCAACCTTCAAAAAGGTTTGAAATCTCATATTAGGGAAGACTACCTAAGCCTTTTCTATCCTATGGAAGAAAAAGGTATTCTGTAAATTTGTACTCTGGCAACAACTGCACTAGAAGGCAAAATCTCACCGCGTGATATGGCCTGTTAGAGGAAACATTGAATATTTAAACAGGCAGGCCATGATGAGTCAATGCTGAAGTTCAGTCCTCATTAGGCTTGGAAAAATAAGCTCATCTGATGAGTGCAGAGCATGGTGTTTTGACCTAAGATTTCTGTGATCCATGTTCAAAACACAAAGAGATAACATGCTCAGAAAAGTGGGAGGTCAGCCTGAACAATACCTGGGAATTGCACCTCTTGTGGCTTTATGTGGAAATAGAAATCAAAACAACATCAAAACCAGATCTGTTTTAGAATACAAAAAAGTAAAATTTCCTGAAATAGGATGGGAAATTCAGCCTGAGCCACTGCATCAAGTCTTGAAAATCTCACATTTAACAAATACTAGAGACAAAAAGGCAAGTCATGCTGGAGATCTATTAATGCCCAGACCTTAAGCAGAGAATTGGATTTGGATGGATCTTGTCTGGCATGTTAGGCCATCACCAGCTTGTAAAGTTTCAAACACGCAGGCTGAATATTGGCATAGAGTGATGGGAAGATTTAAAAGAAATTATGCTGGCAAGGAAATAAACAGAAAAATACTTTTGCTTACATGAGGTGATCTGAGAATTCTAAAAAATAGATGGAAGACAGAATGACTCTGCAATCAAAATTAAGCATTTTTAAAGAGTCTTTACATAATAACAAAGCCTATTCAAACAAGAAGTTATATATAAACTCAGGGCTACAACAAACAGAATAAGAAGTTGCAAATAAAAACTAATGATACATCTATAAATAGATTTAACCTCTTTCAGGCAGAAAGGAAACAAAAAGAAAACAAGACTTGTGAAAAGGTATTTGAAACATAAAGTACAAATAATTTTGGCAAAGTCCATTCTAAAGTGCTTTTGTTAAATAGAAAAAAGGAAAGAATAAGCAGAGGATAGGATTAGAAGGAAGAGAACAATCACCTCAAATATTTGCTGTATTTTTGTCTTGTGTTTTTTATTATATTTTGGCTTCAAGTTTTAGCTTGTAGCTTTTGATATGATGTGGAATGCCCAAGGGACTTGGTAGAGTGAGGCTGATGAACAGATTTCCCACAAGTGGATTTTAATAAAAAAAAATCTTTGTGGCTAATAATCCCTTTGAAAAGTAGAGCTTTCAAATATATTCAAGATCTTCATCTCTTGGGAATTTTTATGATTGGGAAAGTGTTTTCCTTGTGGGAAGTATTCTGTATTTTATATTTCCCTTTTATTCTCAGGTTAGAAAATCTCCTAAGAAGTTGAAAGCAAACTCTGTGGGGGGTTTTCAGAATCAATATTATGGAAGAGATACCCATTTTTTACGTAATGTTTTTAATGCCTGAATGTTGAGGATATTGTTAACTACAACCATTTAAATAAACAGTTCTCAAGAAATTTTTGGAAAATTAGTAATTTTACATCAATCAAAAGGAATTTAGTTTGATTTTCATGAAAGCAGTTATTTGGCAGGAAAAAAAAAAAGCAACCCCATGCAATTTAGATGTCCATATGTGTATCGGTAATTTTTTTTTTTTTTTTTCCCCAATACTTGTGTATCGTTTATCGTTTTATTCATGCATGACATTATAACATTATGGATCAATTCTGATGAATTTACTTAATTACAGTCAGCATATGTGGACTTACAGAACATGATCTTCACCAAATATTACTCCTCATCTCTTGTTATAAAGCATTAGCCCTGAGGTTTTTTTGTTAATAGATTTGTCTACTAGTAAAAGATGGCAGAAGTACCTCCCACTGAGGCTTCTTAGTTCAAATTGTCCAAGTGGCAATATGGCCCTCTGGCAAATAATTATTGTCTTACAGCCGCCTCTTCTCCACTTTTTAAAAAAACTGCTGAATCTTGAAAATCCAGGTTTTAGACTGAACCCATGGGGTGTACACATAAAAAACCCCCATGTTTTTATCTCAGGTTTTTCACCAACAAATCTGTTGTTTCTTGTTTTCCCAAGAATAAGAAAACAATTACATTTGTAATATGGTTAATCTCAGAGGCATAAAATAGGTGAAAACTGCAAATAATTGAAGACTGTATTCTGTCCGTGTTACAGTCTAGAAGCTTAACTTACTTTCAGAATCACACAGAAATTTTTATCTGAGTGAGGAAGAGCTGAGAGGTGGCCTGATGCTGACCTGAGGAACTGGGAAGAGGAGTAAATATATTCCAAAATTAGAAATTAGATCAAAAGCAACCACACATGTCAAAGTTAAACGTTGGCACACTCTCCTGTTATTCTAGATCTAAAATATCTATTTTTTTATACAGATGAAATGCATAAGTTTTATTAGTTTTGTCATGTGACAAATCTTTTTTTCTGGGTATTATTATAAGAACTATGAGAAATAGGCAAAAGCATAGTTTGTGCTTATAATATAGTAGAAAACTACTGAGATATTTTTACATTTGTAGGCATATATCTTCTATGTTATTTTTGTTCATGGCTGCGGTGGGAAAAAGTGCAAATTTCATAATGAAATATGTTAATGGCACAATTGTGGTCGCCTTAAAACTAGGAGCTGGATTTCATATGCTTCTTCCTAGACCCTTGGAATATAATATATAATATTAATAAGGGAGTGATCCGTAATCAATGTGAAATAAAGAGGATGATTTTTAATAAGAAGACTTGTAGATGTAGGCTAGGGGCTCACTCCTTGTAAGCAGATGAATAGGAATTAGATTTCCTTGATTTACTGCTTATGGAGCAACTGCTGCCTGTAAAAGCACATGGCTGTGAAAAAGGCAATTGTTTTAAGTTGGGCAAGATACATCCAGAGAGCTATGGAAAAAAATAAAATTCTATTTATGGAAACCTGACATAATTCCATCTGAAAGAAACTATTTTATTCTGATGTCATCACCCAGTCTTCAAAACTGTTTAAGGCTGAAACAGATTCAGAGGAAGATATCTAAGCACTGAAACTATTTTTAGATCCAAGTTGAATACTGCTTCTCTTGTATGGCTGAGTGAGATGACAACTAAGAGAGGAAAGGGTTCCTTGGGTTTTGTTCTAATAAAAATGTGGAATTTATGCACCCATCCACACTCACAATCAGATTTTATTTTTACAATCTCTGTTGGCAACTGAGGTCTGCAAAATTCATTCAGTGTCATGATAACCTCTGCCTTTCGTACATTCTGATTTATCTGATTTTGCATTTATGTAAGTAATTGCATTAATGGATTGGCCATAACTGGACATACAAATGGTCTTATCTTTCAAGATTCCTTGATTTTATTTTGTAGTTGTGCTCCCCTAAGAAGACAGTATTTTCTGAAATGCAGGTGGTAGAGTTTGGGCTGAGTTACTGCATACATCAAGTACTACAAACTGGTAAATATTTGTAGAATGGTGAGACAAAAATTTCAGCAATGTGGTGGGGAAGTACTGCTATGTCTATGTTCATTCCCTCAAGTGCTTTGCATTTTTGTGATCTTCAAAAAAGATGATTTTTATGGGAGGCCTGCCATTATAAAATTTCTTGGGGATTCCAGGTTAATAATGCATATGCTATTTCACCCTTGGCTGAAATATTTGAAGTTCATGGCCTTGAGTGTAAGCAAGCTAACACCTTGCTGTCATCACTGGTCTGCTTTTAATTGCTTTTTCAGACTTCAAAGAACAGTGGGAAATGTCTGGTCCCAGTGCATTTTGAAAAGAAGGTCGCAGTCCTGCCATCTAAATTATTATATTCTCTTCTTATGCAAAGCATAAGCACGAGCATTGACAAATGCTCACTTGCTGCCATGGTGATAGGAGGATTTTTCCCCCTCTCTGATCCTACAGTTTATAAACATGCTTCTGTTTATTCAGATTTAGGCTCTTTAAATCATCACCAGAAGAAGGGGAAGTAAAAAAAAAAAAAAAAAAAAAAAGAAAAAAGGAACTGTCACTGTCATATTTTGTAAAAGCAGTATTTATTTGCCATCTGAAAGTATTCTAGGGCATCCTGAAACTTAAATTAGTGGTGGAATTAGGTTGCTTTCATTAAAATCTAAAAATAATTATAAAAGAAAAAGGTGTTGTGTTGAAAGTCTCAAAACAGTCATGAGCCTAGAGACCTATACATTTGATTAATGAACTATTTCAAGGGAATCTGATAAATGAACTAAGCATTTTAATTTAATTATACCAGAAAACCAAAATGTTTAAAACATAGTCTGACTATTTCACCCAATGCACACAATTAACTCCTTCCTAACACATTATCTACTACATATTTACCCTAAAGTACAGCAACCAGTGAGAAGTTTTGCATGTCTGTTAATTTAGAGTGATCCCAGGGAACACAATACATACAAAAAGTCAGCTTAGAATATTAATGTTTCTTTGAGTATGACTGAGTCTTCACTTGGAGGAAACATATTGCTAACTTTAAATATGTAGCACTGAACCAGCAAATATTTTATGCACAATTCTTTTTGTACACTCTTTTTAACTCACCTGTAGCAGCTAGAATACAGAAGGATCAGAGAAACCACCTAAGATCTGTTAATTGAGATGTCAACCACATGATCTTACATTGAACAGAATCATAAATGGTCTCTGTAAAGTTCTTAATTCAAAGACTGTGTTGTTCAAATGAAGGATTATAAGAAACACATTTTAAATAAAGTCTTTTTTTTTTATCAGCTTCATATTATTCAGTTTCATTCATGCTCATTTATTCTCAGTTTATCTTCAAAGGTTTAAATACAGCCAAGAAAAAAGCTTACAAGTATTCTATATGAATTTCACTTATTAAAATTGTTCAATAGATGCATCTGAACAAGTACGCATCCTGTTCAGTTATCATTCTGAATTCTAGGTACTATAAAAAGCTTTTCATTATTAGTTGACACTTTCCACAGTTTCTGAACAACAAAATACTTTATTCTGATGATTTTTTTTTTCCTCTGGTGCTGTGAAACTCAAAAGCAAGGTTTCTAATGCCAAAATGGCCTTCTGAGACAAAGATTTGCAGTAATATTCCTTAATTAGAAATATTAATATACCTTGACAAAAATCTTGTTGTTCTGTACCCTGACTATGGTGTTTATTCTGAAGTTCAATGTGTGTCCTGAACTCTCTGTTGAAGCACTCAGTAGATTCTCAATTTCTTTTACAGAATAAAAACTCTTTCTGTGCTCCCAAAGCTCACTACTATACAAACGTACCTTTTTCAGGGCTATTTTGAACTTGCAGTAGTTTGGTGGTTGTATTGATCCAGTTTTAGCCACTAGCTGGTCTGTTATCCTGGAGGCAGGTGTGTTGCAAGATTGTTTCCTCTGTTCTACCAGTGACGTATTTTGATAAAATTAGTATGTCTACAGCTTTGTAAAAAAGTACTCCTGATCTACTTCATATACAGATGGAACATTCTGTTTATCTGTTTGGTTTTTTTTTAATACCACATAATTCATATTTCCAAAGATAACTAAGAGCTATTAAAAACAACATTCATGACTTATTCTAGCAGCCAACTGTCTCTTAAAAACTTTGTGAGTTAGGAACCAGAAGTACTTCTTATTTTTTCAGAAGTAAATATCCAGTACAGATAAATTAGTTCAGCCATAAAACATAATCTCAATTACCTTGTGGATCCTTCACCACTGAAAACAGAGAGAAGCTGGGGGGAGTTGGAGCATGATGCAGCTTCCCCACTGAAATGAGTAAATTATTGCAATGGGTTTTTACAACCAGGGCTATAGAACCTGTTGTAAGAAATAAGTCTTACTGTTGATTGTATATCTATTCAGTCACAGATTATTAAGGAGGCATTTCTAGTTAAGTCTTCTTGACTTCTAAGGCTTCTAAGGGGATCTCAATCTAGTTGTCATCATACATTTCTTCAAGTTAATTCCAGAGCAGTGTTTTGATTAGTGTATTCCTCCACTTTCCTCTAGGAATACTCAGTTTCAAGAATTCCTGAGGTGCTGAAAAGAAATTTATTTTGGTTAGTGAAAGTAAAAGAATTGCTCAGTAACAGATTAGGCCTCCTAGAACACCTTTCTTCCAGTTTCTTTGGCCTAGGAGGCTGTCACTGTGAAAAAGTGCTTCTCTGCAGGACTAAAGTATAGATCAAGCATATGATCTGAGCTACCAAAAGAAATATTTAATAGTTGGGGATTTTTTTAAACCCTAATCCAGACCATGATCCAGATCATATTGTGATATGTCACTATGTTGAGGGAAGACTGTGTCTGGAAGAAAGTGAAAGACAAATTTAAGAGTCCTGCCAAATGATTGATGAACTCTACTGAAACTAATACTTATTTGCAGACATAATCAATTCTTCAAAGAGACCAGCAGTATTTTTGTAGTAACTGCTTTGCAAGGATGAAATTATTTTGAACAATCTACAAACTATCAAAACACATGTGGGGTATTTTAATGATAAAATCAATATGCCATTCTGCTTTACACCTCCTGTTCTAGAACTGTGTCTCAGCCTCAGTTTATGCCCTGGAAATACCCGTATTTCAGTCATGCAATAAATATATACAAGACAGGAAAAGTGCAAGCAGTTGAGAAGCATGGCACAACAAACATTTCTTAAATATGATTTGTCTTCTATTGTGAATGTGTTTAGCAAAATTCATAAATAGACTCAGGGGAAAAGAAAAATAATAAAAAGAAAAATGGAAAGAAGGAAGAAAAAAGAAAAAGAAAAAAGAAAAGAGAAAAAAATTAAAGAAGAAGGAAAAAAGAGCATTTTTTACCAGTGTGCTTCTTAGTTAATTAGGCTTGTGTAAGCATGGAGAAGCAAGGTGGATTTTAAATTGCCCTGTGATTGAATATTTGTTTATAGAGGTCATTTATTTTGCATGTTTGAAGTACTTGTTTATGAAGATAGATGAATCACAAGGAATAATAACAAATCCTAGTTCCTAGACTGAGAATTTTTTTAGAGTCTAAAGAACAGCATAGCCAATGCATCCTTCTCCCCTCCCCTCTCTCCCTTTTGTGCCCTGTAGAAATTATTTTTGTTGACTTTTATGTCACCTCAATTGTTGCCTTAAAGATTTTAAAGCATCGATATATTTTATGGGATTAGTTATAGAGTTGTTTTTAGACAGTTTTGATTGTGAGGCAAAGAAGCCAAATTGGTTTGAAAATATGATTCGTATTTCAGTATTAAAGATGTATGTATTTGATATACATTATTTTGAAATTCCATTGGGGGTTTTAGTATAGAAGATTCTTCTAAATATTAGTGTTTTATCAACCACACTAAAGGAAACTTCCTGTTAGGAAAAAATGTAAAGAAAAGTAAAGCAAATTAGTTTGATCAAAGCTTTCAAAAATTTCAGTATACAGTGAACATAATTGTGCAAAATCATGCCTTTTTACGATTGATAACAATATCTGGAGACTGCAGTGTACAAAAGGTGAGCTCCATGAAAAAGTAACACTTGATCATAATAAAAAGGGAAAAGTACATTCCATCTAATATAAAGTGAATGTCAAGACATTTGCATAGGAGGGAGAAGGGTCTGAACTTTTTATTGTGCTATTTAAAACATGACCTTTGCTTCTATGCTGAAATTGTTAATGTAGGTGGCAAAGAAGCTTACTAGCACAGACTCCAAATCTGACAGGACAAACCTTCTGAGACTAACATTTTACCTTCAAAGTGTGTTATGTATTTCCTCAGACCTCCATTACCAGAGTAATCTGCTACACAGAGAAAGGAAGAAGGAGTAACTCCTATTCATTTGCAGACCTAATGAACACTGTTATACTCCCAAGTGCTGAACCCTCTGTTAGAGTCTGGTGGTTAAAGGTTTATGTTTGAGGTATAAAATAATGAATTGAAATGTCCTTGATTCCCCCAGTCATTATTTGGTAAAATCAAAGAATATTGTGAAATGAGTTAAAGAAAAATCTCTTACAAAGAAAAAAAGAAAAGAAATTATGTTTCTATTCACATGCACACATTCATATTATCTCTTGCCCATGCACATATATAATTTAATATACCTGAAAGAACACAGTGATGCTGACATGAAAGTTTGCTTAGATTAATGGATTGACTCAATGACTCATTTTGAGATATCAAATTATTGTTTACATATCTCATAAAGAGCCAAATACCTTATATTTTTTGTTCTTATAGAAATTTTGTGCCACTGGCTCTTTGCATTACTCTTCCATGACCATAAAATCATGAAAAGGATATATTTAGAGTGTTTAAGGAATTTTATTCTGTTTCAATATAAAATTTCTACGATAATAGTTTAACTGTGTTCTTGCTTTTATAGTTCCATTTTTTTTCCATTATGATGTAATTATGATTTCCATTATGATGTGATAATGGACCTTTTGGAGTGAGAATTGAATATTAAAAGCATAACTGATATTGTATTTTAATTTCTAGCTGGATATTTCCAAAGTGTTTTCCCTTCAAAGTGACTACCATACTCTATAATCTCTGTATGTATCTTATGCTCTGCAACCCCTAATTTTTGAACATATTTAGGTAAAGGGAAAAAAAAAAAAGACCGTGTTTATGAAAAATACTTTTTTCCCAGATAACTAAAATCCTTAAGGGGAAAGTGGGGAGTGGGAGGTCTATATGTTCATACAATAGGATCTTTAAATGAGGGTAAATCTATTCTTAATCCTGAAATAAATTCCAGTTCCATTTGGAGTTAATATTTTTCCTGGAACAATTTTTCATTTACTCAAAGGTATATCAAGACAGCTAAGACCTGTCTTTTATCTTAAAGTTCTTTTTCTTACAGCACCCTTTTTAATTTAGTTATGACAGTAACAATTGTTTTAACAGAATGCATTGTCAGTTTTGGAGGCATACACAGTGTGATGAGAAAGATCTTTGACTAATTGGTATAATGCAAGATGTCTCTAAAGCTCAGATATAATCCCTAAAAATAAACATTGTTAGATATTCTGTCCGTACCAAATCTTAGTAAAGCGTGTCCTATGCCAATATTTCACAGTATTCAGTAATAAAATTGACCAAGATAAATTATATGTGTTATTGCGTTGAGAGTCTTCCCAATTGCAGGTAATCCAATTTAGTCCAAAGTGGTTAAGTCTCAAATGAAGACCGTGAAATAATCTCCTCTAAAACTTGACTAAAGAGACATTTTAATTATTTGAGAAGCACATCAATACCTTTATTTTTTTGGTTGGTTTAAAGGAGGATCCAAGAAATAATAGGCCCATGAGTCCTACTTCACTATCTGGGAAAGTTATGGAATGAATCCTCCAAAGGCACAAGTCAAATGAACAATATGTGGCACAACCCTCAGCCTTTGTCAAAGCCTCTCTCGCTAGCCCAGTGGCTGTGAGAGCCGTGTCAAAATGAGCAGCTGTCCCTGACCCTCCTTGGCTCGGGCGGCAGTGCTGAGCAAAGGCTGCACTCTGCTGCAGGGTCAGGTGGGACCTCGTGCCCAGGAGCAGCGGCAATGAAGGAAGGAGGGACTCTTGTGTGCAGTGCCCAAGAACAATTTATTCTCCGCTGGGAGCCAGGGACAAGAGCCAGAGAACACTGATAAACAAGGGTTTTTAGGTGGGGGAGGAACAGAGGGGTGGTCACCACACATCAGCCACTGAGGATTGCTTGGGGGCAGAACACAAGGTGGAGAAAGAAAGCAATACAACCAATAAAAGTGCATGAGAGGAGGGAACGGTCTATACTAGCCGCTAGGGCTTCGAAGACTGAAGGATTGACGTGGAACATTCTAGAAGAATGGGAGGGGCCAGGGGAGGATTGGCAGTCCCAGAGGCAGAGAGAAGGGCTGGTTCAGGGTAGATGGACAAGTCAGCAGGTGTGGCTAAGGGAAGGATCTGGAATTAGGGTAGAGTCTGGGACAAGATTGACATGGGGTTTGGCATCGTTCAGGGCAGGAGGGCAAAATGTGTAAAAGGGGAAACTCAAAAGAGTAAAAACAACTTTTCGCGGGAATTTAAATTGGACACTCAAGCACATCACCACACACGTGATCGGGAAAAACCAGCATAAGTTCATCAAGGGAAAATATATTTGACAAACTTGATTGCCTTCTATGATAATGTAACCTGTTCACTTGATGTGGGGTGAGGTGGACATTGTCTGCCTGGATTTCTCCAAGGCTTTTGACATATTTACCCATAGCTTCCTCCTGGAGAGAGTGATGAGGTATGATCCAGACATTTGGTCCATGTAGTGAGTGAGGATCTGGCTGACAGGGTGCACCCAGAGGGTGGTAGTGAAGAGCTCCTTTTTAAACTGGATCCTACCAGAAGCGGTGTCCCACAGGGATCTGTGTGGGGCCCGATGCTGTTTAAGATCTGGATAATGGGATTAACTAAACCCTGATAAAGTTTGTCAATGATATCAAAACTGACTGGGGAAGTAGACACTTCAGAAGAGACAGTGACCCAGCAGGAAGACATGAATAGTGGAATTAAACAGCACAGGGGTATGGGAAGAGTGTTAACAAGAACTTCATGAAATTCAAAAAGGACAAGTGTAAGGTCTTGCCTGTGGGAAAATATAATCCAGGAATGTAGCACGGTCAAAGGTCTACCTGGTCTTTAGAAAGGGACCTGGGAGTCCTGGTGGACAACAGCTCAATATGAGTGAGCATTGGGCAGTTCAAGCACTGAAAGCCAGCCGGATGCTGGGTTGCATCAATAAGAATGTTACCAGCAGAGATGCACCCTACCCACTTCTCAGGCCCCACCTGTGTTTGGTTTTATCTCTGGTGATACAAAAAGGATGCAAACAGGCTGGAGAGGTTCCAGAAAAAGGTCGCAAAGATGATCAAAGGTCTGGGAAGCCTGAAGGAAAGGAAAGGACATAGAAGGAAAAAGGACTGTGTTTTTATTCAGCTTTGAGAAAAAATTTTTAGGAGAGACCTTATTACCATGTTCCTGTATTTAAAGGGTGTCTATAGAGAAGATAAAGGACTTCCTTTTTACAAGGAGTCACATGGAAGAGACAAAGAATTATGGGGCTCCTGTAGAGATCCCAAGTAGACAGAAAGGGCAAACATTTCACAATGAAAACAATCAGACATTGGAATAATCTCCCCAGGGAAATGGTGGGTTCCTCATATTGGTCATGTTTAAGATTGGTCTGGACAGGGTGCTGAGCCATCTTTTGTAGACTCTGCTTTTGCCAAAAATATTTGGACCAGATGATCTTTGAGGTCCCCTCCAGCCTGATATTCTACGATTCTATGATTCTGTGATTTCAAGTACGTAATCTACTGAACTATCAGAAAGAGCACTATGGAATATAAAGAACAAGTGTGTGCTGTCTTGTGTAAGTTTTTGTTGGATTACTATCTATAAGCTATAAATTATAAGTTATAAAGTTTTTGAGATTTATGTCTGTTCTGTATGATTCATCATCGTTTGTTACTTGAATTCAATCAGACCAAAAATCTCTATTCTAATAACAAATTTGCCAGTAGCGCAATACGATAATTGCACTTCACTGAATCAAAGTCATGTACTTTATACTAGAGTGACTGATTTAAATAATATGGTTAATCAAAGAAGCTCCAGTGTACATGATGAACTTCTTAGCATAGTGTACTATAATTCTGGTCCATTTCACATAAAATAGATGATATATATAGCATACAAAGATATTTACTTTATTATTTGACAGGAAACAATTTTTTTCTGGAATTCCTGAAAGCATGTACATTCAAGAGAAATGCATGCTAGACCAAATCTTCATAAAAATGCATTGTAAAGGATCATTAAGACTGCTGGCTTAGTTGTGTAAAGCTTTTTGTATGCTCTGGAGGCAGATATAATACCTAAAGCAGAAGAGACACATTCATTAATGGTGCTTCTTTTATTATTAAAGAGAGAATGAACAGAGGCAATTAATACACAATGGTTTACTGAAGAGCTTTCAACAGAAATTAACCTTTTCAATAATTTATAAGGCAGTATCAGAGATAACAGTATTGTGTTTCATCTGAAATTGGTGTTGAAACTTGTCTTCAAATTAACTTCTCTTTTCAGCATATAAAACATCAAAGTTTAAAGCTCAGTTTACAGAAGATATTGCATAGTGATTTCTGCCATCTTCAATCTTCTCAAGTTAGACAGGAAGGAAAGATATAGGTAGTGTAGAATAATCTCAGTGATAACACTTGGGAAATGACACTTGGAAATCAAGATATGGGCATTGTAAAGAAGTTTTCTTGATCTGATCACAGGATAATGGAATAATAAAAAAGATTCTGTTTTATAGATTTTTTTTTGCTGTTGACTGTATTGCCACAAGTACCTTAACTTCTGACTGATGATAGTGAGTTAGACTTTAAATGTACTAAATTTGTTCATTTATGCAATAGCACAGGCTGAATATATGCAGCATGTCATCCCCCTAAAAAAAAAAAAATACAACCCCCAAACATAGCCCAGAATAAAAACAACCAATAATGAACCAATCAACCATCTAGCCTAGCAACAACAACAGCAACAAGGACCACAGCTTGAGGTCAAGCCTCAAGCATTCATCTTCTGCCTGCAGTTCTATACTTGTCACAATGCTCCGTATCATCCGAGTATGTGGACATCACCTGACATGAACAACAACCATAATAATGAGGACTGCACAGACTACTTTACTGACCTTTGTGGTGAACAACAGTGCAAATAACAGAAAGATCGGATCGGAAGTTTTGATGTGGAAATGTCACCCTGGTTTTTCTCAGTTTTTTAAAGCCTTTTGAATTTTCATAAAATGGAGTCAGAACTTTTAGCTACTGTACAATATTTGGAGCAGTTTCTACCTTTTTCTCACAGATGTAACATAAACAAATCCTTTGTAACATAAACAAATCCTTTGTTTTTCATTCTCTGTCCTTTGTTTGCATATTTCTAACCTGAAAACAATTGTAACTGACAGTTGGTTTAGCCATTTGGCTGAAGGGTGAAAAACCCCAAAAGCCAATCTTCGGCCAGACCCACAAATGTATAAAAAGTAAGAAATAATCAAGGAGGCTGTCTCTCCGCCCTGACTCAGCTTGAGCTGGATCGGAGAAGTCTCTGTCCTGCGAAAATTCTCGTCTCTAGTGTGATTGTTTTGTGTATCATAGTCACAGTGGAAATGTGTACCTTGTTGTCCTGGTTAAGGGCAAATTTTAGGAGGAAACTTCTGAAGTGGTCTCCTTTAAAAAGCGGATTTTAGTGGCCCCTTCCCCGGCTGTTATGGAAGAACAATCTCCTTCCAGAAAAGTGAAAAAAACTTTTTTGTAAAAAGAAAACTATTCACAAACATGAGAAAATGAATAATATTAAACAATGGAACCTCTCACTGTTCTGAAGAGATGGCAAATTCAGAGACAGAGAGAGTGAGTGAGAGAGAGAGAGAGAGAGAGAGAGAGAGAGAGAGAGAGAGAGGGAGAGAGAGTCCTTGTCATGGGATATAGCTTGGCTTGCTATTTCTAAGAGGGATTTAATTTATGTTTCAGATGCATACAGCTATTGTCTTTCCTTACAAAAGTCTTTCAGCCCTTGGAATAATTTAAAAAATCAAATAATTATGGAAAAAACTCTTAAATGGTCTTTGTCACCGAGACACACAAAGAAATCACGCAGACAAGAGATGTTCGCAGAGGTTCTTCTGATTCAGCTCCCAGCTGAAAGAGCGGAGAGAAGAGACCCCTTTGTTTATTTTTTTACTTTTTATACATTTGTGGGTCTAGCAGAAGATTGGCTTTTTGGGGTTTCCACCCCTCAGCCTCAGTGGCCAGATGAATTGTCAGTTACAATTGTTTTCAGGTTAGAAATATGCAAACAAAGGACAGAGAATGAAAAACAAAGGATTTGTTTATATTACTTCTGTGGGAAAGGTAGAAAACTGCTCTAATATTCTACAGTAACTAAAAGATCTGACTCCATTTATGAAAATCAAAAGGCTAATAAAGAAACTCAGAAAAACCAGGGTAACAGATCTTCACAAACATGTCCTTAAATTTTGGGATTACTGCTAAAAGTGGCTTAACCACACCTAAATAGGCCTCTTATCCACTCATGGTAAACTGGAGTTAAATTCTAATTCTTCTGCTCTCTAGAATATTTCTCTTTATTTTTCCTCCTGGCAATGACTGCTGAATATTTAGACCTCTTTAGCAGGCATTAATGTTGCTTTATGACATGTTATTACTATTTTATAACTGAAAACAGAAGGAAATCTATAATAGTTCTTTATATTCTTTTCCTAGAGTTTTCGTTGACAAGGGGTAAGCCAAATTTATGTCATGTCTGACTGTTAAATTCTCTTTAGCTACCTCTGGGTTTAAGGTTTCTACACAAGACATTTTGGGCCTGAGAAAAAGGATGGCTCAGCAGCTAAGACACTGATCTAAGACTATGGAACACTGGGTAAACCAATTTTGTGCCTTAATATTCCAACCTTCAGGTGGGGAATAATATTTTCTGATCTTATGAGTATTCTGTAAGGAGAAAAATTATAGAGGTATTAATTTTTAAAGAATAATGATTAAGTGAATCACATTATGCCATCAGGAGGTTGTCATTTCATGTCTTCTATCTTTTCCATCAGATTCAAATGGTAACTCCAATTCTTTTCCCTTGATTTAATGAAAAAATGGTTAGAATAGCACATTTTCAGTGAGGTCCACTTTACAGCTGCTTTAGAGTACACAAAAGTCAGATATGACAAAGATACCTTTCTTTTGTTGACTAATCTTTCTTCTTCCCCAGGACAATTGGAAAGGGAAACCACCACACATAAAAAAGGAAAATTAGTTTATTGAAAACCAGGTCATCAGGAGAAAACTAGATGAAGCTGGCATTATTCCTTGTCCAGGGATTTTATTTTTTCCTTCTTGTTGGCAGAATATGCTTTAGACTTTGTATATCAGGTGAACATTTAGAGGCTTTATACAACCTCAGGTGTGTGTGTAAATAAATTCTTTAAAATTAGTTAACATATGACCCTTCATTAAGGGACTAGACAAATAAATAGCAATCATAAAATGTTGCTTCTCTCTGTCTTTGAAACCATTTATCTACAGTTTAATCCTGAAGAAACTTGTCTGCATCAGACTGTTACATCTACATTGCCTGGCTTCACTACTGAATTTCTTTTTACTAGGTTTAGCATATTTTTAATAGCATAAAGCACTTCTTCAAGTTGCTGATCATGCTCTGTGCAAAAATGTCTACCTCAAGGCTTTTTCTAAACTAGAAATACAGAACACAGAGAAATATTTCACAACATACTGCATTAAATATAAGATATTGTCCTTCTGAAAGAGGAATATTTTCTTAAACTGAAGACATTTATGAAAGATTTATTTGTGGTATAATCTTTCCAAGCTGTCTGTTTTGCAGCAGGTCACAGATATGATACTGAGAAGGACCCTTAGGCCAGAGGAGCACCAAATTTCATTACAAGAGGTTCTATTCAAATTTTACCAAACCAAAGATGGTTAAAAAGTTACTCTTTTTTTGTTGGTTTATGGTCAAAATGCGTCAGCAGCTAAAAAATAAAATAATTAGTATAAATATTTTGAGATAAATGCAGTTCAGTCAACAGTGAAACATACAGGGAAGTAATTAAGAGATGACAGAAGAAGGGAATATTTTCTACATGCCATGATAGCCCAGTGCATCAGGAGTTTTGCCTCTTTATATCAAGAACAAAGTGTGAATTTCACCCCTGAGCCTTACCCTGTGTCCAACACCATGTTTGTAGGAACTTATTCCAAACTCTGATGTATCACATAATTGAAACAGATTTTCTGGAGAAAGAAGATGGGAGCAGAGAACTTTTCTTCTTTTCTGGCATGTCAATTGAAGCCATCTATTTTCTTCTGCTTCAGAAGAAAACATCCTTTACTGAGAGAGAGCAGCTGTTATTCACTTAACCTGGCTTCACTGTGTGCAGGAAGTGCCCACAGAATATTCCAGCTGCTAAGCAATAAGGTCAGGTTGCTGCATTGTAGAGATTTAACTTTTCTGTGAGTCATTGTAGCCCATATAACATTGGTACAATAATATTTTCTATGGCCCTTCCAAAACACAGGGTATTTATTTAATTAGCAACCCCACGCTTGTGTAAATTAATTGTGTGGCATGCTTTTAAGTTTCATATGAATTTTGAATTTTCTGACTTCTTAGCACTGGATTTTACAACTTATATAAATAAATAAATAAATAAATAAATAAATAAATAAATAAATAAATAAATAAAATTTTGAAGATTATATGAACACTTTGGTTATCATTTGTTCATCCTATTCCTTTAAAAATATTTTTAAAATTATGTTTGAAACTCTCAACAAAAATCCAGGGGGAAATACTATACTTTGGGACCTTTCTTAAAGCAAGTCCACTCATTTTGTTGGTTTTCCTTCAAAAATCTGCCTTTCTGTTACCCAAGATTCTTTCAATCAGGGAATTTGACTAGATGTTAAAAGTGTTAATTTGGTTTCCTTTTTTCAGGACTCTAACAAGCAAGAGAACATCATCATTCTGATAAGCAAACTGGCATGGCATAGTTGATCAGCAGCTGGATTCTGCAAGGTTTTTATTCAAGTCTCTGTGTGAGGTGGTGTGGGGTTTTTTTTTGTTTGTTTTTTTTGTTTTTTTGTTTTTTTTTTTTTTTTTTTCCCCCCAGTGGTGGGGGAAGCGTTGGGAATTTTTTGTTTTCTGTTAAACTGAAAGTCCTCTTTCAGTTTTTTTGGTTAACATTTTCAAGAAAGACAGGACACAGTCCACATTCCCCTGCAACAGTCCCCTGCAATATACTTCTGAAAAACCCAAAGTTAATTTCCCCTTTTTTTATTGCTCTGTCATGTTTAGTCTTGAGAAGCCAAATACCTTAAGTCTTGTCATATGTTTTAGCCATACTAATTGTACAAAATATATGGCAAATGCATACTGAAACTAGATATTTTGAATAGCATAGCAGCTTATAAATCTGTAGCTCTGCATCTTAGTCTTATAGTAATTCGTAATGGGTCTGACAATTTTTATTCATATTTTAAAATTTTAGCAAAATGTTCCAATGAGTTGGTTAAAGTATTTAATTTAAATATATTGCTTGATTTTGGAAGAAGTGTCTCAGCTGGGTGCTTCACATAGACACCATCTGTCTCTCAAGTGACAGAAATTCTCCTGTGCAGTAGCCCTCACTGAGTATTTTGGAAACTATTCTATGTTTACAGAGGTAGGCACAGGGCGATTTAGACTGAGAACAAAAGGCAGCATGTGGCTTAAAAAATGGGGAAATGATAGGATCCTTGAAAAGAACATCACCATTTTTCCTGTTAGTCAACATACAACAACTGTCTTCTGTTGCTAGGGAATGACCTATACCATTCTTGCTTTCTATGTCATTATTCTTTTAAAACTCTTCTGAGCTATGTCACTGCTGTATGAGATTGTTAAGACAAGATGAAGGTTTTATGAAACTCTTGTGAGTATACACCCTACTGCCTACAAAAATATATACTATGGAGATATATTTATATCCATATCCATATATATATAGTGTCTATATAGACATATATAAGATAATTTTGGTGTGGATTCAGCTGTTAGATTTGTAATCCATGCTGACAATAGTTCTGTTTCCCTGTCATGAATTTAGTAAATGTGTTTTGCATGTACTCTGGTCTCAGGTAGAGGGCTTAGAGTAATATATATACTAAATGTACACTCCCTAAACCTTTTGTACATCACAGGGATCTTTTTTATCTTGTGAAGAAGTTATTTTATTGCTCCTTGGAGATAACAGTAATTTCATTCTGTTTCAGTTTAAAAGCTGCTGCTTAGATGTTAGATGAAGTTAGAGATGATCTAACTTCAGTTTCACTTGCTTTTTAAAAACTTTCAGTTTCTTCAACACAGTGACAAAGTGGAGAGGGCTTAATTGCTTATGACATCCTTCATAGCCAATTTCTTAATAAGAGTGAGGAGGGGTGCTGGAGAAAAATCACTTATGTACACTTTAGAACAAATCTGTTATTTAAAAGAAATTAGTAGTACATGTTCCTTCCAAAATTTTTATTCCAATTTCTTTCTTTAGGGTGCAATTTCATGAACGACTTAGCCAATTCAAATGTGGGTTGCAGGTAATAGAAAAAGATAGCTCTACTCTTTTTTCTCCTGCAACATGGGTACCTTTTCTGCTATTTTACATCAGGTTAGGTTTTTTCATGCCTAGTTGCCTCAAGCCATTCCCTCAATGTAACTTTTTAAGTAACCAATTATTTAAGAAAACACCATTGTATTTACATCTAACCTGTTCCTGGGGAGCAATCCCATGTATGCTGACTTTTTTTAGTTCCTACCTCTGCAATTTTCATCAAATTTCCTTAGACTCTAACATTTGAAATTGTATTGTCATTAAGCCTGGAGCATTCAGCACAAATGCCTATTTTGATTTTCTGAAAAGGTTGATTTCCATCAAAATAGCCTTAAAGACTTTCAGTGAGGAAGGAATAGTTTTCAGCCTCAGTAAATTCTGCTGAATTTCTGGTCTTTTTCTTTTTAAACTCAAAGCAGCACTTTTTGCATGTGGTAATCAAAATTTTATAGTCATATTAGGCAATCCTACCTTTAATCCTATGCCTTTAATGTTATATTGTTCAACTTTTAACCGCTATCATAGCACTACAGGTTTCTTCATTTTTAATATTATATTGTTCAACTTTTAACCGCTATCATAGCACTACAGGTTTCTTCATTTTATGAGTATCTCAAAACTCTAAAAAGTTTTTTTTTACAGTGTTTCTTTTATCTTTCTCTTCACTAAAGAATGACCAAATCAGTCTTGGTCACTCTTGTGATTTTAGCAGTACCCTTGTTTTAGAGAGCCCAATGCTGACCGATGGCCACATGTCACTCCCTGTTCTATTTAAATGTGTCATCTTCTGTGTCTGGTTCCGTCCCGCACTGGGCGGGAGATGACCTCTGGCTAGCTCGGGTCAACACAGCCACAGAATGGTCTCGGTTCGTTTCGGCTTCTCGGCTTAGCAGCTGAACCCCAAAAGTGTTGTGACAGCAACAGCAGCAGAAGAGAAAAGGCTGGCTCTCAGCTTAGCAGGTTAAAAGATGTTTATTAGCTCCAGAGTTGAGGAGCACAGAGGCTCCGAGCTCTGAGCTGAGAGCTCCGAGGCTGAGACGCTGAGAGAGAGATGCTGAGAGAGAGATGCAGAGAGAGTTTTTTCCTCCCTCCTACCCCCTATATGCGGGGGAGGGGTTCCAGGGGGGTACCACAAGACAACAAATCAGGGAATTCAGGGGGTAACAAGGTGTGCCCACCCCCAAGCCTTGGACCACTAAAATCCAAAGCTAAAGGAATTCCCCCCAGGGGGCCTATCACCTGAAGCCCTCTCCCTGAGATTTCGCAACCTGGGAGGGTTCCTCAAAGTGATAGACAAGCTGCCCCAGAGAGGGGGGGTGGGAGGACTGACACAAAACACCTTGTTATACAGAAAACACAAAAACGGTTACAACATTGGGGATACAGTGAAATGAACCATAACATAAACTTCTTATAAAAACCTAATAAAACAGTTCTGCACCACCACAATCTTCATTTGATAAGATGTTATATTCTGTCCACACTCTTGTGGTGGTTTTCCAGGTGCACAGTCAATTATAACTGAATAAGAATAGGAATCAATTATTCTTGCTGTCTTCTGTGTCTTTGAAATTGTATTGTCTCTTCAAGGCACAGTGGTGCTCTAACTTTTACTTCTATTTTGGTTTCGGGATTAAAAAAAAAAAAAAAGTGGCTAAATGACAACTGTTTTTGATTTTCTTTCTGTATGTTTCTTGGTCTTTCCACTAAAAGTGCTTCATCTGAGAATCCTATTCATTATACTTGGTTTCTTTATTGTCCTTAATCCATCTTGCTACTTTTTTTTTTTTTTTTTTTTTTTTTTTTTTCCCACCTAATATAAGCCTCTGCAACATGAATTTTATATATTTTCATTTCCTTAATTTTTACTGAAATCTGCAGCTTATAATACTTTTTCCACTTAGTGAGTCTTGCTTTAAACCCTAGGAAATCTTTTGGTTAGCACTCCTCTAGGGAACCACTGGTCTTAACACAATTCTGCTCATTAATGGAATACTCAAAGTTCTTCATGAAGTATAAGAGAAAAAAATCTGTAAAACAAACCATCCCAAGAACTGCACTCCAAATCATGCCAATGAAATCTTGACTTTTCCTGGCAGGTTCACCCCTCCAAAGTGTTAAAGTTTGCTGAACTTCCTATCTGCTCCCATCTTGGGATCAGAAGTGCCTCTTGTGGGGATTTATTCATATTGTGTGAGGGGCAGCAAAACATACAGCTGGTAAACAGCTGGCTAAAAAAAACCAAAAACCAGCACAACTCTCCAGGTGGCAGCTTGAATTCAGATGGTTGGCCACAACCTCCTTTGTGTTCAGTATGCATTCACACATTATACTACACATTTGCTAGCTGGCTACAAAACTTATGTATATATTTTGCATGTGTGCACAGTAATTATTGTGCTAGAGGCATGTTTATTTGTTCATGCAAAGACTCTAGTCTCTGTGTAAAACTGTTGCAGATTATTTATATAATCAGTTATAGTTGCAATGTATTCTAGTTTGATTGCCAAAATGTGTCTTCCTTTTCCTTTTAGCCTGGCAGCATCAGCACTGTTTAGTATTATTCAGGACAAGTACAGAATCTCAGCTGAAGCCTTTACAAATACAAAAATCTTTAGAAACTTAGTAAGTGGGAAAAGATAAACCTGAAGTTTTTGGATTTCATGTTTAATCTGGGCCAACTGTCTTTTGAAGAGATGTAAGGAAGCCTGAATTTAGTGCTTAATTTATCCTTTGTCTAGAGTCCAAAGAACTCTTACAATACTTGCTTCTCTTAAACATTCAAATCTTCATGAAGATTAAAATAAAACTCAACCTGTTATCAGAAGAGAGTAGCTTGTGTTTCAAAATGCCTTTTTTCTAAGACAGTAAACACTGATATATATATATATTTTAAATTTCTTCATGAACATAAAATTATGGACGCTAATAATTAATTTACACCAAAACCTGATTTGTGTAACACATTCCTATAAAAAACGTTGACAGAATTTATATAACAAAATTTCCAGTTAAGAAATTCAAGATACAGCATGATGCATGCCATTAAAATGACTGATAACTGAGACAATGAAAAAAAAAGTTTTAATTCAGATACTTTTGTCACAAAGTAAGGAAGATATTATTAAATAATTGGAAATGTGGTTTTTTTATTATAATTTTTTTTTATTATTATTTTTTTACTACCCCAGGTAATTAATATTTTAAATACATGGGAGACTGTGGGTTATGAGATAAACTACCATATGTTCAGCTTAAATATTTGGTTTATGGCATGGGAATGGAAAGGTGCAGTCACACTTTAGACTACAAATAGGTAGATATTTTATTTATAAGTTATTTTTTCTAAATTCTAGCTTTTATGAAGGAAAAAGCCTCAACTTTGGAATAAAGTTTTTTTCCTTAAAATGATCAGCAAGGAGAAAATGTGCAATTTAAAATATTTATGTCTTAAGGATAAAGTTAAATTTAGCTAATAGATTGTAGGATAACAGAGGAATATTATTATTTGTTGAAAGAATGTATAACACTGTAGCGTATGGGACAGGAAAAAAATAGTTCATGAAAAGCGAGTTTCTTTCCATTTTTAATGAGTAGCCAGTATGTGCAAAAATCCACAGAAAAATTGACTTTTCTGCTAAAAAACCCTGTATTCTTCATTCCCAAGCATCCTCTCTATGTCTATTTTTACTTGCATTGCACAACAATGATACTCTGAACTCCCTTGGGACCGGTTACCACCTATGTGTTGCTGCTGATTCTCAAAAGCCTTTAAAATATGTTCTCTTATGTCTCACAAAGTAAAATCACTCAATTGAAATAATAAACACAATATTTCAACCTAAGAAAATTATATTCAATTAAGTTTTCTCGAGAGGGAAAAACTGTTGTCATTTCACCTCTCATTGCCTGCTAAGGTACCTTTGCTACCATTTATTCATACTCACTTAGAAGCAGAATATAATTCAAATGTGGGAAATTATTTTTATTTCTCTTCCTGTGTAGGTCACTCTTTTGAAGCCACACCTGATGTTGCATAAGGGTAGCTGATATATTTTAGATTTTGCCCTTAATCTACATTACTGTGAAATGTAGAAAGATTTTTTTAAGATGCTGACAGTATAGCACTAGCACAGCTTCAACAACAAGAGGGCAAACCAAAATAAGGTGGGATGAAAGAATCTGACGTCATGGCTAAAAAGGTGTCGTGGGTTAGTACAGTTTGGTTTTTTAGTTATAGAAAAATGTAAAATAATTCTCCAGGTCAGGACCTGGGAATTGCTTTGGAAGAGACAGGGACCTATCAGAGAGTTAGTTAGAATATTGACATCTATTCTAACCACTGAAATCTTTGGCTGCGACTTTGGGAAGTACCATATAAAACCCCTTGATTTCCTGTAGGTGGGTTGTTTTTCTTTTGGCCAGAGAGAGGCAGGTAACATCGAGTTGGGCCTGCTGCTCCCTCCTTTTTGGGGCGGGGGGAGCTGGCCTGAGGCCTGGCTGGATTCCATCGGTTCCCGGGTTGGGGAGGGAAGGAGAGGTTGCTGTTTTGCAACAGCTACTTTCTTCCGACTTCCCTGGAGCAGGGAGGGATCTCTGCTAGGTCCTGATAAGAGCTATGGGCACCATTTTGGCCGAAGCCACCTCAATTCACACTGAGGGGCGGGCTGAGAAGGCATTTATGATCCTGCCTGGTTTTTTGTAATTCCGGACTGCCTGAGTGCTCCGATCTCTGATGTTTCTGTGAGTTCTTCCTCCCTCACCAGCGCGGCCTTGAACATCTAACAGCACAAGCTACAGAGAGAGAGGGGCAAAGACTCTGAGCAGATTTAACCCTTTCCTGGCAACATGAAGCTCCCAGAGTTTAGCCTTTCTCTGAGAGAGTAAGGAAAGACAGAGTGAACATAAAGAGCAACAGGATGAAGTCAGTAAAGCAAGAGTGAAAAAACTATTGGGACAGAGAGTTGAAGAGTTGGTTGTTCTATTCTTACTTGAGCCATGGAAATGGACTCTATATTTAGATCATTCCTTTAAATCATGGGAAAGATATGCATTTGGGGAGATGATTGTTTTAATTTGTGTGTGGATTTGAGCAAAGGTGTTTGTGATGAACTAAGTAATATAAGATGCTTGAACAGAGATAAAGATGAGAAGTCCCCTGTGCCAGTGAAGAAGTGAGAAGATGTCTCTGTACCTTGAAATGAAGAATCCTTTGCTTTAGAGTTATTCATCTTTAAAAGGTGCACCCCAGTATGCAAAAGTCTAAGACCCATGACCCATAAGCAGCTTGGGAACCTGCTCCTGGGAGGGTCACAAAGGCAGGTTTTCTCTGGGCGGTTGTTTTTGTGACAGTTTAAAACCCACAAGAGAACAGTTCTAGGTTGTCAGTGGGATCCATGACTCTAGAAGATACTCTTCCCCTAATGAATTGATGAAAGACTATTGTCAGATAGTGAAACTGACTGAAAATTACAAGTTTTGTCTCTTTATGTTGTTTTGTAAGAAAGTAAACAGTTTGTAAGGGGAGGGAAGAGTGTTTTTTGAAGTTTCATTCTGTTTTAGTTTTTTTCAACTTTCTTTTTTTTCTATTCTTTTAGTGTATGTTAATAAACTGTTTGTTAATTTTAAAGTTGAGCCTGCTTTGTTTTTCTCCTAGTCTCTCTCTCACAAAAAGAGTAAGTACCAAGACCAAAATCTATTGAACGTGAAACCATTAAATTAATTGGCGTTTCCGCGCGGTTTGAAATTAAAACTATGACAGGGAATATATTAACCAAATTATTTACCATCTGGAGGAAAATAGAGAAGTCTACTTTTTGTTTTCTTTCTCTTCTAGTGTCATATTTATAAAGAATAAACAGTGCCTTCAATTTCATGTAAACAAAATCCCAGGTATACAGGTAGTATAAATTTCTGCAGCACTCTTGACTGTGCATCTTTGCAGTAACACCCATTTTCTCTTAGAATATTTGAAACACTTTAAAAAATGTTAGTAGTCACTGAGAAGTCCCTGGGTTTGGGACAGATGTGGTAAAAGGGGGAAGGATTCTGTATCGTGTCTATGTAAATTAAGGAAAGCCACAGGAAAATTTTGGGGATGTTACACTGATCTGCTCCATCCTAGATGTGTGTAACTGAGAGCTGGGGTCTGATGTAGGAACCTCTGGTGGTTTAATCCCAGGTAGCCACCAGGCCCCATGCAGCCACTCATTCACTTCCCCACCAGCAGGACTGGAGAGCTAATTGGAAAGAGAATTTGGCAGAGAATTTGTGGGCTGAGATAAATTATAGACTAATAGGGAAAGCAAAAACCATGCACAGAAGCAAAGAAAAACAAGGAATTAATTCACTGTTTCCCATGGGCAGGTGTTCAGCCATCTCCAGGAGAGGAGGGCCCCATCACGTGTAACAGTGGCTTGGCATGACAAACACCATCACTCCAAATGGTCCCCTCTTCCTCCTCCTCCCTCACACTTCATATATAGTGCATAGCATGATGATACATGATGTGGAAAGTCCCTTTGGTCAGTTTGGGTCACCTGTCCTGGCTGTGTCTCCTCCAAATCTCCAGTGCACCTCCAACTTCCTTGTACATGGCATTACAAAAAGCAGAAAAGGCCTTGGCTTGGTGCAAGCCCTGCTCAGCAATAACAAAAACATCTCTATATTTATCAAACCTTTGTTCATCATGACTCCAAAACTCAGCCCTATACCAGTCATTGGGAAGGAAATTACCCCAACCATAGCCAACCCAGAACCCAAAAGTTTTATCCCTGTAAATGGTAACAAGGGCAGGGTGAAAACTTGTAAAAGACTAAATTACACTTCCCCTGAACTATGAGGAAAGCTTGATCAATTCTTTTTTGCCTAATCCATGTGTGTACTCCAACGATGTAACTGACTGGTGCGACATGAGACAGGAGAGATATCAGGCTGGTTGAAGAAGTCATGGTATTTAAAGAAAATTAAGTCTCATCTTTAATTTCTATCAACAGATTATTTTGATAAAGTTTCCAGTCATCCTGTTAGGATCCTAATTTCCACCTGCTTAAAATGGCATAAGCCATTTTCTGAAGTTGCCTGCCTTTTTATTTCTCTCAAAGAACAGCTTTACAAAGTGGTAGTTTCCAATCTGTTGCAAAACTTGTGTGCATTTCAGTTTTTTCCTGAAACAACATGAGTTCTCTTGAGCAGCTAATTTAGCATCTGAAAGGCTGCTCTTTTTTATTGTTATTTCTTTCTTACCGGAAAGACTCTGCATGCTACAAGTCATTATGCCTTCAAGACAAAGAACTTGTTCTAATAGCACAGACTTTTTTAATATTAAACTTTGTCTTGATCTTTTTTAGGGTTTAGGAAAACACTCAGCTATTTTTTCAAAGAACAAAAGATGGAGAAAAAATGTGTGGGCTGAAATAATTAATCCTAGTTCAAAACATTTGAATATGTAAGGGCTCATAGAAACCCCATTTGACAAAAATAGGTACTTAGATGCTGATTCATTCAGTTAAATGGAGAGCTGTCCATCTGATTGGAACTTTTTTGTATAGTAGAATAAAAAATAACATCATGACAGGAAATTAAAGTAAAATTAGTTTGATAATAGACAGCAAAATCTTTTTCTTCTCTTAAAAAAAAGGGAATAAAAAATGACATACAGTTTAGACAAAATATGAGTATTACTAGTCTGCTTTGACAAACACTTTTAATAAAGTTACTTGAGTCTCTATCTTGTGGTATGTCATTTTCTTATTTACTCCTGGCCTACTTGACAAAGAAATGACAGCAAGGTAGCAAAGTAATCTAGAAGTTTCAGTCCTACTCAGAAGAGGACATCAGAGCACTATTATCAAATATAGCTACGAAAACCCCATGAATGCATAATAAAAAACATTGCTGAGAATCTTGGATTTTTAGAGCACCTATTTCTTCATAAAGACAAATGTTGGCATGGAGATGTTCTTTGCCTAAGAATTTCTGTCTCAGAGGAATAGAAATCTCAGTGCTTTTTCTTGGTTCATTCAAAAAAAGACAAGCCTGCAGTGCTTAGGATTCAAACTGAAACAAGTTTTACATTCAATTAAGTTTGACATACAAAAGGTCAAAAGTGAATTTAGCTCAAGTCAAATTAAATACATGAAAGATTTTAAATCCATATAGTAACCCTAAGTGCTTTCCCTCTTCACAACTGTTGGCTGGGCATTTTCTGCATCAGACTGTGCTCACTTCTTCAGGAGCTTGAAAGGGTTTTTCTCACTGGTTGGTTGGGGTTTTTTTTCCTCCACCATCATGGGTATCTTCTCTCTTAAAGGACATAAACATTGGTGAAAATCTGTAGCTGTTGTACCAGTCATTGTACATCAAGCACTTACCCTTCAATGTGGGGAGAACACAGGGTTTCTACAAAAGCCGTGAGCATAAAAAAGCCAAAACAAAATAGTAAAGCAAAAGTTGACATGGAGTTATTAAAATGTTTCTGTGATTAGTGACTGGCTATGTGTGAGAACTCAGAACTCCAGGTAGTTTCAAGCACTTGCACTTAGGGGAAGCAGTTTTATTCCAGCAGTTGAACTGATTTGACTGTCACTGACTGGTTCCAGGTTACGGATTTCTTTTTATTATTTTTTTTTTTTTTTAACCTGAGACATGGGCTAATGGTATTCTCAAAGATAAGAAAATAAGTGCAAAAAACTAGCCTTACTCAGCCAAATATGTTTAATGACTCATCCAATTTCTCTTTACCTTCAGACAGCATTGATTTAACATATCTTCCTTCCTTATGAATGAGTATAAAGTATAACGCTTGTGACTCCATAGCATTTTGACACTTTATTCCTCTTCAGCACCCAACTCAGAGCCATGCTGTGTCTGATGTTTCAAGAGAGAATAGTCCAAAAACTCTTTGTCTGGTGTACATCTGCCATCAATATCCTTTCAACATGCATGGTTTACATTTGCAATTTGCTGTGTCATCTGCATTCTGTGATTCAATGAATGCCTCTACACATACACAAAAAGGGAGAAGAGCTTATATACGCCAAGAGCTTTTGTTACTGTTTGGGGTTTTTTTCACTGTATGTGAATTACTGACCTCAGAGGACCCATCCTCTAGGTGATATCTCTTAATTTATAAAGTATTTAAGTGCAGTCTCCCAACAATATATTTATAATTTTATTCCATCTTTTGCAAATATCAAGCAATGTGCTTCCTAAGATTTCTCTGGAGCAAAGTAGTTTTTATTAGCAGTGATTGTATCCAGTGTTCTAAGAGCAGTTAATTTCCCTCAACAGTCACATGAATATATACAGTCTCATATAAATCAAGATAATTGTTTTCTCACAATTTATAACAGAAATAAGTTGGAAAACAAGACAGCAGAGGAAAAACCAATAGACTTTTAGAAGCTCTGCCATCTGGTCTATTATAAAATGAATCCAATTATCTGGAAAATGTGTGTCTATAAGCAAAATGTATGCATCTATGAATAGGGGCATTCAGAACTGAGGGCTACTTATAAGCAACTGTGGACAGTGTGTATTAATTGTTCAATTTTATGACGTGTGAAAGTCTACAACATGATAGCAAAGGCAACAACAACCAGAAAAGCCATCCTCTATTACTTACTAACTTCTGGTTTTAAATCAGTACACGTTTTTCTTACTATCATGGAGCGTGGAATTAAAATGGGAACAGGGAAGAAGTGGCCTATTACATAACAAGCATAATAGACAACCTACCTGGCCAAAAAAAAAAAAAAAAAAAAAAAAAAGGAATATTTTGGAAGATAATATCTTGGAAGAAATACAACTATTGTCTGTGAATATTATAGGGAGTAAATGCTGGAGAATTAGTACTTAAGCAAAAAGGTAATGCTGGGGCCAGAACTGATGAGTGCAAGCTGAGCAGACAGAAATTCAGCAAAGTGCTCCATGCAGGCTGGACAGTGCTCTGGCCAATCTGTTCTAGTGGAAGGTGTCCCTTCCTATGGAAGGGAGTTGGAATTAGATAATCTTTAAGGTTCTATGATTCTATGATTCTGTGAGTCCATGATTCTATGATATATATCCTAGAGAATGGTAAGCTTGTTGAACAGTTTTCTAAAAGCAGTGGAGACAAAAATACAGCTCGTTTTAAAACTGAAGTTTGATGCATTTATGGGAAGGATCATATGACAGTTTCCTTTTATAGAAGGAGTTTGGAGCTGATGACAACAAATCTCTTCAATTCTGCAGTTGTTTTTCATGTTATTTTTTATATTATGGTTTTCAATGCTGCAGATTGTTATCTGTATCACTTCATATATTTTCCTTTACAGCAAATGAATTTTTTTCATTCTAGAAGAGGAAGTCTGCTAATCAAGAATTTATTTCACAACAAACCTTTGAAAAATGCATCACAACAATTAATTTTACTTAATTTCTTTCTCTTTAAAAAATTAAAAAACTGATAATAATTTGTTTTTAGTGTATTATGTATCTACATCAGTTACACTCAATTACGTCTGTAGTCCTGGGAATTAATCTGACAATCATGTTACACTTTACAGCCATCTTCTAGGTTATGAAAAGAGCCACATACATGCAATACAGCCACTAAAAAAATTTTGTTTTCCCTAGTGACTTCTCTTTTATTTTTCAGCTCTTCCATATGCACTAAACTTCTCATAATGATAGACAGATGTGAAGTGCATTAATGAGCTGTGAGCAAGAAAGAGAACAAGGGAGACTGAAATGCTATGAAACATGAAAGGGACAGAGTCCAATCTGGGCATAAAACCAGCATCTGTGAAAAACAATCAGTCAAAATTTGAATGTTTGTTGGAATTCACTTCTATTTGCAAAAGAAAGAACTGGTAGTAAAAGTTTTTATCATATTTATTTAATATGTCAGTTCATTGAAATCTTGCTTTACGTGGAGAGTGGAGCTCCTGAGGAGAAATGAAAAAACAGGCCCACCAGAAACTTAGTGTAAAGCAAAGGGAAAGAACTACAATGGCAGGACAATGGGTGACTGAAGAGCATATTTTCTTGATTTACTGTGGTTTTGCCCTTCAAACCTTTGTGTGTTTATTCATGTGCTCTATCGAATTCTCTCTTTTTGGAAATATGGAAAAAATCAGGCTTGAGGATTATTTGAAAAGGTCATTGATACCTTCTTTTTTTGGCTTCTGCACAAAATATGAAAGTTTTTATCTCTTTTTTTTTACCTTTGAAAAGGGTGGGGTTTTTTCCTTTGAAAATTGAGGTCATACACACCACTACTGTATAAAAGGTCAATCTTCCAGTTTTGTTCCTCTACTTGAAGAATGTTTTTGGGATGATCAATAATTTTCCAGACCTCCAATAGTAAGAGAACAGAGAGATGGGCTACTTTCTAGGGGGAAAGATGGGAGAGGGTAAGCTTACTTCTGTTTTTTGCCAAGCTGCAGCAATTTCAGGGCACAGGAGTTGGGATATCTGGAGCAGTAGCAAGGCATCACTTGTTCAAGTTGACTGCCTGCTGTTTGGTAGTGAGGAGACCAGAAGTTACAAGGAATTTCTGAGGCAAGAGGAATTTTTGTGTTCTGTAATTGGTTATTATACCTGCTTGGGCTAGCAGCCTTTTAATCTTGGCAGCAGTAAGATGCAGGTGTTAGTTCTGGATATTAGCATTGATGATCATTGTCCGTTTTCCTTTTGTACATGTCCTGAAATTTCATGTAAATGACAGAAAAACAGGACATATTGTGTTTATAGGACAGTCTGTATGCACATTTTTATTATTATGTATTTTTATTTATGTCAAAAAACACAAACCAAATACCTCTTGTGGGATTGTGAAGATCTTTACTGGCCTGCCATGCATGCAGAAACATCACATTTTATCTTCACTTCATCCTTTTTTAGAGGATAATGATGGGTTCTTGGCTTGAGATCCCTCACTTCCATCCAGGTGGCAGTGCTGAACCATTTTTAACAGTTTAATATAGTCTGTGCATTCACATTTACAAATTTCAAGGAAATGACAGGATGCAATACCATTAGTGATCAATATTTGAAGTGGAGGTGGCCAAAATTCCATTTTTTCTTAACTAGGTACATGATGATAGGAGGCTGCGCTGTTACTTGTCTCAGTGTGAACAGCAATAAAGTCACATGACATGGGAGAACGTGCCAAGCAAGATAACAAATTCCTATCTCACACAAGCCAATAATAGTTTGGGGGAGAAAGAAGAGAAGAGTTTGTTTTGAGCTGCTTCACTACCCTGGAGGAAATTACTCCAATGAAAATTGTTTCTTTATCTACCACTTCTTTCTCCTCCTTACTAAGTAGTGGCTTTGGGAAATATTCAAATTAATTCTGAAGTAATTTTTCCCTCATTGAGAATGGGTATTTTTCAACCATTTTTGTGTTCTGGATATCACAAAAAAGCTTTTCTATCAGATGTGTTCACTTTTCTTCGAAACACACTCAGCTAACAAATGCCAGTGATTTGGTATGGTTACAGTTTTACTGAAGGATCAGAGGGCATTTTCACATCCTCGGATTGTATGCTCTGGACAGGACTTATGCATGCCTAAATGAAACCTGGGAACACAGCATCCCTCCTAGTGCCTTGTTTTCTGCTGAAAGATACTCTTGTCTGCAGAGTGGTGATGCACATGACAGTGCACTCACCCTGTCACAAGAAGCAGCTGTCAGGACTGAACTTGCATTGCCAAGTCCACCTCACTGACAGATTGTAAACAGGCAAATAAGTCCTGCTTGAGAGATTTAAAACTCAATCTCCCTACTATTTTTTTCAGTAAGTTGAAGAGAAGAAAATGTAACAGATGAAAAAAGATAGAGATATGAGAAGAACTGTTGTCATGTGCAATTCTCACGTCTCATGTCATATGGGATTGTTTTTATGGAATAGCATGGGGGCAAATGAAAGAAGGTGTGTTCAGCAGAATTAGTCTCTCACACAAGACTGAGCATAGTTATCACGTAATCATAAAATGGATTGGGTTGGAAGGAACATCTTGTACAACAATCCTCCTGTGATGGGCAAAGACATCATCCAAAGAACCACCCAATCTGGCTGTGAACTCTTCCAGGGATGAGGCATCCAAAACTTTTCTGGGGAACCTGTTCTAAGGTATCACCACCCTCATAGTAAAAAATTGAATTCCTTATGTCCAGTCTAAATCTATCATTTTTTAAAACCATTTTCCCTTGCATATTGCAACAGGCCCTACTGAAGAGTATGTCTCCATCTGTCTTATAAGCCTCCTTTAAATATTGAAAGACTTCACTAAGGTCTCCCTGGAGCCTTCTCCAGGCTGAACACCATTATCTCAGCCTTTTGTCACAGGAGATGTGCTCCAGCCACCTGATCATCTTTTTGGTACTGCTCTGGACTTGCTTCAACAAGTCCATGGCTTTCCTGTCCTTGTGACCCCAGAGCTGGATGAAGCACTTCAGGTGGGCTCTTACAAGTGCAGTGTAGATGTGATAATCACATAAAAGGAGATGTGAGAAATGCATGTGAAGGCAGGTTTGATTGATGAGACCAAATAAACTGTCGAACTTTTCTGAATTCACATACAATGAGACAAATATAGTAAAAATTTAGGAAGGGGGTATTCAAGAAGATATTATTTTTGGGAACAGGAAGCAGAACAGAATTACAAGCCTTGCATGGCATTACTGTCAATTCAACAATTACTTTCTTGTGAGATCCTTACAGGATGCATAGACACTGTTACTAACTGGAGTGTGTGTGTTTCCAGTTTTGAATGTCAGACTAACCCAGAACTCTCATCTTTTCTGTGTGCAGGCAGAGCAATGCTGCTGGTTAGGTCAGTGTTATACACTATACTTCCATGCTGAAGACCAAGATATGAAGTGGTATGGGGTTAATATTTTGATCCAATCTGCAAGACTTCATTCCTGTTAAAATCAAGCCTGAAAGGATACCAATGTGATGACATTAGCTTATTTCAAAAGAAATGAGAACTAGTTTATATTTTCACAGCAAGTATAAGGATTGACATATTTTTTGCATATAGAGAAGCTGGCATATATTGCCCTTTGCTACAGCAGATATTTTTCTGCAATTGGACTTCTTCTTTGATGTCAGATTGCTGGTCTCATGGCATGATTTTCAGGAACTTCTCAAATCATTTGACTGATATTTAATTTTGACATTAAAGATGGTTCTATTGATCACAACAACATCTATGAATAATAGCAATTCTAATTTTCTAGTGTGAGCCAGTGTTTGTTTTTTTTTTCTTTCATGGTGTCCTGGTCTAGGGCAAATTTGGGAGAAAACCCCTGAATGGGGTCCCTCTGGGGAGCAAACCAAAATGGCCCCTCCCCCCCCGTCAGTTTGGGAAAGAACTTCCTCAGAGAAAAGTGGAAAAAAGTATTTTACTTAACAAACAAAGTTCCCATAAGTACAAAGAATGAATAATATGAAACAATAAAACTCATTCTGAAGTGAGATGGCAAATCGAGAAAGTCCTTGCCGTGGGTGTAGCTCGGCTCTCTCTCAGTCTCTCCTCAGTCCCAGTCCCTCCGGCGCTGCTGGAAAATGCCGAGCTCCAGGCCCCGGTGGGCTGCAGGTGCAGCCCCCAGTGCTCCCCTGGGTGGTTTCAGTCCAGAGCAGGTTTAAACAGTACCAAGAAGAAAAAAAAAACAAACAAAAATAACCAAAACAACAACCACAAACCAGTCCAGGGAACTTCTCTGCCCTAGATAGCTAAAACTAACTAAAAGCAAAATTATCTCTGTCCTGTGTTCTGTCTGAGCTTCAGCCAAACACCCCGTCTGGAGAAGAATGTGAAGGAGTCAGGCAGTTTTCTCAAAACAAATTTTGTGCTTCTTCTTGCTCCTCATTTGCCCCCAGAACCAGTGTTAAAGGCACAGAACTCAATATACAGCACAAACAGAACAGAGATTTGGGGATACAAGCATCATAAAGTCATCATAAAGTCACCCCAGGACACATGGGACATAAGACTTGATAGAAAAGCTATGAGTAATTTTTTTCATGGGCTTTGAAGCATGGCATGAATGTCCTGCATAGAAATTTCAAAATTCTTATCTATCCTTTGAATAAGTAAGGTTTTAAAGTGGAACAGTCCTTTAAGAGACCAGTGAAATATTAATTCACACTGTAAGCACTATTTCTTCTTTGCATCACTGTATTTTGAGGAGAATTAGAAACAATTGATTATTTATTTTCTCTGTGATCTTGATTTTAGAGTCAAGACAGCCAGTGACTGCCATAAATACTAAAAACTGAATAAATTCTTTCCATTATAAAATTTAGTTTATTTCTTACTTGATTCATTATTTTCAATGTACTTGTTTAACATGGTGATTTTGGGACAAAATGTCACCACATAAATAAATTAGAAACAAAAAAGGGACCACAGATGTAACACATTCAATCAACTAACAGTTTGAAATCTGAGGAACCATAAAGAGGTGGTACAAAAAAAATCATCTAGAAAGAAACAACACTATTGAAACCACATTGTGCCTAACTATCACTGACTTCAACCAAGGATTGAAAATCTTGGACATTCACAAATTAGGGCTAGACTGAACTAAGAACTGTAGTCAGTTTTGCTGCACAAGACTTTCAATAAAAGAAAAATGTAGATGTAAGAAAGATTTCAGTGGAAGATCCTTTATGATTCCATTCTGGATTGTGTAAGCTGGATGAAAGTGTGTTTAGTAGTGATATTTATATTACTGCAGTTGGAGAATGTTCTTAATTTTGGATTGTTTATATTTGGCTTGAATAATCATTTGAAAATTGCTGGTAAATACTGTGAAACATTCAAAGAGAATACAGGAAAAAAACAGCTCTGGCAAAATTAGAATGATTTGACACAATGAGATAACAATACAAGCTGGTTTTGTGTTTGCTGTATTAGAGGGTTATTTCCGTGAAACTAAAAAGAAAAAAAAATTGACCAGGAGCTATGTCTAAACATATGTTAGTATGGAAGTGCATTTCTTCATTTCATTTTCGACACAGTAGGCTAACTAGTAAGACATATTTTTTATCACAATAAATCTGACAAAGATATTCAGTAAATTGTAGTCCTTGTCATATTTCATTTAAGCATTTTTTTATACCTCATGCTCTCTTAGTGTGCCTTTGACTGGTGTTGACAAGTGACTAACAAACTGACACTGGAGGTGTTTATGTGTGCACAGATAGGAAAAAAAAAAAAACAAACCCACAAAAAAACCAGCCAAAACCCAAACAAGTTTGATGTAAAAATGGCCTAGCAGAAAATAAATTTATGTAAGACTTGCTAAGAAGAGTAAGCAATGGTTTTGATTCCTTTCAGTCTTCTATTTTTTTCTCTGTTTTCTTTAAAACATCTAAGTGCTATTTTCTGTTTTGCTTGTGAGACTTAAATGACTTCAATGATCAAATTGATTTTATTAATAACCATAGAATAACCTAGAACAAACTGTTCCATTTGTTTGTCTGTAACTTTTGCAGATTGCTACCCAGTAGTATTGTGATGACATTCTGGATAATTTATCTTCCATTTCAAAACTGCTGAAGTTACTTATATTTACCATGGGACTAAAGGTCATGGTGTGGCTATAAAACTGTCACCTTGAGGGTCTCATATTTTTTGTCCAAACCCTTGCATTCCTGAATCAACTTATAAACAGGACTTTCATCTTGCAATCACATAGCCATATTTTGAATAACAGTGGTTAATTAAAATTTTATGTCACTATCAAAAATAGAAGGATTACTAGCCCTTTATGAACTTCTACATTTCTTTCTTGTTGAAGTTCCATCTTTTTATTTATTATGTTTTGAGGAAAGATGGGGGTCTTAAAAAACCACGTGTTCTGAACAGAATATGGCAAATACTCTGAGCCAAACCATAATGTTGGAAGTATTTTACAGTATATAGTATCTTCTAGTCAGTAGTTCCTGGATCCCCCATCTCCCAAGGACATCCTCAAAGTAGATTACTCTTTCTACTGAGAGTGAGGTGTTGGAAAATACCCCTCAGTTGACTGAAGGTCTTGATATAGGAGAAAAAGATCACTGTGAGAAGGGGGAAGCTGCTTATTGTAGCTAATCTGCCACATATAAACGGGAATTGTTTCCTAGTATAAGGAGTTTGTTGTGAAAGAAAACCTAGGTGAAATACTGAGAATTAAATTAAAAGCACAAGATCAAATTTGTGTTGGTAAAAGAGTTTCTGCTGTGAGGTCTTAAGGAATGTTACTTGATGAATAGATTTTTTGTAATTTATTTCTTTTTCTTTCTCAGCATTAGCCTTCTACCCACAAAAATGAAATAACTGTTGCCTGAAGAAGAAATTTAGCCAAGACAAATTCTGAAGTGATTCGGAATGAATAATCTTCTCTAAATGTAATGCTTCATTCCTGTGAAATTTGTGCTCTGCTGGTATCTGAAAGCTTCTTAAAGAGTAATTATTTTTCACTGTTAATTAGACATTCCTCAAAGCAGCTTGAATAGTAACCTAAAATGAAATTAAAATAAAAACTCAGCAAATCACTGTTCTGCCATTATGTTGCACTTTCTTTAAATATGTTTCAGAAACTATAGATTTTTGTGTCTAAAAATTCTGTAAACAAGAAATGATTGATGCCTAAACACTACTGTGAATTTTACTCAGCCTTGTTAAGAATGTGTTAAATTCAATAGGTAACTCCCACAAAAAAGGCCTCCAAAAGAAATATTAAGAAATAGCCAAAAGGGTTTTGATGTTTTAAAATATGTAAACAGATAAACAATCAAATGGCTGAAGAATATACCTAGAAAAGATTGAAAATGAACCTTAAGAGCACAGTTCTCAGCTCCAGTACGAATAAGTGTTCAAGTTGCATCTATGCAATGGGGCAGCCCCAGAAAGAGAAATGCAAGTGCAAATCACAGAGTTGTGTCAGCCTGTGTTTATCAGTGATCTAGTGGTTCCACAGAGAAACAGGGATAAAAAGCCTGGTCTTGGCTTTACAGAGACAACGTTTGGTTGCCTTCACAACCTGAGCAAAGACCTATTCAGTCATCTGTCAACTGGACAATCCAATCATCAAGAGACACCTGTCCCTGATATCTCTCCACCCTTTGCGTGTACATGTACTAAGCTGTTCCTAAGACAAGTGAAGGCAGAATGGGGAAGCAGTAACCTCCCCAGACTGGGACCTTCAGACACGAAGCACAAAATTGTTGCTGCAAATAGTAATGAATTTAAGAAATAATAATAATAAAAAAATATTAAAAATAATTTTGGTAAGAAAATCTTCTTCTGAGGACAAGAACATTTTTTATTAAAATGGATTTAAGGACTTCTTTTAAGTGCTGTTGAAAATACTGGAATTTTTTAGCTGTTTGTCTACAAAAGTGTGTTCCGTTAAATAAGGTATTGGTATCTATTTTGAGAATAATTTTGATAAAACTGGAAAAACTTAAAATACTTGCAATGCTTCAAAAGGAAATAGCAAAGTCATTCTGAAATTTTTCACTTTCAGAAAATACAATCAATATTTTGAAGCTAAAATAGATATCTAGCAGTAAGGACTACTCATATATCAAGAGGTTACCAAAATAGATATTGTATTTTTAATATGATTAATATTCAAAGCAAAAGAAATCACATGAGATCAAATCAACTGTATAAGTAAGATTATAATTTTCAGCAATTTTTGTTAGATTTTAACGTCCAGTTATTACCACCAAGTCCTCTGAATAGCTTATGCATACTAAAATCTTAGGTATGGATTATTTTTCATTCTAATTAAGTCCCCAAGTATCATGTCCTTTGCAGTATGGTGAATCAAGCTGTGTCATTCATATAGGCATTAAACCTCACATTGTGGTATTTGCAATGAACACTGTGTTTTGTCAGGTGAGTTGAGCATTGTATTGCCTGCTCTCAGTGGTCATGGGAGATCAGCAAGTGTTTCTGAGTTCAGAGGTTCAGGGAATTCTTCAGCCTCATCCCAGCTCCATCTTGAGGAATTTATCCAAATATATGCTTGATTATATGATGGTTGCTGCCACACCTAAGATGCCTAGGTTTCTATACTGAAAAAAACTCCTGGGCCATAATCTGGACATTTAAGGGCACTGGTCACAAAGTTCATGTACAAACAATTTATGTGAAATCATGAAAAAATCACTGTGTTATGCTCATTTAGAGACACCTTAAAGACAAATAGTTGTATTTCCGTAAATTCACTGTTAAAATATAAAAGAGTTAAATTTAGGTAAAGTTAAGATAAAAAATTTGTAATTTTTTTCTAGTAGCCTCTTTCCATCACTACTTCATTGAGAAGTCAAATTTTACTTCATATGCTTCCTCCTGACCAAACTTCTAAGTAACTCTTAAAATTAATTTCCTTCACTTTGGACAAGGAGGTGAGCTATAGAAATGCTATAACCTTTTAACTAGTTAGAAATTCAGATATATTTGTTGATTATTTGAATAAAAATTCTCCAAGTTACAGAACTATCAGTATGAAATGTTTTCAATGGGATCCATCTTTGGACTTTCTTTCTCAGTACTCTTTCTCAAGCATGTCTAGCCTGTTGACATTCAGTTGTTATTCTCTAATTCTTTCAGGTACAAAATGTGTTTATTTAAATACTGGATTGCCAGAAAAATGGGAAATTATAATTTTTTCATCACTGCCTTCACCCATACTTGCATCAATAACTTCGCTGTTATCAGTTCTGTGAAGTTATATGTGATAGGAGCAAAATACTTTTAATACAGCTTTTCCTGAAAATTCAGATAAGTTGTATCAACTGAAAAATCTTCTTGAGTAAAAGTTTGTCTGTGACATAAGCTACTGTACTAAAACAATCTAGGCAGAAACTAATCTATACTTACAGAATTTGGCATAAACACATTACTTTATAAACCTCACAGTATCTGCAGGTAGGAGAATGAAAATAAGAGGCTTGCCAGAAGGTTTCTCAATAGGGAAAAACCATTGTCATTTCTCCTCTCATTGCCTAAGGAGAAGAGAAGGTACCTTTGCTACCATTCATTTATACTCACATATAAGCAGAATACAACGCAAATGTGGGGAATTATTTCTATTTATTTTCTAGTGTAGGTCACTCTTTTGAAGCCACACCTTACTTATTTTCAAATTTATTTCAAAATAGTAACTTCAAAGGTTAATGTCATATTATTAATGTTACTTAAAGCCAGCAAGACTTACTGCACTAACATTTAAAATAATTGCTAGTCTACTTCATCTTTACTCTCAACAGTGTAAATTTTGGTTAATCATGAAAATTTTGGCAGTTAAGGTTAGAGCATGTTTCTGAAGTAATTTCTTTTTCTGGCTGTAGTTGTCATTCATGTTGGATATAATTGCTGTACAACTATATACCTGGAGTTCAAAAAATGTAGCAGTTGCATTAAAAATGCATGAGAAGGATTATTGATTGGTGCTGTCTTTAAACTTGCAAAAAAATAAGCAACTTTTATATCCTTTCTTTCATACTGAAATCAATCAGATGCTTAAAAGAGTGAAGTGTAGTGAGAACAATATTATTGGACTCTGGACCGTCATAATAGAATCTGACCATATGTTTTATGATGGTTAGCTTTTTCATGAAGTGCAGTCTCTCTGCAAATTATTGGGGGGGGGGGAAAAAAAAAAGGAAAAAAAAAAAATGGAGTTCTTCCAAACTAATCTACCATTTGATTTATTATGAGATAATTTAGTTTGTGTCTGTACCAGCAGAGCAATTGGCTCCATGATGGCTATATTCAGAAGTGAAAATTCAGGAAAATGCAATGAAACTCTGTTGTGCAGAGTTTATTTACCTGGACACAGAATCCCATGAGCTATATTTTTCCCAATGTGTTCTGGCATATTTTTCAGTGCTACACTCTATTATAAGCATTTAACAAATTATTTCAGCTGTAGCTTGGATGCTTCTACATTGCTGTTCAATATTAATGTCACTTGACTGAATTATATGTAGACTCTTTAGAAGTCTTAATTGTAAATATAGAATATCCAAAGGTTGTTGAGGGAAGATAATGGTTTGGAGGAAAATTTTCCAAAATAGAAATTTTGTCATAAAAATGAGAAAATAACTAGAAGATTATAACGTTGAGGACATGACAAAGACCATCATTAAGGAAGACAAGAAGCTGAGATTACATTTATTTTCTTTGATAATATTTCTTACTGGGAACATTTGTATGAACAAGACTTGGTAATATATTCTGGGTAAGTGAATCCAGATGGAATATGAAAACAAAAAAAGCAGATTCAGTTCCCATATTAAAGAATGTCTACACTTGACCTATTTCTCATAAAGACAAGAGTAAGCAAAGAAAAGTTTGAAATGTAGCTCACTCAAGGCAAAAACTCAAGAGTTTTAAATTGAATGCATGCAGTACAAGAGATTATTAAAGGATATCTAAAGATTCAGCAGAAAGTAAGTCACAGCAATTTCTACTGATTGTCAGAATGCTTGTATTCGATTTTACATGAATCAATGTTTGTTTTCCATAAAAACATGAAAAATAATAATTTTTAATCCTGTTCACAGTAAGATTTACAAAGAAAAATTTTAAAAATGCATAATTTAACAGTAATATAATTGATTACCCTTTCAACAACACTTGCAGGCTGCTAGTGGAAATAGAAGTAGATGTAACAAAGTCATAACCCAGATATGTGCATTTTATGTCTGTCCTACTACTGTGAATACTGGTGAAATACAAGTTGTAGGCTAACATTTATGACTTACCTCATGTACTCATGAAGTTCCCATGTACTTATTTGTCCATGCCATAGCTCATAGAGCATGCACAGGAATTGAGCAGTTTTCCATTTCTGGCTTCGAAAAGCTGAATTCTTGATTTCCCCTCCTTTCCCATGGCTGCTTCAGAAAATTTTCTTTTTTTTTTTTTTTTTTTTTTTTTTTTTTTTTTTTTTTTACCTGACTACACCTGCTAATCTGTACACAAAATAACAAGTCGCTAGTAAGAAAAGCTTCATAAACTGACAAAGAACAAATTTAATAATGGCAGCTAATCTCAGCTTCATTTTGGCACATCTTTTGTAGCAAGCCCTGTTGATCTGCAACAGTCAAACAGCAATAATGTTACATATATGACTGTTAAAGGAAGAAAAAACCCACAGAAACATTAACACCCCTGCAAAGAAACATAAGGCAACAAGTATCCCAAATACACAATAAGATCCTATTTGCATAATTTAATTACGAAAAAAAATGTGTCATTGCTGCTGATATTATTAGTGTATGAGCACTTGAATGAGCAAAACAATCCTCAAAAATGTTGTTATAGTGGGGTACAAAGAAGAATTAGAATTTCTCCTCTGACTTGTTAAAACTAATAATAAATAATTTCTCCCTCTAGTCATAATATTTTAATTGGAATGATCTTTATCTCATTTTTACTTCATATTCATTGAGGGGAGATGAAATAAAAAGCACAAGTGTTGAAACAGAAGCAGTTGTCAGCATGCTGCTTGTCTTGCACAAAGAAATCAGAGGTGCAAGTAGGCTCATCTTATTTCCTGATGAGTTATTTAAAATGGCAGTTTTGTTCTCACATGATCAAGAATGATTTCACAAAATGTGATTTCACCAAATGTTATAAAATCAGAAGCAAATTTCAGAACCTCTTACCTCCTGAAATGAATTTTAGAAGGATTCCAGCTGTGACCAAAGGCAGAAATAGATTCAGTCATGAGAAAGCTCTGAAATGAAAAAAAAAAAAATATTTCTGTTCCAAACACATTATTTTGTTCTAAGCTACATGTATTTTCTTGTTATATTGATTCCAGAATTGTATCCATAGGTGAACTTTAGTCTCTTCTGTTTAGAACATTGAACATTTGAAATATTTTTTTCAGATTTCACATTTCGTGCACACTGAAGGTTATGATTTTGAATTATCACACTTTACAACAAGGAACCTAACATGGCATTATCCCATTAAGGTGGTATGTAGTAGTACATACAAATCAATACACTGTAGGAATAAGTGAGATGATTTGAAAACAGAAATTTGTCTGAAATATTAATTATGTAAATATCAATTATGAGCATATGCACATAAAACACTCTGCTTTGGGAAGATAAGGTATATTCAAGTATTATTGTCAATATAATGGAACAAACAAAAGAAAATTCCCAGACCCATTCAGAAAATGAAATCAGCAACATAAATTAAGAGAGGTCATTAGGAGAGAAATGGTTTTTAAAAAATGATTTGGAGTGAAAGGATTATTCCCGACTTTAAGAAAAAATATTTTGACACATGTGAGACTCCTCTATCTTGTTTTATAATATTTGCTACACTTACCTGGGGCTTTGCTCACATTTCTAAGCATTGCACCAATGAAACTCCATTGACAGCATTGAAGAATTCTAATGGAGGCAAAGAACTTGATTAGTCTCTGATAAGCTTGGTATCAGTATGGGCTTATAGTTTCTAAAAATACCAATCTGCAAAGATGCAAAATCCTGCACCAGGCACACAGTGCACATTTTGTCAACATTTGTCTATCATTTGGGGAGCTGGCATCTTTAAACTTGTAAATTGGGACCGAGAAAATGAATAAAATTTTTCTTTAACTTTTTCTTTAGTTAGCTAGAGCACTATCCAGTCTACAGACTCCCTAGCATGCATCTTAGCAGTGCATACATGAAAGAGATTGGGCAGCATTCACTCCAAACACCCATTTTTCATTAAATGATGACAACTAGACACCAAAGAGAGAAAGAAGAGATTCAAATTCCACAGATGTAACCACCCATTTAAGAATCACCAAGATGCAGGAAGTGGTTCCTGCAAAGAACCCATCAAAGGGAAGCAACTTGCATTCTGATGAAGGTGGTTTCCTATAAGAGGAAATAAAAGGATTTAGAGTGAAATATAAAATTGATCCAAATCCTAGGCCTTTAGAACAAAAACATTTCACCAAGAGCATGAGATGTACACAGGATTCGCAACTCCAACTACTGCAATGTCAAGATAAAGATACTAAATCTGTTCAGTGAAGGAAAGAAAGATCTTTCAGTAAGTAATTTAAATAACTACTTTTGGTTTCTTCTTTGATTTTTGATTGCTTGTGACAGTACATGTTTTTTTCTTATTAATCCTTGCTAGTATTCTCATTTCTTATTTTAAGGCGAGCAAATATCACTTCTTATTTGATAATCTGATATTATTTATAAAGAGGGGTCTTGAGGAGTTTTAGCAGTAGTCCATCCCCTTGAGCACACATTCACACTGTAAATCTATGTATATATATATTTGTAGCATATAAAGCATTACATTTAAAACTAAGAACGTGGAATTTCATGTGAGGAACTTGCACATAGAGAAATGCCAAAAAGGACTGAAAAGTGGGGAGGAAGGATATTTTGCAGAGACCATGAGTGTTAATATCAAGCTGCCGAAGATGCAGCAATGGGTTGGGCAATGTTTGAACTGTATGGGACATGGTGGGGGAAAGGAAGTAATAATTTGTGCTTTATTCTTTTACCCTTTAATTAATGTATTCACTTGATAGCTTTTCTTTGAAACGATGGACAGACAAATCCTTAGAACTGAAAAATAACTCTGCATAGCATCACTGAGCAATGCTGTGCCCTTGGAGACCAACAAAGATATTGAAGAGGATCTCCCGCTGCCAAATCAGAGGTTGTTCCTGACAATCCCCCTTACCTCCCATTTAGTTTCCAACATCTGTTTTAAGAGGCTCCCACTTTACCATTCTATGAGTTTAATTTTTCAGGCTGCCTGATTCCAAATCCAATTGCATTTCAGACCGTCTTGGGCAAGATCCTGTGCTTTGTTATGGAGTCCAGTCCTTTCTGTCACTGACTTCAAAGTAAGAGGAAAAGGTAAATGTCAGCATCAGAGCTGCAGCTGATTCATCTGGATACTCTGTCTCTGACAAAGTGAGTTTCACTGAACTCCTCACACAGGCAGTACCTAGTTTCCCTAATTACCAAAAAGGATGCTTTCTAAGGAAACCTGTAAAAAATATTACACTTCATTAGAGAAAAGTTTTATTTCTTCTTAGGATTCAAGCATTCCGCTTGTAGAATTTAATTATAATAAATAAGCCCAGATAAAATTATGATACCATAGTGTTTGCATGAAAAAATATTAGAAATTAGTGTTAATTTTATTATATTGGAATGATTATCATTATAGTATATTGATACATTAATATATAAGGTGAATATATATATAATGGTATATAATGATATGATTTTAGTATATTAATATAATTCAATATTGCTTTCAACCACTACTTTTTCATTAGTATCTCCCTGTTTGGACACTCTTGTCTGAATAATTGGAGTTCTATATGTTGAAAAATATCAACAGTTGAATACTATTTGAAGTGTTCTACAGAAATATTTAACCCTAACTCAAAGTATAGTACAAACGTTATTGCAGGAACTAAAAGAAAAACATTTACAATTTTAATATTTTTAAATTATTTTTTTACTATTAAAATTAGTTTTATATTGCTTTTACCTGAAGTATCCATTCTGAAAATTTCTCACATTTGACTGAATACCACACCATACTTCCTACTCAAAAATATCCAAATTCTAATTCTGAATTTTGAAACTAAGCATACTTCACAATTGTTTTCAGAAATGTCTATGATGCATTGGGTCATTCCTCACATAGACTATATTGAACAAAATATTTACTCATTAAGCATATGGAAGCATGGAGAAATTAATTACTACTCAAAGCACTTGAGTATGATTCCTAAAATCTGGGTAGCTATATAAAAACTACTGCCAGGTGTCTAAGTGTTCACTTTAGTTGCAGGTAAACAGATAAGGAGATATTAGAAAATAGAAAATAAAACCTCCTGAAATATCATAGAAGTAATTTACATATAATTTTGACCAGTGCTGGAAATTTTTAAATTTCATCACAAATCCAGGAAGATTACACAGCTGTTTCTTTTCTTTGTTTAATGTTTTATGCAATTAATTTATAAATGCTCTTGATTTGTGAGGTGACTTTGTGTATCCATTTTGCTTAAAACAAAGTTTAATGAATATTCATCAGAATATGGCTTTTGAAAGTCATTAAATCCCAAAGAGAGGATTTTAAATTAGTCTTAAATTATGTAATCAGAGCAAATAGTTATTTATTAAAATGTTGTTCATGGATACAAGAATCAGCCTGCAGTGTTGTTTGGGAATGAACATTCCTAGAAAAAAGAATTTTAAAAAAGGAGGGGAAAAAAAAAAAAAATGAAATAAATAAAGAAAGAAAAAAAAAAAAAAAAAAAAAAAAAACAAGCCATGGTAAAGGACTGAAGGGTACTAGTAATGTTAGCAAAATTTATAATTCCAAATACATGCACAAGGTTTTTAAATCAGAGTTCTTATCTTGTGTCTCAAATTCCCATAGCTAATGAGGAAAAGGTAGAGAGAAAATATTACTAGTTTTGTACCTGTCTTTATGGTTCTTACTAAGAATTTTAGCATGTTTTGAAACTTATGCAGGGGTTGTTTGTTTATGAATATGTGGGAGTTTTGCTTATAATTATTTCTCCCCACTGGACATTCATTAAACTACCTAAGAGAAAGAATCTTGAGTCAAGAGTGTCCACCTGGATAAGTGTCTGATGCCAAGATGCTATTGAAGGAGTGGAAGACTCTAGAGAACTGAGCACCTGATTTATGTCATCTGATCTCAGGTGAATGTGCTGAACAGAAGAGTCCTTGTTTCTTTGTGGGTTTCTAGTGATATCTGCATGCAAGTAAGGATATATTAGAACACAGTAACTTAAAATCTGCAAGACTCAATTGGTTAAATGGGAGTGTTGAACACGTGTATTTTTATCTCTGGTGAGCAAGAAAGTTGAGCAAATAACGCAAAGCCTTTTCTGGTAGCTGTCAGGTTCAGGATTTTGTGCCACCACTGAAAAATTAAATTTGGAAATGGAATAACATAAAGGTGCTATGAATAGAGTTAAACCTCCTAAAATCTGTCACTGCGTTGAGAAAACATGTGCTTTCTGACTCTTTAGCCTTGATTTAAAATAAGGGCATTATCTCTAAAGTGCTATATCATGCCCTTTACAAGTGGAATAGATTAAGTTGTGTTGACCTCAACTCTGTATGACATCTTCATAAATTCCAGATGAGTTAAGTTAATGAAGTTGATTAATATATTTAATTTTGAGCCTCGTTTGTTTTTCTGGTTTTTTCTCTCCCTTACATATGTGCAAGCTGCAACACAATGTGCAGGCTTAAAGCATCTCTCTATTATTTGGCATCAACAAATGATACATTAGATATAATTTAATTTTAATTTTTTACAAGACAATGAGAAAGGAAGGCATAGTGTAATAAACCATTTAAAGCATTTTAAGATATGTCACCAGTACTCACTGAAGGTCAGAACCAAGACATGCAGCAACATCAGTCGTTTATTAAAGATAATTATGTTTTAACTTTGCAATGTACCAATAGACATGTGACCACCGTTACTAAATATCTTATTGTCTGCTAAATTGGCACTATACCCCCATGTGATCTATTCAGGTATATTTAATATAAGAAGATGAAAATACAATGAGACATTTTAAGTATATGAGTAATCATGAAATTCTTAATGAAACCCTTTTGTTGTTTTAATTCATGAATTTTGAGGAATAAATTTATGTTTAACTGCCTGATAAATGATAATGAATATTTTCTGAAGGATGTCTGAACATTTATTTATTTGTGATTTATTAAAGGTATACTGAAAGAAAAAGAAGTTCTAGCATTGTGAATCAAAAATTGTTTTCTTTTAAAAAAACCCAAAATAAATGCTATGTCCAACTAAAACTGTAAAATATAACTATTCTAAAGGTTTTTCTCATATAAAGTTATCAGTGAAAAAATCACTGAAAAGGAAAAATATAAATTGGCAGGATACACAAGCTGTAGACTGACAGCTCTGAATCCTTCACAAAACATCTGAAGTTCATGTGAAGCTTTTTTCAGAAAAGGACTTTTTAAGTTGATGTAAAATGTTGCAATGCACAGAGACAATTTTTTTTCTCAAAAACTTTGAAAGAATACTTTTTTGTTGTTCAGTCCTGTTTATGTAATTGGAGCACATTTAGGGAATAGGAAAATGATCACTTATACCAACTATGTGGGTATAAAGTGAAGTGCACTTATCTTTGTACTGACTCCACTTCAAAGTGTACAGGGAAGGAAAAAAGGAATGAAAATAGAAATACTTCTAATCTCCTAAAACTTGCATCATGAATTCAAGCTGTTGCCTTGCTGATTGAAATTTTATCTGAAGTTTTTTTCAGACATTGCTGAAGCTTTCATGAGGCAGGAGTGTTTGAATTAAAATTCTTTATGAATAAATGGGCTGGATTTTTTATGCATTTTAACACAGTATTCATTTTCTCAGAGCCTTTATAGGTTCTCTTTTGTATTTATACACCTACTAAATATTCTGTTCCTGTTTTATCTTGAAGTTTTTCTTTTCCTCTGAAGAAGCATTGCATTTGTACCTTCAAATTATAATTTGCATGCTTATTTTTTTATACCTGCTACTGCTGATCTGACAACTGTATACTTCAAATTGATGTACAGTTGCTCTACGGACAACACAGATTACCTGAACCTCTGGGTTTGCAGCAGCTTTTGAAATAAACAATGCTTCAATCCAATGTACAGGAAGCCTTTGAGAAGACGTTGTATTCAAGCAGCTGGTGACCCTGGGCCGGATGTGTCTGCTCTACTGGGGCTGAAAAGCTCATGTGCTGGCATGAGCAGCTGCTCTATGGAAGTGTCTGGTTTCATCCTGCACTGCACGCTGCTGGATGTTAAGACAGAGATAGAATTCCAGCCTGTTGAAAGTAGATAGATACTTTTGGGTTTTATCCAAGATGATACGGAAAGGAGGCTGAACCTCTGCACGGATGGGAGCTGTGCAGTGTGCTATGGGGCAATCCATCATATCTGTTCAACATTGCACAAAATCTGGATTTGTATCGTGCACAGAGGCATGATTTTGTTCCTGTCTATATTCCTCTTTTTATTTTATCTTTATGCCCTTTGTTGTCAGTTCTCCCCTACTGAGGTTCAAAATAGCCCTGTACAATATCCCTCTCTCCTTTCCCTGTGCCCCCTTGCAGAACACCATGTGTCTGACAGGAAAATGCAATCATTACCATTTTCTGCAAACTAAAAGCCAGAATATTATGCAGCACTTTCTGGTTTAAAACAATCCCAAAGGAGTATAAATTAGTTAGTTCTCTCATTGATGTCATGTTCAATTATTGTTCTCAAAGAGTAATTGAGAGGCTTAAATGAAATTCTCCATTGGCTTCAAATGCTAATACTTTAAAAAATTCCCACAAAACCTTAAAAACCAAACAGATAAAATCCCCAACCCCCTGCAGTAGGGAACTGTTGCTGGTTTAGTTTGATCAGCTTCCTTTTTATTTATTTTTTCAGAAGGCTTTTCTTTTTATTCTTTTGTTTACCTTGCTCTTCTACTTCCTTTATTTGTAGCTGCAATAAATGAAACTGAATTTATCTTTTCTAAGGTGTTAATAGCAACCTAAACGATAATTAAAAACACAAAGGAAATATATTTAGTTATTTTTATTTTTAGTAATAATGTGTGGAATTTAGTGTGAAATTTGAATCATAAAGTCTTCAGGGGCTTTTTTGAGGTTATTCCAAGTTCTTTCAACAAAGTGTTGAAGTAGAAAGACTTAGGGAATACGACACGCAAAACTTTTTATTTTATTTTTCTTTGTGTCTTTTAATTTCTGAAACCTGTTGGAGATTGTATACAAAGCCCTAAAATACTTTAAGAATGTAAATAGTCAAGTATTAGGACTGAGGGCAAAAGTGCTAGAAATCAATGCAGGTCTGAGATATTTTTTCCTGCCTGAAGTCGTCCCCCATTTGGACTGAAAGCTAGCTACCAGATTAAAAAAAAAACAAAACAAAAACACAACCCACAGAAAACAACACGCTTTTCATGCTTTTCAGATAAAAACACAAAATCTTGTTTAAAAGTAATGAAGACTGAAAGGCAGCTAACTCTGTATTGTGTCATCCCATCTAACATTTCAAATTTTCCGTGCTTAAAGCACCACAAAAATGTTGGAAAAGGAAGGGTCATGAGAAGGAATAGTGAGAAAGAAGAATTACCTCTTCTTGTGCACACTAAGGAATTTTAGAATCTTTAAAGGTATGCGCACATTCTCTCCCTCTCTCCTTCTACCTTAGTAAGTGTTCAAATTATTTCTGTCAGCACAGAACTTCAGCTGGATGAACTGGAATGACCTACATGAGTTATTTTACATATAGTTGGCTACAGTAGAAGAGGCAAGTGTCTTGCAATGTAAACAGCTTTATAGAAAGGTTATTGTTTAAAAGGAATACTTCCTCCTTCATTTTGAGAATGACTTAGCTATTTCACACACATGGAAAACAGGATTAGTGGTTGACATCCTAATAAAAATGAATGTTGCTTCCACCCTCGAACTTATTTTCCTTTGAAGGTTGTAGTGGTGTGAGAGTTGTTTTATTAAGTTATTAAGTTATTTTTGTAAGATTTTTAAGTTAGCTTTGTAATGGTTTAGTCCACTATACCCCCCTGTGTTGTGTAATATTTTTCCCCTATTGAGTTAGGTATTTAAGCAGACGTTTTCTGTCAGTCATTCCTCCCCTGCACCTGTCCCTGTCAGTTCCCCCCCTCTCCTCGTGGTCGCCCTGTCTGTGACTTCAAGACCCTTCCCTGGATTCTGGAAAGATCCAGGAGAGGTGTCGAGTGGTAGGCTGGTGCCCGGGGAATCCCCTCCTACCCTCCTGTGATTTGTTAATGGTTCAAAGGTTGACACCCCTGTTACCACCCCCGTGTTCCCTGGTTGGCTGACCCGTTGTCAGCCCTCCCCCGTTTATAAGTGGCTGCAAGGCTTTGATCTCTGCTCTCTCTGGGCGGCAGTGGTCTGAGGTGGAGCTCTTTGCCGGACTCCCCTTAATAAACTACCTTCTACCCTGCCTAAAGAGAGACGACTCTTTTTCCATCGCCGCAGTCGCAACTCCATCAGGTCTACTCACTGGTGTGGGGAACCAAGAACTCACCGGGAGGAGGTTACTCGCCCTGCCTGTAACCCCGACCGATCCTCGTAGTAGCAGTGCAGAACTGAGCTAGCCTGCACGCCCGCCAGGCGTGAGAGGACACTGCTATAGAAGGTACTTTCCTTATTCCATCACTCAACTCTTTGCTAATTTACCTAGATGATTTCTACAGAAAACTGAATTAAACAAATTCAAAGAAAACTGGAAATTAATTGAAGAAATCACAATTACTTGTATAATTATTAAGCCTACAAAATAGTTTGAAAACTGTAGCTCTGTACCATTGTCAGACTGTTTAACATTTATGTCTTGGTTTACCGATGGTATTTTCTTCCCCAAATCTGTGTATGCAAATGAAGTAGAGCCCTTTTTGGTAGGCTCCTAGCACCTGCTTGGAAAGTGAAAACCATCTGCTAGGAGTGACCGCATTAGTATTTCTAGGTCCTTCATTTTTGATAACTTAAACTAATATATTGAATTTTATTTTCAGACTAGAACTGCTCAGCCAGTCAATTAGAGTTCCTCAGCCGGAAGCCTTTACTGGTAGGCTGGGGAACAATACAGATGGGCTACAGTCCCTGAATCTTCTCTGCAATTCTCTGACAGCCTATGGCCTACTATATTTATAGCTGCGAAGTAACACTGATGTGTTCAGAAATTAGGAAGCGGCTCTGCAAAAATACAGATCCTCTAAAAATCTATTTATGCCATAAGCAAACACACTATTACCTTGACCTCGAGCATTTTCTGTATGCATTTTCAAGCACATAAATTTCTATTTCATAAAGGGCTAAGATAACAGAGCAATACACATTCCAAATTAACAAAGGCACTTACTGGACAGCTAGCAATATATTGACAAAAAAAAATGAAGTTTGCCTTCTAAACTTCTTCATAATACCTTGCTTGTCCATTCCTGCTGCTCAGAAAATAAAATAATAGTTCATAGAACATTGACAGGAGGAGAAAATTCCATTTAAAGAGATTAGAAGATTTGAGAACTAGATCTGAATACACAGTGCAAACAAAAGGCTTGACTTCTTCAAGTCTGTGTCTGTGCTACAATGATTGGGAAGTGCAGCTGACTGAGCAATCTTACATGAGGTTAGTATATACTGATATACTATCAGGAAAAGTACTCTGGCTTCTGTGGAGAGCTTGATAACTCCTGAATAATAATGTTTCTTGTTATCTAATGCTGGAATTCTACATACTCTGCTACAGGGAAGAACTGATATTTTCCTCTTAGGGAGAGGAAAAGAACTCCAATGATTACATTATAAGAAAACGAAGAGACCGCCTACGTTTTCTTGACCCAGAAATCACATAGAAGGAAAGTTTATTTCAGTCCATCTTTCTTATTCACCAATTAAAATTTTCTACTGTGTTTCTTAGCCATGTTATACTCCAATTTTGAGGGCAGGTCTCTATGTTGCTATGCAATTCTCTTGCATGTCCCCATCTCCCAACTGAAATACAAGTCCTAAATTATTTTCTTATAGTTTCCTGTGAGCAGGTTCATTCCTTAGCATAGGAACTGCAGTATTCAGTGCTGCTTCTTCAGAATTTTGATACTTTGGAAACCCTCCTTCATATTTTTCTACCAGGAACTAAAATGCCATGTAAATATTTGATCGGTTTGGAATGTATTATGCACTCTATATATTTTTACTAATCTTTAAATATAAATCATATTTCAGCTTCCAAAGAAAATCTTTCATTTAGTCTTTTATTCTTTAGGTTAAATCTCAGTTATACAGAAGTCAATGGCAAAACACACATCAGTTTTACTGAGGCCATAATTTTATCTTGATATTCACACCATCTGAATGATCTCAAGAAAAAAATATTGTTTTAAACTTCTTTATTCTGAAAAATACTTTCTTTTTCTTCTTTAACTTTTTCCTTTTATTTATATATTAATATAGGCAGAGAAGAAAAAACTAAATGCTATTAACAAATAATTAATGAATTGTTTTCTTTACAACTTAAACTCTTGTAAAATAAAAATTCCTGTGTTTTTTGTCTTGTTATGTAAGATTCATCAGGTTAAATCCACTTACTTTATTAAGTAAGTAATTTCCATTAGACAAACTAACTTTTCTACAAACTACTTACTGATCTGCACCGGGAAAATATATAAAAGATCACGTAACTGAACCAGTTTTCAGACAAGTTAGATGTCAATATCGAATGAGCTACTCTGGGTTGGTGATGTATAGTAATGAATTAAATTTGGACAACTGATCATTTTGACGATACTGACACTGAAGTATTTTATATACTTGGAGGAATAGCATAAAAACATAGAAGTTGATAATGGAAACAATTATTAAATGTTCCTAAGATTCTTATGCTTATATTAATGCAAAATTAATCGGTCCTTATTCATTTAAAATGCATCACAGTCATCGTTATTCTGAACGGTATTACAGCAACTTTTTATTATTATTTCATTTTTTTACACTTAAAAATATAGATTCTTTTGTTTCTGGCCTATAGTACACTGACTGTGAATTGAAATAAACAGCAATTCCCCATGGCTCTAGGAAACTGTATTTGTTTATTATCTAAAACTAAGTTTTGCAGAGAAGCAGCAGCTGTTTTTCAGCTCCATATACTGCAATAGGCATATGAAGCCTGAACTATGTGCCAAAATGGAGCAATTCTTTAAATCCAGAGAATGGAAGCACATCTATAATCTCTAAGAAAGTAAAGCAGTTACTGAGTTTAGGATTTTTCATGAAGGACTAGCCAAGTTGTGTCCTTCCTGCTAGGCTGCAAGCTAGTAGCAGCTGAATAATCAGAAAAACAAGGAGGATGAGACTAAACCCCTCAAAAGCTCTATTTTGAAAACTGAGATTTAACAAATTTCGAGAGCCAGAAATAAGCTAAAAAGGAAAGTCTTGATGTTCTAGGTTTTTATTCAGCAGATTAAAGAAGGTTGTCCTGAGGAGCCTGAGACAGTACTTTTAGGTATCTCTCATTTGTCTGGGGATGTCTGTCTTGCTTGAACAAGTTGGCAAAGGCTGAAGGAGAAAACAGTGGACCAAGGAATGTTTGAAACTGTCACATTTCTCAGTCCAGGCAATCAAGGGGGAGCTAATGGATGCATAATTTCTAAGGTCAATTAATGTTGCTGGATATATGAGTTGCTTGAAAGTCCCACAGCAGAAAAGAGGAGTACTGATCACAGGATTGGAACCAGTTGGAACCAGATGGAACCAGTTGCATATGATGCAACATATAATGCCTTAAAGTGATGCTGTTTGAGATTTGCAATATCCAGGCATATCTTGTTCACATCAGTAGGTTCCAGGATTATGTACTCTCCCTTTAAAAAAGCTCCACACATCAACTTCTAGTCATCAGAATCTCACCTGATGTCTGCTCGGATGGCACAATATGAAAAATAACTAGGGCTAAAGACATACAGGATGGTATGCCTGACTCAAAATTCTCTTCATAGCATAGGTTGAATCTATTTTGTCAGCAATTCCTAAAAAGAAGACAGCTCCCATGAGCAATGGGTTTACTATCTTGAAGACCACTAAAAATATGTCTTTGTGCTTTTCTCTTCCTAAACAAAAACAAAAACAAAAACAACAACAAAAAAAGTAGGAAAGAAAGCAGTATCAGAAAGTATATCCTAACTGGTCTGTCATCAGAAAGTATATCTTAAGTAGTCATTATATCCTGCTCTGAACCAAGGTGGTTTATGACATCTACTTAACTATAAAGACTCTGGTTTTGTAGACACCTTGAGTGAGCTTCCCTGGTTGTAGTTTCTCGTGATGAAATAAGTCTGATAGTTACCACTGATAAACTGGCAAACAGCCTAAGAGAGGGACACAGGCCTCCATTCTCTGTGACAGAAGAGAAGAGAGAAGTAATTTCTAGACTTATATTTGTTGTTAAATAACCACATCTGTATCTGTTAAAGCAATATAAAATTTAAATGATTGTGTACCTAAATGTGTGTCAGCAGCACTCAGCATACCCATATAATCAAGTATGATATTGAAATATCTTCTGCAATTAGTTCAATTGTGTTTAAAAATATAATAATTCAAAAGTCATTCTAAGTTCCGTTGTCTGCGACAAATAATATTCTAAGTACAATTTTCTTATTTTTCAGGATTACAATTTTCAGGATTCATCTTTTATACAGTCCTTAACTGCATCTGTAACACATAAGTTTATATTCCACTACTTTGATCACAACTCAAAAATTTACATCAGATTTTTCAGCTTCAGTGATAAAAATTAAATAAGTCTCCAGTTCTGTGTTTAAATACAAATTTACATTTCACTAATAACCACACTGTGAATCAGAAATAAATACACCGATATAGGTTGTTAATTACATTATTGCTGAAATTGAAAACATACATGATTTATGTAAAATACGTAATATTTTCAAGAAACAGAGAACATATTTAAGCCACAGCTATGAGAAATCTCCAGGCTTTGTCATAATTTCACAGAATTAACAGAGAGCTAAAAATTCTTTGCCACTTCAGGTAATCAAAAAATTGAGATAAATAAATAAATAAATTGTACTGTGAAGAAAATTGACTGTACCCTATCCAAAACCAGCAAATTCAGTCTAATGAGAAGAATAATAGAGAATTTGTAATGTTTCTTTTTCCAAAAACTTGGTAATAATCTTACGATAATTGGGAGCATTTGACTTCTGGTGATCCACATAATCTTCTTAATTACTTTTGCTTATTGCAAAATTAATTTTGCAAAATATCAACAGAAATAAAAAAAATCAACAATAGCAAAAAAACACCCTTTCAAAAACACAGTTTCCTAGAAAATCCAAGTGAAATAGTGGGTTTTCTGTTTCCTTTCCTTTTATAGGTGGATAATCTCAGATTTCTCTTCTGGTGATGAAATGCAAAAACTACCTAATAAATGAAAATAAACACTTATTGCTGTAAAGAGTAAAATTATGCTGTTATTTAAAAAGTAGCTGAATATTATTTTAAAATTTTTTTGGTTGTGTAACATTAATTTTTAATTATAAAATTTTATTTAATGGATATGTGAAAAAAAAGACGTGGTTTTCATAAAATCAGTTGAGAAAGACTACAGGGACCAATGGCCAAGAGAGAAGAAATTATATTTTTGAATCACAATATGCCAAAGAAATTCATGGTGAAAAACAAGAGTGTGCCCATGAGGCCAAGTAGACCAATGGCATCCTGGCCTGTATCAGCAGCAGTGTGGCCAGCAGGGCCAGAACAGTGATTGTCCCCCTGCATCTGGCACTGGTGAGGCCTTGAGTGCTGTGTTCAGTTCTGGGCTCCTCACTACAAGAAGGACATGGAGATGCTGGAGGAAGTCCAGAGAAGAGCAATGGAGCTGGGGAAGGCTCTGGAGCACAAGACCTCTGAAGAGCCTGAGGGAGCTGAGGTGTTTATCCTGGAGAAAATGAGGCTTAGAGGGGACCATATCACCCTCCACAAGTACCTAAAGGGAGGTTGTAGACTGGTGGGAGTCAGTCTCTTTTCCCAGATATGAAGTGAGAGGATGAGAGGAAATGGCCTCAAGTTGTCCCAGGGAAGGTTTAAATTGGATATTAGGGAAAAAAAACCAAAAAAAAAGCCAAAAAAAAAACAACCCGAAAAAAAACCCAAGGAAAGCAGTGTAAAGCATTGGAACAGATTGCCCAAGGTAGTAGTGGAGTCATCATGCCTGAAACTGCTCAAAGAACCTGTGGATATGTCACTTAAGGGCATGGTTTAAAGGCGAATATGGTAGCAGTGCAAGGTTGACTGGATTTGGTGATCTTGACAGTCTTTTCTGCCATTATTGATTCTGTGATTTTGTGAATTAGCTAAGGTGCACTACATTTTTGAAAACATCATGTTGAATCAGGGGTTTTTTTCTTTAATATCTTCAATTCAATTTCTTATTCTTTAATTTTCTAAAACTCATAAGCCATTTACAAAATATTTAGAAACTCAAAGAAATTAAAGAATTCATGTAGACTTTGAGACTGGTGAATGAAGGTTGAATTTAACCTTCAAAAACATTAAAGAGTTTTGAACCCTGAAGAATGCCTGTTAAAGGATAAACATATCATGCACCCAGCCACACATCATTAAAAATATATATTTGGCAATATTAAAACTTCATACCTAATTATGTTTTTCTGTAACGTCTAATCATGAGCTACCCAGTCTGCAAAACATGGCCATGCCATTGCAACTGGCAGTCACAGTATTCACTACTGAGGGGAGATAGATTTATAAAGAAATGGTGGCTATGGATTAGGGACCTTTGGATATTACTATGAAGTGCAAATTGTCATTATACAACCTTATTTAAAAATGTTAGTTCCTGTTGTCCAAGCGTCCTAGGGTGACTGTGTATCCCCCATTCGTCTATTGGGTGCAAAGGCGAGGGAAGCGCTGTTTGTTTTTCCCCAGGAAAACTCTGCTTCTCGGAGTGACCTTGAAGCGGGGGAGTTGGAACACTGCAAGATGAAAGAAGCTCTGTTGTTTTTTTTTCCCCGGCCGTTAGTTAGTTAGTTTAGTGCTAGCGTAGTTAGACGCTGTAGAATAGATGAAGCTTCTTTTTTTTTCCCCTTTTTTTCCCCTTTTTTTCCTTTTTTTGCCCTCTCCTCAGAACTGTTCCAATCTCTCCGGACTAAGGACCTGGGGGAAGCACCAGGAGCCTCCACAGGGGACCCACCCCACCAAGACCAGCCCTGCACATCTCCTTTTCTCCCAGCGCCAGTGGAGACGGAGCAACGGAACACAGTGACTAACTTCAAGAGGAGACCTTCTCTTTTTTAGTTTGTTATCCCTCTGTAAGTGGCACAAAGCTCTTGTCATCGGGTATTGTGCTGGGAGTGCTTTGCCTGTTTAATAAACAGGTTTTTTCCACTTCTCTCTGAGGAATTTTTTTCCCGAACCGGTTGGGGGAGGGGAGGGGGCCTCGTGGGAGGGTTTCTCCCAAAACCTGCCTGAAACCAAGGCACTGTGATTCCACAACAGGAAATCTTGTGCTTTTCTCTGAAATTCTTAATAACCCACTGTCTTGGGTTGCGATGAAAAATGTAACAAGGGATATGTATTCTACTACTATCTGTTCAAACCAGGTGGGGTTTATCTCTTCCATGACCCATCCCACATAATTCCAGGGAAATATCTTCTGTTAATGGGCCACCAAGGCTCATCACACGACTGATAAAATTACATCATCCCATTGTGAAATGCTCCACCCAGGGGGAGGAGCCCAGCATTTCTATCTGGATAAAAATCTGAGAGTCAGAACACCAGCGCAGCCTGTTTCCATTGGATTCCCAGAGGAAGACGAGACCCATCTCACCATCACTGGACCTTCAGAGGAAATCTACACCCTCCTGAAGCATCATTGCTTCAACAGAACCACATCTGTCACTCCAGGAGGACTTGATTGGACTGCTACTAGCACCCTGACCAAGAGGATGTCAGCTTGTATTCTGACCCAGTGTTTTGTTTGTTTCTTTTTTGAACTATTACATTTTTATTTTAATTTTCCTAGTAAAGACCTGTTATTCCTACTCACATATCTTTGCCTGAAAGCTCCTTAATTTCAAAATTATAATAATTGGGAGGGAGGCTCCTGCCTTCCTTAGCAGACATCTGTCTTTCCAAACCAAGACACCCACTTCAGTGCCTGGAGGTGTTAGCCTGCTAATAACCACACTAATTGCGACCTCAGAATGTGACACATCCAATCCTTGCCCAATACCAGCTGGGGTGGTAAAGTAATTTTCTGTCTGGGATAGTGACAATAATTAGTGCCAGAAGTACAGTGTGAAACCTGTCACCACAGAATTAGCTATTTTGTGGTGCTTTGTTTCTGTGAAATCACACCTTACTCCGAGAGCACTGAACTGAAGTGTGACTGACGAAACATTATAACATAAGTCAGAATATCATGACCATGGTTGGAATCTGTCATTTTGATTATCTGCCCATTCTGCATATTTTACCACAACATATTTTTCTTTAACCGTCACCACGTTGCACTTAAAATTTTGAATTATCCTCTATTCATTATATTATATCCACTAATATGTGAATGTAGTATAGTTACAATTGCCATAATAATCCTATGACTTCACATTATTTAAAGATGTTTGAGAATTTTGAAATTTCTCCTACTTTTCAAGATTATGTAAATGTAGTAACAAGATGACACATGAGAAAAAAAATCTTAAATATTGCTTATTTTTAAAATCTGTAAGCCTAAAAAATCTCACCATATAATGTTATTTTTTTAAATAGATTGCAAAAAAAACCCCAGTAAATGCATGCTGCTCTTAATGAAAGGAATTGGAGAGAAATATGTTGAGTTCTTTTATTGTGTTTTTCTAGTTGTTAAATTTACAAAAAAATGTTAGTTCTCACTAATGCTGCTTACTCTGTTTCTTTAAACATGACCTTTATTATCTTGATTAACTACACTATATTTTATAGTGAGAAGGTGTTCTGCCAGCTTTGGTTAGATAGTTTTACAGTCTGTTGCTGTAGTAGTTTTGACATTTATATCTCTATAGAAGAGACATAACATTAAGTTGAACTTAATATCTGTAAATCTTGATGTGAGTAATAAACTAAATCTGAGTAGGAGGCTAGTTTTATTGTTCTCTAAATAGTATAATGATCACTGTTATCTTCTAATTTAATCAGATAGAATAACTATCCTATAAATATTCATCATCATGAACACATATTCCTGGCTTTCTTTTAATAAATTAAGGTGATTCACAGAAGGTGAGGAATTAAAAAAAAATTTAATATGTTTATTAGATGCTTCTATTTGTCCAGGGATTACCTCTCTGTCTTGAAAAAATCACAAAAGCAGTTTATCTGGAAGTGGGTCAAATATTACTATATATACTGAATGAAATTTTTTCATGTTGTATTCCAGTTGTAACACACAAAGAACAGACAAGACAGTAAAAGTAGCTCTTGATCATATTATGGGAGTCTCCACTGTTATAACTGAGTAATCATAAAGCACCTAAGGAATTAATGTGGAATGTTTTAAGATTACTAGATACTTCTAGTAGTACAGAAATGTTGGTTTCAATCAATATGCTTTGTAAGTGGTTATTTCTCAGTTTACATTTATCCCTGTAATAAAATTTATTCAATGTTTCATGTATAATTTCAAAAGAGTTTTATTTTACTTTGATTTTTCCCAAGGATAAGATTGTTCTTTATAATGTGTTTTATTTTTAGAAATATTTTTAGAAACAAAAAACTGGATTTTTTTTAATTTTCCAGTGTAATCTCTTGGATATGCAGAGGATTTTCTGAGAAGCTGTCAATTATTTATCAGAGATTCTCACCTTGTGTTTCAGCAAAACAAATTTCATTGGGTAAGAGAGACTGACAGGTGCAACCTCACGCTAAGTGTAGAAGATATTTTCTATTGATAATGACACAGACTTCTCATCTTTAAACTGATAACCTACTGCTATGGTAATGAGTAGAGGCTGGCTATTGACTTTGGCTGATAAAAAAATATCAGTATTGTTAGAACGAAGGACACTGCTACAAACACACTGACACTAAATGAAGGTGGAGAGGAAGGTGGTGGGGAAAGCTTTCCTTTTTACTTACCAAAATGTCCCCCATGCAACAAACAAGCAAATAGAAACAACCACTCCCCAATAATTAAAAATTACCTTTCAAGATCTAAGGTTAAGAAGGATATGTAGATTAAATTCTCTTTGAAAAGTTACACTTGAACCTCTCTGAATTCACGGCCTGAATACTGAAGTTGCACTTAAACATAACTAAGGGACAATTCTATGTTGCTTTTATTGTCTTATTCTGGTTTCCAAAATTATTTCTCTGTGTAACTTAAGATTTTAAGATTCTGCTCCTTTCATTACAACAGCTTGAAATGAATCTCTAAAAAAAAAAAAAAAAAAAAAAAAAAAAACAACCCACCAAAAAAACAACCACTCAAATTTCAGTTGGTGATTGCTGTTCAATGCAACATTTAGATTTGTGGTATGGTCTTTAAGAACATAGCATAAATGGCTGAGGAAAGAATAGATAAGCATGTAGGTCAAGCTCTTCAAACTAACTCAGAGATGCTGCAGGGGTTTTTTTATTGGTGGTTTTTTGTGTTTTTTTAAATCTTGATCTTCTGTGTGTCAATTTTAAATGAGTTGATTTTTTTGATAAGAAAATCAGAGTTGCTATTATTTGAAGATAAGCTTACTTAAGTTCCATGTTTTTGATACAAAGACTTATCTGTATTCTGTTTCTTCAACACTTTTATCTTCTATCATATTTATTTTTACTAGACTGTTTTTCTCTCCATCTTTCCATCAGTTTCTTATTCCTTCCTTGATGGTTATTCGTTCTTTAACCTTGTTGATCTTGTGTTGTTCAAATTCTCTGATGGTCTTTCATGATCTCTTCTTTAATATGGGATCAGGCTATCCTCAAACACTTCTTTCTGTATTGATATGGTTTTGTTTCCTTTCACATTAAAATTCAGTATTCCTTCAGAATAGTTTAGTATTCTGATGAAGAAATGGAATCAAAAGCATCTGACAATATCTGAGATATTAAAATAATTAGAAAGTTGGTCTCTTTCTCTCCATTGTGAGTGAATTATGTTCTTAAAAAATATAATTTCCATTCTGAGTTTTATATGCCTGGCTGTGGGACAATGCTGAAAGTCCACCAGTGAGACACTTAAGGAAAAGTAAGTTCTACCTGATCATTTAAATTTTTATGACTTATTTAAACTCTGAAGTGTGGAACTCCTGCTTCATATCACCATTAAAATTATATAACATTGTCTCTTTCAAAGTGACAAGGGTGATTATTGAATGTTCTCCTGGAAAAGAGTTGATGGCTGAATAACATATCACCATGAAGTGACATCTTAGAAGTTCACATGAAAAAAAAATAACTGCACCTGGCTAGAATGGAGTTTATTTTCTTCACATTAGCCTGCATGATGGTGAGCATTCTATTTGTAATTAAAGCAGTGTTGGTAATGCATCTATGTTTTCATTATTTCTGAAGAGTGCTTGAAAATGATCAAGGCATCTTCTCTTTTCATTCTGCGCTACCCTTCAAGTGGCTTTTGTCTGAGGTGGAGTGGATTTTCTTCATAGGAAGTGATATTGTGCCCTGTTTGGATTTGTGACAAAAACAGTGCTGATAATACTTTGGTGTCTTACTTATTGCTGAACAGCATTGATAAAACATGAAGGCATTTTCTGTTTCTGTCACTGCCCCACAAGTCAGTAGACTTGGGCTGAGCAAGAAGTTGGGATGAGGACACAGTGGTGGCAGTTGATCCCAACCGAGCAAAGGGATATTCCACATCACATGATATCATAGTCAGAAATAAAATGTGTAGAAAGGAATAAACATAGGGGAATATTTGAAGTATTGGGGCTTGTCTTCCCACGTCACCATTGTGCATGATGAAGATTGATTTTCTTAAACAGGCTGAACATCTGTCTGCCAAGGGGAAGGGGTGAATTAATTCCTTATTTTGCTTTGTTTGCATGCACAGATTTTACCTATCAAACAAAAAAGCTTTTATCTCATCATACAATTCACCCTTCTGATTTACTCCTCCATACCTTCTTGAGGGGGGTCAGTGGGCAGCTTTGGGGGCTGAGCTGCCTTCTGGGGTTATGTTACACCACCACCCTTCCCCGCAGGAAAAAGGCTGGGAGTGGGTAAGAATCTGGGAGGGAACGCAATCAGGACAACACACTCAGAGTGACCAAAGGAGTATTTTATAGTACACAACATTAAATCTCAGGGAAAGGAGCACAAAGAGGGGAGTTTTATGGTTAAGGAATTTTCTTCCCAAGCAACCATCACCACTGCAGAGAGTTTCCCTTCCAGGAAGGGCTTAAAATCTGCCTGATGATAAGTGGTGAATCCTCTTTCTACTTTGCTTCCATGAGAAACTTCTTCTTTCCTTGTTAAATAGTCAGTGTCTTGATCCATGGGTCTTTTTGCCGTCCTTCTATTTTCCCCCTGCTCTATGGCTGAGAAATTAACAGGTATATCGATGTTGGCTGTTGGCCCGCTAGGACCACCACAAATATAGAAGGCAAATAGTGTGAATAAACTTTCTCTTTTGCAAATTGTTTCCTTCCAACTCTCACAGAGTAAAACACAATTAAACTGTGTGCTGTATTCTTGAAATGTATTGTTTGTTGCACATTTAAAGCTATGGGTACATTATATTATTTTGTTCAATTTTGAAATTGTTGTAAATAGTGGCTGGTTCATTAAATCCTTTTTTCTTTCCCTCAGAAAATTTACAGTAGATTGGCATACACAGTATGCCAATATTGTGAAAGAATCCAGGAACATTTTATTTGTTCACAACCAAATGGCAGGATAGTCTTACTGTTAAAGGGATAACATTGATTTCTAGATTTTTTTTCTCCCTAAAAAAAACATATACATAGGAATGTGGGGTAGAATATTTAATGTTTAAAGTCTTCATATAATACTACTCATGTTCACAGCTATGATTTAAAAGAGTAAAAAGGTATGGTTCTAATTTATCAATTTTCTTATAAAGATTTAGAGAAATACTCTGAATTTAGTTAAAAATCCTTATTTTCATTTAGATAAACCATAGGCATAAATATGCCCACAGCCACTTTTCAGATGTCAGGCTGATGAAAAGTTGATCTTTTATCTGTATCCATCACTATTTTTTTCCTGTCTGCCTACTCTTCTTGATGACAAGAGTTAATTGGAGATATTTATTTCTTTGTACTTGCTTTTATTACACTTCTAGAGGTATATTACCTTTCCAGGTGTAAATACACCTGTTTCCAGTGAAGTAGCTTATATCAGTAGAAAACAAATAGTTTTATTTTTTTGAGGGGGGTCAGAAATGTAATGCTGTTGAAATGTAAAATATTTTACAATTACCTTTAATTTTTACATAATTAATTTATACTATTTTCTCTTTTTGTGCCTTTGTTTTGTTTTGTTTCCTAATGTCTATATTCTGACTATTGAAGAAGTATCTACTTGGTTTTTATTATAGTTTTGTGACTGAATGAGCTATTGAAATTCTTATACATTGTTGTCCACTTAAAATTTTCAAAGTTTTTATTCATGTCTATAAAGAGAACCTAGTGTGAGAAACTGGATTAGCACTTGTAATCTGTCTGATGATATCTCAAAGGGGATAGAACAAAAGCCTGTTTACTCATATTCCTCCATATGGTGGGCCTTCCATATTCTCTGTATATATATTCCCTACATTTCTCACACTTTCTTATACAGCTGTGGAGAAGGTTAATGTTCCTCTCTTTTTGTAGAGAGGTTCATAATTAGGATAGCTATCCCGTTGTCCATTTACTCCACCACAAAAATCGCCACTTTTCATATGGTCTGCCACTCAAGTGCAAAGAGCTCCACAGTCATGAGAGAGACCACATTATGTGAAAATGGATTCTTTTTTTTGCTTAGCAGTTTATTGATCTTCAAGGACAACCAATTTGTGTCAGCTGTCATCTCTTTCTGCTAAAATTATTAGCTTTCATCCTACCTTGGTAACTTCTTTTTGGGTTGTCAAAATTTTTCTGCCACCTCCTGTGACCATCTAAAATCTCATTTAGTTGAGGAGAAAGTCTGGAATCCCATAATCTGCTCTGCTTTAACATACAAAGAGTATAGAAGATGCTTAGTTTCCATTACAAAAAAGAAATTATCTCCTGTGGAGAGCAGAGAGGTTTGAGTGAAAGCTGTCCCTGCTAGGAAAAATTCAATAGGAGGTTGTTGATACAGCGATTCACTACTTTAGGAAAGTTACATTGGTATAAAAAAAGACTAGAAGGTGGCAAATCGGGTTGCTTACTGCCTAATTCACCAGTAGAGTTCCTTCTCCTACCAAATAAGTCAATGTTAATCCTAATGGTACAGTCAATTCAGGACAAATTGCCTCATGAAGCACTTAACACTTTTTGTCAAATCAGCAATCTCAGTTTAATATTGGCTAGGCAGAAATAGAAAGCATAGGAAAATAATCACAAAAATATTTAACAGGGGTCCCAGTGTCTCCGTTTAACTTGAAATTTGACATCACCTGATGCCCATTTCAAAACAAGCTTTAAAAGTTAAAATTCTGGTTACAATGAATTCTTAGCATGTGTAAGTGCTTTAAATGGTAAGCATTTTTTGACTATTGTTCACAAAGCAAGCCCTAGGCTGTGCAAAGTAATTGGTTCTGAAAAGAAACCTTGCATCAAGAGAGTTAATATTGTTTTTCCTCGAGGGTTTTTACAATGGTAATGAGACCAGTAAATTCATTTGTCTGAGAATAAAAAAAAGGACTCATTTAACCAAAATGTCTGGATTGTAGTAGTCAAAATAACTCCTAGGACTAGAAATTTGCTTTGCTAAGTACTCTTCAGCATAGAAAAATTTATTTTATCCTTCTCTTCTTGTCAGGATATTTTAGGGTTCAGAGAACCTAAAATAAACCTTTGGGCTTAATTTTTGGCAAAAACAAACTTCATCTTGCTTTTCCTTCTCTTGTGCAAATTAATACAATGTATTTTTCTCTGCATTGTTTTCAGAGACAAAATGCACTTCATCAAGCTTCAGTTATATGATAGTCATTCATCCCTTAGATCACATTCAGAATAGTGGCAGTTGCTTCTATAAAACCCTGTGGGCAAAATTTTTAAAAAATTATTTATTAAGATCATGGAATTTTGCAAATTTCATCTGCCTTACCTGAGAAAATAAAAACACTGACAAAACTACATATTTTTTATGGTTTGGATTTGGATGGGACTATATTGTTCTTATTTGGACTCTTCCCTGGAGCATAAGATATCATGGGAATAAATCTTTAATCATACGATTTAAGGTCAGATTAGCAGTCGGGACAGCTACTCAATGGACCAGCATTCATTCTTAGATTAACTTCCTTGCTTTGCTACCCACAGTGAACACAGATCCCATCTTGTAAATGCACTTGTCTTTTAGAATCCTTCTCTAGTTAAGATTTGACTTCTGTTGCCTTTTTCCCCCCCTACTTTAAATTTCATTCATGTGACTTTACCGTGTATTTGTGTCTGTTGCATTGATTTCTAGTCTAAATCTCATTTTAGAATATGACTTTTCTTCCTACAGTATTTCAGACAACCTGTAGATTTTTCCATTAAAGTATTACTCTTCCCAATAGTTTTTCAGACCATTGAAACTGACAGTGCCTTTTGTTCTCAAAATGCTAAGTCTATTAAACAGCAAATATAAAATGTATATAAATTTTTAAAAACCCCCAAACCTACAAACCCAAATCAAACAATGACCCAAACCTTTACTAATAAGTTAATTATACTTTAGTAGCACAAAAGATGGAGGAAGTGGAGGGAATCAGTCTATAGCTGAGATAAGGATATTTCCAACCACTAAAGTCTTCAGAAACTGCTTCACATTGTTTGTATACTGCTCTGGTCATAATACTTGGTGATTCCACAATGAATTTTGAATCCTTTTTTATTGCCAAGAGCCTAAGAGCCTTCTCCATCTTTTGGCAACTTCAGTTATTTCATGTACAGCCAGTCTCCCCTATCTCAGTAAACTATTTCCCTTTCTGTTCCTAGGAACTCCCTCATCTAAGGGGTAATAAGTCAAATCTTTCAGATTCACCACCAAACAAACAGAAAGAAGACAATGTGCCCTGCATTTTCTCAGTGAAGGGATTAAAATAATTTAAAAAAAACAAAAAAAAACAAAAAAAAAAAAACAACCTTACACTGAAGACACACTATCTTCTTTCCTTCCTTCCTTCCTTCCTTCCTTCCTTCCTTCCTTCCTTCCTTCCTTCCTTCCTTCCTTCCTTCCTTCCTTCCTTCCTTCCTTCCTTCCTTCCTTCCTTCCTTCCTTCCTTCCTACCTTCCGCACATTCCGCACATTCCGCACATTCCGCACATTCCGCACATTCCGCACATTCCTTCCTTCCTTCCGCACATTCCTTCCTTCCTTCCGCACATTCCTTCCTTCCGCACATTCCTTCCGCACATTCCTTCCGCACATTCCTTCCGCACATTCCACACATTCCGCACATTCCTTCCGCACATTCCGCACATTCCTTCCTTCCTTCCGCACATTCCTTCCTTCCTTCCGCACATTCCCTCCCTCCCTCTCTTCCAGAAATGACATCAACCAACTAAGAACAGTAGATATTTAGGTTCCCTACCTCAGCATGCACTGGTAAGTCCTTTACTTCCTTTCTCCTTCTTACAGTTGTCTAGCCTTTTCCCAAAAGATAGCAGGTAAGTCTAGATGAATCCTCTGTACATGTTGCCTCTCCTCAGCTGAGACGACTAATTATGTACTTAATCATAGGACAATTTCTAGATGATGAGAATAACAAAGGGTAATATGAATAAGTAGGGCATTGCTGCCTCCCTCATCCCTTTTTTTTAATTAATGATTCTTTCTCTTCTTGCCTGGCTTGTCCTACAGAAATCTTCTAAAGATATAATGATAGAACTTTTTAAATTATGTGTTAAAATAAACACTAATTTTTTAATGACCTAATTTAATTCAACACACTAACTAATTGGGAGCGTTCTATAAACACCAACTGTTCCCCAGCAGATACTAAAACTTGGGAAAAAGGCATTGGGCAGTGCTTCAGCTAAATGTGTCCTGATACGTTATAGGGGACTTTTTCAGATGTCAGGTTATAGACTTTAGGACATTAGCTTCGTTGCAACGCTCTGCATATGTGGTTGAATGCGTAGAATAAGCATAGACAGCTGTGCAAAAGAGTAAGTTTACATATAAAACCATGTGCATAGACATATTACACGGGTATTTTAACTTCTGTGCTTGAATTTCGGTTTGAGGGAATGAACTCAGGGTGGAAAGTGACACCTATTTAAGCAGATATATTTCATTAACAAATATTTTCAAAAGCCAAGAGAAATTCTCTCTTGTATCAAACTGGTTTTTATTTGTGCTAACTCCTTAACTCTGCGTTTTATTTTTGCTATTACCTTTCTTGTTCTTTCTTAATATGCAGAAGTCTTTTACTGCCAAGCTTAAAATCACCTTCCTGGATGTCCTTATGCTTCACCATTGCATTCTATACCTCATAAATTACATATGTTTTAAAACTAAGATCAAGATTTAAAAAAAACCTATCTAATATGCCAAAACCAAATCTGTTAATTAAGAAAAACAATACTTTCTTCTATTACATAGGAGTATTTATCCTTTTCAAATCAGTGTTTCACAAGAAAATCATAAATTTATATTACCTGCTGCTTTCTTTAAGTGTCCTTGCTTAAGTAAAATAGATTATTAATAAAGCAATACAAGACTAGAAATAGCTCCTAACTGCTCATTTAGCACTCATAGTAAAAATTATAAGTACTGCTCCTGATTTTATATATCCAAATGAATTGTGACAGGAACTATTTTAAAAAATAGCTAACCTTTCTGAAATCTTGATAAATATTAACTTTAAAACATCTAGCAGCTTTTCCTGTTCTCTTTAGTGCCAGAAAATATTTTGAACTACTAAGGAAGGATTGTCAGTTTAATGCACTAGATAAATTTGGATCCAGAAACAAATTTTGTAAATGGATTAAATGCTTACTCCTAGAAGCATGGATTACTGGGCTAAGTATCAAGACTGAAATTCCCACAATCCCTAAACAACAGCTCTGAATCTTTCTCACCCTCGTTCTTCTTCTTTCAAAAGGATGGATAGTTCACAGTTATTTCAGTCTAGATTTTGGTAATCGCTCTCCAGCTGAGACTTCTGTTTGCATAGAATTCAAGGTTACTGATGATATGTGTTCTCCATAATTATCTCTATTCCTTTCCTTTCCTTTCCTTTCCTTTCCTTTCCTTTCCTTTCCTTTCCTTTCCTTTCCTTTCCTTTCCTTTCCTTTCCTTTCCTTTCCTTTCCTTTCCTTTCCTTTCCTTTCCTTTCCTTTCCTTTCCTTTCCTTTCCTTTCCTTTCCTTTCCTTTCCTTCATTTAAATGGGATCTTCAAGAGCCTAATACAAGTTAAACAGAAATATTAATACTAGTATACCTAGCTGTAAACACTATGAAATCATCAGGGAATATTGAAATTATAACACACAGTGCTGTTTGGTTTTTACAATTAAGAAGTTCTGAACTGAAAGGATTTGGGGTAGATGTAGATCTTTGCACAATGAAATTGTTTTTGGGAGCTTTGGATTTGTTAATTCATTTAAATATTAATAAATAGTGGTGAGATATATTTCTTTAAAAGCAGGGAAGAGGGCATCTCTAGAAAGGCAGAAGTTACTTTTAAATGAAAGATAAAAAAATGTCTTTATCTGTTGCCCAGGAGATTAAAATAATATTGTGACTATTCAGTATTTCAGAAAGGAAAAAAGCAACCACAGGAATGGTTAGCATATTTAATCTTCCTATCTTATTTAAAAATGAAATCACACTGAAGTAGGGCTGAAAGTCAGAAAAGAAGGGAAATTGCAAAGGAAAAGTGGTGAGCATTAACTGTTTTTCCAAGGTTTTTCAGTTTGGCAGTGCAAAAGTGCTAATTTGATAATTTGTACAGAATTCTAAAATACAGCCCTTGCAAAGTGAGGATTTTTGGGCTTATGTTTTTCTCCAAAACTTTAGTTGATGACTCTACACATGAGAAGACAGACGAGTATCCTTCACAAAACATGATGTGGCAGAAAAATTCCTGTAGACACCTTTAGCTGGTTTTGGCTACCATTGCAGACTAGGAGAAAGAGACGTCAAGCAAACCTTGTAGCTCTAAAAGAATGCCATGATCTAACCAGCACATTTTTACCACCAGGCTCAGGTTATTTTGTATCTCATAACTTGTTGTCAATTCTTTTACAAACAGCTTTAAATCAAAGGCATACCAGGTGTCAACAGCAGAGTTTTCAAAGAAATAACAGCACATAATAGACACTACTAACAGCAAGGACACTGTGGGTAATGTTAACAAAATTGCCCATTAGTACTGCACACTATTCAGAAAGAGTACAAGGTTCTTGAATATGTCACTGAAACTTGGGAATCACAAGGTGAAACTCCTTAAAAGTGGTAAAACCAAAGACTGTAATTGTTGAAAGACTAAATCTAGCTTTTGAGAGCAACACATTATGGTTGGACACAAGCATGAGAGCAACATTGAAAAATTTAAAAAAAAAACCAAAAAAGTCAATTAAATGAAGAATGGATGATAAATAACAGAAAATCAATAATCTTTGTGATTTTGCAAAGTTATGTTTACTTAGAAGTTTAGAACTAAAAATTACAACACCTCCTCCCTTCTTCCTTCCCCCACCAAAAAACCCAAAACAGAACTTGAAACAAAAACCAGAAGGATATTTAGGATAATTGGCTCACTCCCTATTCTCAACATAGAGTGAGACTTAATAGTTGGCAGTATTTTCCTAGGCATTATAGGGGAGAAAAAAACAGACTGTGAAAATGAGGCTGAGGTCTGTTCATGGTAATAATTATGTTAGAATCATGGCTTGCAGATTAATTCAGGAGGGCAGAAATCTCTGGAGCAATTGCCTTGTCAACCAAGGTCAACTTCAAAGTCAGACATAACTTTAAATTTAGATCAGATTCCTCAACAACTTTTTGAATCCTGTTGTGAGTACCTCTAAAGATGGATGTTCCACAGTCACTTTGAGTATTTGCATGCTTAGGGGAAAAAAAATTGTAATTTATAGAAAAAACTTGTAATACTTAATGAACACTCCCCTTATTTAGTCCTATTTTATTATTGATAATGCCATTTTTTTTATACCTTAGTAAAGGAATTGCATTTATTTTGTCCCTATGGTTCCAGATACCTACATACTTATACATCATGGGAAATCCCAGGGTATTCATTCCATGGAGCTCAATGACTATAATTCTGCATTGCTCTTTTGAGAATAGCCTTCCTCTTGCTTTCTGTACTCTTCATTGTATAGGGCAAGAATGAGAAGAAGGAAGACAACATAATCTAACCCTACAAAACCTCATATTATAAGAAACTATGATTATATATCAGACTGTCAAGTTCTTATTGATCCACTTAAAGGCACATTGACCTTTAATATTAATGTGCTTAGCTACAAATGTCATTGGAAAAGACTATAATACTTAATGTTCAGTGACATAAAATGTGCATGTCTACTATGAACAAAACCACAAGCAGTAGTGAAGCAATGTAGCCTTAATTACATCATCTACTTGTCAGGAATCTCTCAGCATCTGCTATTATGAAAAATGGAGATTAAGGGTGTTACCAAGCCAGACGGATACTGTTCTTCATGGAAAGATATTACTGTGAAATAAAAAATAATTAGATTTTTGTTGCAGACAGGAAAGGCGGTTAAATTATACATGTCTATTTCAAAAGATTAATATCAGGATGCTCTTGATATATAATGAGAAGTAACAGCATGATAACTTACAACAGTAAACAGAAAAGAGTTTATTGATTATTTTGTCTGCCTGTAATTTATTTTCTTATGGGATATAAAATACAGCTTAGAAGGAATAACCTTTATTCAGAGGAGATGCTGAAAAGAAACACCATTATCTGTGCACAAACTGACACCAAAACCACATTTTTCAAGAGTTAGGGGCTCTGAAGAAGTGGACATTTTCTGACTATGCAGGTGCCCAGATGCTGGCAGCAGGGTACTGCAGGGGTGGCCTCCATAAGAAGAAGCCACAATTTCCCCATTCCTGACACAGCTGGTTCCAGCAGACCCACCACAGGGCACAGCCGAGCCCAGCAGCCACCATGGAAGAACCTCTGGGAAAAAAATATTCAAGAATCAGCAGAAAGTGCTGGAGGGAGTGTGGGGGTAGTGCTGAACAATACCCTTCTCTTACCGTAGGGCTGCAATATGACCTCAGAAATATTCATTAGGCCTTGGCCTTGATGAACAGCACCTGGGCTAAAATCTTGAGATTTTCAGAGATGCTGTCTGTTCCCAGGATCTTGTACTGTCCAACAAGCCACCTTTAAACTTTTGGTCAGTTCCAGGACTAAATTTGGCAAGGGGGTCCTTTCTGAACTTTGTGACTCAAAGGGGTCCTTACCCTTTCCTACCCTTACCCTGTCTCCCATCTCCAGCTTCTGTATAGATCCCTTTACATTGATTTTAATTTTAGATTGATTGATTTTAGATTTAATCTGATTTTTCCCTCTGGGCATTAAACGTAGTAAGTCATAGAGTGAACCTTGCCAAGGCAACTTCATTGTGCTTTCACTTTAATTTTAAAATATTTTTTCCAATATCTTTACTGGTGGTTCTTTGAGTGTTATAAAACACTCATTTGCAACTTGGGGAAAGAAAAAGCTACAAGAGAGAAAAAAAAATAGTGAGAGAAGGCAAAAGAAGAAGGAGAAGGAGAAGGAGAAGGAGAAGGAGAAGGAGAAGGAGAAGGAGAAGGAGAAGGAGAAGGAGAAGGAGAAGGAGAAGGAGAAGGATCCATTGGAGCAGGTAAAAAGTGTCAGGAGAAAGGGGCAGGAGAGATAAACTGCTGTGTACTGACTACAGCCCACCTGACTCCATGCTACTTGGTTTGGGTAGAGGTAGAGGAGTCTGGAGGAAAGTGGAACTTGGGAGAGTGGGAGGGCAGATATTGCTTTAATGTTCTTTTCCTTTGTTTCTATCTGAATCAATTTGAATTCATACTAAATTAATTTTCCCCAAATCATGTATGTTTTGCCCATTTAGTAAACAATCTCTTCCCTATTCTCTTCCCTCATCCCACTGAGGAGTGGCAGCGAGCAAACCGCTGGTTGGGAGTTTGGCCCTGGGTCAAGGCTAACTACACTGGCAAAGATGGGGAAATTAAAGTTTCCCTTACCCAAAATGTGTTCTCTATTTTACACCAAAAAGCAATTTTTTTAAGACTATAGTAGGAATACTGAACTAGTTAATTGCTCCTCCTAAACCAAAAGCAAAATCCAAAAGAGGTGAGAGGTCATTAAGTTGTAGTGGTATTCAATGAATGCATGAACTTACTGAAAGAGCTCAGACTAAGACAATTTCTTAATTGTTTGGATAACCAGTGTTAATTTTTTTTAATTTTGTTTTTTTAAATTGCATGTTACTTTATTTTTCTTATTTTGTCCTCTTCATATCAATGTATGTATATATGTATTAATATAGTCTGAGGTGTCAGCAGGAAGCTAAGGATATTGCCAATGACTAACATCTTGTTTTGCATTACTGAAAGACTTAGAAAATATTCAGTTAACAATGCTACAAGGCAGTCATTCTCAGTGATCCTTGAGAATCCCTTCCAACTCAGCATATTCTGTGACTGAGGGAAGGGAAGGGAAGGGAAGGGAAGGGAAGGGAAGGGAAGGGAAGGGAAGGGAAGGGAAGGGAAGGGAAGGGAAGGGAAGGGAAGGGAAGGGAAGGGAAGGGAAGAGTTCGTGAGTGTTACTACTTTTATTATACATGTTTAAAAGAAAAAGATTTTCAGGTTAAATGATTAATTTCCATTTTTGCTTTTCAGTCTTCTTAGTGGTAGGTTTTACTGAATGAAAAATGTGTCCAATATAATAATAAAATGCTAGTTCAAAAATTAAAATAATTTTCTCTCCATCTTCTCTTTTTTTTCCCCAGAGGAATAGAAACATCCTCCAGTTTGGTAGGCTTTGCTTTTACATTTTGCTAGGTTATAATCTGTTCTTCTCACAGGTTTTGAAAGAGATTATCTTATTTGCTTGTGTCCAAGCATAACACTGAATAAGTGTTCAAAGCTGCTTCCATCTCCAAATCCTAAGCAAAGCTGGAGAAAATTATTAAATTTGGCGTGTACTTCCTAAAGGACAGAATCAATGTGATCTGAGCCAGACAAAAATAAACTAATCCTACAGACTAAGACACATTTCCAAAAGGCCTGGAAGAAGGAACAGAATTTCAGTAAAGAATTGTGATCCTTAAAATCACTTCTTTGCTGTTGCATTACCTTGGAAAGAATGAAAAGTGCACATGCTAACAGTTTACAACGCTTGTTTTCCAGACACGGAATGAGTCTAAGTATGGGCAAATCCAGCTCATTTTTCAAATCTGAGCAGAATCACAATACAACTCAGCCAACACCTCTAGTTAGGTTCCTCCTTGTAAATCCAGTAGATCCTAGGATTGGTAAATGTTCTTATATCTAACTTACAGCATGTTGGCAGGGTCATGTGCAAAGCAGCACTGCTGGTGGTGCTTCTCAGTGACAGCTTTTCTTGTAACACTCTAGAGGGTGAATGCCGAGCATGAAGCACTTTATTTCAGATCCTTCTGTCTCAGTCAGTTCAAAGTTATATGTACCACCATGGAGGGTGTATTAGCATGGTGAGTTTTCTGTAGGGAGGGTGCTACAAGGATGGCCTCTGTGAGAAGAGACCAAGGATAGAGATAGCACACAAACCGGTTTCAGCTGGCTCCAAATTAGACCAAACACTGTCTAAAGACAACCCACTGGTGACACTGATTGTGCCTCTGATAACATATTTAATAAAGGGTATGTGATAACTTAATTAAGAATGATAACATATTCAAGAAAAGCTAGTATGCTAATGCTTTTGGTGTTACTGAGGTTACTGTTCTTTAAGCAAATAAGAGGAAGTTTTTATTGTTAATCTACTAACACTATCAACAAGCACTGTGCAGATATTTGAGAGAGGGGTGAGAAAATGTGAGAGAAATGACTCATCAGACACCAAGATCAATGAAGAAGGAAGGGGAGGAGACTGTCCAGATGCCATAGCAGCTTTTGGAGAAGGTCTTGGTGAAGTAAGTTGAAGCAGCCCACGAAGGACCATCGTGGAAGGTATCCATGCCACAGCCTGAAGAGGATCCAGAGAAGGTTTATGTGCCCTGTGGGAAGATGCAGTCTGTGGAGATCACATACAGGAGCAGACTCCTAGTAAGAGCGGTGGACCAAGGAGAGAAGCCAATGCAGGAACAAGTTTTCTGGAAGGACCTGTGATCCACAGGTGACTCACAGTGGAAAACTGCAGCATGGATGTTTCCTGCGGGATTGTATGCCATGGAAAGTACCCATGCTGGAGAAGTATGTGGGACTGCGCCCTGTGGGAGGGACAGATGACTTTTGCTTTTGGACCTATCTGATCCAAAGGTATACCTCACAGTATTCCAATACAGTATTCCAATACTTCACAGGTATTAGTCTGATCACCTATTTTTTTCCTTAAAATGCAAAACAATATGCTAAGGATTTTTATGTGATTGAGGTTAGTTTTCTTTAAGAAAATAAAAATACATTTAGTATTCTTAAGTTACTAACATTATTGAAGAATTCCAAAGTCCATCTTCTGGCCAAAACCAAATCAAAATTAGAAAATATTATAACAGCTAGATATGTACAATTCCACAACACGGTCTTCAGATAAATAGGTACTTTTATGTATGGTATGACTAGAATAATAAAAAGTATTATAATGTTATGCTGGCTTAGTTTTATAGACCTTTCTTTATCTACAGACCAAACATTTCCCCTTTTTGAATTCAGGTCTACTTGATGGGTTCAGATCCATCTAACTGGAAGATTTTCTTGCTTTCTCTGCTACATATTAGCTTCAAATCTTAATGTCTGCTGGTTGCCATAGAAGATATCAGTATTTAATAATCTAGAAAAGGATGTTATTACTATGTAGATAAATACCATCTGGAGTAAATAGCAAAAGCACACAAAAATATAAATGAAAGCATATGCAAATCTGTGCAAATGATAATGTAAATCTGTTCTCCATGTTTGAAAATGTATGTACTCTAACAAGACATATCTAAAGTCCAAGGTTTCTCACACACAATATCAGGAAAACTCTAAAGTTGTGGGGGTTTTCCTATCTTCCTTTTCCTAGCATTACTTAGAAGCTCTTCAAGTGTTTGATTTTGCAGTAGTGATTCTGACATCATGTCAGCTGTTATAGAAAGACTGTAATATAAACAAAAATTATGACTTAAAGATGAGACAGAACGAAATAAGCTCTTTATCTGTTTTGTGACTGCAGACACGTCCTTGAGCAAACTTCTGAAAATTTTAGTTACAAAAACTCTACTGGAGTATTCAGTGGGCTTTCTTTTAGCTAAAGGATTTATATGTACATCAGCAGAATTATTTGGAAGCATTTTGGTGCCAGTATAAAGATTCTTGTCTAACCAGTCTTAATGATTTTTTAGAAGATTAAAGTGATACAGGTTTTAAGAAAGTATAGCATGAGATTGAAAACATTTGCTTTGCTTTCACACTTGATGAAATCTAACAAAACCGTAAGAGTCAATATTTTTTACAGAAATTTCCTCAGCAGCAGTATTTTCAGCTGTTGCTGTCACTCAGTGTAAGTCTGTATTGTGAAAGCTATGTGAGAAGTGGTGCTTAACTTACTAAGAGCAAGTATCATGACATTATCATAAACACATTGTCAGCACTTATTTTAAAAGCATCAGCTGGCAACTATATTTAATTTGGTTTGGACTGCAAGGATTGACTAAATGTGATATGTGAGTTATTTTAAGAACATTTACTTTATGAATTTTAATATTGTGCAGCAAAATTGGCTTCTGTTTTACATTGGGACTCGAAGGAAGAGTTTAATGACTAAATGACTACTTTCTTCTTTTTTGGAAGCACCTGCTTGTATAGACTCCCTATAGCAAGAGGCACACATCTGAACACTTCATCTTATATATATAATTTTCAACAGGAAGAGCATAATAATGGATTCATGGAGAAACTGCTAAACTAAATGACTGTTTTATATAATAAATGCATATTCATAAGTCTTTTCTAAGCTGATTTTTTTTTCTTCTGCTCAAATACTGTTTTTATCTTCTTTTGTAATATTTGTGGGGTTTGCCATCCCAAGAATTTGCCTTGGGCAAATTCAGGACCATCTTCTCTGTGGCATTGCTGTACTCTATTTGGGTCAAAAAAGATACAAATTACTATGCTTTTATCACCCACTACTGTTAGGATTTAGGTCTAGAAGGGAAAATGTCTAATAGAACAATGCATGTTGGGATTAGAGCGCAGTACCTGCCTAGCTTTTCCATCCTTTGTGTTTACATTTTATAAATTTAATTCATATTGGATGGTAAAAGACTGCATGGTTTGAGATTTGATATCAAATACTAAATTTTATTTACCTCTAAATTGTATCCAGCTATTAATATGTCTAAGTAGTTTGCTTCAGTTTTAAAAAACCTCAATCATTTTACCTTGTGCAGGTTAGAAATAGTTTTTAGGAATGTGTGCATGCTTTACTTAGCTAGGATTAGCATCAGCTGGTGAAAATATGAATACCAGACTCTGCATACTTCTATTCTAACACAAAGTAAAAGAATATGCACAGAGACCATAAAACATATCTAAAGACTGCTGAAATAAGGGAAGTTTGCCTTTGTTTGAAATGTTTTTCAAGGACATTAGCATTTTTCCTCTCATGCTTTCCCTTTCATTATAATGCCCAACATACATAGACACTGTAGAGAAGTATGTTATGGTATTTAACAGCATTGAAGAAGAGTTTATATATACAAAATGGAATTATCTATATATATACATGTAGTTCACACAGCCTATATTTTTCCTGCTTGCAAGGAACATAGAAAGCTTTTCAACAGATTTTTGTAGCAAAACAACCACTGTTAAATAAATAGATATAAGTTTCAAACATAGAATCACTTTAATTTACTTTTCAAATAAGCAAATACTGTTGATCAAGGGAGTGCATAGTTCTGCCGAAACGACAGGTTTGTATTTGGAAGCAGATGATACTGAGCTCCTGGGATTGTTCTAGGTTGAAAACCTTAATGTCTGTTAAAAAAATGGAAAAAAAAAAAAAGAAAAAAAAAAAGAAAAAAAAGAGAAAAACTGTGAAACAGTCATCTTACACACATTGATGCAGATTTGAATCCTTAGAAATCCTGAGAGTGTAGTTGTGAATCAGTATTTCTCAGAAGCATGCACAAATGACAGATTTGTCTGTTATTCTCTTCAAGTTTATCATGCCAGTCCTTAGCTACTCCGTTATATCTCTTTTAGGGGCAGGTCCAAGACTGCCTTGGTAGTAGGCATGCAAAGAAGTAATTTTTTGCCTGATTATAACCTGTTCTCATTTTCCTCTTTCTCAAAGGCTTTCTAAACACTTGGGCAACTATCCCTACATGCACTATGCATTTATTCAGGCACACATATACATATACTGTCAGCCAAAGCAAGGCTACAAAGCCTGCACATGACCTAAGGGATTTGCTGCATTTGAATATTAACTCAGCCTGAGCCAAGCTCAAACTCAAATTTCACAGAAAGGAAAGCTATTTAATAAAGGCAATTATATATACTTTAATAAATGTAGGAGAAGGGAATACAGGTGACCTTGCCCCTGAAAAGTAACAGCTGTGTTAATTACACTATACAGCCTTGTCCCTGATGAGTCACAGCTGTATCCAATAAAGGAGTGGGTTAGGTGGCAAAGGGAGGATCATGAAGGAGAGGGAATGTTGAGAAAGAGGGAATGAGAGAGGATCATGAAGCAGAAGTATCCTGGGGAGAGAGAAACACTGCTGTGAGGTCAGTCTGGGTCTGCAGTTAGAGACTCTTGTTGGAACCTGCAGTCAACCTAGCTAGGTGAAAGCCTGCAGTCAGATTCTGCAAACTAATACCTGCAGTCATAGTTTAGCAGGAAATAACCAGCTGCAAGGGAAGAGGCTGCAAGGGAAACCTAGGAGCTTGCTTCACCCAGGGTCAGTGTATAGTTGGAGTCAGGGTGGCTAAGCTTTAAAGAGGCATAAACCAGGACCCTTTCATGCTGTGGTAAAAAATAAGTCTGTTTCTTGGTTCATTTCTACTCTCTAACAGGAAGGCTGCTGCAGCAAATAAAGTTTTGGATTCTATGAAATTTTCTGTAAATATAATAATTTTGGTTCTCAGATGTGGGGGACCTGGCTGAGTTAATACCTTGTAAAGTTTAATCTTCTCTTAATCTTATAGTTCACCTCATATGGTTATGCTTCATAAACTATTGTGTTCTTCATGAAATTAAGAAAAACTCTAGAAAGGATTGTGTTTTCAGATATTGGTGCTAAAATGGCTAAAATCAAATCTCCACTGTGAAATGGTCCTAAAAGAGAGAAAGGGCTATCTATTATCTGCAAGAGTTTGAGGAGGCTTGAGCAAAACTTATATTTTGAGGAAATGTGTTTATAAAATCAAGGCCATTGTAGTCCTTAATTTGTATAGTTGTATTTACTCTGTTTTGTGGCTTTCCTTGTGTCTTTTTTTTTTTTTTAAATCTATTTTTATGTTTGATTGTATATTGTCTCTTGTGAGAAAAAAAAAAAAGGCAAAAGGAAAGACTCATAATTTCTTGTCAGCTTTTCTGTTTCATTCATTTGAAATAAAATGAACTTCTTTTCACTCAGGCCTCAGGATGCTTAATTAAAGTACTTCTGGTAACACTCTCTATGTCCATCTAATATGAGTGGCAGGAAGACTGTCATCCAAACACTTGGCTATAAGTGACAGCTGTGCATCACTGAGAGCTGATCAGTCTATTAGAATATGGCATTTGTCAACCAGCATCTCCAGGTATATTCTCAACAGCAAATTCTGCTCTCTGCTATTCCAAACAGTTATGAGGGCTTACCTGAAGGCACAGAAAATTCCTCAGTTATCAAGAAACTTGACACAGCAAGGACATAAAAGCTGAGAAAGTGAAGATTTTTTTTGTTTCTCAATCACAAGCTGAGCAGCTGGCTTATGTCCTGGTCCCCCTGACAAACTGCCTCTGGCTATGATGGTATTTCTGTTACACCTTCTCAAGGCACTCCGCGACACTGCTATGTAGTAACCACTGAGAGCAGATATTAACCTTTCCCGTATCTTTAAAGCTGGTAGACCAAAACATTCTATCTGAGACTCCTACTGATTCTAATCAGTCAGGGCTTTTGCAGAGTTTTGGTCTTAAAAGGTGACTGAAATTTGGGGTGTGTCGGTTTTATGAGGCAAGATGTCAAGGGATTCTGAACAGCAAAGGTCAATTTAAAATTATTATTGTTATGATTATGTTACTAACAGCAAAATAAGCAACTCTTTTTCTAATTATACTTAAGAGAGTGTCTGATCAAAATTATACATAACCAGATATGTACTTTATCACACAAATAATCAAGAAAAATACAATTTTGTTAAAGTTACACATGCATATTTAACCAGTGAGTATTATTAATTTTCATTTTGAGTTCCAAGTATATAATGAATATGACCTGCATTACAGGTGGACAGTCACTTCATACTTAAATTATTTAATTACTGAAGTATATTAAGTGAGTACCTTCTGAATTCAGTGTATTTGTCTGTAGAAATGCCCATCTATTGTGGCTTGTCTCTCTCATGGAGCTCCTGGATCCATTCTCATCCTGGCTAGCTCAAGAGACAAATCATAGTTGGAAGGAGTTTCCTCAGGGTCCTAAAACCTGGGAGCAGCCAAGAACCTTTCTCTTAGCACAGGAGAGTGAGACCCTGTCGACGGCAGGGGAAGGAGGTTTGCACTTGCTCCGGGGAGTGAAATTTTATTCAGTATTTCTTCTATGTTCCTGCCCCAGACCAGGTCAGGAGACCTGAATCCAGACCCCGATTCAAGAGGCTTGGACCAGGATCCCTGGATCAAGAGGAAGAGAGCCGCAAGGTCTGTGGCTTAAATCCCGGGAAGAGGCTAAACGTGGGAACAAGCCAATACCCAATCAGGGATAAGGTGGGAGTGGTACAGGGTTGGATTACATTCAAGGAAGGGGACTGGCAAGAATGTGGGAATGGGCTAGGGGAAGGGCAGAGACAAACTTCGGGATATTACATTTTCTGGGGGAACAGAGGAGTGCAGAACAAACCATTATAAAACCCAATATAAAATGAAATACAATATGAAACCGAATAACACACAGCAACAATCTATGACATTTAATTTAATTGACTTGTCAGCAGCAATATGTCAAATCATCAGTATATGTGAGACACCTCCATATTAAAGTAATTTCTACTGATTGGTCCAACATTTTATGCTAAGGAATGCACAGGTAAATCAAACTGCAGGAGAACGTTAATGTGCAAATGCCTTTTGCTAACTGTCCAGGTACAGTTTGGGCTTCATTTGAAATGATTATTTTTCACATCTCAAAAATAATTTCATTTTATAAGAAAACCCAGAAATTAAATCAATTTTTAAGTTGAACAAGGAAGCTTTGGAATTTGTCACATAGTGATGAGTATTTAAAAAAAAATCATATAAGTATACAACTTGCCCTGATGTTCTAGGATCAGATTCTCACTGCTGGATAGATTGAAGAGTCCTAACAACAAGAGTTATGTAATGAGTAAAAGACGCAGTTCTTCTGAAATCAATTAGCCTTTCAAATCTCTGAAAGTATTTGCAATGGTTAATTGTAATGTAACTGCTGTGTGCTCTGATTATACTGCCCATATCACATATTTAACTCTTAAAAAGTTCTGCTGATGAGTATTATGCAAAATTTATTTTTAGTTCCACCATTTATGATTGAATACTGTATGAAAAAACGTAGCTACATTCCTGTTCATATCTTGCAAGTAAAATTACATAAGTATTCTATATTAAAAGTAATGAAATATAGACTTTCTTGCTGTGTTACCTCTCAACAAGAAATAAAAACAAGTGTTAATTTATGACTAGGTTCTGAAACAATGAAAGTTGACAGATATTTGTCAATCCAAATCTCTAGCAATTGCAGTATTTGCCAATCTGTATTAGTTAATGGGAGACAGAATATGGTTTAGAGCTTTTTGTTCAAGGTCCTTAGCTATACACTTGCAATTTAAAGGACTGTAGGGGCTTGACATTGGACAAGAAAGAACTGTTTTTCTCCACTTCACTATGCACAAAATTAGGTGCATAAATGGATTTTTTTTTTTTTTCTGTTTTATAGCATATCTAAAATGTGTTATTGTTGGGGTTTTGTTTTAAGTTTGGACATGGCTGAAGTTAATAAAAACTGTAATTTCTTGTTACTGTACTCAGGGTTTAAGATTGAAAATTTTAAATTTTCTGGTTTGTGCAAATAATAATGCAATTACTTCTGCTATTATGACTGGTGGAAAAGCAGCAGATAGTTCTTATCTCCAGCAACTTAGCAGCAATATGTGACTCATTCAGATTTAAGATAGGCTTCTCCAAGGTACTTCAGTGGCCTGGCAGATACCACAGTTGCAACATTCTGTCTGGATAATAATTGTGTTCTCCAATATAAACCAGAGTAGAAACCTGGAGACACAATTTTTAGTCTTCTTATTGTGATGTTAGTGATGCCAGGTTTGTTCTCTCTCTATTTCAGTTTTCTAAGTTATATATTTCCCATATATATATATATTCCCATTTTTTGGTGGGCCATTAACACAATATATCAGTGTAGATAAGCTGTCATAGTGACCACAAGAAATATTATTAGCTAGAAAACCCCAGGTAAGACTATTTGTTTGAATTAATATCTTTTGATCTCAATTACAGTAATGAACTTATCATTAGTCTTTCTAATTTCCACTAAATTTAAGAAGCTATCCATGTGAAATGAAATATCAAATAATAGTGTTTAAAAAAATAAACTGATGTAGATTCTTGTTTCACTTTATCACATGCCTTTTCAGCATGTCATGTTGTGACTGTAGGAGGAAAAGCCAGAGTGTGCTTCCCCAAAGTGATATCTGAAACACCCTTTAAAAAAAAAAAAAAAAAAAAAATTAGGCTTTGTACTTGATGTAAAAACTCTGTCTAATGTGATGACTAGTCATGCCCATCACTGAGATAATTATATCTATTTTTGGCACACTGAATGCTGGAAAATGGGAAAGACAGTATTCATAATTTTGGAGTTGTTTTATTAAATAAAGAAGAAATTGATATTTCTTTTTAGAATTAGCAATAGCAAAGGGCTTTAATGCTGTTTCCAGGCTTGTGACGAGGGTCTAGGAGGAGACCTCAGGGGTATCGTTTTCACACAGCAAATTCAAGAGCCAGAAGCTGGTTTGGCAGCTGACTTTCTCCATGATCAGCAGGAAATGAATGTACCGACCTTGTAGCTGCTTGGCACAGGTCAACTGGCCATTTTTCCTCCTTTGTGTAGGGGATTTTCAGCCTTCCAAATCCTTCTCTATCCATGCTAGTACCTCCTCCTGTGCCTGAACGCTTCTAGGCACAGCAGCTCTGCCCTGGAGGAAGAGTAGCAATGTGTGCTGGGGCGGGTGCCCAAGCTCATCGCCCACCTGGCAGGGAGCAGGCAAGCTCCTGGGTGTGGACATGAAGTGGCTCATGCAGAACACGTCTGGCTGTTCCTGTGTTCTCACAGATCTCTCTGTTACTTATTGATGTCCCTTTAAATTTAAAGGCACTAGCTTCAGAGAGAATTATTAGTAGGAAATGGGGTGAATACCTTCTGATTTATATGTATAGAGGCTTGGACAGAGACAGATGAGGTTTTTGAAAACTTGTAAATATCTGAATGAAGATGTCAATACAGGTTGAAAAGAAGGTCACACCATTCCTTCAGGTCTCTACCATGGAGATAAACCTTCATCAAAAGGATTTTATTCCCAATCCCAGAAACATGGGATTCCAAGACAAACTGGGCTTTTCCAGCATAGGAATACTGGCATTTGTGAACTAAGTAAAAAATTGTGTCATCACTTGAAGTCAAGTGCAGGTGTCTGGCACTAAAATAAAATATTCTTCCTGTGTAGCTTAACCCACTGGCTGTCTCAGCTAACAAATCAGATAAAAAATGGGGGTCATGGCCTTGGAGTGAGGCAGCAGAGCTCCACTGACTAAGCCAATTTAGACCATCTGAGGCTAGCCTTCTGTGAAGCTGAAATTGTTCACTTGATTAATGGACCAACTGTCTAGCTCTTATCTCACCTGGACTGCAACCAGTCTCTTTTTGTTGTCAAATGCCAGCATGAAGTCCACAAGCGTGAGTGTCAGTAATTTACCATGTAATGAGCTGAGAAACAGTACCACAATTTTTGCTACCTTGATATATGTTCTAACTCTGCAGTTCAATGTAAGGCTTGTTTTCTGAGTTTTAAATAATATAGAAACACTAGCCTGAGGAGAAGGAAGTGTAAAGGCTATGTAATCTGTTAGCAGCATCTGTGTTTGGACCACTGACAGAAAATAGAAAAGCAAAACACTGTTGTTATTTCAATATCAAGTGCAACACTCTGATTGAAAGGGGAGGTAAGGGAGATAAAAGGTTATAATTAAATGGTGCGCACTTTTAAATAAATGTGACTACAATTTCTATTGTAATGTGTAAAAGAATTTATTTTCACTCAGATACTTTTTTGTAATATTGTATTTCTAAATTGCTAGTTTTATGTGATAGTACAAATTTTTGTCCCCATACGTCCTCCTGGTACACACCAGTGCTAGTAATTATTCAGTAGTTTAAATAGATTACAGCTGTTTTCACTTTCCATTCAAGTAATCATTAAATATCTAAATGTATGCCTGATGAATTCTACTTATGAGTAGAAACATCATAAAAGGGATCTATTTCTAAGCAACTCTTACCCAAGCACAGGGAAACACCATTTGTTTGACTTAATTATTTTGTAGACACTCATGGAATTTGTCATGCGCTTCAGACAATATCACTGTAGATTAATTCAAATCAAAAGGTCACCAGGACTGCAAGTGAGGATTATATTGCTTTTCAGCATCTCTGTTATTTGAGAACTTAGGGTTTGATCCAGCTACAAGGTTCTATAACAGAGTTGCTTCAATCCTCAGTTTCAATCCTCCGCCTGGCATCATTCTGTCTCAGCAATAGTGAAAGCATATTCACAAAGATGGTTTAAACTGGCAAAATTACTTTGACAGATGTGTATTACTAGCATTTGCTGAGTCTGAATGATCCAACACCTCCAGAAGAACAGGAAGCCTCAGGAACAATTCAGTGCTGTGTGGGGGCAGATCAGTCCAAGTTAATCAGCTTAATAGATGTCTCACTGTATGACAGAGAAAGTTTTTGAGTCTATTATGAAAATGACTTTATTGTAAAGTGCCTCATTTGAGGCTCTTTATTAGAATATTTTGAATTAATTTCAGGGTAGCTGTACAGACCAAAAATATGAAAAAAAAACCTGGTTAGATGATTACACAACTCAGCTTGTAAAAATGAACGAGATATCAACTACATCCTACTACTATCCTCCATTTCCTCCTTTATGGTTTTTCCTAAAATCAGAAATATTATCAAATATTACTTTTGTTTTCATATGGAAAAAACTTTTCTTGACTTAACCTTGGGAGTTTGTCTGAAGCCAGTTACAAGTGTACACATCACAGATAACCAGACTGAACCTTTCAGGAGTCTTTGTAAAATATTGATGCTACCAGTGGCGAGAACTTTTGCAAAGTTGGAATTGATCGTACCTTTTAAATTCTGTTTATTTCTGTGATTGAAATCTGATCAAATCAAATAGAACTACAGGGTGATCTTTCAAAGGTGAAAAGTGAGGTCGATACTCTTAGGAGTTGTCAGTCTGATGGTCTAATGGAGGTGAGGCTGTTATGTCTTCATGTCCCCAGGTCCAATGAGTAGTGAGGCTGAGCATTCTACCCAGTAGAGAGCAGGCTCACAAAAACATCTGTGTACTCATTGCACATACAAACACCCTTATTGGCATATCTATAAACACACCCAAGCTAAGTGTAGTTGTCTCCAGCACAAGGCTCAAACACTGTGGCAAGCTGTGTAGAAGTTACTCCTGGATCCCATTCTCCCCAGATGGCAACTGGGCATATGAGCCCCTGCGGTCACAGCCAGGTCCAGGTGCTGGTACAGAACCATTTCTCAAATGCACACACATGGTGCTCTCAATTGACACATAGGTCCCACGGTCTCACTGACAGACAGCCTGGACTTCCTGGTCTCTCTAGCAGCCAGGTCCTTCAGTTGCGGCATTCCTAGAGACCCATCCATAAACACCCATGGTTCCCAGACAATCTGTTTGCTGTCTAGTTCAGCTTGGTACTCCCTGTGATCACACCCTGACCTGCAGCCCACTCATAGGTGACCTGACCCTCTTGTCACCGTAGCCCTGGCTTTCCCATACTTGTTTCTCCCCAAGACACTGTGATCCCTCTGTTTCCCTGCCTTTGGTTCCTCCCCTAACCATCCCCTCACAGGACTTGGGCCATCCCCAAGTGCATGCACCCCTAATAGCTCTAGTAAGCCTGTAAGAATCACATGACTCAATCTGAAAACTTGGCTGAAGAGGCCTAGTGGTACTGGGAATGTGGGGAGACCCAATGGTTCTCCAGCAATGGCCATGGGAAGAGCTGAGGCAAGATATTTATTTGGATTTCTCCATCTTGTTGCACCTTAATCTTCTTTTTGAACCTTAATACTTCTATCAGGCCAGTATATAGCCTTACACTTTTAATGACCTAAAATTCCTTAAGAATTCAGAAAATTAAGTACACTTAATAGAAATTCTTGCATTCTCTAAACACACAATCAAGCACAAGGTACAAAATTGTGCCTTCAGGTGAGCAACACGTGTTAAGTTCTCTGGTGTCTTAAAACAGTTGTAATGGTTTAGGAATGGTATTCCCCAAATCAGTATCCCTGCTAAAAGGACTTTAAACAATTCTTTAATTTATTGTGCATTTTCTTCCATGTTAGTCAATTTAAATTATAGCTGGTTTAGAAAAAAATATGTTTAGTTGTCTACTTTAAATGTGCAACATTGCTTCTTCTCTTGTTCTCCCCTGTTAAAGATTAATAAAATATTAATAAAATATTTTTCACACAGTATGTATTTATTTATGAGTTTTAGATGTAGGAAATAAGTAGCTTAGATTCTCTTTGCTCTCCAATAGGACCTGAGCATTAAATTTGAGTTAAGCTATTTCCCAAATCAAGCAGTCATCCAGCAGTTATCTTTCAAAGAAGAAAACTTACCTTCTGAGATAATAATCCAATTTCAGCAGCTGGGGCAGATAGCGGAGTATAAATCTCTGCAAAATCAAATACTCAATAAAATCAGAAGAGCTGAAATTCTAACTTGATGATCAAAATCTGACTCATGGGAATTTCTTAAAGTAAAACTTTCCATGCTAGTTTCAGTGCAGAAAGACATTTCATTTTTGCTTTCACCAACACTATTGTATTCCACCACCACAAAGCAAGAAACTACATCCCATTTTCAAGGAACTCTAGCGGTATTTAAGGTGTTCAGAGTCCAATTTACTAGCATCTGCTCAGGAAACTAGGGTGATGACAGACCTGAAAGATTATTCTTTTTCCTCATCCTCATCTGCTGGGAATATCTGATGGAAGAAAAGATGACTTTTATGACATCAAAATAATGAAAAAATATGAACTCTGACAAGTTGTCTAATGCTATTTTTGTAACCAGGTAAAATTATATTCCTTACACAGTATTCTTATTGGATTCATGGATAACAACATGGTACTATACAGCCCTGCAAAACCTCAGCCCCAAAGGAGATGCTCTTACCTCTCAAAACATGTACCTAGCTGGGTGTGCTACTTGTATGGACCTGCAAGAGAGGAAAAGCTCCCAGAACTAGTGAACAAAAACCTGAACCCAGAGAAATGCAATTACCAGTTTGGGGAAACTATGTAAGTCCCGTATTAGTTAGTTACCTCCAGAATTTCACTCACACATTTCATTAAATTTCTACTGCTATTTTTTTTTTAATTAGAATACTTGACTAAAAGTGCCAGTCTGAAAATAAGATGAGCATGCATTACAATCTTGTTTAATATGCCAACTAAAGTAAAAAGAGTATTTTTTGTTGCTCAAGTATTTAAGATCTGAAGAGACACCTCAGATTACTCAAACCTCTTTAATTTTAAAAATTATTATATTTTTTCAGTCTTTCATGGAAGTGTTGATCTACTATCCAGTGGTATAATTAATGATTAAAAATGCCCTTGTCAATGAGGGAAAAAAAATCTGCTTTGCTTAGTCCATTATTCTTTCATCTTTATCTGTTGATCTCAATTTCAATCAATATGAATGAATGAATTCTAATTGCAAATATAGGGACATTAATTCTTTTATGATGGCAAACATGCTCACAGCCTTGTCAATTCATTAGTAAAGAAAGAGGTCATTCTGATTAAAATAGTAAAGCATTTTTTTCTTAAAACTTTAAAGAAGGGAAGCCCAGACAATCTCGGCTTTTGCATCTAAGGTTACTACCAACAATTTATCTTGAAAACCTACAGAAATCCATTTTCATCCAAACTCCCACCATACACTTAAATGCAAACAGGCAAAATCTAAAATATTATCATCCAAACATTCCCAAGACCAAAATTAAAAAGCAACAGCAAATAAGTAGACACCAGTGAGAGGAATCCATAAGACTTATTGAACAAAGGAATGGCTCATGAATTTCAAGGTAAAGGATACTCATAAGGAAAAGAGGGTTCTGACTTTGTCTACAGATACTGGGATCTGAACAGACAACTGCAATACAGACTGATAGTCTGGATTATTCCAAAAATTTTGGTGGAGGCACCAGAACTAGTAGTGCCCCCAAAAGGGTTTATACAGACAGGAATGGAGAACAGAACATGACAGCAAGTGCCAAAAGCGAATAAATTTAAATACAAACTAAAAAGGTAAAAGGCTATTCCTGTTTAAAATGTGGCCCAAATGAGAACAGAAGCAGGAAACATAATTTCCTATGCATTTTAAGTCTGTGTTGCCAGTTTTGAGATGGACAATCTTGGTCAGCATATCAAAATCATAACACAACCATACTCACTTTAAACTGTGAAGGCTAAACAACTCTGCCATTTTGTACAACATTATTTTTCATTGTGCACCATCTGCCCAGTTGAAATGCAGATTACAAAATTTATTTCAGTAAAATAAGAAATAAGTCTGTTTTTCAAAATTTATTATTCAGTTGAAAATCATTACAATGATGTCACTGTCAAGTTAATCACATTTTATGAATGAAATTAGATTTACTCATCATGTAGCAGTAGAACAGTTTTATCATTCTTTCTCTTGTGGCACTTCTACAGACAGTGGGGTGAACTCTTTAACATATATCTAGTTACAAGTTTCTAAAGATCTCTTTAGATGAAGGTCAGTGGCAAGGTTCATTACAATAAAGCTAGCTTATTTATCTGCAAAGTTTGCTTCATGAAGCAAATCAATAAAAACTTGGTAAACTCTTCAGTCATTTACATTTCAATACTTTACAGCACAAAGACATTGCTTTAAAATAATTGAGCTTGATGTATTTTCCATGGTTTTCTCTTTTGTAACTGAATAACCCTTTAACACGCAGCAAAGAATTGGATTATTGTAAGTCTGTGGCTACCTAAACAATAACAAGTAAATTTTTCTATCCTGAATTTCGTTTGATGAAAAAGCAGATTTCCATTATCAGTTTTCATCTTTGCTAACACTTGGGTTTGTATTACTTTAATGGAATCATGCAATTATGAAAAAAAGGACAAAACTGCAGGTTCACTTTATCTGAATAGTTTTGGATACTGTGCTTGAGGTACCCCATCTGGGTGAGTATAACTCACTCCAACACTTCCACGTAAACAACCTCAGTGATTCCTGCTCTGTCTCCCTGGCAACATCTCCTCTAGTCTGCCCTTGCTAAAGCCATTGCTGCTTTCTTTCTTTTGCTCTGTTGGATTCTACTTAAGGAAAAGATGTAGCAGGAGTGATGAGATTGGGTTATTAAGTGAGACATAGTTAATAATGCCTTTAATAAATTAGATTTTCATATAGGGAATTTCTAGTAGAACTAGGAGCTTAAAAAGAGGCATTTCACTATTTTTTAACACGAACTTCTCATAACATTTATTTCTTACCAATTAGTCTTTGTAAGTATTCTTTCAAGGGTAAACAGTTGTTTTCCATCTCTAGTAAAACCCATTCATAGCACAATGCCTTATGAAGTCTCATGAAGAAACAATGAGGTCTTTAGGCTGAAGATGTTAATCTAGCAATTTAATAGTTTGCTGCAAGTTAGTTTTGTCATTTAAAATATAAACTTTAGTTGTTGGGGTTTTTTAATAATGAATTTTGTTCAAAGATTACTTGGAGACAGAAAATGCTACATTCAATCTAGACAGAATAATAAATCCATCATGAAAAAGTATAAAACCTCTTCTTATATGATTTCATCAAGCCTTTCTTCCAGACCTAACTTGATGCAATTTTCTGCAGGCTAGATAATAATAATAAAAAAACCTCTCAAATTAATTATACAAGTTGCATAAATACTTCATTTGTTTAATGAGAAATGGATTGCAGAGGTATTTATGATGTGTTGTCAGATAGCTTGACTAGACACTACTACCTCCTGACAAAGATAAACTTGAAAGGTGCAAGTGATACACACAAAACATATTAACACAGGAATTTATTTACACCTGTGTTACCAGTGAATTTACTTCATGATCAGCTCAGAAAATATTACTGATGGTTCAGTGATGTTAGAATGGGAGCAGATAAGATTACTATGCACAGAGATATTTGAGGACAACTCACAGAAAACATCTAATCCCAGAGACCATAATCAACTATCTACATAAAATTAAGCACATTTTAAATATTTCCCCTAAAAATTTGGTCATCAGTAAATTCTTTTAGAGGTTTTTTTTTGGTTGGTTAATTGGTTTGGGGGTTTTTTTTGGTTGGTTGGTTGGTTGTTGTTTGCTTTGGTTGGTTTGTTTTATTTTTTTGTTGGTTTGGGGTTTTTATACTCTTTTATTTCTTTTACCTGTGGTTTTTAGAGAAAAATGAAGCTATCAAAACTGTTTACTCCCAGTATTTTAGGTGGATAAATATTCTTTATAGTGTGAAAATTAGAATACTCATGGATTAGTGATCATCTGGATGTTCCTGATGATTAGATGAGAGACAATGGAATAGGTGTCTTTTCTTCTGCAAAGAAGACTGAAAAAGATCTTGACTTGATATTCATATTAGTACCACTACTAAAAATATTTTCATGAAAATATTTCTGTTTAACAAACCATAGTTTTCTGAGAGTATATGGAATATCACATCACTGTAATTTCTTACACTGTCTTGTTGCAAATTTTAATATATATTCTGCTCAAGGATAAAGACAGCATTACCTCAGAGAAAGCTGCTCTGAAATAGCAGAAATACCTTGTACTGACTATTTTTCCCAAGTTTATTTTTAAAATTGCAGTAACAATTGAAATTGCTAGTCTACAATAACAGTAGCAAATTGTGTATGATTGGTATCTACTACAATAATTTATAAGTAAGATTCCCCTTGAGCTTAGCAACTATGAGAGTTAGTTTGAAATAGAAATTGTTTACATTGCCCTAGCTGAATATACAGTGCTGATCTGTCAGATTGTAGACTATTATTTGACAAAAATGCCTTAATTTACTGTTGGCAGGAGGATCACAGTGTCATGTGGAAGAGATGACTGTGGATTACATAAGGTGAAAAAACAACTGAATAATTTTATTGTGGAATTCACAACACTCCTCAGGGTAGGAGCAAAGATCTTTTTTTCAGGTATGCTCTTCTGGCATACTTCCACTGCACAGCATCATGGTTTCTGAAGGAATTTAAGCTTTATTCCATCCTAGGCTTCATTGGCACAGAAGACCCGCTTTTGAATAAAATGCCCCAGAAACTAACTGTTGAATTGTATTTAAAACAAGTATGCCTTCAAGGTGTACTTTAATCACTTTCTTAAATGACAGCATTTATTCTTTCCCAATCCTCTTTGATATGTTTCTCACCCGCGTACTATTCAACCCCATTCTTTTGGCTGAGCCTTTATGGATGTGCATTCCAGGTACTACAGGACTTGTTACTGCTAATTTGACATTCCATCTGACTCAGAGTAGATACAGTTGTGATCTTTGCTGGCATATTTTCAGCTAAAAAATAAAACATACCCAGTTTTCATATTTATACAGTAGCATAAATAAGGATAAAAAAGTTTATTTTTTTTATTGATGGAACATTTGATATGATCTTGACTTTTTTTTTTTTTTTTTTGCATAAACAAAATGAGGGGAATTCTAGTCTTTTGGAAGTTAAGTTACCAAGCTTGCTAATAGAATTATTCAAAATTTTTCAGATAAGTCTGGACAAACAGTGCTCAAGTTCTATGAAAGGATTTTGACTGGTCCCTTAAGGGAGTAATTCATAACTACTTTGTTAGTCCAAAGTTTGTTGCAAACTAACAAACCAATCTACTGAGCAGCTCCTAGACCTCTCCTACTCTGACTGTGCTCAATGCCTAATATTCGGAGTCAAAAATCTTGGAGGGTCTGCTAGGTGACTATGGAGTTTTAAAAATAAAAACCAAGACAAAATGGATCAAAAAAATCTCTAAATACCTAAACTCCACTAATGAAACATCTTTCCTTCTAGAAACACATGACAAGAATTAGCACTATGCAAAATTTTCTTAATCCGCTTTAAGGTTGCTGTGATTTTTCCAGCTATTTTTCTGAATAATGGGAGTAAAGTATATTTAAAAAAAAAAAAAAAAAAAAAAAAAAAAGTTGAATGAGTATAAAGTTTTCTGTTAATGCACATTCTTGGATATATTAGTACACCACTGATGCTTACATTTTATGCAATTTCTAACCTTTAAAGGGTAACAGAAGAGATTTATGTGATATAACAGCAGGGTGTTTTACTCCCATTGTTCTTTACATCCTGATGCTCTCACAAAAAGTAGGATTAAGTTAAAATTTTACTATTTTTTGAAATTTCCTTTTGCCAGGCCAACAAGCAAAGGTGGTAGATAATGTCAGTGCTACGGTAACTTTTGTCTCTAGGATGAGCTGTTTCTTAAGGTTATTTGTACGCTCTCATTTTAAAAATATTCAGGAAACATGGGACACAATTGTGAACGGATTTGAAAGGGTCTTTCACTGAGAATTTCTATGGTCACAAAACAGAGTAAACACATGGTCATTTTTGATGTAGGAATCAAGGAAAGGAGATGTGACCTTAATGAGGATTTTAGTAGAAAACAAGACATGCTGAGCTCATGCTGACAAACTGGCTGGTTCCAAAACCTGGTTTAATCAAAATAGTAATCATTCTACACAGTTTTAATTAAAAGTTGCACTGTTCTCTTAAACTCTAGATAACGGTGTAATTATGGGAGTGGATAAAAATAAGTATTAAGAACTACAGGTGAGTTTTTCAACAGGCGGTTTTAAATTATTACCTGCTAGTAAAGGAAAAAATGTTGGCAACGCTTATGGCATAACAACCAAAATTAAAAATTAAACTTATTGTAAAGTAAAAGAAGGCCATGTTTCTATAGCTGAAACACAATATGTTCTGAGTTCACAATTCACAACAGGCATTTCCAATCACAATGAATTTATTTTATGCTGAAGTGTCTGCAAGAATATCATATGCAGAGGAAGAACTAAGCAGCAGCTCAGCTTTAAGTATTGCATTGTCTACAAGTATTTACCTTCCACCTAATAATCAACATGAAAAAGTAATTAGGATGTTTTCTTCTTGAGGGGATAATAAATAATCCTACTAAATGTGGTCAGGCACAGAAACAAATTATCTTTGAAACCTCTAGAAATTCCGAGAACAACATAAAAGCAAACAATTATACATTGAAGGCTTGTAATAGGTCTTAAAGTGCTGAAATCAGTCATTCAGTCACTACCAAAGGGGCTAGGCTTACTGGTGAGGCTTCAGTACATCATGAACTTCAGCTCTAAGCTCTGCTTGGAATTTGTGATAGGAAACATAGAGCTTCTATAGGAGAGGGAAAGTAGCAGTTTTCAGAAAGGAAAAATAAGATGAGAATCAGCACGAATGAGGTCTGGAGCATGGTCACGTTTTTCAAATGAGATTCAGCTTTGAAAGGAATGGGATCCACTAAACTATGCAACCTGCAATAAAACCCTCAGCATTTCTAACAAAGCAAGAGAAGAAACTGAGCTGGATATTTGTGTACTCACTCAGACCATAACAACGATCAACAAATAATTTAAAATATGAATCTAGCTCCCAGTCAAGCAGAGAAAAAAATAGATTAGTCTTATGGAAGTGTCATTGGATAACACTATTTTTTACTATTCTCTTAAAAATTCTTTCAATATCAAAAAAGGTAAATCTAGGAAGATATGAAAACACATATATAAAGTGAAATTTGATGATGATGAAGGTGAGTTTCTTTTCAGGTAAACTTGTTACTCAGTTGGATATTTTCTTATGTCTTTGACCTGAAGTAAAAATCAGGTTTTAAAGCAAAGTGGATCCCTGAAAGATAGGATGAAATTCCTAAGGAAAGCCTTTTTACACCAGTGCTATCTTCTGTTTCCGCAGACAAGGCAACAAAACATAAAGTCAAAAAGGTGCATGAGGGAACTACCAACTGGTAGTTGAACTAGTAGAACAAGACTCTGGATGGTCTCAGAGCCTCATTTTAGCCAGCCTGGATGTAATGACTCAAGCTCCCTTTCATCCTTTCATACTATGCACTGAGGCAGTTGTGGTTTGCAGAGCATGGGTTATTAAAGTGAAAAGGGCAGAGAGGAGTCACAGCACTTCACAGTGTAAGAATGACTTAAAATTACAGAAAAAGGAACAAGATGTCATCCCCTACAGTAATGACACAGAGTTAAGAGGACTGATAACACAAAATGAAGTATATTTGCTACTTATGTGTATTATTGATAATTTTATTTTTGTCCCACAAAAAGCAAAATTTTGATCTTATGTATGTCTCCTGACTCTTCTGTCATTGGGATCAAGTTATATTTCCTTAGGTCTACTTTTTTTTTTTTTTCTTTTTCATTTTTTCTTTTTTTCTTTTTTTCTTTTTTTCTTTTTTCATTTTTCTTTTTTCTTTTTTTTAATTAGCATTGTGGCTCTATGGTAGAAAAATGCCTAAATATATGTTTATTTTTCCTTGTATCTTTTTTAAACTTGAAATTAGACTCTATTTCCAGTCAAGGAAAAATTGATTTTTATTTCTTTAATTAAGACATTAAAATTACACTCTCAGAGTAAGAAATATTTGTTCTCATTCCCTTTACTGATATCTGCAGTTTCACTCCTTCACATTTTGCAGCTTTTGCAGTTCTGACCTTCACTCACTCAAAACCTGAGAAATGCTTATCTAAAAAATATAGGTTTGAAATGCTGAATCTGTCATGTAGTAACCTTTCTCTGGATTGGGTGTAGTGGCATTGCTTTGTTTTGAAATAAAACATTTTATCCTTCTCAATACTTTAGCTCTCTTTTGCAAGAACAGTACGTTCCTATATTAATCAAGAATGAATACATAAAATTTCAAATCCAGTATTGTTTTTAGTATTCTGTATTCTTGGTAGTGGCCAAAATTTGGTGGGACAGTGACAGCTTCCAGTAGACCAGAAGCAGGACTGAATGATATTATTTCTGCTTTTTACCTTGACAGAATGACAGAACAGTTTTCTACCACCTGGAATCTCTGCACATTTCTCCAGAGGTAGAAAGATGTTAGCAAATAATAACAGGCATGGGCTACTGTCAGACCAAAATAATTTTTTTTTTTTTTTTTTAATAAATTGCAATCAGATAAGGAACATCACAAAATACACATAAAAAGGATTTGCCAGAAAGAACATAAAAAGATGGGAAAGATGCACTAGAAAATATTGGGAGTTTTGTAATTTTTCTGTTTTGTGAAGTGTATCTTTCTTTAAAGAATAATTGAGAAAAAATGCATCCAATACATTTCATAAATGAGAAATATCTGCTGAACTCTAAGATCTGTGCTCTAAGTTTTGGACTTTGGCTGCATGTGTTTTTTGATAGCTGTTTTGCATGTAAGAAGACATTCTCTGCAGATAGTTTATTTTTGCTGCCACAGATATACATATATATGTGTGTGTGTGTGGTAGATTGTTTATATTTTATGTATGTACACACATAGAATTTTACAGACTTGTATGTCATATTAAACCAGTCACACACCCTTGTTTACAACACACTGAGAAAAAAGTTTGACAAGATGCAAACACCATAAAATTCTTGATTTCTAGGTGTTCAGTGTAGTAGCATGAGATACCTTTGCAAAAGTCCATCACCTAACCTATATTTATTGACTTTAAACTGCATTAGAAAAATTATGAATCCTGCAGATATCTGAAAGTATTAACAGCTGTTACTTGCTGATCTCAGTCTGTTCAAAGAACCTCTTGCATGAGTTTGTGTTTGTAATATTTCCATTGAAACAATGTGTGAGCACCAACATTAATCATAGCATCACAAAGTGGAAGCCAATATAAAGTATGACTAAAAAGAAATACATATGTTGAATGTTACATAATAGCTGAATTTAAAAGACTGTGTATGTCATGATGCAAATATAGCATGAAAGGTGATAACTAAGTAATAAATAGCCATAAAACTTCCTGAGAAACAGGAAAACAATAGATTTAATAACAGAAAATGTTATATCTCAAGTTTCCTTCAGTCAGTACCCCCAGTTCTTCAATCAGTTGCTATTTACCACGGGACAAAACAAGCAAAGGTGTGTAAAATCTATGGTATATCACTGGCCTTTTGCAAAGGTTATAGAAGTGTTGTAGGGAAGATACACAATAACAGGTCAGTCACTGACCCAGAAATATTGGACAGAAGTTGATCTACTTGTGTTCAAGTACTTCTACAGTACTTGATCTACTTTGTCTATGGTTGCAGAGGGAAATACTGAATAGTAACACCCTGATGGTTGCATAGGATCCCATTGTGGAAGATCTGTTATTGACATTAATAGAGATCTATATGAACATCAGTTTATTTATGTATAAATAATTGTGTTAATTTTAGTTGCAAAAGCTAATGGAAAGAGAAAATTACAAGAAATAAGAGATGCCTTTTATCTGCACTGATGATTATTCTTAGATAATTTTCCTCTAGAACTTTTGTGTGTGTGACCGATTTCCTCTGGGAGGTTCCTGATCTTTTTTTAATATCAACACAAGTTTGTAATTTGCTATGTCAGCTTTTCCTTCTTAGTAAAGCTCAGCTCTAGACTTTCAAATAGAAGGATGAAATATAATTAATTCTACAAGGTTTTATACCCGTTTTATATTTTATTTTCTTACTTCACAATGAGATCATAATAAGGACCCTAAGGTACTTATTTGGTGAAGAGGAATATGATCCTGTTATAGAACCTGTTTTTCAAAGTGTCTGTGGAAATTATGAAAGCTCAGAATCAAATAATGTTAAGGAGAAAAAGTATCATCAGGTTAGGTTAAGACTGTGTAGCATTAGCCAGTACAATCTATCAAGTTAGCTTTCTGATTCCTAGTTATATTTTATCACATATTTCTTGCAATAAATGCCTAAATCACAACAATTTGGAAATCTGCAAATTGCATTTAAATTATCACTGTGATTGTGCTAAAGACGAGACCTCAGGGCAGTGTCATGCTTGTTTTGGCTCTGCTGGATAATCCAAATAAAAAGTCACCACCATGCTCTCAGCTGCTATCTTTCTCTTGATAAGCATGAACAGGGTATTTGAGGCTATACTCATAAAATATACAGCCTTTATCTTTGTGGAGTTTCAGCCTCAAGTGGAAAAAGGAAGCAGATTCAGACAACTGGGTTGCTGCATGGCTGCATGATAGACATGACTCAATATATTAATGTATATAATTATTTTCTCTTAAGCCTAACTTAAATAAAGTTTCTTCATGTTCATGAAATTTTTTTACCCACTGGCATAGAAATTTCCATTCCAGTTAAAAGAGAAATACACAGTACCATTCACTGAGGTGGATATAAGATAGAAATTTCCATTCCAGTTAAAAGAGAAATACACAGTACCATTCACTGAGGTGGATATAAGAAGACAGTAATTAGTGTGTATTAATGTTGGAGGAAATTTAAGATTCTACCAAGTTTTAATGAGGGCTTCACCAACGTCATTATGTGGCATCGTTTAAAAGCAAGAGTACAAAATGCAAGTCCAGCTCCGAGACTCCAACTCCAGAACTTAAATGCATCATCGTTTACTAACTTTTTATTTCTTGCCATTTACTCTATATGTAAGAGATTAGTTAGCCTTAATTACAGAAAAATATCCCACAGTGACTTTGATGTCTTTTTAAGGATGATTACTGACTGAACTTATATTCTTTGGGCACTTTTCAAAAGAAAAGGTTAGTCTCCACTTTTGCTCCTAAAATTTATCCTCATTGCAGTCCTTTAAAGTCTATCTGTGTGTATGTAACAGATTTTTCTCCCTTTAGAAGCAGTAAATACCACTACTTAACGTCAAATAATTTAGAGAAGAAGACAGCATCATGAAAGAAATAATCTCATAAAACTGCTTCTCTTCTTTTTGTCCAGGCATAATAATGGCATTTAAGTGCCTTAAAGACAACATTCAGGAAAATAAAATTCTAAAATCTAGGTTAATTTGTCTCCCATAAATCAAATAACATGCTGATTCAGTAACATGGATGATTAAGTGCAAGTGCACAAGGTGAACTAATCATTTGTCAAAAAGCAGGTTTTAGCCATTACAAAAATACAATAAAATATTGTCATATAATAAGTACAAAATATTTCTAATTTTGAATGTTCCTAAAGTAAGTGAGTCATATATGGGAAGATAGTAATTTCCATATGGATCTAGTGATCCTCTCCAAAAAGTATCATTACAAGATTAGTCCATCAAAACTGTGCTGGAAAAGTGCAAATGTCTTCTTTTTTTTTTTTTTTTTTTTTTTTTTTTAATCTTAAGCAGTCACACTCAGTCTTTCTACTTAGAATAACTCATATTGAGAAAACAGATCTATCTCATAACTTACTATGAGCTTCGTTTTACTCTGTATGCACCAAGGAGTAATTCTGTGTACTCGCATGACTAGCAATATTTTCAGATTCCCCACAATTAGTACTGTAAAAAAGTCTCCCAGACTCTCAGACAGACAAAAATTCCTGCTGCTAGAAGACTTCTGGCCTAAATTTCAAATCTATGATCTCCTCAAGTAAAACTCAACTAGGACAAATTTTGGGATAGTTTAAATTGTCTCAGTGCCCACTGGGTACACATATTAGTAAGAGTCCTTCAAGGGTTGTTCACTTTCTGTAAATTAAGCACTAGAAGTTTTGTACTAAGAATATTGAATTTTACAGCTTAAACTATAATAAGCAAATAAAATTGTTTGTAAGATCCCAAGCCAAGTAATATGACAAAGAAAATTCTTATAATTTTCTCTTCAGTCATAAAATATTTTGTGTGTCCCCTCATGTTCTGTATTTTTAAAAGAGAAGTTGTTTTTTAATAGTCTGGGTGGGTGGAGGTTTGGGGGGAGTGTGTGCTAGAAAAAGCCAGCAGTCAGCACCTTTTATCTTTCACTTAATTCCAAGATATTTCAGCCAAGCAGAGTTTAGATTGAAGTGCATAAGTATTTAGTCCATTTAGTATTTTGTTTCTTTCTCTATTAGGTTTTGTTCCACAAATTATTTTCCAAACAGACCCACTATTATTGTGTTCTTTATTTGTATGTTTTACTTTATTTATTTATGTGATTAGTTAAAGGGCTAGAAAAAGTTTTTAAAATCAAATAGGCTTTTACTTCCTCAAATCCCATGCCATCAATCCTGCCTCCTGGAAATAGGAAAGGAAAACTGCAAGAATGATACATAAGTGTGAGAGGCAAAAAATATGAACTAAGAAATTCTCTATAGTTTCTTGCAGTTATATCCCACAAAAAGAGTAGACCTCACTGAATGCACAAATATTTATTTTTATATATGTATGGTTTTTGGTGGAGATACCAAAGTTATTTCTTTGAACTGCAGATTAGAACTAATTAGAGGGTCTTGGGATATTCCCCTTTATAAAAACCGCACTAACACTTGTTACCTGGGGCAGCTTCAGTACTGTAGGAATGCATTAAACTGGAAAACTAAAACCACAGTTTTTTGAAATTACATTAGGAACTTTTCAAGCCAGATCATTATAGCAGAATACAGAGGTCAGTGTATTATAAATACTATTAATTATTATATATATTATTTCATATACACATCCACAGACTTTGTATGAATTCACTTTTCTATAGCCCCAAATATCAACCATCTTTTCCAGAAAAAGAGAGATTCAGACATACACACTCCAGTTGCAAATATGCAAAGAAAAAATAGGAAAAGCTCCTCCACATACCTGTTTTGGAAAAGAGCAGACAATTGTTAACCGCCAAGTTGCTCTAACAGATGTTTTTACTCAATTTCATGATAACTCCTATGTAGCCAGTGTCAATTATCACTGAGCTATTTTGTTAATCTGAAATGAATTTGCATTTCTCACATTCTTGAAATTTTCACCTATAATCTTAAGCAATTTATGCCTAATTTTGTGTTATAGATTCAGATCAGCCAATCCCAGTTTTTGGAGCTGATACTTAGGGAAAATTTGCCTGATATAATTTCTATTTCCAGAAGGGAAGTGTAGTTTAAAAGGTTGGAAGATGAATTTTCATATCTATGTGAAGTTTGTTGTGCTCCTCACCTTTGAACATATTTTATCTTAACGTCATTATTCATTGCAAAAGACAAGATAAATTCTATAGTCTTAATTCAATCGGCTGCTGACAGCCAAGCTATATTACATAACCAACATTTGGAATAATCTACTGAGATTTCTATTTCAGTCTGGAAGTACAACATTCAATCCCAAAACATGCATATGGTACTTTTTGGTTCTTTTTTCTCTGACCTCTGATGTATTTCACATAGCTCAAAACCCCACAAAGTCGATTTTGTGAGAAGAAAAGAACAGAAGAACCTGCTCAAGTTAAGATCTCTGAATTTATTCGAGATTCCTACTTAGTGTTTGAAGTCATTATATAAAATTAATACTTTTAATCTTTTTCCTTCAAGTTTCTTTTAAATCCAATAAACCAGCCAAACTCCAAATATACTAACACTTTCCACTTTCCCTGAACAACTCTGACCCTATATTTATTCCATTCAGAACAAAATAAATATGTTAAGAGAATGCTAACAGAGTTTCCAAGACAGGCAGAATAAAAGCAGCTTTGTTTACAGAACTCTGGTGCAGAGCTTTTCTGAGCTACAAATGAAACTTTGAGCAGCAGTAGGATAATTATCTCTATTTCTCCCCGGCAGAATACTGTGGAAGGAACACAACTTTTAAAATATTATTATTATTGTTATTAACATTATTATTATTATTATTAATGCTCACAGAAGACACTTATCAAGGAAATAAAAAAGAGTAAGTGTAAATCAGAGCTGGATCACTTACATTTCCACGTCTCAGAGTCCTTCTCTAAAGTCAGAAGTAGTCCTTCTTCATTATACCAAAGCTTCTAAAGAGCAAGACAGTTGTGTTAGTTCCAGATGAACCAGTAGGATTTCTCTGGCCCTCATCTGGAGTGGAGCCAGTGGCATACAAGGTTATCTGGTGTGTCATGAAACTTGCCAAGATATTGGAACTTATTAGGACATTTTAAGACAACGGCTGCAGATTCTGTGACCTCCTTGTTTATCTAAGTTTTAAGCTTATTTTAGATCAAGGAGAGCAGCACTTATTTTCATCTGTCATCTCTATTTTGGTGTATATATGATTTATGGAGTAATTTATAATAGATCGTTTTTTGGCATAAGAGGATAAAGATGGTCTCTTGCCTTCTGAGCTGAGGCTCATCATAACTTAACTAGTCATTTACTAGGTTTCTTATACAAGGTTGCCTTTCTAAAAATATTAATTTATCAGTTTTAATGATTTGCAATGATTTGCTCTCCAGTAAGCCAAAGTTAGAAAAAATTCTCAGGATTTTCTTTAATGTACTTCACTAGAAGAGTTTCCTTCCATAGAAACTTTAATAGATTTTTTCTATGTTTCCAGTTTCAAAGAAGGTGATATTTTTTTAGACATTAAGCCCCCTCACTTGTTATCTATGAAAGAATCTCTCAAATTTAGTAAGAAAAAATGTAACACTTCCCGCTGTTAATACACAAACAAAAATCAGATTGCTTTATGAGAACTGAGCAATGTACCTACTACTTCTATTTCTATCAATCCTGTATCAATAACTGTACATTAAGAAATCATTTTACATAGCTCACCAGTGTAAACTAATGAAGCTGAAGATTTTAAGTCTCTTCAGTTTCAATACCTTCAATATATTTTTTCCTCTTTTTCCAAATTCTTTTTTGCTTTCTCACTTTTAGTCAAACAAGACAATACAGAAGTGACCACAAATTATCACTTTCTTTGGAAGTAAATTTGTTTACATTTTTTCCTCTCAATTATGTGTCAAAAATCCTAATAAAATTTTACCGAAGTGACTTTAACTAAATAATAGATAGGACAAGTATGATGTGTAAAAGGACAAGTGGATTCCTAAATTTTTTGAAATGCTAATCTCTTCAAATGAGATAGAAAAATGAAAGCACAGCCAAATTTGTTCTAGATTTTTCTGCTGCTAATATTAATCTATTTTTTTTAAAAGTTATTTTCAAAATCAAGCATGCAAATTCGGTTAGGTCTGTGCTGACATGCAGTAAATAAATTTTTTTCATATCTTAGTAATATTGTACATAAAAACTCCTATATTTTGGTGCTGGTAATAGTGTAGTGTAGTGTAGATTAGTAATAGTGATAACCAGAATAATAACAGAAAAAGTGAACTGGGAACTTGTTATTGCAATTAAAGAGGTTATTTCCCAAAACTTAATTTGTTGCTAAGAATGCATATAGTATCCATTTCCCTCTGTTCCTAGAAATTCTTCCACCATGTTTGATTACCTGTTCCAATTCATCACAGTCTACTTTGACTTCTTTTAATTCAGGATAGAATTTATTTATCCTGATATACTTTAGAATAGGCAAAAATAAATATTTGCTTTATTTTTTCAGGTTTTTTTTTTTTTTTTCTAACACTCCCCAGTTCAGTAATTCTGCTTTAAAGCCTGGGCCTTTATGCCAAGATACATCATGCATTAAAATACCAAAAGGATACTGCAAGGGCTCACAAGCCATTCTAACTTCTTTGGCAGATGATATATTCTCCTCTTATATTTGGAATGTGAGATATCCCTAGAAAGAGACAGAGAGGTAATCTTTGAAAACTCTAATTTTTGAGACTCTTATAATAATGCTATAAATTAATCTCATTCTTGCTTTTTCTGTTCCATCCTCACTGCTACATGTGGAAGGCCTGTGATACAAATAAGGTGTTTTATTCAATGAATCTTGATATATATCTTTTATTTTTTACTGATTCTTCAAGTACCTCTTCTGAAATGTCTCAGCTAATCACAGATCCTAATTATGACTTTAAGATATGCAATCTATGAGACTCAGACATTTTAAATCTATGTAATTTAATAGAACACTTACTTTCTCATTAACAGAGATAAATATGCATGATCATAAGTATTTTATATGCAGGTTATATACTCAAAACTTGTCCCTAAAGGTTGCCCTTAATGGAAGTTCTTTTTACCAACAGTGTTACAGAGGAAAAAAAGATATTAAGTTGACTTTTATTCTTTGTCTTCTTAGTTTGTATCATATTTGACCAAATTGTTTTGTTTTGTTTTGTTTTGTTTTGTTTTGTTTTGTTTTGTTTTTTTTTGGGTGTTTTGTTTTGTGTGGGTTTTTTTTTTGTTGTTTGTTTGGGGTTCTTTTGGTTTTGGTTTTGGTTTTTTTTGAGTTTCAGCAGGACTATGCAGCAGCAGGTAGAAGTCTGTTAAGTAAAGAGGAAATAAAATCTAGCCCTTTGGACTGACCTGTTCAGTTTTCCAATACAGATTTCATTAATGTTCACTACCACAGCAGATAATATGGATTTCTCAGAGATATTATGAGAAAAGAAATTCAACATCCATGTTTGAATATTTGAGAGCTTGCAGTTTCTATCTATGACATCATTCTGCTCATCATTTGTTCTGTGTGGGAATGGTGGAAATGGCAGTTATTTGCTATCCTGTATAATGAAGAACTAGGCAAGATATATTAGTGAAGTAAACTTACAGTCTCCCGTAATGGACTGGAAAAAAAATTCATAGAAAGATACTTTTTCCATCTAATCCCTTAATGTTTTCTCCAATATTGAAATGAAGCATGGACTGGAAGAGGCCAGCTTTTTTGGTGGCTTGTGTCCCCTATTAACCAGGTGATCTGGCCCAACTATGGGTTTATGAAAGGCAGGTCCTGTTTGACCAAGCTTATCTCCTTTCATCCCCCAGTGATTTGATTTCTAGTCAAATCTAGACTAAGAAATGTTAGTAAGAAAGATGACACAACTGCCAAGTTACTGTAAGAATAAAGCTAACTTTGGAGCTCTCATACTGAGAGTTCCCTTAGTGCTTGCCAGTCAATCAAGCCTAATATTAATTAAGAAATTTAAGTAGGGTTTTGGGATTTTTTTCATGACATGGTTTGATAATACCTCATAGTTCTTCCTTCTGTCTCATCCACTTATTTTTTGTTCTTCGGAAGAAAAGTCTGGTAGTCAAAACTGACTGCTCCAGGTACCTTTGGAAAACACTTAAGATGTTTGTTTACGATGTCTAAAATGCACTTTCTATGGTAGCAGAAAAAATGTTTGTAAATTACCATCCAGTAATTAGGATATTTTTCCTTCTCCCTTGCTGAATGATTCAAAAAATTTTATTGAGAAATCATAGCAGTAGAGAAGTGCCTCTCCATATAAGTAGCAATCATCAGTGTTCAATTTATAGTGTTCAGCCAATTGAAAAATAATAAATATGTTTATATGCTAAATAGCCACTGATATATCATTTTGATTAGGTAAAAAAACCCCAGTGAGTATAGATTTTATTTCTTGTTCTGTAAAGTTAATTACACTTTTTCTAAGTCTGAGATCTACTTTGAACAAACTATAAAATACTGAGCCTGTCAGTTCTCTCTCCAGCATCAGCTTCTCTCCTGGCAAAATTCATACCCTTTCCTCCCTCCCTAATGTGAAAATCAAACTGACACAGCACTACTTAAGGAAAGCAAAACCAGCAAAAAGCAAAAGCAAACCAATCAAGAAAGAAAAACAAAATTTAAAAAGTAGAAAGGAAAAAAAACAGGAAACACCAAAAAGTCTATCAGTAATATGGCCAACCATAATGGGTTGAATAATTTGAATATAAGGTCCAAAGTCCATGTTTCATGACTGTTAACCACAGAGCAGTTTCCACTGACGTCGATCACTATAGATAAATTCAGCCTTCATTATCCTTACAAGTCCACTCTGATAATCTCACTGCCATTGTCAATTTCATTACCTTTAAGGAAGTTTCACAAGTGTAAGAACAAGAAAAAGCAAAAAAAAAAAAAAAAAAAAAAAGGGGACTTCCTGTCACTGAGGATAGAATCAGGGAGGTTACAGAGACTGGTACAATGTGGGGTGAAAAGGACTTTGAATTGTGCACGGGTTCTTACTATCATATCTCTTCTTCTGAGGAAGAAAAGCAAAATTTTTTTACAGGTCCAGGCACCTGAACATTTCTTATTGCTGCTTACAACTTTCCACCTGCTGGACTTAACTTTTTTATTCACAGTTAACTATGGATGTGCAAGAAGCGTCATTAGATGCCACATTAAAATCACTAAAATAACCACCACACAGTGGAAAAGGTTATTTTAGGATTCAAAATTAAAGTGTTCATGCAAAAAAATTTTATGTACTGCATCTTATTAAGCCATACTCTTGAGGCATAGACACCATGTTGAGCACATGTACCAGCTCACAATAAAGCAGTTGGGACATATGCAGAGGCAGGAGGCAGGAATAATAGATCCTATTAAGGTTTCTGAGAAATATATTTCATTACAGCTTGTTTGAAGAGATTAAAAAAACATGGTTTTATATATGTATATTATATATATGTAACCTTATCTTATAGATACTTTAAGTGTTGCATCTATATTTATGTGTCTGTTCTGACATACTTTTATGTATAAGTCCTTGATGTATCATGACATAAAAATAGAATTTTATGCCTGATTTTTCTTTAGCTTTATTCTCAGTTTCTTTATAAATAATACATAATTTTTACATGGGGAAACGTTATCAGCAGTGTTGTATTCATTTTCTTTTTAGTTCTTCCATGTGTTTTGTTTATGTGACTTTTTTGTTTTGTTCTGATTAGTTGCTGTAAGCACCTGGGACCCCCTCCCCAACATACTTGAAAAAACAATCACAGGATTGAGTGTTTAATTCCAGAATATTAAAGTTTGACAATCATCAGTTTTTAAATTAAAGATCATTAGTGATGAAGGAGATGGAATTGAAAATAAAATTGAAATATCCTTTGAGTTATTGCATCATGAAATGTCACATTATTTTTACCTCTTGAACTATTAAGTGTTTTGAAAATTTTAAAACCCTTATGGAACAGGTATTTAGAAAGATTGCTTTACCTGTCTTTGGCAGAGAGTCAAGATTTGTTTCTACTTTAGCACTTCACCTTCTGCTAAAGATAAATTTTATGTTAAAATTAATTTTTCTTTTGGAAAAAGAAAAATTGATTCAAAATAATTATAGAACACTCCATCTCAAATTAAATGTTTTTTTTTCCTTGAGAATCACACTACATTATTTTTTAAATTCTTTGTTTATCATGAAGGAGAAAGAAACAAGTTAATACTTGACTTTTCAAGGACATTGTCTTGCTGAGAGAAATGTGTTTGGCCAGAAAATGATGTATTACACATAGGTCAGAGTGTAACTGGTAACAAAGTGATCTGTTGCACAAAGAAAAGCAAACTTGATCTGACTCAGGTTGAGTTTCACACATCATTCACATTCACATATGTATTTATGAAAGGAACAGGTACCATTATATAGGAGGATAAACCTTGTAAGGTATAAAATCACAGAAATCAGAATTTGGCATTGAAGTCCTTATTTGTTTCACACAGGGACATTGTTCTTAGTTCTCATGCAAGTGAAACACATTAAAGTTTTCTTTTGCAAGTCTGTTAAACTTTAATTCCACTATCTGATAATAACACAAGTTAAGGTGTACTAATATGCCTCAGTCTTGCCAAGAGATCTGTGACGAACCAGAGCTAGTGGGATTAGTTATTTTTACCAGTTTGTGTGTGGAAATGCTAACATCAGAAAAAGACAAATTTATGATGTTTGATGTTATATCCTCAGAGGCCCCAAGATTTGAACTCTGAGGTTCTGTCTTTTGAATCTTTTCAAACTGTTGGCTGAGGGCATAAATAATTATGTTTAAGTGCAGGTTTTTCAGGCCAAGAAGAAAGAGAGGAGGAGTGCGAGAAAGGATTTAAGCATTCCTTTTAGGATAATTTGAAGCACCATGTGCTCATAAAAGCACTTTTCTCCATTTTGATAACTCTGTATTCTTATAGAGTCAACCAGGGGTAAAATTCAGCAAGCAGCTTGATACTTGTCAGAGTCTTGGGACTTAACCTAGATTCACTAAGATTTTGGTACATTAAAGACACAATCAGGTATTTTTACAAAAAGTAGGCACAGGTGAAAAAGAAGCACAGCTGCTGCTGCCTCAAGGATGCATTTATTGAGTCCAATCTTAAATTGTCTGACATCTCTGAACACAATAAGATAAGTAGAAGTGATTTTAGATAAAGACCCAGCTGCTAACTTGCTTTAATTAAAGATGTTTCAAAAGATAGAGGAATCCAGAACAAAGAAGAGAAAAGAAATGTGCTATGTGAATTATCAGGTAATTGCTTCAAAGGTAAACTTGCAAATTTTCTCAAGTGGCCAGACTAAAGTCAAATAAAAAAATATTTAATGAATCTCATTTGATTTCAATTTTTATTGTTTCTGTGATTAGGTTTTGGCAAAATATGAAGTTTTTTTCTAGACTGTAATTGTTTTGAATTAAAGTTCTTCTGAATTAAAGATATTTAAAAGTGATATTTTTCAGATTAAACCATAATTCTATCTCCAGTAACATCAAAAAACAGCTTCTAAAACTAGTATGCGTGTGCTTGTTTTCCTCTGGTTGTGAAATGTTAAATAGATAAGTTGCAAAGATAGCAAAAGCAAGCATAAATATATTAAAAATAGTGATGCTTAGAATGGGATTCTACAACATGCTTCTAGAGTAAACAAACTTAGAAAAAGTTTAGACTTGACAATACAAAAATATGACGCAGCAAGAAGCACAACATATAAATTAGGGGAAATCCAGTGAAGACATTTATAAATATCTGAAAAGAAAAGTCAAACAAAGTTTTCTGATTATTGGCAGGATCTGAAAGCTGATAGTGAGAGCCAATGATTGTAAGATTTTTTACTCAAGTCATCTTTCTGTGCTGGAATACCAGACAATAACCCTATCAATAAGTGTATATGAATTTAAACTTAGACTAAAAAAAAATCCGAAAGTCTAGATTAAGCATATTTTCCACAGGTCACTCTAAGAATTTGCTTAACCTATCAAACCTTCAGAAGTTCCCCTGGACCTCTGGTAGGACAGGTGAGGCTGAAGCCTGTGCAAGTCTAGTAACATTCATTAGAAATGTTTCTGAGATCATAAACTAGTTAGATTAACTTTTGTTCCTAAAAAATAACAGAACTAATGATGTGTCTACCATAGAAGATCAGCCAAAGAGTATTCATAGGTCCCATTAAGTTAAAGACATTTTATATACTATACACTGAAGTATATTTGAACTACCATTTGGGTTTTTTTTTTTTTCAAATCTTACAATTGTGTGACCTCACTATAAAGTGATTTGTCCAGGTGATAGGAAAGGCAAAATTCAGGGAATAACTAACAATGCTCAATTATCAAAGAAGAAACACATATCAGATCAGCTGTAGCCTTTTGCAAGAAAAAAACAAAACAAAACAAAAAAAACAAAACAAAAAAACCCCCAAAACAACAACAAAAAAACAAAAAAACACAACAAAACAAAACAAAAAAAACCAAACAAAACAAAAAAACAAACAAAACAAAACAAAAAACCACAAACACACTAAACCCTCCCTTTCTCTACACGATCCAGAAAAGTTAACAGATTGAGCAGATTTTGACTTTAGGTCAAAAAGCCCCTGCTGTATTTTGGATTTCCTTGTTCTGGTATTACTCAGTCCTATATTTATCATTATTTTTAGGATAAAAGTAGAAAATTAGAAGTTTCAAGCACATTCAGAGTCAGAATAAGAATACAAATAAACTTTTTCCTTTGGCATGCTTCCAAAGTGACACAGTACTTAGTGGATATCTAATTTATGGATAATTGTGTCTGGGCATAAGATTGTATGAGTAGAAGCATGTTTTCATGTATCCTGCTGCTAAGGATTCATTTAGAACACTTCAGTGTTTCATGTTGAAAAACACTGTCTGCTCTTTCAGGGTTGTGTATCTTAAAACATTTCATTTGAATTTTATTTTAATTTAAAATACTTCAGAAAATCATCAGGCACTTCAGAAAATATATCTAGAAAATTTGCAGTAACTTAGGGCTACAAAAGTTAGTTTAAGAGTTTTGCTTATTGTATCTATTAATTTTAAGATTCCTACATTCAGATATACATTCACAGTATATTCTTATTAAATATTTGCAAAATGCTTTGAATCAGAATTCTGTAAAATGTTTTGCAAGTTAATGTAAAAGTTGCTGTACATTTGAAATGAGGACAAGATCTCAAAGATGCACTTTGAAGCTAAATAAGAGTCAGGACACTAGGTTTTAATCATGACTTTAAACTAAGTGTTTTAAATTCTTGCACAGGCCCACTAAACAACATTTAAAGTCAGCATTTATTTATTTATTTATTTATTTATTTATTTATTTATTTTTAATGTTAGCAGGTAAAATAATATTCCATCTGTCAATAATAAATGTTCACTCTTGTCTGTCTGAACAAAAGTTTTGAACAAAATGTCTAATTATAAGATCATAGATATTTGTCAGTACCACATTCTTTTTGAATGTATATGGGCATTTGTCAACTATTTTAACAGGAATTTTAAGGTTTGATCTGTTCTCAACTTTTACATGGCAGTGAGCTACTGCCATCCCATGTATGGCATAACAGCCTTTCGAATATAAATGTGATCTTTCTGTTCATCTAAGGAACAGACCTTTCTCTTTCAGATAACAGAATTAGTTAGGATTTCCACAAATGCAAGACAGCTATCTGTCAGTTTCAGTCTTTATCCCCAGATCCATTCTATATCTCTTGGAGTTAAAAACAAAGGCTTTACTCTTCTTATGGTATTTTACCACAGAGGTCAAGATAAGTGTCAGGAGTACATGTCTTCCTCTTCCATGAATTCTGTGTATTTCTTCCTTTACTTAGCAGATTATTTTCATCTCATAGCACTTTTTTCATCGTAGCTTAAAATATCAACAGCTACTCCTGAGACTGCTCCTCATAGAGTCTGTTGCAGCAGTTGTTTCTAATTGTCTCTGTCATATCAGGGATTGATAATTAAACTTTTCATTAACCTTTTCTAGGCTGCTGCCAGGTGAGTTGTACGTGTCTCCACAGTGTGCTTTCTGTGACTGTGTTTCTCTTCCCTAGCAGTCACTGTGGAAAATGACAGCTGGAATCAGTTACACCAAAAGTTGTGTGGAGTGAAAAAGGAACACTAAAATGAAAGACAGGAAAAATTTTCAATCAAGAATGGGAGGCACTAAAATTCAGAGAAGTTAAATTCTTACTTGTTTACTCTTTGCTTTGAAAGGGAAGTAGGAATTAACTCACTACCCACAATGACATGTCATTGCAGGATTTTCCTACTGAAATTGGCCACATCACAGATTGCGATGTGATTATTAGGGTTATCAAGGAAAAATAATACTGTGTCTCATTCCCAGTATTCTTTACTTGGTCACAGGGCAGTGGTAATTACAGGACACCAATTTACTTTCCATACCAGATTCAGAAGCTTGAGTTGATGCAATAAAGACATAAAATGTGTAGTATGAATAATATGGATTTAAACCTTTGGGTTTTTGTTTTGGGTTTTCTGAGGGGTTTTGTGTGTGTGTGTTGTTTTGTTGTTCTTGTTCTTGTTGTTGGGGCGGGGGGGGGGGGGGGGGGGGGGGGGGGGGAGGGTTGTTTGTTTGGTTTGGTTGTTTGTTTTCTGTCCTGTTTTCATAGCTAGGACATGCCTTAGCCCTGACTGAAAACCAATGGAGTGAACATAAGTGAATGCGCTACCTCTGCTCCCATACTTCATAGATATATCCCCACACAACTGAATTCCAGGTTAAATACCATGACTGAGACACAGTTTTTCACTTCTGCTTGTTCAGTAAGCTCAGATGTGGTTTGATCTCTGAAAGCCTAATGTTCCACAGAAAGGGAAGGAATCATTGATACAATATGAAAGTTTATAGCCTCTGACAGGGTAAGAGTTACACTTTTACACTTTAGCCTAAAATTTTCAAAGCTGTTGAAGCTCAGTGGCTACTGAAACTACTGCAACAAAGAGAATGGCTTTTCAGAAACAGAAGGGATTTTCAGAAACACTGAACTCAGTGGGAAAAATGAGCATCTTCTCTAATGATAATGTCACTGATTGTGTGCCTTAAGTATAGCACTGGCTCTAGTGTGTAACAAGTTTCAATTCCTAGAATGGAAATGATTAGGTTTAGTGACTACAAAAACAGAGGAGGAAACCTCCTTTTAGAAATTATCCTTGAGAACACTTCAAACTTCCACAGCATCTTTAACAAGTAGATAATCATCTCAAAATTCTCTTTTATTTAATAAGTCTTCCTAACAACCTCATTTGTCTGTTACAAGCTGACAGTAATACTAATTTTTGCATAACTGACATTAGCAGTATAGCAAATATAACTGTGTTATTGTACATATTTATGAATGTAATTCTCATTCTGACTGTTTCATGTGAAAAATCGTTTATCAGAGGTTCAGGGTTTCAACAAAGCTCAATGAAAGCACTAGAGCAATTTATATTAGCTCAGTTTTTGGTTCTCTGTTATCATTAAATCATGAAATGAGTTTTATAAGTCTCTATGGTTTTCTTTATTAAGAATGACAGAAACATTCGGAATAATGGTAAATAGATTGTGTAGCCTTCCTTCACTCAATGGAAGTTCAGCTCCATTCTGTACTGTATCATATAATGGATTATGAATTATGATACTTCTTTGAGAAAATTATATTTTCTACTTTAAACTTGATGTTTCCATGTAATCCATGTAAGGTCTGTCAGTCATACAACATAAAAGTTGATAAGAGTGGATGAAAATAAGTGGGTAAATGTTTCTGCTGCTAGCTTCTCTGTATAAAATACATTGAATATAATTTTCAAAAAAATGAAACACATGATCAATATCGTCATTTGAAATATATGCAGATTATGAATACCACATTTATACACAACTGAACTTGAGCAGATTGCATTATTTAACATGCTTTGAGTGGAAACTGACTTGCAGCCAACTTTTTGATTCCCTGCAACAAGTCATACATGCCAACTTTCAGAGTGAGTTTCAGTATCCTAAGGTTTCAGCTGATTGTAACCTGTTTATCATTTCATCTGCCATTATTATTTAATCTAGTTGCTTCATTGCTTTGATCTAGCAGTGCTCAACACTTTGATGTCTTCCCTTCCCTTCCCTTCCCTTCCCTTCCCTTCCCTTCCCTTCCCTTCCCTTCCCTTCCCTTCCCTTCCCTTCCCTTCCCTTCCCTTCCCTTCCCTTCCCTTCCCTTCCCTTCCCTTCCCTTCCCTTCCCTTCCCTTCCCTTCCCTTCCCTTCCTTCCCTCTTTCCTCCTGCTACTCAAAAAGAATGATATAATCAGTAAATTCTGTGATTAATTATGCAAAACAACTATGTAACTGAGCATAATTTGTTAATTTTGCTCATGTTCAAATAATTAGTGAAATTTTGAAATACTGAGGGAAAATTCAGAATTCTTTCATTATCTGGTACTTTATTTTACAATAAATATAAATTATTGTAAAAACAAACCTTTATAAGTAACTAATTATTCTAACCAGTTATCTGAAATGAGTTGTGCAGGCTTGCAGAGGGGATTAAAGTATAGTGGGAAAAGAGATTGTACTTCCGTACTTGGGGGAAGTAATAATGCAAAGGGGCAGTTTTGGGCCCCACTCCAATTACCTGTGCTTTATACTTCTGATAGAGAACTCACACGCAGCAGCACAAGCATAGACATGGATGAGATACTCCGAACTTAATCTCTATCCATGGGAACCACTTCACAGGTTTCCTATGAAAGAATCCTACCAGAGACACAGACCAAAGCACAGGGTGATTCCTTTCTTTTTTGGAGGGTTGTAAGAGACTGTAAAACCTGTAATCTGACCTGCTATAAAGCACAGAGGAATCAAATTTAAGCAGGGTTCTCACTTATAATGACCGAGACACTGTTTATTTCCAAAAGGTTTATTGCTATGATTTATGGATCTAGCGGTAAAAATTAGTAATTTTTCTAGTATCTCTACTATTGTCTTAAAAATGAAACTTAATAGCAACTTTAAAACAAACAAATTTATTTATATTATATATAGACACACATTTATATAATTTAACAGTGAAAATTATTAAAGATAATATGTTAATTTGACAAAGACATTAATTAATAGTTTTTAGGGTAATTTTTAAGAGTGTGGTGGAATTTCTGGTGAGAGTGAAACAGAACTTGATGACTTTCACCATGGGAGATTTGAGAGCAAATGGGAGAGTGTTGAAATGAGACAGAGTTGAAAAATATGCACATTTCCCATAAAAATCTTGAATGGGTTCTAACACTCATCTGACTGAAATAGATAGATGGAGCAGCTCCTTCAAAACAGCCAGATTAATGAGAATTTTTATTATTATTGTCTGTGAATTTCAGAGGACTAAGTTTACTATTAAATCCGTGTTGTCAGGGCATAGACTTGGAATCTTTGGTCTCGGGGTGAAGACGAATGAGTCATATATGTAAGATTTCTCTAGCACAGAGCTTTGAAAAGACAAATTATTTTTCTTTTCCCCCATTGAAATGAATGTGTTACATGTGACTCAAGTAAGCTTACCACGAAGGATTTCTTCTAAGGAACATCCTGTTGCTAGTTTTACTCTTGGTATAGAAAGAATGGGATTCCTTATTATGGCTTAGCATTATGAAGTTGACCACATAAACCCCACTATTTTAAAAGAGCCTTTCAGCCAAAACTATTTCATGTATCCTTAAAATACTTCAGAACAGACAGTTCAGTCCCAAGGAATGTTCTCTGTAAAATGGAGACTGAGAGGTCATAAAATCTGTAGATTAAGCAATAGAGAACAGAGCTGGCAGACAGCGTTTTTTCTAACAATAATTAACAGCTCCCTAGGGTTCAGTCTGACAACGTTATATCAATTTTTACTGATGCTTGTCAGATGGCTATAATATCACAGGAAACACACTGGATAAAGACCAACAAAAACCCCACTATATTGCAAATATAACAAAATACAATGAAGCCCTCTTATCCTGAATCAAAAAGAACTGTGTTGTCAAAACAATGAATGCCTCCTGGTAGAACCTCTAAAGTTTGTCCTGGTGTGTCTTTTCACTTAAAGTCAATTTAGTTGTGGCACATTGTTAATACTCCTGTAGCACACCTTGCCAGCCCAATGCTTTATCTCTGCACGAAGCCAGCTGAGTGTTAAATTTTCAATAACAAACCCTTGTGGAGATAAACACGCTTGAGCAGAGACCAGCCTCGGTGTTCCAGAGTTTGCTTTGCCATAAATCTGCCACAATGTAAATCCACTCCTAGGCAAAGAGATGACCAGGAAAAATGTGTACTTGGTGTGAGTCCTGAATAGGGGAAATACTTTTTCCTGTGAGAGATTGCATGAAAACCAGAAGTGTATAGTACAGCTCATGATCATAAAAAGCTCAATAGCATCCCCTCACCTGGGTGTCATCTCCAAATTCTAATTAAACCAGTATTTTCCTTTTCTCATGGCATTTTACATGTATTAGATTACAGCATCAGATTTGGGAGTTGAGGTATCATTCCTATAAAATTTACTTTTTGCATAGATTTGAATTCAGTTTACTAAAGTAGAATTTGGTGAAATATACTTTCTGTTTGTTTTAACTAAGACACAGACCAGTAGCTAGATACTGCTCCATAAATTTATACCATTAAATAGGAACTTAAATATTTCCTTATCCTTATTTAGAGGATTTTCTGAAGCCATTAACTTCAGCTGGTTGAGTTTTATACTTGTTAAAAAATATAATATTTCTTGTACACAACAGAGAACTTTCTGTTTGACTAATGCCTGAATTGATCTATTTTGTCATTAAACTTTACTGTAGACATTAGAACTTGAAACTCTTTGACCTTTCTTCCAATGCATGATGTCTATGCAAACAGGTATTTGTCTGAATACTCTTCTTTTCCTATGTCTCTCTGGGAAGAAAATACTATTTAAACACAGAATGAAAGAAATCCAAAGGAAGAAGTGAGAATATTTAAGATGCTTATTGTTACACGAAAGATTAAATATCACTCTTTTCTTGCTTGTTGGAAGTTCAGTGTTAAGCAGGAGGAGACAGGTGTTCCTATAATCTGACTGCTTATTTAATTGATTTTTAGAGGAGAAAATAAGTACCCAAAATATTGTTTAGTTAGCACAAATTTATGAATTGCTCCTAAATACTTTTTCTGTAGTGTTGTTGCTTACAAATTGTTTACAAGCAGACCTTTGAACTCTGTCCTAACCAGTAATATAATCCCTTATAATATTCCATTTACTATGAGGCATAAGTATGAAATGTGACTAAGAGCTGAGCATTAGAAATGAACATTGGAGATTTGAAAAAGGTAATTTCATTTGCTACCACTCAGCAGTAAAGAAGAAAAATAAAATCAAGTGGAAAAATATGTCAAACGAATTTATTTCCGTGTAAGACTGTCTTCACCTTGGCAATCAGTGACTCAATAGGAGAAGCTGAACATTGAGCAGGGAACAGAGTAATGGAGTGAGACAAAATAAAATATCTCCTGGGAACTATTAGTTCAGCATATTGGCTTTGCAGTTTATAGTTACCATGTAAAATTCAAAATATGCAGTGAAGATATTTAATTTCCTCTCAAATTTATAATTTTTTTTATTTTTTTTTTTTTTTAACCCCACAGCAGTGACTCAGAACTTGAGGAAGTCCCTCAATCCCTTGGCCAGCAGTATTCGCTATCTACTATATGGACACACAGGCTTCATCAAAATGTCTGCTATAAGTTTCACTCAAGAATCTCTTCCTAATTTCTGTCTTGGCTACTTTTTATTCAAAAAACTTTAAATCTTTCTCTTTCAAGATGGTTTCTCATTCAATAATGATCAATTTTGAGAACGGTTCAAAAATAAGTGTTTAAAATCTTTTCACTAAAGCATAAGAAGTGAAATTTGAGGAAGAAGAATTCAGAAAATCAAATATAAAGTCTAATATAGGGTAAGGGATAACAGTAAAAGAGCAATTCCTGTGGTTAAAATCACATCATATCCTAATTACTTCATTCCTTTTTTTTTTTTTTTTTTTTTTCCTTCCTGTAAATGGGAACAGTGCAAGGCCTCTTTTTTCTAACATTTAACCATTTCTAAGAAAAAATAATTTAAAAAATCCTCTTCTTCATTGGAAACTATGAGGGGCCTTCTGTTTAAGGAAGATTTTGAAATTACTTTAGTGTGAATGAAGATACATTTATTGATAATTACATTAGACCTGTCCCCAAATCAACATGTTATGTCATATCATATCATATCATATCATATCATATCATATCATATCATATCATATCATATCCATCATACTATATACTTAGTACAGAGTCACATAACATTCACCTTTTCCTAGGAGTTTTCTAACTTTTGCAAGCTTTTATTGTTTTATGGGATTACCTAGTGAGATCTTGATGCAGTCTAACTCCTCTGAAGATCTGAGGGTGTGAAACTACTAAGGCATTATCATTATTCAATTTAATTTTCTGCAATAAAAAATCACACAGAACCTTATCTCATAATTTCTACATGAAAATCTCCTCCCAAGCAGTGACAATATATGTGTAACTGAGAATGTGACACCATGACAGAAACATTTACATTTATAAATAAGGGTATAATTTTACTCTCATTCTTCATTTCATGAAAGAACTGAAGCATTTCCTTTTTATTCTCTTTGCTCTTGAAAATGATGAGCATGCTACCACCTTATGATGATTCTTTGTAGACAATTTTTAAATTAAAGAACTGGTTTAAATCCATGCAACTGAGATTCAAAGAGCATAAAATAAATTAAAGAGATTTTTTGTCATAACTTTCAAATGCAATGTTAAAAGAAGTTATGTGTTCCTGATGAGCGAAACAATGGGCAGATTCATTTGGTGTTAGCAGCATTTCTGGCTTGTGCACTCCTCTTTTTCATAAAGAATGATGCATTTTTAGCTTTTTACCAAACACTTACAGACTCTACCAATGTATTTGCTAGAGTCTGGTTTTCATTGATAGAATATGGGGAAATGTGACACCATATGGGAAAGGATATGAAGAACCTATATTATTAATGAGGTCAACTATTTTCTGGATATTTGGGCACATCACTGTTTTTCTTCCATTTTTTAACCACTAAAACACCACTCTTTTGGCACCTACTCTGAAGACTGTAGCTGGCAATCTTATGTGGAATAATTTCCAATTAATATTTCTGTTCTGAAAGCATTTATCTCAGCATATCCATGTACTGAAGTACAACAGGAAGCTAATTTAAAAGCATTTGAACAATACATGTTCAAAAAGCCTGGATTCAAACCTAAAAGGAGTTTGGTGGGACACTGGCCTTCACAGACTATGAGTTTATAGCTAAGTGAAATTTTAAAACTGAGTGAAATATGCATGAATGGCCTCCTCTGCAAATGAGGCACTTTCAGGGCACCATACAGCAGAGGCTATAGCACTGGTAATTCCATAAAATTATATTTTTTACCAGTGCAGCTATGTGCAATGTTTAATTTTAAATATAAGCAAGCTACAGTATATAATTTGAAGATTTAGGATGCAGATTATGCTTCATGGTTAAAATTACTGAATTAACATACAACATTAGTAACTCAAAATTTATGCCAGTGCAATAAGCAAGAAAATCTGAAGACTTAAAACTAAGGCCTAAATAATTTTCAATGATCAATTTATAACTCAATAAAAAATCATTATTCTATTTCTTTCTCCTATCATAGTAACATACTGTGTATGAAATTTCCACTAGACATAAAAGAATATTAGTGACATAGTTAGACCTTGATTTTCTTAAATTTTTGCCCAGTTTTCAACAGTATTTTGATTTGTACTTTATTTAATTTATTTGGGGGGGGTGGGGAGGGGGCATAGGGGGCAGTAAATCTAATCAGTTGACTTAAAATACTCATCCAGCTAGGACAAGGAAAAAAAATAACATGATTCCAATCCAGATTTTTGTATACCTAAAATATACAAGTTACAGACAATTCTTTCTGTATTCCTTATTTAACTTTCCCGTAAACACCAAGTCTTATCAACTTGGATTAGAGCAATGAACATTTAATTTCGTATCTCTGTTTGTGTAGTAGTTTAATTAACTGATCGCAGTTGTGAGGTCTACTTAGATAGTAAAGAATACAAGTTTGGATCCTGGATTGTAAGACAAAATGCTGTGCTCCTGCAATATTTAGACACCTATGTATTATGAACATAGCTGCACTCCAGATATGCTTAATATCTTAGATTTCTGTACCTGAAGTAGTTCTCAGTGCCTTTCTTCTTGAAATCAGTTTTCTGTCTCTCCAGGGATTCCACAACCCTAAAAACTGAATATTTTAATGCTTTAGACCTCTTCTCAACTACATTGTGACATTTCAGTGATGTCCGAAACAAGTCTGAACTGCTTTTATAACAAACCTTTCCTTAAGAAAATGAAAAAATAATAACCTGAGTGCACTATGCTAGTTTCTGCAGTTTCATCCTGGTTTTGTTAGTCAACAAACTGAGGAGGAATACAACTTTAGAGGGAGCTTGTGAACCAACCTACTTTTGCTACTACAAATAATTATTTCATGTAGTGATTAAAAATAGTGTCTTCCTGATCTCCAAAGAATCTCTACTGTGGCCAGTATATAACCACTAGTTTCCTTCTCACAAAAACCTCGGCTTTTCCCTCCAGATATATTTGTGGGCAGCAATAGTGTGCTCTGTTCCACCAAAAATTTTCTTGGAACTTCAACAGTAGTTACCTCTTGATACTTTACTGTCATTAGCTTTTTGGCATAATCCATACACAGCTTTCTACTCAAATCATATGCTGGCTGTATTTACAGTACAGCTTTCTTTTCTCTGTTCTGGTACTTGTTATGACTAACGGGAACATGTCTGCATAAAAAAGGCACTGCATTACATAGAACCATAGAGTGATTTGGACTGGAAGGCAGTTTAGATATCATCTAGTTGCAATCCCCCCACCATGGGAAAGGAACACCTTCCACAAGAGTATGTCTGCTCAGAACCCCATCCAGTGTGGCTTTGAATTACTTTTTTTATTGCTGTTAGATATTATTATGAGTAGGATGTATTTGTTGAAGGTGTGTATATATATATATTTATATATATATATATTTTTTTTTTAATTCAAAGATCTGATTCCATAAGAGGCCCAGCAACTTAATGCACAGTGTCACTGACTTGCTTCAGTTATTTATATTACACTTTTCTTAGATGTAATCTCCATATAATTCCCAGTACATTCATTATAGAAAACACAAAGCATAAGAAATGATTGCTTCCCTTTCTGTTCATTCCTGAACTGTCCCATGTGTTTCAGCATATACAGTGCAATCACAAAAAGAGCAAGCCCCACAAAATATCTGTAAATGTAAAACTACAACCACAAGCTAGTAATGAAGAAACCACAGCCAGCATGCTGGAACTGTTACTCAGTGCTCAAATTACACTCCTTGCACACAGAAAATGGTCTAATTTCCATTCATCAGGCATTCAAACTTCCGACTAGCAAGACCTTTGCATGTGTAAAGAATGCAAGATGAGAAGGAGGAAACCCAAATTAAACTACAGTGCAAGCTCTTTGCTAACACTCTGGCAACATCACTGAGAAATATCACCATATTGCCTTAGAATGGAAAATGGACCGTAACAGCAGATGGAAATAATGTAAGTGGGTGAATGTATGAAAGGAGCTGAGATTAAAAGTCATCCTATTACCATTTTGAAAAAAGAACAATTGACTTCCATGACATTATGAAATGTCATATAACCAGCTGTGTTGAGAGTTGTTTAGGAAAAAGATTACACATGAGATACTGCTTGGTTCATACATACTTCCTCTCCAACAGCCCTGAATTCAACTAAATATGTTTATTAATTTTTAGTGAAAAATTATAGATACATTCATATAAATGCAAGCATTCTTAATGAAATCCTGGGGAGCAATGTAGATCCATGGAAATTCTGTTGAATTCCTCTGTATCTTATTTCATGACCTTGTAAAATTCTTTAGTATAACAAGCACTTGCCTATTTTTGCTAGATTTCACTTCAGGCTTTTTAATCATAATAAAACTGAAAACTGAGAGAATAATTATAAAAAGAACTCAAGTCACAAGCTAGGGTCAACAAAGCCTACTGTGGAACAGCCTTTTAATAATAAATTATTAAAAGAAATTTAATAAGTGGTAATTATGAGGATATAAATGAGGAAAGAGAAATGTCATAGCATCTTTGGAACTGTTAGGTTACATCCAGTCAAATGGACAGATTTTCCTAGTTAGGAAAATGAAACACTCTGATTCTAGCATTCCTTTCCCATAAAAAAAAAAAAAAAAAAAAAAAAAAAAAAAAAAAATTGTATGTAGATACTTTACTTGTTGTGACCAAACCAATTATATGAATTCATTTGATTTATTGTATTATAAACTCCCTTGGTAAATGTTGTTGGAAAAAAAAAAATCTTAATTTCTCATCTATATGAATCCAAATTTTTAGGGGTCCTTTTTTGTTGTATGTTTTTGTTTGGTTGTGGTTTTTTTAATTACTAACTAAGAAAATATTATTTTTTAAATTATTTTCTCTGGGAGAAATTCAGAGAGTTTTGCTGTAGAAGGTGTAGACACAGACCACATCAGCTGTAATATTATTATTGTTTGCATTACCCATCATAGAAGTCCTCTCCACGGACATTGGGGAGTACTTCTTTACTGAGATGGATTATAAAGTGGAACAGACTTCCTAGGAGGGTGATTGATGCACCAAGCGTGTCAGTGTTGAAGAGATATTTGGATAATGTCCCTAACAATGTGCTTGAACTTTTGTTCAGCCCTAAAGGCCAGCAGTTAGACTACATGGTTATTGTAAGTCTTGTACAATTTATATGTTCTCCTCTCCTCTCCTCTCCTCTCCTCTCCTCTCCTCTCCTCTCCTCTCCTCTCCTCTCCTCTCCTCTCCTCTCCTCTCCTCTCCTCTCCTCTCCTCTCCTCTCCTCTCCTCTCCTCTCCTCTCCTCTCCTCTCCTCTCCTCTCCTCTCCTCTCCTCTCCTCTCCTCTCCTCTCCTCTCCTCTCCTCTCCTCTCCTTTCCCCTCCACAGACCGACCACACCAGACCAGACTCGACTTCCTTTTGGGCTTACACTGAATATCCATCTTTAAATGTAAAAATAAGTTTAAAATACTCAGATAATTTAAGCCTTTGTATTGCCATGAAATGTTAAATATTTGACAGAAAACCATAAATGAGCCTCATACATATACATACATTAATACGTAATATAATAAGTATATATTTTATATAATGTATTTGTAATCATTTAAATATTTGTTTCTCTTTAACTTGGAACTGATTATCTTCCAATGTTGGATGGAAAGCTCCTATTTAACTTTAAGCATTGCATTTGTAACTAGTACATATGATCTACTACTGTTTATCACGTTCAATTTTGTAGGTTAAATTCATCAGTTATCAAGATAAGCTTGTAGGAGCTAGAATATTATAGGCAGGGAATGCTTTCTTTTGAAACTATTTAATTTTCATGGAAATCATTACATTTTAATTAAGAAAGAAGTAGAGGAACGCTGATGTCGTTCTCCTTCCCTGTGGAGTATAGGACACATGCAGCTTAGTTCTGCAGAAATACATTTGGGACATGCAAATCTTTCCCCAGAGGGGAAAACAGAGAAGATTTTATTCAGCTTCTAGTGTCCAGTAAATTCTGTTTTGGCTTAGTGTGTTCACTCCTTTAATTTCTGAAATTATGTAAAAGAAAAATGGTTTGTAATTTTTCAAGCCTATATGTAATCATTAAATATTTTCAGCCATATGGAGTATTTTATTTTTGCCTTCTTATAAAGGCATTTCTTATGTTCTACAGGTGATGTGAGTGTAGGAAACTGAAATTAATTAAGTTTTCCTCTCTTTCCTTGGAGGAGATTATTCTAGGAGATATTAAAAGACTGAAAGAAAACACAGTCATTTTCACAGTCAGCACAGCTTTGTAAAAGTCCTGCTTTAGCAAAACTAATTTCCTTTTATGACCAGGTAACATACCTAGTTGATCAAGGGAAGTCCATTGATGTAATCCTTTGGGATTTCAGGTAAGCTTTCCATACTGTCACTCTCAGGATCCTTATGAACAAAACATCCAGAACAAAACTGGATAAACACAGCATGTGATGGGTGAGCATCTGGCTCACAGGTCGAGCATAAAGGGCTATAGTGGATGGGGTGACATCAAACTGCTGACCTGTCACTAGAAGGGTTGCACAGGGCTCCATTCTCAGCCCTGTGTTCCTTAACATGCTCATCAATGACTTGGATGCAGGACTGGAAGGGATAGTAAGCAAGGGCACAGACAATACGAAACTGAGAGGCACTGTTGACTCTCTCAAGGGCAGGAAGACCCTGCAGAGGGATTTCAACAAATCAGAGGACTGAGCAAACACCACCTGCATGAAGTTTAAAAAACGAAATGCTAGATACTGTACCTGGATTGGGGCAACCCTGGATGTATGGACAGGCAAGGAAATAAGAGGCTGGAGAGCAGCTCCACAGAAAGGAACCTTGGGGTCCTGGTCAGTCACTGGCAGGTTGAACATGAGCCAGCAGTGCCCTGGCAGCCAAGAGGACCAGCCCTGTCCTGGGGGTCATCAGTCACAGCATCACCAGCAGGGCAAAGGAAGGGATTGTCCTGCTCTGCTCTGCACTGGGGCGGCCTCACCTCCAGTGCCGGGGACAGTTTTGGGAGCCACAGTATAAGGATGATATTAAACTGTTAGACATCTGAGTCCAAAGGAGAGCAACTAAGATGATGAAGTGCCTTGAGGGAAAGCCATATGATGAGTAGTTGAGGCCACTTGATCGGCTCCTGAAGTATCCTGAAGAAGAGGAGACTGAGGGGTGTTGCTGTGTTATTTGGTTTCATATTGTATTTCATTTTATGTTGGGTTTTATAATGGATTGTTCTGTACCTCCCTGTTCTCCTGGAAATGTAATATCCCAAAGTTTGTCCCTGCTCTTCCCCTAGGCCATCTCCCACATTCTTCCCAGTCCCCCTCTTTGAATGTAATCCAGCCCTGTTCCACTCCCAGCTTATCCCTGATTGGGTATTGGCTTGTCCTCTCCCAGAGGTCCTTTCCTGGATATAAGCCAAACCCACATGTGGTCTGGTCTCTTGATTCGCGGTCTGGATTCGGGGCTCCTGACCCAGTCTGGGGCAGCACCACAGAAGAAAGCCTGAATAAAGCCCTGGTTTCACTCCCCAGAGCAAGTGCGGACCTCCTTCCTTTGCCGTCGATGGGGTCTCACTCTCTCGTGCTAAGGGAAAGGTTTTCAGCCACCTCCCAGGTTTTAGGACCCTGAGGAAACTCCTTCCAACTGCAGTTTGTCTCTCGAGTTAGCCAGGGCTTGTCTCTCTCACAAGCTGGGAGCCCTGTGAGAGAGAAAAGCCACAGAGGGGAGATCTCATTACAATCTGAAACTTCCTCATGAGGGAAAGAGGAGGGACAGAAACAAATCACTTCTCTGTGTGACCAGTGACAGGACCTGAGGAAGTGATGTGAAATTGTGTCAGGGGAGGTTTAGATTGGATATTTGGAAAAGGTCCTTTACCCAGTGCTTGGTTGGGCACTGAAAAAGGCTCCCCGGGGCAGTGGACTCAGCACCAAGCCTGACAGAGTTCAAGAGGCATGTGGACAATACTCTTGGGTATGTGGTGTTATTCTTGGAAATGCCCCTGTGCAGGGCCAGGAGCTGGACTCAATTATCCTTATGGGTCCCTTCCAACTCAGCATGTTCTGTGATTCTGTGGTAGTTTTTTATTACCACACTCATAAATTGGTTTGTTCTTCATCAGCATTACTTGTTACCCAAGTTTTCCTCTGTTCATTTGCTGTCCAATTTGAATGTTATGTGAGGTGCAAAATTATGTCAGCTTTAGTCTGAGTTATCAGTAGAGTTCCCTTAAAACATTTTACCACTTAACACAAATAGGTCTCACATATCCACAGTTAAATAGAGATCAGTTTAGAAGTATTACCCAACATCTCAGTTCATTTACCCCTGAGTACTGGAAGGATCTCTCTCTTTTTTTTTTTTTTTTTTTTTTTTTTTTTTTTTTTTTTTTTTGTATAATTGCATGGTTTCCTATCTTATGCTTTTATAGCATGCGGAAAACAAGTACTCCTTGAGGTGCCAGGAAGAGTGATGGATGCCAAGGTTCTCTGTGCTTTCAAAACATGGCATGTAAGTACTGATATTATTAGATTCTTAAAAGTGTTTGCTTATTAAACAAATCTCTGTACCTTCATGTGAGATAGCAGAATGTTTTGATACTTTCCTGTCAGCTTAATATCAAAGATTAGCATGTGGCATGCTGTGTCAGGTTCTTCCACCTGCCTTTCCTACTGCATTTGAGCCAATGAGGCTTTATTTCTAACTCTTGGTAAGCATTTTATAAAAACATGCACAGACTATTCTGCAGTGAAATTCATAGAATCAGCCTCTAAGTTGAAGATGAGTATGATCAGATACACTGCCTTGGAAAGATACTCTGCTTCTTGCCAGTTATTGAGCTAGAATAAAAAAGATAGGAAACCTGTATTCCTCCACTGATCACATGCAATTGAAGGAAATGCCTTCTTTTGAACTTCTTCCTGCATAATATTTTGTATATTCAAACTTACTTCAGCAGTTAGGAGGTATTATGTAACCTAAATGAATCCTGAAGAATCTAGCAAAGGTAATTATTTTTTCCTTTTTTTTTTTTTTTTAAATAAGATATAGATGTAACCCCTTAAAGGTTGCAGATAAATTCTAGTAAGAGAATATTATGAAGTTGCCCACCATGTCACTGAAATAAGATAATTTATTTTATAAAATACAGATTTTAAAGGGTAAAAACACCTTATATTTTATGTTTTAGGTTTTGCATACTAATAAAAATTAAATTCATTGCAAATAGAGGTAAAAACCAAGGGGCTGTTGATATATCATCTATCAAAAGCTCAAAATTCAAGGATTTACAGAGAGGTGGAAGTCTAATTCTAGGCATTTTTTTCTTTAAAATTTGATTTCCTTTCATGGAAAATTCAAAGGATTATTTTGGTTTTCTCCAGTATCAAGAGAGAGAATCAGTTTTCCCTATTCTACCTACATACATGTTGTTTCCCTATGGGATTGACTTTGGCTCTAAAGATGTTGAAGGACCTCCAAAGGCTAGTTCAGTAATACTACTCTATGCCCAAGTTGATGGTTCCTGAATGAGTACTTTGCTTTAGTTCCCTCTCAGAACACAACTGGTTCAATACTTGCATGGTATAACACTTTATAAAGATGAGTATAATTCATTCACAAACTGTAGGTAAATGCAAAGAAATCTTGAGTGTAGGAAGTTAATCTTTACGGAGTAAAACAAAATTTCCCCTGAAATAATTATGACCTTAATTCAACCAAAATGTACATTAAGAAGTTATTATTTAAGATTAGTACAGTAATAACACATTCAGAATATCCAATAGAATTCCTGTTTAATCTTACATTTTCTTCTGTGTAGAAAGTTAAGTAAACTCTTTCTCATTCCTCAATCCTTTTCTTGTTTTTTTCTTCTTTTTTTAGCAGGAAGAATGTATAAGAAAAAGTTACATCGCTATTTGTTTAAAAAAAAAAAAAAAAAAAAAAAGGCATGAAATTTGAATATAAATGCTCTCAGTTTTCTGAAATTCAAAACACAACCGATAATAACTCCATCTGTAATATTGTTACCAATCTAGACTGCAGTCTGTGGTAAGTTTGGTAAGTTATTTTGTTTTGGTCTCTGATTTTGTTTCCTACTTAAGTTAGTTATTCAAAATGAAAATTCCCCTCATAGAGGCTATTTACTAAGAGCTCTATTCATCCAAGATTAATTAACTTCCTACTTTTGAGTAAATGAAGAAGAATACCAGTTTGGTCTTAATTTTCAGAATTTTTTTAATGTTGGTGTTACCAACATCATTTACATGTGTTTCCACTGTGTTACTAGTAAAAAACTGCCCTACAATATTAGTTTATTTGCCTTTTGGCAAAGTCAAATGGATTTGGATTTGAAAATAACATCAAAATCAAAAGCAACATTTATTATTAACTGAAATAGCATTTTCCCATCATCTACAAGTTACCCCAGATGTACAAAGTCAAAAGTAAGGACCTTGTGTCATTTTGGAAGTACATTTAACTTTGGTGGTGCGCATATGCACATATACATATGTAAGCCTTGTTTTTCTAGATATCTATAGATATGGACAGAAATATGTATCTATACATATAGCCTGTATCTATCCATAGAGCTATAAGCTTACATTTTCCCTGGAGCAGATAATACAGTTCTCAGTTCAACTGACCTAATTTTCTTTCAGCAGAGATGAGCTTCTCTGCAATTAGCACTGAGAAAAAGGTTTTTCAGAGATAAAATAGGCATCTAAGTCGTTCTTTGAGTGCATGAAAAAAAATTGGTAGCGTACATTATTTCTGTACTGAACTCCATTTGGGTTGATTTCCATCATTGATTTCAGTAATTTTTTTATGAACCCAGAAAACATGGCCTACTTTTCACTGTTTGCATAGGGTAATAGCATTGCCAGCAAAAATGGGATAGTGCTTGTGCACAGGGCAAACTTTACTTTGGCATAAGTTGGCAGAATTCTATCAACCTTTAATATTTATGATTACCATCTCAGTGTAGTCCAGTGTTGTCAAACAGCAGATGGGGGAAATTAATTATTAAACTGAGCAATAAATAAAAACTGTAATTTTTTATTAGTAATCAAATTAACAGAAAGGATTAATCCTGCCATATGAACATTTGGATACCTGAGGGGAAAGAAGAATTTTCAATTAATATCACATTCCCTTGACATAACAGTTTGAGAGAAGAAAGGAAGGAGGGTTCTTCTAATTAATCAAATATAGCAGAACAGAATTATAAAGAAGGAGATTACTTTTTTTTTTTTTTTTTTTTTTTTAAATTTGTGCCTTGCTCTCCACAGTGGAGAGTCTGCTTTCACACACATTGCTGTTCATATTCCATTCTGGAGTTCTAGACAGAGTAGGTTAATATTATTCTAAAACAAAACTTTTTTTTTTCAGTCACAGAATACGCCTTTGACTTTCTTCAACAGATGTCTTTGCCTTTGACATAGGAAAAACTCATCTGAAAAGTAAAGCTAAAGGTGCAGAAAAAAATTGAGACCCTTGAACCTAGACACAGACTTCAGTCCCAGCTGTGAACACTGACTGTAGTGTTAGAAATGCTGTCCTGCCACATTTATTGTTTTCTATCCGTCTGCAACGATACTAAATTCATTCCTTGAAATATGGCATGTGTTAACATTGGGTAACTGAAATCCAGGGCGATACATGTCCTTTCAGGTTGTGAGTCCGTGCAATGCAAAGGAATAGTGTAATAGCATAATAGTGTCATTTTAAATATTTTTTCCAGTTAAACAACACACAGCTTTGGAAAGAAAAACACCAGCTCTGCAAGTCATGAAGCTATCAATAGAGCAGAGCAGACTCCCCTCCTCCCCTATTAGGTTGATACTGGATGAAATTGAAAAATTAACTAATTTCTCTAAAAAGCAGAACAGAAATTTTATGCTCAATAGGAATAATGTAAAATATGGTTAAAATAAAAAAATAGTGACTATTATAATGATATTTATCAATCATCTCTCAGCCGTATTTAGATATATATCTCCTGCATTTACACATGCATGCATACTAAATTTTGAAAACATAACTTTAAAAGTGAAAAAGTGCTGCTTCCATAAAGACACATAAAGGACCTCCATTTGTCCAATTTGCTATGATATGATTATTCATTTAGTGAAAATAGTCCATAAAAAACAGAGTCTGGAGGAAAGGATCACTAAAAAACCTAGTAAATACTTTCTTTTTCTTGACTAGAATTCAAACGTGTTTAGTTGGTTGGTTTGGTTGTTTTGGGGTTTTTTTTGCTTTTTCTGTGAGATAACACATGGATTTTCATCCTTTAAACATTATTTTACATCATAAAAGGGAACACTTTCCACACAGCATGGAACAGAGGAAAAGATCAAATGCTAAATTCTTCCTGCTGTGAGGCATTCTTGAAGGCTGAATTTCAACCTTCTGATCAGCTTAATGCAGGCATATGAAAAAAATATTGAAAAGAGAGGTATTTGAGGGACAATCTCTGAAATAAACAATTGAAAAAAATATGGGTTGCAGAAGTTAATTATTTTTGGGTTTTGCTCTATTTATGCTTATCATTTTTATTGACTTTTATTGTAAGCACAAATAATAACTGTCTTGCAAGCTCTAGAAGCTTGAGTAGCTTTAGATAAGGTTTAATTTTATTGCATTTGATGAGTAGAAAAAATAAAATAGTTTTCAAAGCAAGGCCTCCCAGGAAAATACCTTTTTATTAGAGAGCTTGACAGTGAAAGTAGAATTTAGCAAGAAGCATTATCTAAATTACTTTCAGCAGTTATTTGTACTGCACTGTTTACTACAGTGCTTAGTGACTTCAGTTGATTGAGACTTAATTATGTTGCTAAAATAATTATAGCAATGACCCAAATCACAAGTATCTTGTACCTATTACTCGCTCTCATTTCAGCATAGTCTGAAAATCAATTCCATTTTAGTTTAGGACTTCTTTATAAAAGCTAGTAAGAAGGGTTAAGAAGACCACTCTGAGAAAATGTCCAAAGATTACAGGTGATTAAAGATTTTAGGGTAAAATACAATGAATAACTGATGTTAAAAAAAAAAAAATCTGTCTTTAAATGCATATTTGTCAAATAAATGATGCACAGATTTCTTCTTTAAGCCTAAAAAAATGGTAAACAGATATAAATTTAAACAACTGATGAGACTTGTTGAAAGGTGCTTGTCTTCCATTTCCTATTTACATTCATATTTCCTAGCAATAAGACTAAAAAAATCAAAAGAACAGTAACCTAATTTTACCTGGAGGGGAAAAAAAAAACACCAAGAAATATTATTTGAGTGCATTAGGGGTTTTTATTTTCTGGGATTTCTTGCCCTTCCTCAGTCTGCATAGGATCTAAAAGAACAGTCTTTGAATCACATTTCTGTCTTAAGGAGAAATAAATAGAGTCCTTCACCATAACTGCAACTTTTTGCTTTATTTAATGAAAACAACAGTATAAAGGAGGGTGATTTTTTTTTTTTTCTTTTCTTTCAGACAACCTTTCTTTTTATTTGCAGACATAGAAAATTCCATGATATATCTGACTATCTGAAATGATTGGAAGCTGAATACTAGAGGCTGACTCTCTGAGTTACTCATAGATCTTCTGTTTCTTCAATAGCAATACAATAAATAAAAATATAGTGTGTTTGTGTATTACTGGAAGTCACGAAGACCACTCCAAAGAAGGAGATCATCTAATTTCTTAGATCTTGTAGAGAAATACCACCACTGCAGTGTGCTTTTAATGGATCTCAAATTGTGGCATCAGGATTACGCAGGCTCTTTAAAGCTGCACAGCCATCAAGTAGCCCATAATCAACTGCCATTGAAGACTGGGGGCTCTAGGGCTCACAAGAGGATGAAGAAATAATGGATGGATCCAGACTGGAGGCAGCCACAGCCAGTCACATAATGAACAGCTCTCTGGCCAGGCCATGTCCCAGTTTTTCAGCCATTGGACTATAATATTACTTTCTTCTATCCTCATGAGGTACACAACTGGCTTGCCCAATATTTAGGGTATGTTTCCCAAGCAAGCTGCCTCAGTACCTGCAAAAATAAAGCTTCCATGAGAAAAAGCTTCTGTTAATTCTTCGTTCCCAGCCTAGAGTCGGACTCATGACACAAACTCTTAAATCACACTTTTCTTATAATTACACTGGTTCTTCTTATGCCAGAGAATATGGGACATGGATTAGGGTGGCTGGTTCAGTGTTCCTAGTCCCTGACAGGAATTTTTTATGCTCTGTGCTGTTAGCACATTGCACAAGCACTGGTGAGCCACTGGCAGTGGAGATGTTTCATACTGAGATGGGTGGAGTTTTCAACAAGGTTTGATGTGGAGTTTTCAACAAGGTTTGATGTCTTGGAAAATCAAGGTGATGCCTTTACTCAAATTATGTTAGGGCAAGTCCTACTCAAAAGGGAATTAGAGCAAGAGCTACAGTTCAGCTGAAAAAAGCAGCCAGGGGTCCTACAAGCTCAGAAGACAAGGAGTTAATGTGTATGTGTCAAACACCTGTAGCTGGATAACCATGGATTACCAACCAAAGATTGTTAGTAAGAACACGCTGGGAGGAAGAATAGGATGTTACTGGAGAAGGGAAACATAGGGAGGTAGGGCAGCATTCTTCTGGGACAAACATCCTTGTTTTGGCTCCTGGAGACAAGCACAACGCAGCACAGTGCAAGTGCAGGACTGAAGTCAAGAAGCAGGTATGGACTGTTGAGCAAAGGCAAACTCATTATGGGGTATCAAGATCATCAAGCCCCAAAAAGCACTCTGACCCTTTTCCAGAAAGGTCTGTAAGAAGGAAGTGTGTATGATAACTAACTTGCATAGAAAGCCAGAAACATAGCTCCAAGGCAGGGGAAACTTGTCAATAAAAAAGAGCACACCCATGCAATTCAGGTGGCACCCTAAGGACCCTTGAGTCCCCATCAGCTTGATTAACACTGGACCCAGGAATGGCTACCCTTCTTTTCCTCCTTTCTTCCTTTCTTCTTCTCTATCCCTCTCCTCCTCTCTGCTTTCACCCTACCCCTTATTCAAAACCCACTGCCAGGTTCTGCTACTAGAAGACAAAGAATAGCTTATATCAATTTAATCCTGTTATAACTATGGCTACCAACAAAATAGCCCCTACTTGCCAGGATATCTCACTCTATTTAACTCACTTTGCCTCCATAAGAAATGTGGTCTAACACCTTTTCTGTTTGTATTTATAATTATGTCACTGAATTTAGGAGCATAAGAGGTTCAGGGAAGGGAAGGAGAAAATGTGTGAGCCTCCTGAAAGCAGAAGACAAATAAAGGTCTTAAAAGCAAACAAAAATTAATGACAAAGCTTCATGATAAGTGATGACACATCAAAATATGTCCTCATTTAGAATATAGGACTAAATTCAAAGTAAATTAAAAGTACAAATTTAATCTGTGATATTGTATACTTTGATGGAAATTAACTTTTCAAAACCTTTAATTCATGCTCCAACATTTACAGAGACACATCTGTAAATTTAATTTCAGGTTCTCAGATAACTGTACAGAAATTGCTACCAACAGAGTTAACTGTTCATTAGTGTTATGCTCAGTCTCACTCACAAACAGCATTTTTTCTCTAGGTGAAAAAGGGAATATTTTTCAAGGGGGAAATGTCTCCTGCATAAACAGCATTTGATTACCATTTTATCACGATAATTAGGGGGAAAAAAAAAAAAAAGGTACTAGTTTTCTAAACCTTCACAACTTGTTTGTATACATTCATAGATAAAAATGTTTGTCTTTAAAAAACAGGGCAAAGATATTATTTTGCACTCGGTGGGTATGATCCCAGCAGCTATAGATTTAATCTATTGACAACCAGTTTGTAACCTGAAACAATCATGAAGCAGAATGAAAGTCTTCTGCTTTAATTTTCCCCAGTTTAACGTGGAAGATTATCTTCTGCTGCATTTACTCAGTGAGTGTGGCTGGTAGATAGATACGTGCTGATGCTCACAGCTCTATGAAGAAATTGAACATGAGGTTGCCAAGTTACATCTTTTCAAAATATTTGGCTTGAACAGCACATGATAACTATAGGCTACTTTGTTAAAGTTTCAAAAATGATACAGCGGTAGAGAGAGGGTGTTTCAATTCATACTGTCCCAATACCCTCAAAGAGAGTTGTTTTTCACCTATTCCAGAAAAATGAACAACAGTTGTTGATTTCATAGTAACATTCAAAATATTAGGGCTTTGCTTTGTGTGAGCAAACCACTCGGGCAGCATGCACTTACAAAATGTCAATATGAAATTAATCTTCACCTATTTTCTAACCAAGGTTTCACATTGATCTAAAAGTTTATTTTACAGCTTTGCTTGTCCAAGGTAAATCGGAAACAAATTACTTATGAAATGTATATTTTGAGGAGAGATCTTACTAAAATCAGACTAAAATAGGTGAAAGCTATGAATTTTCTATTTCAATTGCAAATCCAGAGGTAAATATTTTTAATATGCACATTTTTTAGCTACCAAAGCTGTTCAGACAACTTTGCATGACTATCACTGGAGTAATTATTATGTACGAACTCACTGAAAGATTACTTTGTGTGCATCTTATTTTTCATATTTAGATGTCCGTGTGCTGCAGAATAGCTACAAAAAATTTTACAGAAGGCTAATTTCAGACTAGATTGATAAGTCCCCCCAGAATAAACTGTACTTTGTGACACTACAGACTAAGGCTGTCCTTGATGGTGCCAGGTCTCTGGTGGCATACACATTTTATAGTTTATGTCCCTATTATTTTTGATGCTTTTAAATGGTATTTTCTGCATTGGTTTATCCACTGTTTGATTGATCCTTGTTATCCTCACTTTCCTCATTAGTCTAGTAGATTAGTAGTGTTACCAACACAGCTCAGTAAAGTGCTAAATTTCTTCTTCAGTGTTTTTCTTCAGCCTTCGCCTCTAATAAGTCATTCAAAAAAATTAGAGAAATGTGATCAGAGCATGCCCGCTAAACAGATGCCAAAACGAACTGTCAAGAAATCTGTCAACTGTTACTTGTAAAAGTATCATTTTGTAGAAACCAATGCTCAGACACCTTGGTTGAAGCAGTTTGCAAACAGCAACGGAGAGATGCTCCTTTTTGAATGAAGTTTGAACCGAGGCAGCTGCACGGAATACGAGCCACCAGATGGCACCACGATCGGCCGCTTCCCCTTGGGAAAGGCGAGGATGCACTTCAGGGAGAAGTACCTGGTTCGGGACATGCTCTTCTTCACCTTTACACGCCAGTAAAACATATCAGTTGCTTGTAGCTGTTTGCCTGGGATTGTTCCTGCATGCTCCTGCTTAGAGCAGAAGGAAATCCTAATGCTTTTTGTTGGAAAACATGTAATGTGAGATTGCTTTTTCAAAGAGCACCAGTCCCTTGAGATTATTGTTTTACTGTATTTTTTCTTCTTCTCTGAGACAGAAGGATCCTTAATATGTTATGCTGAATTTGGAAACTGTTTTCCCAATATTTAAAATTAAAAAAAAACTAATGAAAATATCCAGAATTAATTTCATGTCTTTTTCCATCAGAATTTGCTAAGAACCCATAGATTATCCTCTATTTTTTTTAACCTTTATTTTTCTTAGACTTGCATGCTGATTTTTTTCTTAAATAAAGCAGGTTTTTTTGTGTCAGAGCTCAAAGAACCACCTCGCCCTCAACTTGGCTGTCAATAGAAAGATGTAAGGGATGAAGTGCTAAAGGAAGGTCTTTGCACTTCCTATCCTAGTTCTCTGTATGTTTTCCCAGTGCTCACTTTTAATAAATTCATTCTGCTGGTGTTACAAATTTCTCCACAGTAATAAAGGATCACTGTTGATCTATCTAGTTTTATATACTAGCTCTGTCAAGAGTCTTCAGAAATTACCTGGATTGTGCTTCTTCACAGACCGTGGACAATGACAAGCTATTGAGTACTTCAGCTTTAATGACTTGCATGTTGAGTGGTTACGTGGCTTTCACAAACCTTGCAAAATGGGCCTTGAGAAAAGCAAATGTTAGTTGAAAATATGACATGTGTTTTCTGTAGTCTAGTGAAGTAAATTAATTTCTTTGACAGTATAGGTAATCCTGAGAGTTACTGTTATGTTTTAGTATGTCAATTTAAATTATTTGGGTTGCACAGATGAAACCATTTTTTATTTCTTTTCTTTTCTTTTTTTTTTTTTTTCATTTCCTGTTAGACATATTTAAATACTTTAAATTTCTCTCTTATTTGTTTACCTAGGCTCTCGTAGAAGTATTACCTGGTATTTAAAAGACAACTCTCCTTGGCACTGAAAAGAAAGTGGAAAGCTAGATTTTTTTTTTCTCTCTTGTCTAAAAATATGAACCTTTAGTATTATAACTTCTTGGGATACCTTCTCTTACTCCACATTAAATATATATATATATATATATATATATATATCCTGAATACTATAACTGCATTTTTAGTGTGTTTCAGTGAAATCTTAGCCTAAATGGCTAAAAAATTCACAGACTGGACAAACTGTGAAAAGTATGAACATTGCCAAAGAGATTGTGAGCCATTTCAGAAGTCACACACTCAGCAGGAACTTGGATTCAAGTTCTCAGCACTCAGCTTCCTTTGGCTCTTTGATTATTTGCTTTTATTTGCATGGCACAGCCTGTGGTCATTGACTTAAGCACAATTGTTCTCAGACCCCATGAGCAATACAAGCCTCTGTAAGATAGGAAAGGGAGAGAGACATCAAACAAAATGCATTTCCTCACAAAAAAATGGACAATACCTGACTAATGGCACATTCTGACTTGCTTCAGCTGCAGTTTAGTATATTGTACACTGCAAGAGCAAAAGCTTACTACATTCACTACCACTGTGCAATGGGTTTAATATTTTCTTTTTCTTTCTTTCTTTCTTTCTTTCTTTCTTTCTTTCTTTCTTTCTTTCTTTCTTTCTTTCTTTCTTTCTTTCTTTCTTTCTTTCTTTCTTTCTTTCTTTCTTTCTTTCTTTCTTTCTTTCTTTCTTTCTTTCTTTCTTTCTTTCTTTCTTTCTTTCTTTCTTTCTTTCTACAGTGAGCTTTTGGCCCAGTAAAAAATGTATCACTTGCCCTGCATTCACAAAATCTTGAGTATCAAAAAAATGTTGCTTGGACACAAGTAGGAAAAAATATTTAATTGCTGTTGTTGTTGTTGTTGTAAATTATGGGGAAAAGGAAAACAAAGGGGGAAAAAATTAAGCTGCATGCTGACTTGGCTGAAGACAAAGACATTTAATTGGTGAGCAAAGGTAATCATGACCACAAGGTGATACAGCACTGCAGCAGATAAGGGCAGATATCTTCTTTCTTTAAGTAGAGAGACCCAGCTGAATTTTGAGACATCTGTTTCAGCCCTCTTGTGCTAGGTGTTGATGTAATACTGCCTCCCAAATGAGAACATTTAATTCATAACTCAGTCTCCCTCTGCAAACTATGAGATTTTATATATATATATGAAAAGACATTTATTGACAGCTTTCCCTCCCCCTCACCCCCTTTCAATGGTGTGCTACTGACTTTATTAAATCTTGCAGTGGAGAAACTGTCCACTTATTTTTGATGTCTTTGCTTTTGCATTTAATGAGGATGGCTGCTAGATGTCATTCTTTCTTATTTGATATTATGACACTTACTGATAGGTTTCAACAGAAATGTATATTCTACTGAGTAGAAGGACCCAGTTGCAACACACTGTTCACCTGTCAAGGCTCAGTGTTGCCATTTAAATAAAACTGACCTGTGTGTTAATGGGGCCATAACCTCTGCTTTAGTGTAAACTGTTCCTCAGTCAAAAATAGAGATGGTAAAATGGAATATACTCTGCAGCACAAAAGGTGAAATGCTGCTGTAGAAGGTAACACTTCAGCAAAATGTTTAGAGCTTGACAGAACATCAAAGTACTTGCTGAAATTGTTTCATACTGAGCTGGAGATATTCAGGACAGTATAAGTACACATGTATAGATGCCTTAGGTCAGATTAACTATCCATCTTTCCCAGAATCCTCCCTCTGAATGGGGTCAGCGCTGCTTGAGGAAAACATCTTTTAAACAGCAGAGAAATGAAAAATCCTTGCAATTTGCAGCTTAGGGACTGCCTCAGCCAAAAGATCAGTTTTTAATAGCAGTTTCTAGGGTAATTTTCCCATGCATTTATCTAATCTTTTTATGAACCTATTTATGCTTTTGGACTGTAAATATCTTGGCAAGGACTTCAGCTGTTGACTGCTTTCTGCTTGAAAAAACTGTCTTTCATGTGTTTCCAGCATGCTGTCTGACCCTTTTATTTGCTGTATTCTTGTATGGTTAGAAGAAAAATTACCAGTCTCTATTTGTTTTCATCTCACTACGTAAAACCTCCCAAATGCCTCCTTCTGGTCATTTCTTTTCTTAGATGTGGTGCCGTAGTCTATTCAATGTCTCCTAGCACAGGTGTCACCTCAGCCCCTCAATCATGATTTCTAACCCTTTATATACCTTTTCACCCTTTGAAGTAGAGGGACAGAATACAAATATTCCAGACTGGATATAATCTAAGTGTATATAACAATGTAAGGACATTTTCCTTTTTATTCATGTATGATGTAATTGCCACCATCTACACTCTTTTAAATTAAGCCGAATATTTGTATCCAATGTTTTACTTTAAGCTAGTCACAAGACTTGCAGGATGTTCTTAAAGGAGCAATGCCAGCTTTTTTCTAGCTTCTCATTATTTTCAGCACATGTATCTACTATGTACAATTTTTTGCCCACACCATGTAGATTTCTTTAAAAATTTACCTTTCACCCCTCTGTCATTCAGATGATCTACTGAACTGCAGGACCATCGTGGTATTTTAATTGGAAATATTTAAGTAAACTGAATGTGTGCTTGGGAATATCTGAAAATGTAATCAAGGTAAGGTTTGCATTAAGAAACCATTTCTTTAGTTGAGAAATTAATATATTTGGAAAAATTGACAAATTCTTATAATGAGTCACACACTAGTATTGACAGGTAGAGAAATAATCAAGCCAATCCAAAACCAAGTTGGGAACATTAACCTGTGAATTATGCTAATCCATTTTAAGGTATAAAGTGGATTAATACTTTAAGGTATAAAACATATTTTAAGGTAAAATTATTTAGTGATAACATGGTATAATGGGATACAAACAAGGAAAAAAATTATAAGGTCAGCAGGGATGTGGAAGAAAGCTTGGCATTTGTGTGATAATGATCTTTTAGCAGCATGTGGTAAACAGCACTTGTGTCTCCATTCTCAGCATCTTTTACATTATATTTTAACACAACATAAATGTTTTTAACATTTAATAGAATTTTACTCTTCATTTTATCTACTGACTCTTCATTTTATCTACTGAGGCTGCCCTCCAGATTTCCCTTAAAGATTCAGATTTTGAGGGTTGAGTTAGAAGGCATAGCTGTCATATGAAAATCAGTGTTTAATTGTTCTTTGCATAATTCTGTCCTTAATAAGTTGATTACTGGAAGAATGTGCAAGTGGTAGGATTCCCCTACTGGTTTCATGGATCCTACATAAGCATATAATTTTTTTCAGAAATGTGAATTAGCACACAGACACTCAGCCAGTGAAATTGCTGTGTATCACAAAAAATTTTTACATACAATCTGCAGAACTTAGACATGCAGTTAGTAATGAAAAAAAAAATCATAAAAAATACCTCTCCATTTTTGACATCTCATTCCTGGTTGTCAAGGAGATTCTAACCCCTGATGTCTCTGTTGTTGTTGTAGAGAGGCTTGATGATTTTTTTCCCCAAGTTAATGTTATTGTTCTCAATTTATACATAGCTGCTTATTTGAGCTGTCTGTCCAGATCTGTTGAAAGTTAGTGGGCCTAAAAATTGTTCACTTTTACAACTGTACAACTCTATCAGCTGGTTCCTTAGAAAGACACTCTTTACCACCTTGGTCTTTCTAACTGCAATATTACTATTAAATGTTTGACTTGTCATTTATTTGGATGTTTTTCAACCACAGCATAAAAAGCACCAAAACCTAGAGATTTAAAATTAAAGCCTTAAAAAAAAAAAAAAATCAGATTGATAGTTCTGATAGCAAAAGCCTGTACCTTAAGTTTCCTATAGGTTTAAATGGAGTCCAAATACCAAAAGTTTTTTAATCATATAAACCTTGCCTGGCGAAAAAAAAAAAAAAAAAAAAAAGGGAGATAATAGTACAGATTTATCCAAGTAATTGCTCTTGGTTTCTTTTCTGAGATTCAGGTGGTTTTAGTCTTTTGCCTTCTGCAAAGCCCTGAGCCAGACGCAAGAAAGAGATGGAATCTTCAGGTTCTGATTTTTCAAGGTTGCATGCTCTGTTTATTGTTTCTTATCTTACAAGTTTCTCAGTGCCCAACGAAGGTCTGTGCAGCTGCTTGGGCATCTGACGACTCCTCCCGCACTGGGCTGTGGCATTATATTTTATACTAATTGTTACGTGTTCTTTATTTATCATTATTTGCCAATACCTATCACTTATACTGAACAGGTCATCCCTACTTTGACCCAATCTCCTGAAACTACTTTGTGCCGCCGTCACTGCAGAAAATGGAGTGAGGGAAGAAGAAAGAAGGAGCAGGAGACAACACCCAAAGTCCTCCATCTTGCCCCCATCCACTTCCATACTAAAAACTGAAACCTACTGTTTTTTCACCCTGTGATAAGCTAAACTATTATCTTTCACACTCTTGTGGCCTGCAATCCATCCCGCAGTGCAGGAAGCCTTTCCCATGGACTGAGATCAAAGCCAGTGTCCCTCTGGGCTCTGTTCCAGAGTTCCAGACCCCCCTGTCCAGGTCTCTGGCCCTCCAGGGCAGCCAGAGGAATGCCCTGGACTCCAACAATTGCTGTTTAGGGAAGTGCATGATGAAGCATAACTTGAGAATGTAGAAACTGATGTGAACACTGGTCTGGTCTAAATGCTTCATCCTACCAGGTAATTTTCAAGATTTCTAAACAATGGAAGACCTTGCGATATTGATTTTCTTGTCATTAACTCAGCCAAGATAATTCTATTTCTTAATTCCATGATCATAACCATTTAGCATACTAGCAGTGAAATCACACTAACTCAAAACAATAAAATTAAGGCAAACCTACAGAAATGGTATGCACTCTTTCCTAAGGTGTGGAAAGTTTTTAATTCTCAACAATGCAAATGGCAGTTTAGAGAGCTCAGAACTGCACAGGAACAAATCATGAGTGTCTTTGAAAGGTGGCTGATTGTGGATTTGAAATGAGGAAACAATATAAGCTACATTAAAAGGAATATTATTTCTATAGTTTGAAATATATTTTCACTAGCAAATTAAAACTTCACTATCTTAAAGTAATATTTGACAAACTTATAGTTGTTTTCTCGCTAGCTCCTACATACACTGAATCTTTGTATTTCAGTTCTGAATTAGAAACAACCCTAAAATAGAGATATTTTGCACAGAGATGGAAATATGAATGCAAGCAAATAGAAAATATTGATTTGAATAGTTCCATCAAAATGTTATTCATGCCCTGTCTAGATTAATGAAAAGAAGTTCTTGTTCCTCTGGATCCAGAGTTGGGATTTTGATCAGGATAAGGACAGATGGAAGGACCCTAAAACTTCTTCATAGGCTGATCAGAGCATGACATCAGGCCCATATGAATAGTCATTCACCGCTTGACTTGTTTCCATTTGTCCATTTCATTACCTGGTATTTGGATGGGTTACATGATGTTACCCAAAGCTAAGCGTTCACTCTCAGTGAAAGATCTAAGGAAGGTATTAAAGGATTCAAAGATGTGCCCACTAGCCAGAGTCTCTTGAAGCTACATTTTAGATAAAATGTGTCATATATCACTTTTTTGTTCAAGATTCTGCTCTCCTTTTAGATGCACAACAGAAGGTTATTTCATAAAACTAAGAGAAAGTTAGGTAATAAATACAGCCTCCCTGAACATAAAATACTCTTCAAAATACATAACCTTCTTTTATGTCACTCCCACACACACTGCTGCAAATATTAGTGCTAGATTTGAGCTATACTACACTTTAAGGAAGGAACTTTAATGTATGTTCCTTTTCCCTAAAGATGATTGAAATTATTGAAGGATGAATACAAAAAAATAAACTGAAAATGCTAAAGCAGTGATATAAATTTAAAAAGATGTGTGGAGATTATTTATTCATGTATATATGGAAACTCTAGGGACCTTCTGCCCCTGCCTCCTCCCTTCACCCTCACCCATAGTGGAAACAGCTATTAAGGAATTACTTCAAATTCATAAATACTTGTACACTAGGAAATTGGCAATTTTGTTTAAAAGTAAATCTGTATGTAATTCTTTGCAGAAACAAAACAAATTGTATAATTGAATTGCTTCTTGTTGGACCTACAATTTACGTCTCTTTTTGTTATCATTTAGAAACAGGAAACTATTAAAAACTAAATCAGAAAAAAAGGTGCAAAAAATTACTCCACTAAACAGCATGTTTCTATATTTCTTGTTCATTCTAATTCCTCTTACATTTTCTAAAAATTTAAAGAGCCCTTTTCTGCTTAAGAATATATTAATATTAATATACTATATAGTTACCCTATAAATAATGACTAAAGAGAGGTCCAAAAGATTTGAACAACATCCATGGCTTACTGCCATGATGTAAAAAGGCAACCATTGTCTTGGGGTGGTAAAACTCAATGCTTTAATATATCCACTAAATACAGAGTTTAAAAGGGAATTACTAATTAGGATTTTTAACAGCATAGTAAAAGCAAGCCAAATGTGGTGTGGATTTGTGGGTTTGGGTTTGTTGTGGTTTTTTACAACATTTTTTCACAAAACAAGCAGAAAAAAACCAAAACACCTAGTGATTCAGTATGGGGGATTTTTTTGTCTGTCATTAAATTTTTGCGAGGTCTATCTCATTTCTGTGCACCATATTGGTAGTTACCACCCACTCTTCAGATTATCTGCCCAGCATTCCAGAATGCTAAACAAACCAAGGAAATAAAGTACAACTTTCCTGCAGGGGAAGAAAAACATCTTTATTCCAAATAATGGACAACAAAAATTTTATGAAAGAAAATTGTTAAAAAGGCATCTGAATGAGTCCAGTTTTCAGATGACAAAAAAGCTTTCAACTTGTTTCTGATGAATTTAAAGCTGTGTATGGTCTGCAGTCAGAAAATTAAATTTCTGCTGCAATGTCAATAACTGGTTTGTATTAAGTGTCACACAATGCTTCTGGAGAAATGGGTTAGTCATTAACATAATGAGCATAATGATCATTTGGTATACAGTGAATGCGAGATAATTACGAACGGTTTCAAATAATTGATCAGTTTTCATGATCACTGAGTATTTCTGCAGCTGTGAAAGTTAACAAATAAATAGCAAATGTCAAATTATAAGATTTGCACAAGCTGGTAAGAAATCTCAGTATTCTGTACTTGAGGAGCCTAGTAAAAAGATTTCAAAGATGTTATCAGTTTTCATCTGTGAGCAAGGAAATAAAATCAGTCATCATGCGATAATCATCAGGGCATTCCTTAACTGACAACTGCTTGGAAATGTACAAGACAAAGTTATTCTGGTCCATTTGACTGATGAAGCTGTAGAGACCTGAACAGAAAATCAATCAGCCTTCTCTTCTGGGTACAGTACAAGTGAAATAAATTTTGTTGAATAGCAAATCTAGGAAAAAATACTGTGAGCAGAATCAAAACTTTATTACAAATTGTGACTCATGAGAGCTTTGATTCTATGGGTGGAGATGGTCTGCATATGATGATTATCTTATGTAAATTTGATCATCTTATGTAAATTTTTATGATCATATGTAAATTTAACTGCCTGAAATTCATCGACATCTTCAAATCCAAAACATGTATATCCCCAGTCAAGGATGCTTACAAAATAAACTTGCAATTGCAAGCACTTCCTGTAGCAAATGCACTTAAATAGAGCTATCTCTTAACCGGACAGTCTTTAACATCACGGTTACTGAACAATCATATTAAGAGTAATACAATTAGAACAACTTTGATGACCAAAACTGTGCAGTGATGATGTGGCACTGTAATTCAGATGATGAAATCTGTGGATTACTGTATGGAGGAGTCTCATGATGTGGATGAAATATCATAAAAGCTCTCACAGTGCTAATCTTGCGTCATATAACATAGCCCAGCTCTATACTGAGGATCCAAGACCCATTCCAAATACCACAACTCTGCTCTTTAATGTTGATAAATTCTGAAGGAGAACTTGAGGTAATAAGAAATTTGAGTTCTACACAGTGCGTAACAAAATAGGAAAACAGAATATTAAAAAAGAAGCGTTCTGTAATATGTAGTTTTACCCGCGGATTGTTCAGCATATTTTGAAACAGATGAACTCTCTAAGTAAAATAGCCAAGGGAAACAGGTGACCCTTTGCTCATTACTTCCACTGGAATATTCTCTCACAGAGTGTGTAAGTGTATGCGTTAATGCCAAGTAGCTTCTAACAAAAAATCAGTTGAATGCAGTTAAAGTTTAAATCTTGATGCCAGTTATGGAATGAATTCAAATACATGTTAGGATTGAGACACTTATCTCCTCAAAGAGTTTGATTAACATAATTTTCCATTCAGCTTCCAAGAATGTCAACTTCTGTACTCAAAATGCTGCATAATCTCTCCTCCTTTCTTTTAACTCCATTATTCATTCCAGAAATCTCATTCTGGATGGCTGTTGTCTCAGTGTAATGCATTTTGTTTTCCAGGACATCCTTATCTTTAAAATTTTCACATAGTCTTATTCTGGTTTACATTTTTATTTTCATTTCCTTTTGTGACTGTCACAGTCCCAATGGTCTCTGCAATCCTCTGACCTTATTGCTTTGCTTATCTTTTTTCCTTCTGGATTTGAGAAGTTGCCTGTCATATGCTATCTGCCAACCACTCCTCCTTTAAATGTACCTTTAAACAATTTTTTTGTTTGCCTTGGGGTATGGGGACTTCTGGTTTCTTTTTTTCTTTGTTTGTTTGTTTATTTGTTTGTTTGTTTAAATTATAGGAGGAGTTGTGGGGGTTTGGGGGTTTTTGTTTGGTTTTCTTTTTCCTCTGGCTTTTATTGTTGTTGTTTTGGGGTTTTTTTGTGGAAGTTATTTTCATATTTGGCAGTCTGACTGAGAGTACCATTGTATAGTCAATTCAGTAAAGTGTTGGGATGCCCAGATTCTTTGTCTGATGTAAGGTCATTATTATTTAAACCTAATGAAAGTAATAAAATACCTTTTAAAACCCTGAAATCAATTTCAGGTCTTCTTTCTTTCTAAATTTTTATTTGTTTCTATGGAGACTGAGTTTATTTATGGTAGAGGATTGTTCTCCCTTATAACATGCTAGTTTATGTTGCTATTAGAATAAATAGGCAGATGAATACCTTAGTCTGAAAATACATTGGTCTGATGAATACCTAATTGTCTTGTTCACCACTTAGGTACTGCTTTATAGTAACATAAGTCTCATCTTTTGAATCTGAAGAGCAAAAGTGGACCAGCTGCCAAATTTGAGGTTGTAAGTCTTCCTGGATTTTTTTAATATAACTCCACTAATTAGCAGTAGGTTCTTAAAACAAAGTCCCAGTGCTAAGAAATAAATGTTTACTCATCTCATTAGTAATGTAAAAACTGAAATTGTTGCTTGTTCAGTGCTAATGCAAAAATTTTCTTCTGTTTTTTTCCCCCTGGAGGTGATCAGGCGGATGAAAAACAGACTTGGAACTGGATGCCTGAATAACTAGACATAGCCTGGCATAAGAACCAGCAACATACAATGTACATCAAGCAATTTCGAGTCATTTTTATGTTGCCTAGATCCAAACTGATAGAGATGAAAAATTGTGTGCTTCAGAATCATCCCCAGGCATTTATGATTCAGGCTTACACTAATAGCCTTGTAGTAGAAAATTTCAGGAATAAGAAATAGTTCACCTTTATATTCATGCTATTATTCTATTACAGAACTGTAAAAAAAGGAGAAGATACTGTTTTTAAATATTTTTAAGTGTTTAAAAAAGTTTATCAAAAGCTTTTTATACATGGAAGTAGTCCATGTTTAAATGTGTTTATCTTGCTGTCACCCAGACAGTCAAGAGAATGCCAGTGCCTGTGCAGTTGAGTTAAATGAACTTAGTGTGCTCTATGTTAAAGATCTGGTGACATTAGCTGAAAAATCTAAACAAATAGGCAAAAGGAAGATTTTCTTTCATGATATCAATGGGTTTATATTTTTATTAAATATTTGAACTGAGGCATTTATCTCCTTTTTAGATTAATTACTGAAGACACTAATTGTTCCTTATTGGCAACACCACAGATTTTTGTCTTTATTTAGTTCTCTTGGAGAAACATTGTCTTTTTACATAAATTAGGGAGCATTTTCACCTCAGGTCCCACAGTCACACTAATATAAAGTTATGAGCAGGTTTTCTAACTACATTACTAATATACCAACAGCCATTTCATTAGATATTAATAATACAATCATTTATAAATGCAATATTTATTGTTTTATAGGATACACACTGTTAAAAAAAGGTTTCATGTATGTACTTTGAAATTTTTGGATCAAATTGAAGCATTTTTTAGATGTATAACTTCTCACATTGAATACTGAAGAATATTTCAAGGGATTTTTTCTTTGAAAGATAATTGTCCACACTCCTTCTGTTTCGCTATTTTCCCCTCTCTAAGTCAAGCTGATAAAAAGCAGAGAAACGCTACAGTTAAAGCCATAGTTGAAGAAAAAAACCAAAAAGTATAGCAATTTCCCTGTTAAAAACTCCCAAATCCTCAGATTTATTTTCACTGTTAATACTCACACAATGCAGCAATGACACTCTGTCCAAGTACGCTTGGAAACATTTTCCTTACAAATTTATTCTTTCTTTGTAGTTTCATTTGATGCAAAATAACAATAATCTGGCCTGTAAGTATGTGTTTCCCCAATGTGAATGGAAAACAGCAGCAGCCATTACTACTTATTTTAGAGAAAAACTAGCATTTTATAGCCTTTTCTAGCAGATTGATCTTCTTTCTCCTTTAATTCAGCAGGAAAATTGGCTTCTGTTCCATATTAAAAAAACAGACACACTACTTGGCTTAGCCTAGTAATAAAAGCAAAGTGCTACTTATAGTTTTCTCTTTAATGCATCTCTTTATTTAAGAAATATTAATTTTGTGAAGAACCATGGATTAAAGGGAAATGAGAATCAGTAAAGTATAATAGAAGGGGAGGGTATGAAGATGATTTTTGATATATATATATAGGGAGAGAGAGAGAGATATTTATGAAAGGGAGAAACTGAACCAGAAAAATGACTATTACAAAAATAGCAGCAGAAGTCAATCAACTGATTAGCACAAAGAGTGTTTTTCATATGCACACATTTTCCTTATAACTTCTTGCATCGCCAGTTTACTATACATGCCACACAACCTCTGAAGGCTGAAAATATCCTGTATTTATTTAAAAAAAACAATTTAATGTCTCAAAATCATGCTGATTTAAACCCTTTGCAAAACAAGACCCAAAATCTCTATAAATTTAATCAGTCTGTCTGACCACTACAGACATTCAACTAGTCAATAAGAATTTTGTTTGGTGAACACAACTGGCAAAGTTCAATTGTAGCTATGCATTTAGTTAAACTGTTAACACAGCTTACATTCTGGCTCAGTGTATGTTCACAAATCAGCCACTTTTTAATGAGAATCCATTTGTATTATTACTTATTGCCTTGCTTGTTTGAAAAAGAGTTTTCTAAAAATTACAAGTAGCTTGTAGTAGGCCTTCTATGGTGTCAATATCAGTAACTGAATTCAGCTGTAATGATAGCGATATGGTCTCAAAGACAAAACTATCTTGGAAATTAAGGCAACACCTACCTGTCATTATTCTGTCAAGAGTCAAAGATTTTCAAATACAAATGCATAAGTAAAAAAATGAAAGACTTTAAAAATTTATCACCACTTTAGAATAACAGAATAGTTGGGGTTGAAAGGGACCTCTGGAGGTCATCCAGTCCAACCCCACTGTTAAAGCAGGTTGCACAGGCTCATGTCTGGATGGGTTTTGAATAGTGTCTTGCAGTACTTAGTCACACTCAGAGTAAATAAATTTGTCCTCATATTCAGACAGAATTTCCTCTGTTTCAGTTCATACCTGTTGTAAATTTTCCTGTCGCTGGGCACCACTTAAAAGATTCTGTTCCCATCCTATTGACAGCTGCTCTTAAGGTGTTTGTAAACACTGGTACAATCCCCTACCAGTTTTCTCAAGGCTGAACAGGCCCTGCTCTCTCAGCCTCTCCTCTAAAAAGAGATGCTTTAGCCCCCTCATTATCTTCATAGATTTCTTCTGGACCCTCTCCAATCTCTTGTCCTGGCCACTACGCGCTGATAGTAATTTTGTCCATCAGGACCCCCAAGTCTTCCTCCACAGAGCTGCTTCATGCCTGCCCTGGTGGGGAGGATTGGGATGGGGGAGGGGGGGGAGGAGGAGGGAGGTGTTTCTTCCTCAGGTTCAGGATCCTGCACTTGTCTTTGTTGAATTTCACTAGGTTCCTCTGCACCCAGGTCTCCAGCCTGTTCAGGTTTGCCAGGTGGCAGCACTGCCTTCTTGTGCCTCAGCCACTCCTCCAAGCCTCATACCATCAACAACCTTGTTGAGGGTGCGCTGTCATTTCATCCAGGTCATTGATAGCTAATTTGAAGACAACTGCACCCAGTACAACCCCCTGAGGAACACTGCTAACTACAGGCCTCCAGCTAGAATCTGGACGGCTGTTCACAACCCTCAGAGCTCAGCCAATCAGCCAGTTCTCAATCTACCTCACTGTCCTCTCATCTAACCTACACTTCCTGACTTTGTCTATGAGGATATTTTGGGAGACAGTGTCAAAAGCCTTGCTGGAGCCAAGCATATACTGGTCTTGTCTCATGCACTCAGGCAGTAGTGCCATCACAGAAGGCTATCAGGAGGGTCAAGCACAATTTCTACCTGGTGAATCCATACTGACTACTCCTTACAGCCTTCTTTTGCACCACACACTTAAAAGTCACCTCCAGAACAATCTGCCCCATCACCTTTCCAGGAATGAAAGTGAGGCTAATTGGCCTGTACTTTCCTGTGTCCTCTTCCATGCCCTTTTTTAAAACTATAGTGACATAGGATTTCTCTGAAATCCTCATTCTTATCGTCCTTGGTACCCTTTGACAGATTTAATTCCAAATGGACCTTATATTTCCTTGTCACATCCTTGCACATTCTGACAGCATTCCCACATTACTCCCAAGTGGTCCATCCCTTTTTCCAGATGCCATACACTTCCTTCTTCTGTTTGAATTTTGCATTTATTATAAGTAATTGTTTAGAAATCAGACAGTTGATAGATACTGTGTTGTGTTGTGATGCTGATAGAACTAAAATTTATTTTTTTCAAAGACTCTTTTAAAGGTTACTATAGTATTTAAGCAGAGAGGGAAAAATGATTTGTTTTAAAATTCACTTCAGAATATAATTTATCCCTATCTTTGATAATCACAAAGAATTTCTATAATTTCTATATTTTTAAATGACAGATAAAGAAGCAGGATAAAACTTCTGAAAGTGATGCAAGTGGTACCTTCTGTTGTTACCCTTTGACTCTTATTTTTCATTAATTTCCAATGTGATAATTGTAACAAGTGCTCAAGATGTCTGAAAATGGTTCTAAGAAACATTTTGCCAGTGAAAGTTTTTAGAAATTTTACCTGCAATTTTAATAATAAATTCTCCTATCTCTAAGAAAATGTGTATTAATTCTTTACAATAAAATTACATCTTCTAATGGAGAGAATTAAATTGGCCCCAAGAAATCATGCTGAACTTATTCCAAATATATTTCTAATAAACTTATATATAAGTTGAATTAGATTTAGACCTCCTTCTGGACTGGGATAAAGGTCATGGAATAAAGTAATTTTTCTGCACATTCATCTCTAGCAATAAAAAATTAAAAAAAGAATAATTTAAATCCCTATACTTTGATAATGCTTCGCATATATGGTCCAGATAAGTTGGGGTTTTACTTCTGTATGAGTAAAAGGTATCTCTTTTGGATTTTACAGAATGGAAGATGTTCTTAAACATCTGTAAATATATGATAGGATTGTGCACAGGGGAATCTCACAAAATAGTTTTGCATGCACATTGGGTAAGAGAGTTAAATGCTCTCTAAAGTGCATGGAGATTTAACTTTTATAGGCAATGGAAAAGTACAGAAATAAGATAAGAACAGTATTGTTAACATCAATTACTGTCCTTCAAGTTTCTTTTTTTCTTTCCCCTTAACTGAGATTAATTCTGCAATGTGACTGACACAGGATCTTAGAACTTGCCTGTATGTGATTCTACATAAACACAAAATTAAGAGAAGGGCTGTAGCAACATGAACACACCTGTGATGTGAGCAGTGTGACAAAGGATCACAAAGGTGGTGAAGGGACTGGAGCTCCTTGCACATTCTGTTTACAGCCTGGATGACAGAAAACTCACAGGGAGCTTTTTGTGTTATAGATCTGATGGGAGATAATGAAGAAGAGGGAACCAGACTTCTCGGTATCACTCACTGACAGGACAAGAGGCAATGGGTACAGACTAAAAGACACAAAACACCATCTGAACAAAAGGTGTGTGAGAGAAACTAGACACTAGAAAAGATTTCCCAAGGAGGTTTACAGTCTCTGCCTCTGGGGATACTAAATATTGCACTACACATGTTTCTGGGCAATCTGTTCTAGCTGATTCTGCGTGAGCCTGCAGTGGAAAGTAGCAAGGGAGATTCATGGGGAAGGTTAGATGACTTCAAGAAGTACTTTCCAACTTCAATGTTGTTTTGTCATTCTGTTATTCTCTAAGAACAGTTTTCCAATACTTTTCTTTAGACACTAAATGGCTTCCTTGAAATGATGTTGTGAAAATCTGTCACAATCTCTCCTAAATTCAAGAGAGATGAAATCCATTGGTTATTCCTTGTGCATGGGGTCTGCTTCCCTGTCACAGAAAGAAATTAAATTGGTTTGACATATGTTGCCTTTGACAAATCATTCTTGTCTGTTACTCATTTTCTTCTTCCTTTCCAGTGACACACAATTAGGTTTTTTATCATTTGTAGTAGTACTGAGTGTTGGTGGGCCTATAATTCCTCCTTCTCTTCAAATAAAGAAAGAAAAGTTCTTCCATTCTCCTGGGACCTGATCTATGTGAGATCTCAAAGACAATCCATGAGGCTTATGAGAACCCAGAAGTTATTTCTTGCGTATCCTGGGATGGGATTTTTCCAGACTTCCTCATTTAAAAGCATCTTATCCAAGCACTCACTATGCTTATATAATCTTCTTTACTGAAGGCTGAGCTCTTCAACTTTTAATGAGAGAATTTATTCTGTAAGTCAATTGATCCAAACTGACCATTTTATTAAGGATTAATGAAAAAAGGTCATTAAACTTCCTTCATATCACCTGTAGAGATTATACCATTCCTACTAACTTATAAACATGAACATCCAAGCACTTAATTTTTTCTCTGTATTTCCGTTATGTACATTCACATTTGACCTATTTTCTGCCACAAGTATCTTACTTCTTGAATATGTTCTTTCTCTCAAGTCAAAGAATTCATAGTTTAGTCCAGTTCACCACCTACCCACTGTCTATTTTTCTTCTGCATTAGGAGGGTGTGCACTTGTGACCTCAGTACCATTTCTCTAAGAATATGCCAGTTCTCTTCTCTCTTTTGAACGGATTTTCAACTGAGAGGCTGTCAGCTTTCAAAGTTTATTAAAGTTTGTCTTCCTCAAATCTATTGGTTTTCATTTTTCTGTTATTACTCCTCTCTTTCTTAAAGAATACAATATTTGCTATTTCATAATCACTTTTTCTCAAGGTCTATTGTCTGGTTTTTTGTTGCCAGTTAGAGCCCATCTTAAGTATTTTACTCATTAACTAGGTACTGAAATTATAAGTGTTTGAGTGTGTGTGTGCATGTGTGTATGTGTACAGAGAGATATTTCTAATTTTAAAATGAGTTAGGATACAATGCTGTCATAACATGACTAATTATTGAAAACGTTTACATTAAAAGCATTGTCAAATGGTTTATGCAATTAATTCCTGACCTACCTTTTTCTAGATAATTATCACATCTGAGTCTTATCGATTGTCAGTGCCTTTACTTGTATTTCTGCTTCTGACTTCAGCATAATGTTGTGCAAGATCCTGAAGCAGAGACTATGCTAGGTAGTCTCCTTAACTGGAAAATGAATTGTCTAAAATTAGAAATGGCTGTAAATATCCACCAACCTGTTATCTATAAAGGATCATCCATATAGCCCCTCTAAAGGAAAAATGCAATGCTATTATCCAGAAAAGTTAATGAGAAGGTTTATCACATTTTATTTAATCGTGACATTGAAAATTGGCAATGCATGGTCACTGACTCATTAACAGACAGTAAGCACAGCTGAACTACTGTTGGTTTCTCCCAAAAGAATGTACACTTCCAGAAAAACAAAGCAAAACCCAAATTCTCTAGCTATCTGGCAATATCTGTGTGACCTTATTTGCTTGTGAAAAGTGGTACACCAATCCAATCTATGTTTCTGGAGATGGCAATATCTAGAAGATGGGAAAAAATGAGATCTTGAGCTACTGGTTTGCAATATGGGTAGATCATTGGTAAGCCTGGCAAAGTTTCTAATGGAATCAGGTAAAGAGCGAGGTATTTGTGATGCAAGAATTCCCTCTGACATCTCTCTGTAGGGTAAGTCTAGACAGTGAAAACTGCAAAGCTGTTATAAAAAATGAAGGAAAGCTCTGTATTTCTATCTTGAATGACAGAACTGTGCTCTCAACAGTGATCTGTCACTGCATATGAAGAAAAAAAATATAGAATTAGTGGTAATATTAAGAAAAGAAAACTCTCTTGGTTCCCTTCATTCTCTTCTTCCTTTACTGACAGCACCTATCTAAGATCAGTAAGATATCAGTGCAGTTAATCATTGACTTCAACATACATGGAGAATCATGACAATTGTTAGAATCATTAGAATTTTTAGTGCCTTTTCATCAAAAATACAAGAGTCTGATACCTAGAATTCTAGTACTCAGTATTTTAAAAGGCCCTGAACAATTTAACCATCTTTATGATACATCTTAAAGAGATGACTTCTAAGTATTAAAGTCCAGAAAAGTTTATGCGCTATAAATACAAGTTGTGGAAAACAGTTGCCAGTTATGCACAGTCATGTAAGTTCAGAATAGAAGCAGGATTTCAAATCTTTTCTGATTTGCTGTGATATCTTGTTAAATATATGAAGATATTTATTTAGCAGTGAAAAATTCCAGCATACAGAAAACCAGACTATTATTACAGAATTAGTAATTCCACAAGAGAATGCAAAGACATGAATTCAAACAGCTGACATCTTGAACTTGTTGGAGATAAATAACTCTTTCCAGCAATCCATTTTCAGACACTTCATTAGTGTAGTAGAAAACAATGACATTCTATATGACATTCCAGGAATCTTACATTACATGCACTTGAGAGTCAGAATAATTAGCTATTTGAAGTGTTCCTCATCTGGTATTTGTTTTTCTTTCATCAGGGACACTAATCAGGCAAATGCCACTTAGGTGTCTGCATGCTATTTGCATAAAAGATTCTTGGTGTGTTTTTAAAGTATTTTAGTTTTGGCTAGTGCAAATAGTAAGCTCATGATTTGTTGGCCCCATGTACATCCCAAACAAGGCGTCATGGATTAAATTTCTTCACCTCATTGCCTAATGATAGTTTGATCTCTAATTGTGTACTAGTTGAGACAAAATAAGAACTGAATGAAGTAATACATTGTTTATATGACTTCCTGATAGCCTAGAACATTTACTTCTCCAGTAAATTGTATGACCTGAATCAAAGTCCTGTGTTCACCCAGGAAGATTGGAACTTATGTCTCTAATTTCTTTAGTGAATGCCTTTAAACTTACTCTAAGAAGAAAAAAAGGAACATTTTCTTTCAAGGATGATATTGTGCTAAGCGAGGAAAATTATGTAGCCAGAGAGAAATTATAAAACCCAAGCAAGAAAAAAAATGATTACAGCTGCTCTCCTAGCATTTATACTCAAAATTTTTACACAACTTTCAGATCTGCTTCCAGGATTTGTTGGTCATTTGGTAGCAGCCTACTGTAGCCTCATCTGATTCACTCAGGATCCAGACAAAGGAACCTGGATTTGCTTTCTCCCATCATGCAGTCGCTTTTGCTTCCCTTTTTCCAGGCTGTGACCCTCCCTAGATGTGACTATGTGTCATGGGTTAGTACAGTTTAGTTTTTTAGTTGTAAAAGAATGTGAGATGATTCTCCAGGTCGGGACCGGGGAATTGCTTTGGAAGAGACTGAGACCTATCAGAGAGTTAGTTGGAATATTGACATCTATTCTGACCACTGAAATTGTTAGCTGGGACATTGGGAAGTACCATATCAAACCCCTTGATTTCCTGTAGGTGGGTCCTTTTTTTCTTCTTCTTTTGGCCAGAGAGAGACAAGTAACATCGAGCTGGGCCTGCTGCTCTCCGCTTTTGGGGTGAGCTGGCCTGAGGCCTGGCCGGATTCCATCGGCTCCTGGGTGAAGGGGGATGGGAAGGAGAGGTTGCTGCTTTACAACAACTACTTTCTTCAGACTTCTTTAGAACAGGGAGAGATCTCTGCTGGGCCCTGATAAGAGCTATGGGCACCATTCAGGCTGAAGCTACCCCGATTTACACTGAGGGGTGGGCTGAGAAGGCATTTATGATCCTGCCTGTTTTTTGTGATTCCGGACTGCCTGAGTGCTCCGATCTCTGATGTTTCTCTGGGTTCTTCCTCCATCAGCTCGGCCTTGAAACATCTAACACCACGAGCCACAGAGAGAAAAACAAAGACTCCAAGCAGATTTAACTCTTTCTTAGCAGCATGAAGCTTCCAGAGCTTGGCCCTTCTCTGAGAGAGTAAGGAAAGACAGAGTGAACATAAAGAACAGCAGCATGAAGTCAGTAAAGCAGGAGTCAAAAGACTACTGGGACAGAGGGTTGAAGAGTTGGTTGTTCTATTCTTACTTGAGCCATGGAAATGAACTCTATACTTGGCTCATTCCTTTAAATCATGGGAAAGATGTGCATTTGGGGAGATGATTGTTTTGATTTGTGTGTAGATTTAAGCAAAGGTGTTTGTAATGAACTAAGTAATATCCTATAAGATGCTTGAACAGAGATAAAGATGAGAAGCCCCCTGCGCCAGTGAAGAAGTGAGAAGATGTCTCTGTACTTTGAAGTGAAAAATCCTTTGCTTTGGAGTTATTCATCTTTAAAAGGTGACACCCCAGTATGCAAAAGTCTAAGACCTATGACCCATAAGCAGCTTGGGAAACTGCTCCTGGGAGAGTCACAAAGGCAGGTTTTCTCTGGGCAGTTGTTTTTGTGACAGTTTAAAACCCACAAGAGAACTGTTCTAAGTTGTCAATAGGATCCATGACTCAAAGGGATACTCTTCCCCTAATGAATTGATGAAAGATTATTGTCAGATAGTGAAACTGACTGAAGATTACAAGTTTTGTCTCTTTATGTTGTTTCGTAAGAAAGTGAACCGTTTGTAAGGAGAGGGAAAAGTGTTTTTTGAAGTTTCATTCCATTTTCGTTTTTTTCCAACTTTCTTTTTTCTATTCTTTTCTATTCTTTTAGTGTGTGTTAGTGAACTATTTGTTAATTTTGGAGTTGAGCCTGCTTTGTTTTTCTCCTAGTCTTTCTCCCACAGAAAGAGTAAATACCAAGACCAAAATTTAGTGAACGTGAAACCACTACACTATGCTTAAGGAACTAGTAAACTCAAAAGGGCACCTATGCCCAGAACAACTAAAAGCCCAGTGTAAGATAGGTACCTTGACAGTTATTCAGGTAGCTGTGAAACACACATATTTTGGATTCTATTATTCCTTTGTTTGAGTTGGGAGGTGGAGCAGACAGGGGAGGTAATTTTTCACCAGCCTTCTCAACTCTGCTGCACAAGAGAAGGATTTTTGCCCATTAGGTATATGGAACATCATGTTCATCAGCTAATTCAATTAATATGTTGAGATAGAATGGCTAATGCTGAAAACCATTGTTTACTTTTTTTTTTTAGTATATTTGACAATGAAAAATGTTTTGTGAAAAAGGAATGTAGTTACTGCTAATGTATTTCTGGGGTGTAGAAAGTACTTGTCAAAGAGAACAAATTGTATTGATATAAGACATTTCACTGATGACTTCGCTTATGTTGCCAAAGAAGACAACAATGAAATAAACTGTCATAAAATACAATTTTCCAGGGATTTTATTCTTCTGTCTCAGCTTCACTGACTGAGAATTGCATTTCATTTTCAAAGAATGGTGATTTCTTACATTATGCAATTTTTCCCCTTGAAAACTGTCAGTTGCAATATCCACGATAAAAATCTAATTTTAATACCCAGAGAGCATGCAAGAAAATGTTTTTATATATGGACTAAAATGATGATGCCACCTGGATAACAGTAAATATATAGAACATATCAATCCTAGCACATAATATCATGCTAGGGCTGAGAAAAGATTAAAAAAATACTATTCCTTCTACTAGAAAAGTCTATAATTTCTACAAAAAGGTGTAGAAAGAGCTTTATGGTGTATCCTCAATTAATTGCATGCCTCTATTCATTAATAAAATAAATTAATTGAAGACAAATGATCACTTTCTTGCTAGAGGTTTTGAGAAGCATCTTATGGGTTCTAATCCTTGTCTAATACTACAGCAGCTTGCCTGTAACTTTTTGTTAAGTTTCTGCTAGAAAAAAAGATTAGTTGATTTCACAAGCCTAACCCATGTACACCAGGCATATGGAATTTTCCAGGTGTCAAACTGGAAATTATCAGACCAACATAAGAGAGAAGTTAAGCTCTGTTTGTCCAAGTGTGAAAGCCATTTAACACACACCAGCACTGCACAGCAGTCTACATAAGGAGAGGAACTTGACAGAGCATTTAGGCTGTACCAAGGCTATAACTTTTATGCTAATTCAAGGAATAAAAATTCTGCCTCTGGGAAAAATTGTCAAGAGCCTTTTAAGGATCACTTGGTCAGAGTCCCACTTTGATTCTCTTTGTGCTCACTGACAAACTTACTTAACAGGTATTTCAAGTGGATCTACCAAATTAAACACTGCTCTTTCTAATGTTCAAAACATACAGGGATACTGTGTACTGCAGAAAGATGTCAGGAAAAGCCAACACTACTAAATCAGACACTTGAACCCTGCAATATTTTATTGTGTGTTATTCTTTCCAGGTATTCCTTCACTTTCGCCTGCTCAGTTGTGCTGGTCATTCTGAGAATTTTGGTTTCATCCACTTCATCTCCTTGGGTGATAATAGCAGACCTAATGGTTGCTTAGTGTCAGTAAAGTAGGGTATTGGGGCAGGGGTGTGCATAGAGCAGTTCATGGCAATGAGAATCTCAAAATGAGAATTTCGTCTGACACAAAACAAAAAGAAATTTAGCAGGAATTGAGTCCTGTTCAGCAAGTCACTGGCCAAATATTAAAGTCCAGTGTGGTGGTGCAGAACTGTTCTATTAGGTTTTTATAAGAAGTTTATGTTATGGTGCATTTCGCTGTATCCCCAATGTTGTAACCCTTTTTGTGTTGTCTGTATAATAAGGTGTTTTGTGCCAGTCCTCCCACTCCACACCTGACTTGTAACATCCCCTCTGCCCCGCCCCCCCATCTAGGGCAGCCTGTCTGTCACTCCAGGGGTCCCTCCCAGATTGCAAAATCTCAGGGAGAGGGCTTCAGGTGATAGGTCCCCTGGGGGGAATTCCTTTAGCTGTGGATTTTAGTGGTCCAAGGCTTGGGGGTGGGCACACCTTGTTACCCCCTGAATCCCCTGATTTGTTGCCTTGTTGTATCCTCCCTGGAAACCCTCCCCCACTTATAAGGTGGCGGAGAAACTCAGCCTCTCAGCTCCTCAGCTCTTCAGCTCTGCTCTCTCTGGCTTGCTGACCTCACTGGACTGAGATCGGACCAGCTGCGGACTTCCCGCAGCTGGGCCTGAATAAACATCTTTTAACCTGCAAAGCTGAGAGCCAATCTTTTCTTACTGCCGCTGCTGTCAAGATACTACTTGGTCCAGCTGAGAAGCCGAGCCAGCAGGTAATAGCCTGTGTGCTCCCCGGACTGGGAACATCTGTGGCTGTGTTGACCCGAGCTAGCCAGAGGTCATCTCCCGCCCGGAGTGGGGACAGAACCAGATACAGTCCAGAGTTTTTGTATAAAGATATCTGCCTGATGGATTAGGAATGCAATGGAAGAAACCCTATAACATATTACAATAGCATCTCTAAATAAGTAGTTCATCTCCTTAGCTATGACTGTGCAAGTAGTTTACATGGTAGTAAACAAAACTGCACAATACTAGGAAATACTTTTTTCTTCAAACCATGAAATTAAGAGTAGTTTGTCTAGGTCCAGATGAAGTGAACACTCTCAATCACATTTGGTTTATAGTCCTATTGTCACAAAGAATTTTTCATGTTCTCCCTAGTCAGGATTATTTTCTGAATATTATTCTGGGGGTCATAATTAATATTTGCCTACCATTGTTTCTTTACTTGCTTCTACCGCACTTAGATAACTACTACACAAACAGCTTTCTTTCCCTCTATCAAATTTACCTGATCTTTCTGCTTTCTTTTTGTTCCCATGGAAACAGATTATTTTTAAGGCGACAGAAAGAAAAGCATGCCAAAAAAAGCGCCATTCTTCAAGAACAGACATCTAGAGATATTCTAGTTTTGTTTAATCCCCTAAGACACATATTTTCCCTATACCATCCTGGGAGGTCTTCTTTTTGTGTCCTTCTATTCATACAGAAATTAATATGGTAACTTAGAGAGTCACAACCTAATTACGCAATGATATACTATACTTTCATCTGAATAAATAATAATATGAAAATTGTTATGCTTCAACCTTATTCACGTGTTCCCACTACATATAAATAAAGAGCCAAGGGAACTTCATCTAGGTGCTGGGACAGCTAAGAGTTGAGCACCAGATTACTGATTGCTGCAACTCTGGAAGATCAGTTTGGTAAAAGTGTTCTGGTGCCAGAGCTTCCAAATGTGAAATTGCCAACTTAATTTCTCCACACAAATTTACTTACTGCTGGTTTTTAAGTGGGACATTGAATTCCTGTTTTCTTCTTACTTTGAGCAGGGACCTGCTAGACCTTTCTTTCTGTGACATATCTTGATTTACTTTCAGTGGAAACTAGGACATCAGGAGAAGGAGAAGGTGGGAGCAGATGGAGAAAGGTGATGCATCTTGACCAGTCCCATTATGCAGTCTGGATATAATTAAGCTACACTTGAAGCCTGGTATGTTTTCCTGAAAGCTGTGAAGCCCTAGTGAGTTTTACAGCTTAAATTTGGACTAAAATTTCCAGGATCCTGAGGTTTTGTGTGAAATAGGGAAGTGTTTACCCTCCAAATGCCCAAACCAAAATGTTTCCTAGTATGCCTAAATTAGACAATTTTGTGACACTAATATTCATACCCTGGAAGTAAGGGTGCTCAGCAATTTTTATGATTCCAAAGTGAAGAATTATCAGGATTCAAGGCTGTATTTCATAAAGTTATTAAAATCTGTATGTTCCTATTTTATACTCTGATGGCAATAAAGGATGATACTAATTGCAGCCCCTGCTTCAGTTGTTCTACTCAGTGCCCTCTCAGAGTTTTCCATTTCCACAACAGCTGCTCACGAAGTGGCTGGTGATAGTTTAAAAGTCAAAATACTAATGTTAGTATTTCCTGATAAAGCAACATGTAATTTCTAGCAATCCAAAAAATGCTTTAAAAAAAATTTAAAAAGCCAAACAAACAACAACAGCAAAACTACAATAAATGAGACCTCTCTTATGTATTGCTCATTGGGGATTATTTCAGGTAAATTGACTCTTTATTCAAAATTTTTGTCCGTCAGTAAAAAATTAAAACTTTGGGACAAGGCAGGAGAATGACAAAGACGTGGAAATGGGTCGTTTAATGATATGCAGCTATAAGGGAAATCAAGGGAATCTGGGGATTTGTGGTCAGAACCCTTGTATATATTAGCAAAGAAGAAAGAAATGCCTTCTGGGCAGTAAAATTTCTGGCAAGAAATTTCAAAAAAAATATTCTGTTTGAAAAGGTGTTCCCTAAACAATTCTTAAGGACTAATCTTGAATATAACAGCAGACAGCTAAGTGAAAAATGAAAAATGCAGTTAAGAAAATTAGAAAAATTAATAGGTCAGAGAATTTTATAGACAAAATTTTAATGGAGCTACAGGAATATATGGCAAGACCTCATACATACTTGTAGCTTTTCATACAGTTCTGCTACATGAGACAAGATTCAGAGGAGGATATATTTTTCAGAAATGCAGTCAGAATAATTAATGTCAGGGAAAAAAGTGCCTCTTATTAAATTATTTGTTTATCTTGTCACCCCAAGCCATTCTCTTTAATTTTCTGTGTACCTAAAGCCAACAAACTGCTGTTACCTGGCTCACTGTCACCTTCTGGTGTCCTGCCCTAATCATGTTAGATGGATGTCAAGTCACTGAGAGTTCATCTCTGCTTCTCGGGTTTTTTTTTTCCTGTGGAAATCTAAACCATTAAAGCAGAGAAGACATGATTCAGCTTTTTGGGGGAAGCCCCTCCCATGACAATTATCTGTGCTCACTTTTTTTCCCAGCACTTAGAAGAGTCATCTAGTAAGTAAGTTATAGCTGGACACATGCAGCCAAGATGTTGCTTACTGAAGAGTACTTTCTGTTAGGCTTCACCCCATGGCAGTAAAACAGTGCTGTTTAGGAAATGAAGCTGTCTGCACAGGTGATGCCTCTTCTGCTGTAGCTGTGGAATGAAATGGCACAAATGAGATAACCTTGCTGGTAAAGAAGGAATGGTCTTTGAAACAAATGGATTCTGAGTGAAGAACTGGCTTCTTTCTGTCTTTGATACCTTTCTTTCAAGGCCATGGAAACCTATGCAACCTTTTCTTGTATTAAGAGCACGTTCTTTCTCAGGTTTCTAAAATTAGGTCAGAGTGGCTTATTTCCAAGCATGCATACTTGTGACTGATGTGAGAGAATTCTGCCCTGAGCACTTGCAGTTGTGGAAACTATTAAATTGTCCTGAAAGACTGACACGAAATGAGAGTGGACAACTTTCACTTCTGATCATCCTGTCTTCAGTCTGCTGTCTGCAAACATGCATAATTCCTAGTAGTCTTTCAGTATCTTCTGAAAACTGATGGGTATTTTAGCAGTATTCAGGTATTATAGCAATGGGTAACATCGGAAACCCCAGGAGATTTAATAATTCTCTCTTCTGAGTGGATTTTAAGAGCATGCAATAAATAAGACATGAACTAGACTTTGAATGATGAGTAAAAGAGAAAATACCAAATAGCTAGCTGTTCATTAAGCACTGTTCATTTTGTGCTTTGAATAAGACAGATCTCTGTAACAAAGCAGTAAGTGATAATATAATTAAACAGAGTAGGATTTAAGTGTGATAAGTACTACAATATTGATACTGCTCTCTTGACAAGAGGGCTTTTTGGAGTTTGGAAGTTTTATTTTCTTTAGTTTTAAGGTATGGAAACTTGTGATTGCCTTTAGCTTTACGTTTAGGGTATGCATTACTTGTGATTGTCATAATTTATGAATGTAATGAAGAAGAATGAAAAAAGCTGAAAATACATGTAAGCAATATGTATTAAAGAAGCTAAATTGGGGAATTTTACTCTGTCTCACACCTGAAAGAGACAGGACTGATCAACAATATTTAAATGCACCAAATCATGTCTTCTTTTAAAAGTCTGAACAATGAGTAATTGTACAACAGGATGAGCCTGAACATAATGACATTGAGACCAAGAGTGTATCAAGTTTCAAAGGTAAATTGGTAATTGATGTAGGTTCAGCATTATATGAAGTTTCATGTTTCAGTGTCAGATCCTATCTCAAAAGTGGATTAAAAGTATGCTTGTCTGGGAGTTGGTTCATAAAATAGCAATACAAAGATGTCAGAATTTTTGTGCCTCTCTTTGGAAGCCATGGCCATCAACAGATACTATGTGAACTTTCTGTGACAATTCCATTGTTAACCGATTAGTTTTTTAATTTATATTACAAAAAATTACTGCTCTATTATCTGCTTAATACTGATGTGGCAAAGGAAAGATCTGTGATGATTTTTTACAGGTGGTTAAGTTATTTACCTCAGTTAAAAACCTTAGAACTGAACATCCTTAAATAAAAAGAAATTTTTATTTGGAACATCATCTGGAGCACTAAACTTCTCTTGATTCTGTGGCTTTTGTTGCAGATTTTGTGACTCTTTTTCAGATTCATATGAAGCATGTTCCTCCTTTTTTTTTTTTTTTTGTTTTTTTTTTGTGCTTCAAGCTCATCATTTATAAAGCGTGATATTTACATGAGCATTCAAACTGACATTCAAATAATGTTCAGTTGTTCTAAATAGTCAAGGAAATTTTACAGAAGTTGAGGTCTTATAGTAGACACATCTTTGGAACTATCAAGAGTTTAATATTTTCCATCAATAGTACCACCTTAATTACCATTAAACATTTTAAAAATATCAGTTAAAATCCTCACTAATGGAGCTGTCACAGTACTTTTCACATATGGGCTGCAGCTCAGAAATGAAGGAGAAAAACTGGTAAATGTCATTGTATCCTTAAGGCTGATGTAAGTTTGACCACAGGAAAGTGTATCTATTCTTTAGTTTAAGGGATAAATTACAGTACATTGCAGAAAAAGCAGAATCAAATAAATTTACACAAGTGTGTCCACCCTCTTTTAGTTCACAGCTCAAACATTTATGATTTGCTGACTTAGCTGTTTTGATTGCAGGAGGCATAAATGAAAATTATGTGGTTTAGTCCCCAAGCAAAGGGGCTTAGGAATAGGCAGGGGAAAGAATCAATGCAACTTTCTAATTAATGAAGTATAGTAATGAATAAATGTTCTCCTAGAGCAAAAGGAAATAGAACCTGTCTTTCCAGCTGTCAGTCACTCTAAGTGAGCTTGGAATCTATACTGACCATACTCACTGCTTTTCAATCTGCCTTGGAAAATAGATAATGATTGGATATATTGTATTCTCATTGCTCAGTATTTATCTGCCAGTTGAAGATAACTTCAAAAAAGGCTTTGAATTGCAGAGTGGCTGAAGATTATTTTGTCTGCCTTTTGGTATTTATGACACCAGGGCTCTGCCATGGAAAGTGAAAGTCTCCATGGGCTGCTGCTGCCAAAAGACATTCTCTTTTAGTGCTCCCACTCTTGCTGCCCCTGGGGACTGGTAACAGAAATGCCCTATAAGAGTTGATGAGAGCTTGAGCTTATTGTGGGCACCATAAAAATTTAAAAACCATCTACTGTGTAAAAGCCTAATTTCCCCAGCCCATTAGTTTTATTCTTATTTTTTATGTCTATGTTTTTTTCTGTAAACCACAGTGTACCTCTCCTCCAGAAAGTAAGAAGAAAAAAATGCCACTTGAAAGTAGCTGAGTTCATAACCTCTGAACAAAACATGAAAAGTTATGTCACAATTACTAGCACATTTTTCACTTTAACATATGCAGATTTATTTCTTAGTCATGTTCATTTATAGTTCCAATTATGAGGACTTTTATATTCACTTGAAAAACTGTTCCCATTCAGGTTTGCTTTGACCACACAAATATTGATCAGGTTAAGACAAAATGATAGCTTGAAGATTCTAACTTGCTCCTGAGATTTCAAGACACTTGAGATATTAATTTAGCCACAAGCCTGCTGTGATGTTAGAGCTGCTCTTAGCCATTCTCAAACAAAAATGCCTGTAACACACCGTAAGACAGTGGCATGAGTAGGTGATTTAAGTACTGGCTTCCTTTCCACACTAAGCTTCCAGAAGGCATAATGGCCCCATTTAGGTACTGGAAGGCTGCTCTAAGGTCTTCCCAGCGCCTTCCCAGGCTCCAGCTCTCTCAGTCTCTCTTCATAGGAGAGATACTCTGTCCCTCTCATCATCTTGGTGGCTCTCCTCTGGACTCTCCCCAGGAGGTAGTCTTGAGCAGTTGTTGAGTAAGCTGTTAAAATATTGCATATTTTTAACAACTTAAGCAAGAGAAGATGGATAGGATAGGATAGGATAGGATAGGATAGGATAGGATAGGATAGGATATACTATACTATACTATACTATACTATACTATACTATACTATACTATACTATACTATACTATACTCTAGAAGATATATACCACCATATAGTTGGTAATAACTTTTTAATATGATTACAAATGTCGTAAAATCATTTCACACTCATGTGATTGAACTTTGCTTCATATTTCCAGTGAATTTACTTATCTCCTTAGATGAGTAATTAGAATACTTTGATAATCATCTAATGGGACCAGGGAAGAAAATAGTTTATAAAGTTTACTGTAATTGCATTATTGTTATATCATATCCCAGTGAGATAGCATACTTATCAAAGCCATCTATGGTATTATTTATCTTCTGTCCCAATGGGATAGAAGACTTTCCTGAATCTGTTCCCAAACAGATAACATAGGCTGTTCCATCTTCCAGATGAGCAAACCAGACCCTTCTAATTTGATAAATCCAAGTAGATTTAATGTTTCATGTCCCTTGAGCAGCAGGAGAGACAAAACTCAGTTATATAATTCCCCATAAGAAAGGTCTGACACAATGTTTCTGTAAGAGAAGACATATTGTGAGCCTTGACAATAACAGTCACATTTGAAATGCAAAATGGACAAGGCAGGCACAGGTTTACTGCAGACACATTAAAATACCAGTAGACAGGGATAAATTAATCTAATGCCTTGGTTCTAATTAAGCCTTTGATTTCTGAGGTGATTTTCTGTTAATACACAGGAAAAGGTCTCCAAGGCTACATCTATCCTACTAAATTAAACATGCCCAATATTGTCCTCTGGAACTGAGACAAGCTGGCATTGAGTAGCCCTCACATACATCACTATACTCTTTCACTCTCCAGAGCAGGATGATGACATTCTGTCTCCCTGTGGTGAATGGCCCTGATGAGTGCACACTCTGTAATTCCACCTGGAACTGCTTCGAAGACAGCCTGGGCCATATTTGTGCCAGGGAACATTTTAATCCATCATTTAACAACGTAAGTAGGACATATCAATTGAGCAGTAGAAGTTGTTCAGTCCTAGTGCCCAGGAATATTCCCTAACACCACTTTGCTTACATCACCAGCATCACTTTTTACTGAAAAACTATGCTGGCAGAATACCCTGCCATCTATACTAGATATCTGTTTTCTATCACTTCATAATAGATGTCTAGAAAACCAGAGGCATTTGTTCTAAGTACTGAAAACTTGAAGAGATTTGTATTCCCTTGAAGTCATAAGAATTGGCATGTCCTCTTTTTACAAATGTGTGACAATATATGATGCCACACAAACTATCAGGTTTGCTTGCATTTTGATATAACATTTTGATATAGCATATATGTACATTTTAAAATAATGTGTATATCAAATGTATTATTAAATTCTACTGTCTAGATCTGTTGATATTTTTCTTAAAGAAACAATTTAAAAAGAAAGAAAGAAAAAGAGAAAAAAGTAATTTTACAGGATTGTCTTTATAAATCGGCAAACTCATTTTCATTGTTTTAAAAGTGGTGTCCCAGCATTTTCTGGTAATAATCAACTTACAAATATTTTTTTATTCCTACTTTACCAATATGTGATCCCATGATATACTTAGTTAATTAAATTGATTTTCTCCCAAAATAAAATCCAATTGATTTGAGGCTTATGATCCCACATACCTTCTTCCAGTTGGAGCTGAGTTCCTTAGTATGGGAACCTGTCTGTTTGGATAAAAAACCTGTCTTTTTGTAGCCTTGGTGAAGTAGATTACAGAAATTTTCTTGCTCACTTACATTGCTTGCCAAAGACAAAAGTAAGATATGGCAACTATTTTCATACCATGTTGTTGTTGTATACGCTGTTCCATATATCTTGAAAACCATGGTAAGATAAGAGGTTGTACTTCAGTAAGATTTATCAGTATTCTACAGCAAGTGCTCACTAATAACATTGGAGGTTTACTTGGCAACATGCACACCATAAAGCACTAGAAGCGGAAGAAAAATAGCTGTTTTTACATAATGGTAGCCTTTCATCCACAGCTCAGGGAGCATTTCTTTTTGGCCAAGAAGCAGCAGTTTTAATATATTATTGAAGTTCTGGTGGTTCCGAAACTTACAATTATACTTTATTGAGGAGAAAGAAAGACTCCAAACTCTTCTTTCAACCACTCTTCACATTGTCCCTTATATGAGATAGAAGCACATCCTGGCTGTTTAGGGAGATACTGCTGTATGCTAAACAAACTTTTAGGATCTTGTGCTATAGCTACTATCCTTTTTTGACTCTCACTGACCTCTAGAAGATTGATGAACTATTGCATTTTCATGATCACATGTAAGACTAAAGTAAATCTTTACATATAATTTTGAATTGTGGCCCCACTTCTGGGGTCTACAATGACAATTTATACAGATTGCTAAGTAGATGCAGAGAGTTACCGATTTCTGCTGGACTCATCAATGCATTGTTGCTACTGTGACTCACCTGGAGCTACTCTAAAATAATTAGATAATTCTGTAAACTGAACTGGTGGTTTCTATATAAATACTTTGATTTAAGTGCCTCATACTTGTAATTGTCTGCAGTGGGTCAAGCAGAAAATAGATGACTCATGATAGCCCACAAAAGGGTCATTAAGAGATAATGCCAGAACTATTGGATCTGATGCCTCTGGCCTCTGCCAGCTTTTAGAATCGGTTTAGCCTGAGGCAGTATAAAAGCCTGCCAACAAAAACAAAGGATGAAGACACTTTTGTGTTATTCAAAGGAACATTGTCTGGGGCTGTGACTTGATATCCGGACTGGAAAGAATCTGCCCAGATGCATACAGAAATTTAGTAGTATGAGTAGAATAGTTTCTGTCTTCTCATGACCTACTGTGCCATACAATGAGCAGGGACATCTTCAATTACTGCAATTTGGACAGGCATGTAGTAGAAAACTGGCATATAAATTATTATTATTATTATTATTTACCTTGCAGCCCCTACCTTTTATAAAGCATCTTGACAACATCACAATAAAAGCTCTTCGGTTTGATAATCATGTTGGATTGGTGATGAAATTATTTGCCTTTAGATTTGCTAACATCTAGGAAACTACCATCTTCCCAGAGTAAAAATTTCCCTGGCTAACAGTATCTCTTTATGTTGCATAATATTTGCTATTTCCTATTTGCCTTCTAAGCATTTTCCTGCTTAATTTATCTTCTGCTCCACTATAAGCTATAATATCAAGGAGTCGCTGAGCTACCTGAGAAGGAAAAAAAAAAAGGCTGTAAGGGAAAAACTATGGAAATATTTACTGCATACTGTACATCAAGATTTTATTGTTATTATCTGGCCATACTTCCAGCATCGCATTTACAGAAACAATGTGAACATCAGCTTGGAGTATTCATGAAAAGGATGACCTCAAAAGGTCTAAATTTTGGGTCCATTAGGTCATATATTTACAATGTTAGGAAACATTTCAGGCAGTGGTCAACAGTAAAGTAGTGTCAGACATAAAAAATAAGGCCAGAATTAGCTTGCACTTTAAAAAATTAAAGTGTCATCAAACAATTAGGAACAAGGACAATAAAAATTGTTTTTTGGAGTAAGAGGGAAGCACAGTCAAGGCACCTGGGGGTCCTGGTTGGTGGCCAGCTGAATATGAGTCAGTAGTGCCCTGGCAGTCAGGAGGGTCAGTTGTGTCCTGGGGTTCATCAGGCCCAGCATCACCAGCCAGGCAAGGGAGGGGATTGTCCCGCTCTGCTCTGCACTGGCGTGGCCTCACCTTGAGTGCTGTGAGCAGTATTGAGGGTCACAATATAAAAAAGACATTAAACTCCTCGTGAGAGGAAGAGGAGGGGCAGACACTGATCTCTTCTCTGTGATGACCAGTGACAGGACCTGAGGGAATGACCCGAAGTTGTGTTAACAAAATATTTGCTTTTAATTGTAACCATCACAGAACTGTTTTAAAAATAAAGGGAAAAAAATATTTTTAGTGTTTTAAAGTGAACTGTGTTTTGTATGCTATGGCTTCTGCCAGATTTTGGAAGAAAATAGTATATTCTAGTTCCTTCCTTCTTGAGTAATTTTCTTCATGAAAAAAAGTGGAGGCCATTAGCTGAAACATGTCTGGAAACTCTTTTATTCTGTTGTCTCAAAGATACTTGACAATTCTAAACATGTGAATAGGATTGAGTAGAGGATTTTAGACTATAAGCTTAGACACATTATCAACATATTAGCTATAGATGCTTTTTTGTTTGTAGTTTCTTTCCAGTCAAAGCTATTATTTGTTCTGGGATCCTTGGGTATTAAAGTGTTGAAAAGAGCAAGGCAGTAGGAAAAAGCAACAGCAACATTAAAACAAACAACTCAGTGTTAAAAGAGGCTCATGCTGCAGGTAAAGTTACGGCTGAAAAATATTAGCAAATGGTGTCATCTGTTTAAATAGCTGTAGGAAAATATTTTCGTGAAAATATCATACCTTAAGTACTAGGGCCCAGGGATCATTTGAGAGAGCACACACAAACCAGAGACATTGCCTGGAGAGAGTCCAAAAGCTTGAGATTTGCAGCAATTTTTTTAAGGAACCTAAGACCTTCATCTGGCCATTCAGTACTGGAATTCAGCAAAACATAAGAAAGCACACAGCTTTGGGATTAGAGCATCTCACATTTCCTTTTACAACCCACATACATTTTTCTGATTACATGTTCACACAAAATTGAATAACTGAAACAAAGCCGGCATTAGAAATAAGATGAATAACAATAATTATGTGGCTTCATTTGGTCTCGGGTTGTCACACACGGTCTCAGAATAATACTTTACCCTCAGCAAACTTCACATACAAGTCAATACTTTGCAGGGTTGATTCAACAAAGATAAATACATCTGTGTGGTATTTCTTTATCGGGACTCAGACGACCGCTGATGGCAAAAGGAAAGAGCTTGCTCTCTGTCCAGGGGGATATCACAGCTTTATTCTGGAGTCCTTTCCCCATGGACGCCGGTGCCAAAGAGAGTGTGGCTCTGCCCATCCCGGGGTTTTTCCCAGGGGGGACAGGCCTAGGGGCAGGGACAAGCCACTGCACAATCAGGGATAAAGTGGGAGTGGAACAGAGTTGGGTTACATTCCAGTGTGGGGGATGGGCACGGCCGAGCAGGGACAAACCACGTGATACAGTTTGAACAGGGGATACAATAGAAAAACATTACAAACCCCAATATAAAAATGAAACACAATATAAACCCAATTAATGCGTTACAACTCATTTGTAACCTGAGGGAAAAAATTTACTTAGCATATACAAAAAATATCAAAACTCATAAAAGAAAATGCAGTCCCATTGACATTACTTTTACATACTGTATAAATTTAAAAAATCAAGAATTATGATTTATAATTTTACAGAGAGGATTAATTATTTTATCTGTTTGTATTTAAACATACTCTATTCTCCCCTGTGACACCCCCCCTTCCTTTTTTAAGCACTATTCAGAATATAACAATGTGTAATTAAACCAATCTAAACTGAATGTAGATCTTATCAAAAATGTGAATGGAAATACTGAAATTACTGAAGCCATCTCATAAAACCTTTGGGAGAATAGAACTGGAAGCTGACAGATATACGAGGGAAAAATGTGGAAAAATCATGATCGCACTATAATAAATTAAACTATTCTAATTAAAACATTGCCATGTAATAAAACACAGAATATTTTATTCAAGTTACAGAGACAGGAACCACACTATTAAAACTGAGCATTAAACAACAAAGAATTTATAAAAAGACCCTCTTCTGCTCCTCTCATACACCAGTTGAATGAAGACTGCCAATGTTCCTAAGCCCCAGGTTAAGCACTATCCATTACAGAGCTGGGGATTCATAAAAATAATTTTACAATTAGAAAAAAACAAGGATATTATATTCTTTTATTTATTAATCCTCTCACCTGGGGCATGGGAGTTCATGAAATATGTTCTCTTGAACTAACCTGACACTGCTTTTCTCTCATCTCTACTCGGTGTTGTGAGGCCAGTGTTTTTTTCCCATAAAATAATGGAAGGGAAGACAGAAGCTTCCCTCACTGAGATTAGAAAGGAAAAGATTAACATAGGTCTTTTTGTGAAGGACAGAGTAACAAGCCCTGCCTTCCTCTGAGCAGCTTGTACCTATGGACTACAGACTTCTGATGAGCCTGCTCATGGGCTCAGCTGCAAACCTCTGCAGCAGCCAACTGGCAAGGGGTGAAAGACCACCTTAAACACTCAGCTATCTTCTTTGCAATGCAGACACCACACTGTATTTGATTTAAATTTAGCCAAATTTATGTGTTCACTATGAGGTGAAGCAATCATTTTATGCATCACGGGTTGTTTCTTTTTTCTATAGGAACAACTCATAATTTAAAGCTAACACTGAATATATATATACAAACTTAAAATACAATGTTCCTGTTTATTAAAACAAATGTTGTTTTGCACAAGCTTTCAACAACTTAGATAACTCCCTGATCCCTGGCTGAAGCTGACATTTGAAAATAACTTTCTTTTAATTTTGTACTAATTTGCACTTCTCTTTTTAAAAATCCTTGAAGCTGATCACAGAGCAGTCAAAGCAAAGGGATTCACAGTATTTCATTTATACACAGGGGAAAAAAAAAGGAAATGACTGATTCATTGAGCTTCACCTGTTCATATTTAAAAAGAAAACAAAGAACAACACAAAAGTACCCCACCCACTGATGACTTAAAATTCTTCATAGTGTTATTTGTGTTCCAGAAGCTCTGTTCACATAAAGTGAGAATGGGCTTTGAAAAATGTGATTTGTCTGGATCAGACAAAAAGAAGTATATAGAATATAATAAACTGTCTGGTTGCAAAAATGGAACAAGGCTTGATAAATGCTAGAGATATTTTACCTCTGGAAGACCATAAAGAAAATGTTTCCTATGAGCCTTTCATTCTTTCTCCTTTGCCCTTTTCAGGGCTTTTTATTTTCTTCTATTTAGTCATGGCTGGAAGTCAAAAGATGTGGAAAGGGTAGAACTGGCACACAAATCCTCTAACCTGCCCCCAAGAAAAAGAATTTGCGTCCAAATATGCATCTTTAACCTGACACCCTTTGGAGCTGTCTCACAGAAAGCTAACTCTTAAAATGATGGCTCATTTCTCTATCCTTCCCCATAATGTAGGGGAAAAAAAAAAAAAAAAAGTCCTAGTTTATGTTCTGGGTGATAAACGGACCTGTTCCTATACCCCATCCTCATTACTGATGAGCTGAGAGCTGATCACAAGACTGGAAGAGCAAGTAGCTCTGTGATATACTAGCTTTGCACAGGGTGCCTGTGAGTCACCAGTGTGATGTAGTCACAGAAATAACTCATGCTACCAGTCACAGTCTTTGCAGACAGTGACAAATATTATGGCCATAGGGCAGGACATAAGGGAGATCATATCTGGACCAAGGCATAAGGTGCAGAAATAGTCACAGCCTGGGAAAAAGGTAAAATTTGGAACCGATTAAGAGTAAGACTGCATCCCATTAGGATGGTGTGGAAACAAGCCAGGAAGCCTGATTAGCGAATGTCTGCGCTGAGCAATGAAGAAGAGCAGCACTGAAAGCCCTGAGCTGCCATGGACTTTATCTGCTCTGGAAGCAGTACATCACAGTGTGGTGCTGATGGGCTGTATTTATTATCTCAAAGTGCATTAAAGTGGATGAACTGCTTCTGGCCCTGAGCTGGTCTTACTGCAGCACAACAGGTAGACAGATCAGCTGGAGTCAGCAATAGCTCAGGATTCTCTGCACCAAATTTCACTGCACTGCATCGACATCTTCTGTATGAGCTTGGTTTGTGCATTCAGGCACAATGAAAGCTGTCAGGGCATATGATTTCTTGCTATAAATATATCAAGGAGGGGAGGGGAAACGGGGGACTGACACTAGGGCTGGGGAAAAAAAAATTAAATTAGTGGATAACATTGGCATGAAGTCAAATAGATATAAACTAGTTACAAAGAGGTTTAGGCTGGAAATTGGAAGACAGTTTCAAACCATCAGAGCAGTGAGATTCCAGAAGGCTTTCCAACAAGAGGAAGAAGGCCAAAAAGCCTAATTACTTTTAAGATTACTTTTAAGGAAGGGGTTATATAACATTACTGCCTGAGGAAACTGGATATGATTCAGTAGCTCAGGCAGCTCTTCTTAAATTTATATTCTTCTGAACACTTTCCTGCCATCTCATGAGCCCCTTGGTCCTTCATAGCAGTCACAAGGTTGCCCAAATCTTCTCATACAGCTCAGATCTCTCTGATACTGCACCAGCACTGGGTACCTCAAACTTCCTGACAGGGAAGAGAGCTGTGCATGCCCGTTCAGAATTGCTTGCAGCTGCACGAACCACCCAGACACAAGTTCTCATTTTGCTTCTGAGTTTCCATGAGCTCCTGATTCTTGTGAAATTATGAAAGGCCTTAATTTCACACTTCTTTCAAATATTTGTCTTCTGGTGTGAAGAGAACCTAACTTGTTTGTGATCTCGCCCCAGTTGGAGTCTTTACTGCACTTGGTGGAGCTGCAGTGCAAAGACCACTGTCTCACTTCCTTGCCCCAGTTAAGGGGTTTGACCTTTCTGAGACATTTGTCTCCCCTCACTGGACTCTTGAAGCAAAATACAAAAAAGAATGAAGGCATCTAGCTAAAAGGATTTTGTATCTGTTTAAAAGAGAAAGGTTAGAGTTTGGATCTGTCTGCATAAGAACTTTCCCTCTGGTCTCTTCACTGCAGCTCATGGTACTTGATAGATTTTTTTTTTTTTTTTAGCTTTTTTAAAAACCTCTGTTTCTAGACATAGCTTCACATGACAATCTCAGCATCTAGGAAAAATCTTTCTAATCCTCCAAAAAAGTCTTAAAAAGTTTTAGCTTGTACCTAATGTAATCCGGAAAAACAAAACCACTACTATCTTCTATGTTCACAATTCTGCAAGGCCAAACCAGGGAGAATGGGGCGGCAGGGCTTCCACACACCCTCTTCCAGCTGGTGCTGCTTTCATGCTGTGTACTTTAGGAAAAAGAATAAATCTCCGCTTATGGCCTCAAGTTTTAAACCATCTCCAGACTGGTGAGGAAGCATTTTTAGGCTAGTAAAATTTTGCTCTCACAGTGTTAAGGAGTCCTGAGCCAGGTCTGGTTGAATTCTGTGCTTTACATGATATGGAAGAAAGGGCTGGGAAAAAATTCTGCTCAAAATGGTGAGAATAATATGCATGCAAAGTAAAAAAAGCACACAGCCAACAAATGCCAATACTTGCTGTAGGGTGAAATTCTTCACTTTGATGAACAACAACAACCATAGAACTACAGAGAATAAATTATTTTGCTTCTGGTTAGAAAATTAAAAGGATATAATTTGCAATTTATAAAGGGGATTGTTTTTGAAGTATACTTAAAAATAGTACTAGTTGATAGGTAAATGTAAGAATAACTTCTGTCAAAATATTGACAAAGAAACACTAGACAACTACAAATTTGTCATTGAAAAGACACAAATAGTATACTTTTTGACTGTTATTGGTCAGATGCACAGGTAAATAGATCATAATTAATTTCAAATGTTGCAAGAATAAATTGTTGTAGGGCTTGGAGTAAAAGTATGCTGCCTGTGGAATGTGAGAAACATGAATTTCAAGAATCTTATTCAAGAACAATATATTAGGAAATTTTGATTACAAGAATTTTCATTTGAGGCCAAACCTGTGTGGAAGGCATAAAAGACATGAGGTTAAAAATTATAATTCAGAAGAAGGTAGATATTTCCAGCATAAACAAGCTTTTCAGTCCTATGTGAGTCCATGTTCTTAGTACGAAATATAGTTTGTAGTTAATGGGCAAATGAAAATTGTGGCTATAAGAGAATTCCTGTGCATTTGGAATATACCTACTTCCAAGGTATTCTTAACTGTAAAATTCTATATTTCTCTTCATCTCTTTTTTTAAAGACCTCATTCCTCTAATTTCTTATGCCTTTTCACTTAAATGTGGTAAAAAACCAAACTTGAGACACAGGAACCTATCTAATGCGGCAGACCTATGTTTGCTAACCCACAAAGCATAATCACAATGAAGACTGAGAATTTTTTTAACACAAAGTATTCATCACACTCAAAATTAGTTCATATTTTTTTCCTTCTGTTGAAGATGATGAAAGGGCTGGGGTCACCAAAGAGGATTTCCTGGGGTAGAGAGCTGCGGAATGCAACCCGAGCCCCATGGCCAAGAAAGCCTTGGGGAGTGCTATTGGAAGGGCTGAGAGAAAAAGGTGACAGCAGCACAGTTGTAAGGGAACTTACCTGGCTTTCCTACACTGGGAGCACAAAAAAGGCATCAAAAATGTGTATGTGAGATGTGCACTTCAGGCTCTCAGCCTAAATTGCCAGAAAGGTACAAAGGTGCCTAAATAAAAGTAGGCACTCCCTCATCTTCCAGCATCTCTTCCCTCAGTCAGGGAAAAAGACAAACAAAATTAAACAAATCCAAGGTTTTTTTTCTCTAGTATTTCCAGCACCATTTGAAAACTGTTTGGTTTCAAAGATATACCAAAAATACCTTCAGGCACTGCAATATTTGCCTAGGTTAATTCCAACCAAGCACTTAAATGTCAATGGTAAAATAATCTGGTGGCTGGGTGATAGTTGTAGGTTGAGCTTCATAGCCAGGGAAGAGTGGTATATTTCCAAAATCCTAGCAGGCATTAAGTGGGTGACAGGCCTTGTAGAAATGGTCATACAAGTAAGGAAGGGTCATTATGTCTATTAAATAAAGAGTTGTTGAGAAATAGCTTTACCACCCCAGGTTCTTCAAATATTTTCTTGATTTCCCAGGCTTGGGTTTCAACAATATAAAACTCATACACTGTATGACTGAAAGCAAAAGATTAGTTAAAAAAAAAGTATTTATTTTCTATTTTTTTTTTGCTATGTTCCATTACAAAAAGAAGCATAACAAAAACAAAACAGAAGATAGCATTTTATTAGTACATTAATGAGCTTAAACAACCAGGTGACTTATGCTTGTCACAAATACATATTACAAACAATCACAAAACCTTAACTAAAAATTAAATAAATAATTTGAATAGCTTTTCTTCTTTTTTTATTATTTATAAAATATATAGCACTTTCTATTACATTTTTCAGTCATTTTAATCCATAACAAATTAAATTTTATGACATATATTGCAAATATGCTAAAGGGATAAGAATAATTAAAAAAACCCCTAAGTTCCTGGAGGTATGAAATAATAAATTTGTTAATGTTTATCAATTTATTATCATATATCCAGATTGTGCATACCCTGCAAAAATAGCCATTTCTTCAACTAATATACATATGTTTCTTTATAATATTGTAAGTTTTTTAAATATAAAGCTTCATGGATGTATGCTTCTGTTTTACAGTTGTGCCTAATATGTAACTTTCATTAATATATACTGAATATATTCCATTAGTATATACTAATATGTAGACACATGCACACACACACACACACCCGTCCTCACACACATACATACACACAGAATTATATATTAGTATATACTGAATAGCAAAAGAATTTCTGTAACAGATAGCTGGGACTCCTGTGGAGAAAGTTGTTGAAAGTGGAAGGCATGTGTAACACAGCATGGAAAAAAACTGACAAGGAAATGTAAATGAAAGCATTTGTTTTCACATTGTTCAAAATATTTCAGTAGATTATGCAATCTACTGTAATAATATACAGAATTTGGACAGAAATTTCTTTTTATTCTAGTATTCCAATGTTTTTTTCTTTATGATTCCAAGAGGATATGAATCACTGTCCCTGCTAAACTTCCTGAAAATGGAGCCAAGCAAGTAGAAATGTGTTGACATTATAGAACTTATTTCAGGAAAATAAAATAATTCTAATTTACAACCCTCCAAGTCAGGAAAGCACTTAAGCACAGATATGACTTTTTTTGCTATAACCTGAAAGTTAACCATACACTCAATGTTATGCTCTTGCCATCATCCTTAACATTGTCCCCTGGCCATGTACAAGGTTTAGAGGCTCCATTACACAGATAAGTACAGTCTTGCATCTCTCTGAACAACAGGAGTGAGGGAACATGGAAGTGTGCTTGGGGATCCCAGAGCCAATATTGAGGTGTGTATATGTGGCAGATGGGGAGAAAGATGCAGCAGGGAGAGGGCTGACCAGGATGGGGAAGCCTGCTTGCAGCCAATCCTGTGCACCACTGTTCTGGTGTGGTGAGGGAAAAAGTGATGCAGAATAACCTGCCTGGGCAGCATCAGCTTTTTCAGCTTCATTCTGCCCCTTGCTGCAGCACAGCATCCCACTTCAGGCACTAAGCTCCAGGGGGCTACACTGTGAAGCTCAACTTTTTATCTTTTTCTCCATGGTGCACGAGCAGCAGCTGCCAGAGACACAGAAATGGCTGGCACCAGCTCCTGGCAGTCCTGCTGATAGCATCTCAGAGGGCTTTTTCCTCTGGACTCATTTCAGCCGGGCTGCATGTTCTGAAAGCCTATCAGGACCTGGAACTGGGATGCTTGCTTAGTGTCATCCTGAAAGAAACAGCTCATGCGCTTGATGACTGCTCTGTGATAAGAAGAACTGCAAGAGTGGCTGTAGGCAGGAGCCTGGCTTAAAAATCACACTCCTGATAAAATGAAGACACTAAAGTAGAAGCACCTCTAGTTCCTTAGAGAAACAGAGAGAGACACACATACAGATGCACCTTCAGAAATCTTAAGCTATATTCCCACCTTGTGTTTCCCTTTTGAAGTGCCCGAAGTGCAACCTCAGGCATCTATGAAATTTTGGGAACTTGAGTGAGTCTTTCATGTTTCCCATCATACTGAACCAGCCAGAGGTGTGAGTCTTGAGCTCAGACTCATAACTGCCTGAGACAGAACTTTTAAAATCAGCCTTAACTTTTTTTTCAGATGCCAGACTTTTTCAGAGACCAAACCACCACATAAAGAAATAGAAAGTGAAATGCAGGGCTTAGTGTTTTCAATGTTAGTAAAATTTCCAAAAGCTTCCTTGAATTTGCAAGAAAGAATGAAAACTGATCTGAATGTCTAAGGGCAACAGTTGTACATTCTCAAGATCTCGAGCCTTTTTAAACACTTTGTCTGACAGAAGAAACAACTTAAGGCATTGAATAAACCAAATCACATTTAAAATACCAGGCTGCAGTGTTGACAACTAGACGTTTAACCGCACACTTCAAGGTGTTCTGATAAGTCTCTGCATTTAAAATAAATAAATATATTTTTGTGGAATCAAGAACTAATTTAGAAAACAAGATTTTTCATTATTCTTTTCTCAAAGCATATTGATACTGCATGTAATTGGTTTGCATTCTGAAGAATTCTAGTTTGAATAGACAAAACTTTAAATGACTGGTTTAAAAAATAGCCCACTTACAACTAGCTCTTCTCTACAAAATTCTTGATATACTTCACATAATAAAATGGTTAACAGAAAAAAAAAAAAAAAAGCTGATTTTTATTTTGAAGGTGCCTTTGTGCTACTGGAATGCAAAGCTCTTTTGAAAATCTGTGACTCTTAATTTTAAAAATATGTAGAAAATGGAACATGTTCATTTACTGATGAAATCAAGAATAAATGTATTCAAATTGGTAACACTTCCATAATAAAATTATGCTAACAATATAACCTAGTATATGATTAGTTCTGTGAAGATCAGATAATTTAAAATTCCCATCATAAAGCAAACCAAATCAAGGCAAATCTATTCAGTTATACTTAAGAGTACATATTTTTGGTATACAATGTAACATCACTTCAATAGGCACAGTAATATAAAGAATTTTCTTTATTAAACTTACTTGAAAATATCATGACACAAAGAGAACAAATTACATATTATGCTATGGATTGGTTTGTTTACTCCTTCTTGTTAAAATATTTGCTTTCACTTGCATACAGATTTTTAGCAAAAGCTGATGGCTCATTATAATTCTGTTTTTTCATTTTCAGTGGGCTGTGTTGACTTACAAAACACTTGTATTCATTATATGTTATGTGTGAAATGACAGGCTGCAACATAAAGCCTGAGTTTTGACATATGCATATGGAGTTCACTATGCTTTAAATGTAGGTATTTACATGAAAAATGTAGCCATTTAATATGTTTTTAAATTTTAATTTGGTACTAGTTATAACACAGAATTTAAAATAGTTATAACACAGAATTTAAAATATTTTGCCTCTTTGGTTCAAGACTGACTTTCTGACCAAGTTGTTCTACAAGGGCAAGGTTGGATGCAGAGGCACCTCTGAATATTCTGTAAGGTCACTGAACAAATGCCTGCTGCATTTACAAATCAACACTGACCTGCAGTCAAAGCTATAACATCTTATATTCTCTCAATAACACTTTTCTTCTTGAAAATAAAAGCATTTTTGAAGCCCCCCCCCCCCCCAGTTTACCTCCTTAGAAAAACAGCAACAAAAACAACAACAAAACCAATTTACAGGCTGATGTGTTTCTTAAATGTTCTGTATTTAATGCCCAGTTGCAAAAGTCTCAGTGATGAATGCAAGTGTTCTACAAACGGAATTCTTGACAGAGATCTTCGGGACACCCTGGTAGAGTCCCAAAAGTTCATTACATTAACTCCATTCTGCACAATGAGCACTCTTGTTTAAACTCTTTGTGGGGGGTTTTCATATAATGCAACTCCTTAATCTACAGAAATTTGCAATGACATACTTTGTGCTGGTTTGGGCAAATGTTATGCTCATTCATGCATGTCTCTTTAAACATCACTCAGATTCAGTGATGCAACTGCACATCAACGAACAGTTGAAGGAAAAACATTCAACTGACAGCTGACCAGTTCCAGATTCTGCTTTTGCCAGCAGAAGTGGTAGCACATGGCCACTGTTGTGACGGCTGAATGCCGCAGCAATGCAGCGAAATAGAGGAGATAATTTGGGAGCACTGAGAACTGTCATTAAAAGATATCAGGCTTCTCTTTTCAGCACTGTCAACACTCTGCCAAAATTTATGTTTCCAGTATATGCTTTCTGGACAAGGGCAGTGTCTGAGTTACTACTGTTAAACTTAAACTGTTTTGATATATCTAAATAGCTTTAGATTCAAAATATCTGGGGTTTGTGTCCCAAGCTTGACGTCCTATGGACAGCCATGGTAGTTTTATCTGTCCTTCAGATGTGACCCCCTTATTTAGGGACAGTTTTTGTTAAAAAGTTCATGGTAGTGTCTATGAAAATGCTGGATTTTGATGCCACTTAGAGTATTTAATAGTGGGATAGTTACAATATTCCACTGAATTTAGGATGGAAAATAAATGTGTAGAACTTGGAGGCATACTAATAAGAAGCACATATGTACCAGAAGACACTTGAAAGTGATAAAAGAGTTCCCCTCCCCCAGATATTTTCAGATTATTTGGAACTAGTTTCAAATTAAATCAGCTATACTTCAAAACAATGTTGCTCTCACACATCTAAATCCAAATATTTCTAACGCAAAGCAAAAAACCAGAGAGATTATTTGTTCCTACATTTCATTCATCTTTTGTCCCTGCCTTGCATTTTGAATTGTTCACATTCAGATAAGATCTCCCCTGGCTTCACTTTTGAAGTATTCATCACCTTAACAAATAGAAAAGGACTGTGATAGAATTAGTTTTTCTGCTAAACAAGGAAGACAATGGCCCTATCTCATAACTGCTACTAACAAGTCTAAGTGGCAAGGAAAAAAAGGTAATTTTGATTTCAATACAATAAATAGAAACCCCCAAAACTACAACGGAAATGAAATACCTTTTTTCCATCATCTTCACTGGTGTGTGTCACAGTGCAAAATTAAATTATATTTTAAAATTGAAATGAAACAAAGTTATTAATTTGAAATTTAAAAGTCCTTTATATTTCATCATTAAATGATATTCTGAAACTAGTACTTGATCTAGAGTGATGTAGTGGTCTTAAAAAACAAAGAAATTATGTATTCTGTAATGTAATCTTTATAGATTATTCAATTTATTCCTGTATTTTATTTTCAATATATACATAAAAAAAAAACTTATTAAGGATTTGAAGGGTAAAATAATTTTTCAAGCATAATGTAAAATGTCTGTATGTTGAGAGTTTAAATGGAACATAAGTTCCACCTATGATGTGAAATCAAGGTTAACCATGGTGGGTTGTCTGAAACAATTTCAGTATCTTGTGAACAAAAAATTAGATTTTTGGTATTTAATTCTTAACAAAAAAGGGGGAGGAAATAAATAGAAGATAAACTATTTTTTGTACTTGCACTTAATTTAAAATTAAAATTAAATTCATATACCACTATTTTTACTTGAAGAAGAGGGACTTATCCATGAAAAAGTGGTTTTTTCTTTTTGCAGCTTGTTTGTTTTGTTTTATTTTTAATGTATCAGATCAGTAGGGCTATATGTTTGCTGTGGAAAAAGTAGCATGACTCCATGGAAGAACATGAGTATGGATTTACAACAGTGCTTAAAGTGCTTTCTTATTTGAGGAGGTACTTACACAAATGTCTTTTCATGCTTATCTCCTTTGTCACCATGTACTATATGCTTGCTCTCATTTATAATATAATGATAGGGCGCTAAGTTCATACTCAGAGTTTAGTATGTTGTCATAAAAAAAAATCTGAAAAGAGGAAAATGAGAATTCTATTTGTGTATTATTACAGCAATTTGAATATTTTATTAAATACTCAAGTGCTTCATTTCGCCATTTATTCCTTTGCTTCCAATGTTGCTTAAAGCACTATGTAAGTACAAACAGATAATACTAAAAGCATATCCATCCTATTCTGGGGTTTTGACTAGGATTATTTACTGATGTCTTGCAGAACCGAGATGAAATTAGGATCCCACGTGACCATTTATCTGCTGATGCTGCAAGATGTCTTGCCTCCAGGATTGGTTTCCACATACATGGTTCACCAAAGGTCTAAATCTTATGAATATTTATACATTTTTATGTTTCGTTGTTAAGTGGCAGTGCTGTCATGGGGGATGTCCAGTAGTGTACTTTAATTTGCCAGTACCAGAAGTTGTGGGAGCAGCAGAAGCTGTGGCTTGGCTGCCTACATACAAAGGGTCCAAACAAGCCACTTTGGCTGCAAAGAATGAGTGAATACAGTGAAGGACTGCAAACAGGTTAGAAAACTCCAGCTCCTGGAAGTGAAAAAAACAAACAAAAAAAATTAAACATGAAATGGAAGAACACCCTGCGAACATGCAACCACCCTGCAGGAATGAACCACCGTTCCAACAGTAATAATTTTAATAGCTTGATGTAATTCTGCTAATTACAGAATTCTCCAGTGTCTAATTCTCCATTATAGGGACCTTGACATTGAAAACTGAACATTCTGTAAATAATTGCTTGGAAGCTAAGATGGACAAACTTCTGTATTAAGTGCCTCCATAGAAATATGAGATCCTACTAGCTAAAGGGGAAAGAAAGTGACACTACATAATTTTTATTTTGCCTCAGGTTAATGCAAATCTGGCACTTTTGCAGGTTAACTTAGATAGAAACTTTACGGCTGTGCTGCAACAGTCTGCACACCTCTGGAGTACTACTATTTGAACAATGTACCCACAAAAATTAATAATGTCGAGTTCCACATATATTACATTTGTTCATCATGTCGCCTCACACTATTAATCAGCTATTAAATCACACTATTAAACAGCTATTTGCTTACCTGATTCTTTAATAGCTATATTAAAAAAGAGAGGACATATTTCCAAACTGTGTTACTATCACATAGTGATGATTTGGATATGTTATTGGGCCAAAAAAGGAATATACTCCATGTTTTAAATTTATTAGGAATATTATACAAATTCCTTATTTTTCTGCTTTAATTTACATTTCTTTATAGCCCAGTCAGCATGTGATTAGACTGGTTGGGACATTTTTAGATTCCACTAGAGAGGAAATAAATAAAAAGTACAGGTTTTTTACATACATAAATTTGCTCCTTTCAGTCTAATTGACTTGATCTGAACAACTTTTTTAGGTTATCTTCAGTATGTGTTTTTGAAGCTGGTATTTAATCAATAAATATCTGTTGTATTTGAAAGCAATTACTCAGGTACTTCAATACATATAAGTCTAGGGAAAGTAGTACAGGTTTTACATCTTTCTGCTTTGATTCACTGCCCATACAGATTTTTTCACTGCAACATGAAGCCAATAATTGATATCTGTGGTATATTCTACTTGTTTTTCTGTCTAGCTTTGATACTTCCAGGCTGTGTAGTGCCATGGTTTTGCTCTTTTGTCTAGGAGTGTCGCAGTGTCCACATAGGAGAATATTGAAAACGTTGTAAATTCAACAAAAAATTGCTAAATCTCTCAAAATGACATCAAACTGTGATTTTCTGACTCTTGAGATTTCCTGGAAGACATTGCTTCATGGGATACATGGAGGCATTCAGAAATCCCTCATGGGTGAGGGACAACAGTGTGAAAGCAGACAACTTGATGTTCAGACAATCGAGTGATGTACTGAGTGGGTAAAGCTTTGTTCAGGTCTCCTACAGCCTCAGGAGATGTCCTCCAGACACACTCAGAAATAAATTGATAACATCCCATGAGGTTCTTTAAACTCCCCTGATGACCAATTCCTAATAACAAAGATAAAATTTATGCCAAGTTTCACAAACCTGACAGCTGTGTCTATATAGAAATATAATCCATTTAGAGACATTCTCAGTTTTAAACCTGGAGAGAAGAGCAATTTTATCACTATGTCAAAGTGGATTTTTTCCTCCCTCAATTTCAGAATAAGAAAATTTATCATTAATAAGAAAATAATGGACATTCAAAGATGAGGAAACAGAATTATGGAAGCTAATTCAACTAAATAACAAAATAACAACTATGAGTCGCTTGAATTAAGTTCCTTTTCAGTTAAGTTCATTTTATTAATATATTCATTTACCCTTTTAGTACTATAAAAAACACCTGAAGCTTAAGATAAAGGAATAAATATTTAGTGGAACCGTGAAATATTTTTAATATCAATTGCATGTATTATCTGTAGAAAGACTACATTTCCCCTCATGTCTCAACAAGACAACCGCATTAAAACAAATGTTACAGTTTGAGAATTGTTCAAGTCAATTAGGTAATGCTACAAGCTGAACGTTGTTACTATCGTAATTACAGCTACTGAACACTGAACGTTCACAGTGCATGAGTATAATTACTACCAAGAGTTATCACAGGTATTTCTGCAACAGTAACACATCAGGAAGATCCACTGCTCAACTGACCATCAAGGGAAATGGGTGAGGCAACAGAACAGCCTCTGAAGGTCCCGCTTGCTGACTATTACCAACAGTAATGACACAACGTGGAAATTATCTTGACTGCAAAGAAGAGCACTAAGAAGACAGCAAGTGCTAGTTATTATTTGCAATGAAACACTATTCCTCTTTCAATGAAGACATGCATTTTTAACTGGAAATTAAAGCTGTGTGAAGCGCAGTAGGCTGACTGGTATGTGGCAAGTACCTGCAGGTCTGATTAATGGCCGCAACTCAGTTCCCAGAAGCCTGATTGATGGGAACAGGATCTATCAGGAACAGCACTTTTCAGGCAGATTAGCCTAATCACAAGAACCCTTAACAAACAGATACAACTCCATGTAGAGCTGCTGACAGACAAAACATGCCTTCACTTCTGCTGGGAACTTCCACATTTCTGTGCCTCCAGACTGGCACAGCTGACAGCACATAGAGGGAAACGCACAGGCCCTCGTGCACCCCCAGCCACCCTGGTTATTTCTGTACACAATTTGTCCTCAGCCAAACTTTTGTCTGAATATACGTGCCTCTAGGCAGGGTAGTGTGTATTGCACACACACTCCAGATGAAGTTTCAAGTGAACAAACAGACAAACCCTAAGAAACCTGAAAAAATACGCAGTTAAGCCATTGAAGTTGATACCAGCAGAGAAAGTCACATGCTCTGAATCCTCCAAAAAGCAAAGAAATCCTGATTTAAGCCACACCTACTTGTCCACGCACAAGTACACAATTTACTATTACTACAATTTCCAGACTGTGTCCTGCACACCACACCTAAGACCCTACTCTCACAGGAACATCAGTGTACCTTCTGGTCTTCAAATTGTCTTTCTAAGCTACCTCTTGATTAAACTGCTCTCACTTCTGTCACCAGACACTTCCAGAGTATTAACCTGAAGATCTGCAGTTCCTGCTGAGGACAATGTAAGTGGGCAAAAAAGCATGTGAGAGAGATGCAGTCATTGAGAAGTCAGAAGTATATTGGAATTCTAGTAGCCTTTGACAAAGGAAATCTGGATTGAAAAGACAGAGAAGGAGAGAGAAAACAGACAGTTTCCCCAAAAGAAAACAAACAAACCCCAGCAATCCCTTATTGCATTATATTATACATATATTATGTACAACTACAGAAATTATACATTTACAAAATCCAGCAACTGTATATTTGGAAGTACCCATGGTATACTTTTAAGAAAAGTGTTCTCTTTCATCCATATATAAACTGTTCATATGAGAAGATACTTGTTCATCAAAAGTGGAGTTGCATGATCTTTCTATATTTGCATAGAATCTGATCTAAAATAGATATTAGACAATTAATCCATGTGCAAGACATGGGGAAACTAAAAACTGAAACCACACAAACCAACACAAGTCAGAAATCTCAACTCAAAAAATCAGTAACTGCAACTGAGCAATCACTATAAGAATCTTAAGGATGCATACTTATAACCCATTTAAAGATGATATCTAAATGTGAAGAGCACTGTGATGCTCACAGAAAAACTCTCAAGGCTAAGAACAAGGATTAATTCAAAAATGCATTTTAGAGAACAGACTTGAAATGAGCAGAAATGTCAGTCTGGAAAATGATGCAAGCACTCATCAAGTCACCTTGCAACAGTAGAAAGTGGGTATTTTGTTCACAGCAATGTGATCAGTAGACAATCAGGATATTTAGATTAGATTTCTATACAAGATAATTTCAAGTACAAATTAATTGACATTAATTAATACTTAGGTATTAATATTTATTAATAATGAGATTAATACAAAATTCTTGAAGTTACACTTCTTCCTTGGCTGATACCATATCTGTGCCTTCTTTGGGTTTTCATATTCAAATAGATGAAGACAATTGACTGGACCTTCATATTGATAAACTTATTTTTGTACCCACTTCAGTTTTGTACTGCTCAGTTTAGGAGTTCAGCCAATCTGGGAACAAAAGCTCACCTGATACAGCACAGAAGTGCGGCCTTGCCTGAGTTTTTCTGAGAGAACTGTTGTGCTGCAATACAGACTGAAGTGTAGCTTTTGAGTCAAACTTGTAACAAGAACTGAGACCCTCAGTTTCCAGTTTGGTGTTAATTCAATAATGTAATAAGACATTGATTTTTATACACATCACTTACTCCTGTGTTAGGAGACATATGTTTATTTCTCGAAACAGGAACTCTCAAAAATTTAAGGTACTCTTCTGTTTTGTCAGAAAAGTCTAATACTTAGGCAAAATTGAAGATCACAGCACTCTAGAGTCCTCAGATTGTGTATCACCTCTGGAAGCTCCTGTGATACTCTTCAGACACTCATTAAACTACAGCTAAACAAACAGGTGAATAGATAAATAACTAGATAGGAAGGTCTAAGTGAATCCCTTTTGGGCCTTGCATATTCAGAGAAAGTTTTGCCCTTCTGTGCTTAGTTTTTTTTAACCCAAGCCAAGCAATTCAGTAAGAACAAATACAGGCACACATTGGCTCCACATTCTGTCAAGCTGACAGCTCTATTTTGTAGCTCTCACTCGTAAAAATTTTGTCTCACTTAGCAAATTTCTGCAATATCTCCTGCTGAGTGACAGCTGGGAAATAACCTACAGATTGGAATGTCTAAGGGGATATCAGTGATTAATGTTGCCCTTAAGTGGTTTTCTTGTCAGAAACCACTCTAGACCTTGCCATATATACCTTTAAGTTAGGTGTTTGCTTTAAGGCACCCTGCCATAGACCCACTGGTGCGACCTATGGTAATTATTGCTCAGATTTTTAGACTGGAACTGCTTCCATGAGGAAACACTTCTTTTTATTCTACTTTATACGTCTTCATAATAACATGGTTTAGCTTAGAGAGAAGCCAAACGAAAGAATAAGGACAATGTGTCTGCAGAAAAAAAAAAAAAAAAAAAAAAAAAAAAAAAAAAAAAAAAAAAAAAAAAAAAAAAAAAAAAAAAAAAAAAAAAAAGGCAGTATTTTAAATGTTCAAAAATCTAAAATTATTTTAAAGCTGAGAAGAATTATACTGGGAAATAAGATAAACTGTAACTAAATCCATAGCACATGCCATTTTGAGTTTTTTAAGTCTGGCATGAAGCGGACTAAAAAAGTTTTGACAATATTATAAAAAATATTAGCTGTTCAGTGTCAGTGAAGGACTTTCTTTCACAAAGGAATATAAACTCTGATGGAAAGTGTTTTTCTCAAAAACAAAACAAAACAAACCCTAACTGATGAATGTGTGTGGTACTGGACTTTATCTCAAGATGTGTTTTTCCTAGATTTTTCTAACATTAACACTGATATCTCTGTATATTCCACCAGAATACAGAGGAGATAATGGACAATCATGAAGATAGTATGGCTAAAATTTAAAATTTTGATGCATACCATTTTTTTCCCAACCAAACTTGTATAACTTGTATAACTACAAGTTGGAACACATTTCTAGAATACTAACAAATTTCTTTACGTTTGGATCAATATTCAATAGCTGAGCATTTTGACATTCTTGATTCTACAGATCATGAATAAGTGTTCTAAAGGGTATTATCACACAGGTTCAATGTGCCATAATCACACATATCTGGGAAAGCATGAGATACACAAAGTGTTCTGCGTTATAAATGAAGGAAGACAGGAAGAATTTCAATTTTAGTAACTTATATTTTTCTGTGAAGCTATTATATAGAATCATTTAGGTTGGAAAGGATCTTTATTGAGTCCAATGGTTAATCCAACACATCCAGGTTCACTACTAAACCATGTCCCCAAGTGTCACATCTACATATCTACACCACCCCTGTGGGGATGGTGATTCTGCCACTTCCCTGAGCAGCCTGTTCCAATGATTGACAATCCCCCTGGTGAAGGTACTTTTCCTAATATCCAACCTATACCTCCCCTGGCACAACTTGAGGCCATTTCATCTTGTCTGACGGCTTGATACGTATGAAAACAGGCTGACCCCACCTGGCTACAATCTCCTTTCAGGCAGTTGTAGAGAGCAATGAGATTCTTCCTGAGCCTTCTTTTCTCCAGGCTAGACAACCCCAGCTCCATCAGTTGATCCTCATCAGACTTGTGTTTCAGACCCTTCAACAGCTCTGTTGCCCTTTTCTGGACTTGCTCCACCACCTTAATGTCTTTCTTCCAGTGAGTGTCCCGAAACTGAAAGCAGTACTTGCGGTGTCCAAAAAGTTACCTGCTATGCCCTCCTTCCACATTACTGCTTGTGAATGAATAAGTGAAGAGCCTTAATACATTGGTGCAATGGCTCCTCCAAGTTTTGGTTTTACTCTGCTGAGTTTTCCTTTCACTACATTCAGATTATTCCCTGTGTATTACAACTCCATTAAAAAAAATGTTACAGCAGTGGCTCTCCAGGCCAGACAAAACAGGGCTGCATTTAACAGGTGATGATAGCTGTGGCATGAATATTCATCACAACCTTTAACAGATGTTTTACAAAATTTCCATCCTCTGATTTCAGATGAAGCCTGCATACAGTATTCATGAAATCTGGCATTACAAAAATTTCTGAAAATCTGATTAACATTTCCTAATAACTCAACAGTTCCACAAATAGCTATACCTCTAACTCAGGAATGTAAAGCAAAAAATAGAGACTAGACTGTTCCACTTCTCCTTATGATGAGTCGTGCTTTAAATCTATGAGAAGTTTAAAGGATCCAGAAGGGAGTTATCCAGAAATTGTAAGTCAACCATTGAAAATATACAACCCAAGAACCTTCACATTCATTTTACAGACACATTTATCTACATTTCTTAGACTAAGCAACATACTTAATATGTAAACAAATTGGAATTGATAGAAAGGGTCATTATAAATGCCACAGCACCTTCCAAAGAGAATATAATCTGTCATCTTTGCACATAGTTGATACGCTTTGATCACTAAGAAAATAATTAAAATTAACATTTTTTTTATTTCCAAGTTGAGTAATGTGGAAGTTTAAATTTATAGTAAACCAGGGAACATGACAGCATATTAATAAGCATGGTAGCAGGTTTGCATAATACTCTGGCTTCATAAGGTATAAGGTAATATTTCTACCTTAATAAAAGTTTGTCAGAATTTTCTAGAACTCAATTTGAGAGGAAGTAGCAATAGGTACAATGAAGGCACCAAGACAACTCTGAGGCTTATGTATGTCCAACATACTTATGTATCTCTAAGTGATTTATATGACAAATGCAATTTAAAACAAGGGGGAAAAAAAGCTATTTTTTTTCCAAATCTAGATTTTATTCTTTGATTTTTGCATTTTTTTTAATGTAACTCAGTATTAAAAATATATTCTAGTTTTACCAGTCCAAAAAAACCCCAAACAAACAAACAAACAAAAAAACCCCACCAAAACCCCCAAAAACACCCCAAAAACCACAAAGAAACCAACCCCCCCCCAAATCTCCAAACACTCCAATACTGTCCCATTTGTGGACTCCTATGAGTTTTTGGTAGTGCTAAAATCATGTGTCAATATTACAGCAAGAGCAGACAGATATTAGAAAAATAATGATGACTTTCATCCCTCATCTGTACATAAGAGCAAGATAAAAGTTTAAAATTACTTCCTTAACAGAAAATAAACCTCATGACATTAGATTAAACTGTATTTTCTTATTAGAGCTGAAAAAAAGTTCTGTACTATTAAAAATATTTCTGAATGACATCAGAAATAAGAAAATATTTATCTTTGAGCTGCAGCAAAACACAAAGGTATCAAAACCATGGTCCCCACATTTTTTTGCCGTTGATTTAATGGGAACTCTTAAATAACTTTATTTTATTGAGCAAAACACTCAAAATCAAGTAAACAGCTGCTGAGTAGAAAATAATCAACATCAAGCATAAAGAGACACGGGGGAAGATGCTTAATGTAGCTATTGGCATTTAAATACACAACTACCACCAAAACAATGCATTTTTTTCATTATATATTTTATAATACTCTACATATTTAGCACTTATAGACAAATTATTTAATCATTTCCTTTTTGCTCATGGAACCACATTTTTACCACATTCATTCAGCAATTTTGTCTCTGACATGGTCAGGAAAAACAGTATAGTAAATGCTTTAAAAGCAAAGCTTAGACATTGACAAGACAACAGTCTTTAGGCTTACACTAAAATTTGGATTCTAGTCAAAAAAATAACTTTGACCCAGACTCTAAGGCAGTTCCAACCGTTACAGACCTGGGGAGATCACTTCTCACACACATTGTGATAGTAAATGCCCTTATTCTCAAAAGATACAATTTGAAGCAAGCTTAAATCTCTCATGAATATTGTTCTAACGAATTAACTCTTGAATCAAATGTACAACTGTAAATACAACTTTCATGACTTTGCATTAGACACAGACACAAAGATTCAGTCTTGTTGGGAATTATGTATTTAATCCACCCTTTTCTTTTTTTGTTTTTCCTCTGACAAATAAAAACAGATTTTCAACCTTTGCTGAGCTTTGTTCCCAGGCTGACTTAAGGATATATTTTCCACTATTTCTTCATGATACAATTATAGGGTGAAAAACAGGGTACTCAAGCTCTCAGATAACTTTATCACAATGACAAAGAGAAGAGCTGGAAAACATGCTTAAACCCATATATACCATAAGACCTGTATTTTATTATTTTTAAATCTAACTACACCTTTTGAAAGACTTTTGACTAGATAAAAATAATTTGTTCAGTTTTCTTCAATTTCTTTGGTTTTCTTTGTATTCTTTGTGCATTAACCTAACATTTCCAAGTAACTTAGTTTGCTAAACTTCCCCGTTCCCCTAGCTGCTTTGAAAATTGTATATTACCTTTATAAAAAGAATGTATTGTTTTTACCTTTGCTTCGATTTGTTTAGTATCTTGGTTTTGGAACAAAAATTTGATTTTGCTCTTCCCATCATCTGAAGAACCTTTGAGCTGGGAAAACTTGTACCTCCAAAGCACAGCCTAAAGGGAAAAAAAACCAAAAACAAAAACAAACAAACCAAAATATAAAAAATCAGACATAAGCAAGCCAATGTAATTATAATTTAAAATTGTATTAGAAATAGCTGATCTCCTTCAAAGGAAAGTTTTAACACTTCTGTGGTACACAATTAAATAAATGTAGTGTTCTGTGGTCGGATGTTCTTTTAATCATGGATATATTATACTTTGGCAGTGCATGAATAACACCTGTCAGACTAAAATTGTGAAATTTACCCTGAAATTCCTTCACCTATATTTAATACTGACTAAACAAAAAAAGGATTGTTGAAAAAGACATAATGCTTTACAAAAAAATATACAATTAATAAAATTTAGAGCTGCCTAGGAAATTAAAATTATATCTAGAGTGGATTTATGTAGAAAAAAGAATTTTAAATGACTTTGCTTAAAAATGGGAAAGAGCTATTTTTGCAGTGTCTTTTCAATCTCATTTAAAGACACCCCCATCCTGCAGATATTCTGGATTGTTAAAACTTTTCATTGTGATTCCAACAGTATTTCACATAATTAGGAGGTCATCATCCCTTACATTGTGCTACTACTTCGATGAGCATTAATTTCACAGGCATAGGACAACACAGAAACTTAAGGAAAACCTTTTGTCTAAGGGTTTATAAATTACTTCCTCTCAGTGGTGTAGGATGACACTTCCATCTCTGCCCTTAGTCTTTATCTCTGAATGATTTACTGTCTACTGGAAATTAAACAGAATATGGGGGAGGTCATTTTTTGACTGCCCTAAGTCTCTGCAAGCCCCTTTGCTTCAGGATGCGTGGGTCTCTTTATGTCAAAGACTGGCAAAAATCTCTATCCTGCACCAAGCTGAATAAACTTTGTTGTGTTTGTCTTACCAACCTGATGAGAAAATAAACCACAGGGACAGCATCTTAACTGTGCACTATACACAAAGCAAGTGCTAGAATTTTTCTCCAAAATTGTCTCTATAGAGTTGCCCCTTCCAGATAAATGAAAAGGAACCCTGGTCTCAGCACCACTTTCATTCTCTGCATGTATGTGATAGGTGAGGTCCCATCTGGCCATAAACAGTGTTAAGGACATTCTGTTTCACAGAAATTAGAGGAATTTGGCAGCTTATGTGAAAATATATCCTATTTGTTTCAAATGTTGTCCTCCTGAGCCCACCAATCTGTGCTACAGAAAATAGAATATCTTGCCTCATTTCAATGCATGTGAAATTCCTTTGACACTGTTTGATCAAAGATGTTTCTTTATATTGTACAAATAGTGAGATAAAAACAAAACAAAGCAAAACAATCCAGTGTATAAAATCATTCAGGTAGCTATATTCCTACCTGCTTTGTAAACTCTATTTTTTACAGATCTGCAAATTCAACAAATCTTGCCAGAGGATCAAGACCATTGCCTTTCTGCAGGGACAGCAAATCTGCTTAGGTATGTCATTTCTTGGATGAGAAATGTAAAGGGCACTGATTGTCTCTTTATCTCAGGAGAAAACAATCAAAGCAATGAGCTATCATCTTTCTTTTCTCTGATGATATATGGAGAGGCCAGGAGAGAGATGTAGCATTAACAAGGACCCTTAGATGTGCAGGCAAAATCCCAGGGTATCTGGCCTTATTCCCAGTCAGATTAAGTTTGAATGAAGATGAAGGATGTATAGAACTGAGGTACTTTGACATTTCCATGCAATTTTGCCATGCACTTGATTCCCATTCAAAGGAAAGAGAATGACAGTCACACCAAACCTCATGCACGACTCAGGAACACACTTCAGTTTATGAATAACACTGGGTTTGGAAACTCCTATGCTGCAAAATCATGTCTATAGTGTAGAGAGAACTAATCCCGACAAAACAGCACTTCAACATCAAGACATTAAAACAAGCTCCTAGAACTGACAGTCTCTGCAGAGACAGTTAAATACTCTTCATCTAAAGATGTGTACTCTAAGTGTACTCCTTACACTTCATCTAAAGTGTAAGGAGTAGAAATGCTACAGAAAATGCATGAAATGATTCCCACATGAAAGAATTATCTGCTCCTTTTGAGTGATCTTCAACAAATTGCATACACTTTCCCTCAAAGTTGTCCACATGAGGGAGCGGTCACTTGCAAAAATAAGAATAGGGAAATGTTATTAGCTTTAAGTTATTAAGTTAGGAATACAAAGTATTTCAAGCTAGCTACTCTAGCTACTTCTTTTTCCAGAGAATCTCTGAATAACAAATCCTACATCCTGATTTAAAATGCGGAGAACTGGTTCATTATGGTAGAGTCTAGACGTGTGTCTACTTCAATACACCATACTACATTAAAAGTGTAACAGATAGCTTAAACCACTTAAACTAGGTTTTCAAATTCTAGATAGCAAAAATTGGGTAAATTAATTAATCATATGACCACTAAGACCCATTTAAATCCTTTGTCCTTTAATCCTTAACCGAAGAGGTTGAAGTGCTGTCCTGTGTAGCCAGAACTGCACATTTTGCCTGAGTAGCATACGTATAAGGGACGCAGAATGTTGTGACTGCAGTCATATCACCCTTAAAATAAAGTATCGTGGGGATCACTGCATTAATTCCTCTGGTTGCCTACGTTCTGAGTGTGGTTCTTGTCAGCTTTTCATTTTCGTTGCTGCAACATGCATAAGTGGTGAACAGGGACCAGACCCACACGTTTTTTCAATGACTACTTTATAGTGCCAAAGTAAGAAAGGCTAGACCAGACCCACTCACTGAACCACCAGTTTCACACAGATGTGCAACTATAACAGTGACATTAACACATGAGAGAGAGAGAGTTTCATATGTTATCTTTCATGATCCTAATGGCTGACTTCAATGTTACAGTGTTCACTGTGGTGACTCTTCCAAATTCTAATTTTAAAGGCTAATTCTCCTGCATTAGCCATAGGTATTCTTGGGAATACTGATCTACACCACTGTCAGAGTCATTATTTTTTCATGCTTTTTAATATCAGAGTTCCTCAGAACCATCTGTTGAATGATTGCCTCAGAAAGTTAACATAGGCTGTTATAATTTTGTGCAAATACATATTATGACTCTTAACAAATAAGTACGTTTGTAAAATATAATGGCATTTTAAAAAATTGTCAAACACCAAAATGTGTGACACATAAAATATTTCTAATTCAGTTTTCAGGAATTATGAAGTATAAACAGAAGTACTTACTGGCTTGAAGATGCAGTGTTACTGAGCTGAACACTCATATGGCTACTTTTAGCTGACAAAAACAGCCTGTTCTCTTCAAGTACATTCCTCAGTAACTGTGCATAACCTGCATCACTTAGAATATTTTACAGGTCTATATACAGCATTTATTGGAAGCAATAATTTTTTGTTTGCCCTAAAATAGATTTGACAGGTGGGCCAGGTGCCAATTCCTTTTAAAGCACAAATTGCAACCAAATTTAAAAAAGGTTCTCTTGTAGACAGTGGCATCAGCTACTCTTGAGGATCCTGACACACCTTTCAAGTCATGGCACACGACATTATGATGCCTTGATGGAAGATGAAGAGGAGAACTCAGTATGCAGTATTCATTGCCTTGAAAAGTGAACTCTCATTTGATGAGTAGAGATAGAATTTAATAACAACAGCAAGCAGTCCAATTCAGCAAGTGGGGACCAAGGCATGCACTGAAAATACCACCAGTGCCACAGTTTGCATACTCCCAGTGTGGTCACTGAAAATCTGACATAATTCATCTATGTCTTGAAAAATGCACTGTAAGAAGACAATCTCTTTGAACAAATACAGTATGTATCATGCATAAAATTGAAAACAACCAATAAGATACAAATCCTTTTCCCAATTTTTATTCATATATTGCTTAGGCTGCCTTTTGCATTTTTCACCATTTAAGAAAGTTAACTTCAAAGAATACCAGAATGCAATGCAAGCAAATAAACTGTGCAGACAGGCTGACAAATTTGATTCAGGACTCCTCTTGAGATACTATTAAATTATTGTAATAACAAATCATTAAAAAGCAAAATCCTGTATTCACTGAAATTAACAGGATTTTTTTTTTCTTGTGATGTTATCTGGGACCAAGATTCTTCACCAATTCTTTTTAATAAGAAATATTTTATTTATAAGTAATCATCTAGGACTCATTTGTGCTAGTCTTTGCAAACAAATTACTGCCTATTATCTTCTTCTAGTGCTATTCTGCTATAATTAAAAAAGGATGCTCTCTGCTTACATATTTTTATTTTATAGTTGGTACATAAAAGCAACATATAAATGACACATGGAAGAAAAGCTATTGATTTCTATACCTGTAATACAGTCATACATATGAAGAAAATCATATTGTTTCTATTCTTAGCAATAGTGCTAGATCTAGAAGACATATTCTAAAAGGCATCTTAGAAATTACTTTCACATTCACACTATATGTCAGTGTGCTACTCATTCCCAGAATCTTGGACTAACCCACATACAATTTTGTTGAGATGTCACCAAACAAAATAACTTTCCATCCAGGTAATGACATCAGAAATGTGGAAATACATCGTAACTGTAACTATCTTTGTTTGGGCTATGACTAGGAATATTCATTAGCTTTTTTGTTTCATTTTGGGTCAAAGAGTTTGTTCTATTCCTAAATAGAGACCAGATTATCAAACAGATACAGAATAAATAGGTGACTGTAGTTTTACTTATATTCATAGAAATGTGAATATCTGACTAGTCCATGGTTCTGGGATAGATATGTCATTTAGCATATAGAGGGCATTGTGCATTGGCACTAGGAAAGAAAATGTGTATTTTGTCAACATAAGAATCTCCAATCAGAACAGATTTAATTTGTGTCCTGTGCATTCAGCGATGAACTACCTCATTTAACAGTTTTGTCTCTTCTGTGTTGAATTATCCACTGTGGACCAACCCTCTTCTTGCAGAAAGACTATTTACACTTAAGGAACTTGAGCAATAGTGCTTGCACCATGTACTACAATGGCATAATTTCACCTGCCAGTGAAGCCACATGAGGAGCAGCTGAGGTCACTTGGAGAAGAAACTAAGGGAAGACCTCATCACAGTCTACAGCTTCCTTGTGAGGGAAAGAGGAGGGGCAGACACTGATGTCTTCTCTGTGGTGACCAGTGACAGCACCCAAGGGAATGGCATGAAGTTGTGTCAGGGGAGGTCTAGATTGGACATTATACAAAGATTGCTCACCCAGAGGGTCGATGGGCACTGGAACAGGCTCCCCAGGCAAGTGGTCACCGCACAAAGCCTGACAGGGCTCAAATTGTACAGTGTTCTTAGGCACGGAGTGTGATCTTGGGGCTGTACTGTGCAGGACCAGGAGTTGGAGTTTGATGATTTTTATATATCCATTCATAACTCAGGATATCCTATGATTTTATGAAATACAGCTTGTCTACATGCATGATTTATAGAAATCATAAGCATAATGTCATTCTGCTGACATGAATCATACAGGCATTATTATGTAATAGCAAAAGAAGTCTGGCCTTCAGTAAGATGCTTGGAAAAAAACAAATTCTCTCAGTGTTTTATAATGATTAGACAGCTACATCCCAGACCACCTGTAAATGGTGGAGTAAACAAAGAAAGTAATTAAGGAAAGGATGTCAGAGGTCACTCTTCAAGTTCTAGTTTAATCAAATACCTTTGTTGTCTTTTCCATCACACCTTCAAAAATCTATAGCTGCACTTTTCCAACACTGCCTCCCTTTTTCTTGATACTCTGAGTGATGGGATTATTCTTCCTCTTAGATTTTTAAGGAAATATTTTTATATCTCATATATGTTACAAAATTATGCTAAACTTCAATGGGCATCTTTTAAGCAAATGTTGTTTGTTGTCTGACTAAAATACATGATATTCCTTACAGTCAAACTAAATCAAGAGCAGAAGCCCTCTAGGTCCTTGTTTTTAAGAACAAAAGGAATTGAGTCTTCAGGCACCTGGGATACACCTTAATTTGTCTGTTTGTCTCATAGCTAATTGAGAAAGATTTCATTCTTGCCAAGTGACACTTTGTCCAGAGCTATAGCAGCAGTAGGGAACTGAGTAGGATTAAGATCTTGTTCATGCTCAGTTATACTGTGTTACTGATCTCTGGAGACTGTCTTACTACAAAAGAATTATGGTCCAAGGCAATTTCCTTTGTCAGCTGCTGCAGCTTTATAACTGTAAAGGGAAAGACAAAGGAGGACACAGAGGATAAAGAACAAAAATGAGACAAGGGAAAAAGGCATGAAAGTTGGCCCTTATAGAATAACTGTTCTTGTCCATTACTGAAATTACATAGAATGCTAAAAGACTACCGTGTATTTGTTTGGTCCTGATGGACAACTTACCAACATTTGTTTCTAGCCACAGAACATAGAACTGTATGAAACATGCTTGGTGGCTTATATTAAAAAGTTATAGTAGCTATTTGTTCACCATTTCAAACTTGAAGCATGGAATAAATATTTTTTCACAGGTTATGTCATTAAATCTCCATCTTCTAGTGAGCTTGGTTTCTTTCTGCCTTCCCTGCTACTGAAATTTGAATATCAAGGTTTTGATATACTGTTTTATTTCAGTATGTTGTATACACATTAGTTGCATGAAGAGACAGACAAGGTATGTGTCCCTAGGAAACATGGGATATTTTCCTAAAGAAATTATTAGAAATATTGATCTGTGTGATTTAGTAGTCTTTTGGTATGAAAACCAAATTAAAGATATTTGCAATGCTATTTATTGTTCATGGTGTGTTCTCTTTTTTTGGTGAAGCACTCAAGACTTCTGCAGGAGAACACAGGACAGATACACAGAGGTTTCTTGATAGGCACCTTGTGGGCCATTATTGGAGCCTTTTCTCACTTTGTTCTAGAAGCACCATATAATTCAGCAGAAACTTAATTTATATTCAATACTACAAGGGATAATTTTTTCTCTTCTGACAAATATATATTTTTGACTGCTGTTTTAATGAGCAGTAAATATGATGGAGTACAGACACAGTACTTTGCTCAGGTAGGTATATGGCAATGTATAGTCACACAAATACATACATACATTATTAGTAGAATTGATGATGCAAATATGCATAATATAGAAAACAATTTTAATGAATATGTCAGTAAAACAGATATATATATATAATATGCATATTTCCATGTATATCCACCCATACATTTTTTATGGAAGCACATTAAGAATCAGTTATTGAATGTCACTCGAGTAAGTAGTTTTATATATTGGATCACTTACGGAATAGTAAGATTAACCTCTGTACATCTCTTGTTATTCTGTTTAATCTATCAGTCTCCATACTTAATTCTTTAGGTGGCTGTTTTGGCTACAAATCTTATTTATAAATGTTCATCATAATATCTATGTAAGTCCATACCTAACAGAAATTGCTCATAAAAGAACTACATTTTTTCATTAAAACATTGATCTCTACATATGAGCTTATATTAGACAAATTTAGGACACAAATGCTGGGATGTAGTTGGGCAGGACTTGAGAAAAATATTTTCCCCAGAAAACATTGATACACAATACTGCAAAAATTACATAGGATAAAATTTGCTATGTAACTTCTAAGAACTGCTACAGAATTTTTTTGCATCTTTTTAGAGTTTTCATATTTTAAAATGAAATAAACAAAACATTTAGCATATGGAACATCTCCAGTGAAAAATTATGTCTAGAGCAGATGCTGTATACTAAGACACCTTGTAGTGCAAGGAGTAACTAAGCAAAATCTGGAAAATGTGAATAAGGCAGAAAAGAAAATAATATCTAAAGGGTATTCACAAAGATTAGTTAAATTCACTTTTCATAGAATACCAGCAAGGAAGAGGAAAGTTCAGTGAGAGGATTCTATTTGACATCCTATATTTCAAATAAAGCAAATAAAATTGGTTAAAGATGGTAGACATTTTTTGGAAGAAATGCCCAGTGGAAGAGATTTGTGGAAACTCCCTATTGATTAGAATTACATTTCTGTGTATGCCAATACAGGAGGCAGGTGGCTTTTTGACTCCAGGTTTATAAATACCACAAAAGAAGGACTACATCAAAAAAATTATCATAATCAAACATGTGCCAGTGTTGGCTTGGGCTATATGTCACAGTTTGCTTTCAAACCATACATTGCTAATAAAAGGTGATATCTTGCACTGGAGCTTTGGCTCTGAAAAGTGCTACAGAAGAACAAAGGCATAAATACACTTGTCACTACTTTTTAAGGTGCAAGGAGAAAAATTACATGTCCAAAATTCTATTTGGTAGTTTACAAGCTACTTACCTGAATTGAGAACTAATTTTCTGAAATGTTGGTATAATCTAATTTAACCAGGTAGTCTTAAAAGCTGTTCATTCTCTTTTCAGTAAATTACAATGGCTTGTTATAAAGTATCATACCAAAATACTCTAAATGAGAAACTACTGTTAACTCTATGAGTTATCAGTCAGAAAATGAGTAAGAGAAAGCAGAGAACATGCAGCAGAAACAGCTATGATTTATGCCAATGCTGTTGTAATCACATAACAGTACAGATTTTTTCTGAATAACTCAGTTCAATACTTTGTATACTCATATTTATCTTAGGTCTGTGCAGACACAGAAACAATGCTTTTATCTAATTATGATGTTTGACTTGAAATACATTTAGCACAGATGACAATTTTTAACCACTAATTTAAATTTACATTGTTAAGTATTATTTAAGGATTAAATGACAGCAAACAAGGAAACAAGCCTACACAGGGCTGTAAGGCTTTTGTCTGGAAATCATAAACATAATGAGAGCCATTGACCCTCATACAGTTGTTCATGAACACTGGGGGTGAATTTGGGGTTTCAAACATTTGTGAAATTTTGATTGCAATTTGTCAGGCATGTTGGACAAAATCTATTCACTTACTTAAAATGTGAGAGGAAGAAAGAATTCAAATGTTGTTGCATTGCTCAAATAATTGGAACATTTGAATAACTGAATAATTGTTAAAATCATGAGTTAACTTGGTTTCCTTAATTTCAGTTTATTAGTTATGCACTTATAAAAACAATTCACAGTCGATTCACTAGTAATTAAGAAAAAAAACTTAAAATCCCATGAGCACAGTATTAAGTATAAGACTGACATTGCCTGAAGATTTACTGAAGATACCACTACAACAAAATATATGACAGGACTTCTCAGAAACTAATTTGTTTCCAAAACTACTTTGTTTTTGAAGATCTTTGTGCTCTGGGAAACATGAAAATGTCATAAATACATAAGAATTAAAAGCATTTAGTGATATTCAGCCAATTTCTCCCTCCAGAAGATTTCTTATCCAGGACCTGGAGAAGGCTCCAGGGAGAACTTATTGCTGCTTTTCAATACTTAAAGGAGGCTTATATAAAAATGGAGAAAGAGTTTCTACCAAGGCTTACAGTGAAAGGACAAGAGACAATGTTTTTAAAGTAGAAGAAGGTACAGTTCAGATTGGACATAAGAAAGAAGTCTTATATGATCAGAGTGGTGAGACAGCAGAACATGGTGCCCCAGGAAGCTGTGGATACCTTATTATTGGAAGTGAAAAGATAATAGTTTGTACTGATTTTTCAAATACAAATTGTAAAAAATTCTAGCACTTACAAAGAATTGCAGGAAAATATAGTTTTCATGAATGGTATGACATTTCAAAAAATGATTTTGTCTTTAATACTGAGCATGTTAATTCAGGGGAGACTTGCTAGGACTTTTGTATACCCTAAATTCAAAAATGCACATGTAAATATTACTAAGATATTAATGATTTAATTAAAATTTTATTCATGTTTTCCTTGTCCTGAAAAATGGTTTCAATTTTAAGCTTTTCATTGTTTTTTTACTTTTTTTTTGCAAAACAGATCTTGCTCCATATGAACTTCCTAAGCTAGAAAATAACATTTTTAGCTTTTTAGCTTAAGTGACTATACAGGTCTAGTTTGCATTTCAGTATATACGAGATTAACAATACTATTGAAGAACATTGTCAGCATAGACTCAACTTACACTTGTCATCGTCGTAATAAAGACATCTGAATAAATTTTTGGCTAAGAGCATTACAATCTTCATCTTTCCATAAAATGATGGAGACTAGGTAATGCTTTGAGCACCCACTGAAATGAGATTGACACGCTTAGATTTCTGACATTTCACCTTATGGCTTGTTTGACAATTTAAATTGTACCAGTCACTTGGCAACAGATTATGTTGCTTTCTATTGTATTGTTTCTTTTCTTTTCTAATGCAATTGCCATCCTTATCTCACACTGCCTTACACCTGATTACCTAACAAAACAATGACATTTTTTAAATTCCTGGTGTAATGCTTTTTTCTAACATACAATATGGTACATATAATACAAGAAGTAATGTGTTCAAACTGAAAGTGTACACTGAGGTTAGATATACTAAATAAATTCTTTAAAAGTCTATAAAAGTATAGACTTTTAAATATATTAAAAATATCACGGGGGCATGGGGAAAAACTGTGGGTTTTTTTTTTTTTTTTAACTGTGCATTTTAATTCCGTTGTACTGATTTTTGGTGCAATACCTTCTAAACTGATAGTTACATTTCATTGATGAATTATAAAAGACTGTTTTCTTGACAAAAAGAAACAATGTTATAGAAGTTTGAATTTAAAATCCATCACTGTGGGCAAACAAACAGAATGGACTGAGAAGAATAAACAGGTTTGGATTAGTGGAGTAATGAGGTGGGAAGGGGTAGCTTAAGCTAGAGCACAGGAACAAATTCTGAAGTCTAAGGGGCATTTTCAGCAACTGGTGGTGGCAATGTTGCAGTGTCTCAAAGGAAAATAGGTATTGAAGAGAAGTGTAACTCAGAAGAAGGATTCTGTCATTAACAGCAGTGTCGAGTAGTAGCAATAAAGCCTGAGCACCATTTAGGACCTGCCAGCAATTAGTGCAAATGTCAACATATAACATACTCAGGGTCTCAATGATTTTACTGAGACTTGGATGTGAAATAATATAATATGGAAATTGATTCCATACTATTTGCTTGATAAAGCAAACTCATCAGTTGCACTGAATTTTTAAGGTTGAGAGGGAAAGCTGATGGGTGAGACATACAGACTATGTCTGATTTATCTTTTTAAAGACAACTGAACAATAATAGCTAAAATTTCAAACTGGGAATTGTAGAATTGTTGTAATAGCACACACTCTTTCCCATGAAATAAGAGAAGAGAATGGAAGATTATTTTCAAGCTCACAGATAAGACTGAAACTAAGAAAATTATCTTTTCTCAAAATCAAGGACACACTAGCAAACAAACCATCAAGCTGAATCAGTGTGGGCTTTCATGTGAAATTAAAGAATATATTAAAGATCTGATGCTTTTTTCAGATTGGTATCAGTATTATACTGACTTCTCAATAACAAGCACACAACAGAATACTACTTCTCACATAATTAGAAATCAGTCCCAAATTTAGACTAAAGCATGAGAGATTTGAGAAGAGATGATCTCTTTCTATAGAGAAGGACATTTTGAGGATGTAATACTTATCTCAAAATATTAGAAGCAATAAGGAATAATAACAGCATGATGGAAAAAAAATTCTTAGAACTTTACCTTTGTGGCAGCATCAAAACAGACAAAGCCCGTGCTGAAGTCAATGGTAAGTCCCATAAGATGACTCTCTAAAACACAGGCATACGTCTTGCACTGTAAAAGAAAAATCAGAGAAGGTAGTTACCACAGAAGAAATTTTTTTTCTAGGACCACTGTTTTATTCCAGTGTTTATGTATCCAAAAATTATTATCAAAAATAAGTCATTGGTGTGTAAATATGTCAATCTTTTTGTCAATGCATTTCAAATCAAAGGATTTTTATCAGTGATGAAGTTGTCTAAGTCGTATGAAAACAGGCTTTGCTTCCATTAGGGAATAAAATGTAAGAAGCTCAGAATTGCTTTAGTGGCTTACTAATAACATTTTCTAAAAGGAAAATTTTATTATTTTCAAACCTCCTTATTTGTGACTCATACCTAGTAACAACTTTTAAGATTAATATATTCCTTTTATCTTTTCAAGGGGAAAAAAAATCATATGCAAAGTATCTCTTTGATACACTGTTTCTTGTGGTTTTCTGTTGTCCTAAATCTCAGGGAAAAGGACAGTATTTAATACCATTTAGCAGCTAATGAAACTACCTGAAATACCTTTGGTTTTGCTTCAGATAGTGGACCAATATATCTCAAAAGTTTCTGTGAGAAACCTTGGAATTCTGAAAGACTTTATCACTCTACAGTTTTTAAATATATGTTTCTATTTGTTTCCATAACATCATACTTAATTACGCACTGTGAGACATTTATAAGCATAACTTTCAGCATCAAATCACTGCTGTGCTTGAAGGCTGACTTCAGGTACAAAATGACAGACTTGTCTTTTTCATCACAAAATATGTAAAAAAAAATTAAAACATTTCCAAATCAGATGCAAGTTCTTTAAAGAAATTATCCTCCAGGTTAAATTAAATACAGCTATATTTGAAGAACATAGCTATATTCTTCAAATATTGCTGTATCTGCTAAAATTATGAAATGAGAACAAAGACTTCCACGACCTATAATGTGTCAGCAAAATCAAAATATAAATTGCAAACATGGGAACAATGTGCCTTTACTTATATATTCTTTGGGTGGGCCCTTTGGATTCCAGATGGTCTTCCTCAGAACACAAGAAGCTGGAAGGTGCATTAGCAGCTTCTGAATAGAAAATGCAATGAAGAAAAATGGAAAACTTCATACATAGTGTTTATATTAACAAATAAAAGTGGCTTTTTCTTTTTTTTCTTTGATCAGCTATAGCATAATACTGTTATGACTGTAAAATTTGATTGTAAATCACTATTGAAAAAGAAGAGGATATTGCCTTTGGTACTAGCTCATTAGCAGAACAAAAAAAGTGTAAAGTATTATATTTCACAGTTAATTACAGTTAATTAAGCCACACATGCAAAAATTTTCAAGTTTTTCATGCAAAGCAAAAAATGTACAGTTTTGTGGAATCATCTTGCAAACACCTTACAAGAGGCAAATTGCATTTTTATTTGTTAATGTTCAAGACCTGGACCAGACTTAGAGCCTTTACTGGAAATTATATTTTGCAAGGAAAGTGTGTATCAGATTCAAAATACATATTTCAAAAAATACATAGATCATCTAAAGTGATCTAACCTCCCACCCCAACACCAGAGGCCAACCTACAGTGCGCACTGCAGCACCTTGCTGAGCGGGGACAGCTCCCTCTGCCTAAGCCCAGCGCCTGGTTAATTAGCCTCACTGGGAACTTAAGATTTATGAGAAACAGGACACACCAGCCTTGGTTCAAGGCTGCACTGAAAAAACAACCTGCTTCCAAAACTGAAAGGTATTTCTACAAAAGGCAGTGCACAGCTTGTGGAGAAATATCATCTAGTTCAGCTCACTGTAGTTATTTTCAGGAAGACACCTCAGATTACTAGTAGCAGCTGATTAGTTATTCTTTACTTATATATATATGTAAGTGTATATATATATATACACACTTATATATATATATACACTTATATATGCCTCAAACTATGATATTCGAAACAATTTAGAAAAGAAAAAAAAAGTGAAAATAACAAAAAGATCTTTGGACAGCGAGACTTTAGTTTCCTTGGGGAAGAATGTCCCTTGGTTTTGGCAGGTTGTATCCACTTGCACACGATTCTGGTGACAGGCCACATTAGGGATGTGAACTTTCAGACACTAGTTAACTCTTGTAAGACTTTTCTCATCTTGATTTTCTTTAAGTTGCCTTTTAATTCAGATATTTGGAGAAAACAGAAGGGCAAAAATTGTTATCAAGATACATGATAATTTAAAATGTCTTATACATTTAACATTTTAAAACTTTAAAAGCGGCTATGAGTAATATATACTGTGGATGTTCTGCTTTGGTTGCTGATTTCTCACAAGAATTCATGAAAACTTCATCAGAAGTGAAGCATCCCCTTCACAAAAGAAGCAGAACACACTTCAGCACTCTCTTGCCGTTCCTCCACAGAATACAGAATGTTAACTTTGGTTTATTAATAATTCAATGGGTCAGGCAGAGGCTGAAGGAGACAACTCAAAGTTGTTCCTTAAAAACTATTCCCTCAACATACATGATTTAAATTATGGAAAGAACAATATATTGTGAACTTCATGTAAGCCATCTCTGAAGATGAAACAAAGTTAACTATAAATCTAAGACTTAATTCAGACTTTTAAACTCGGATTAAACTCCAATGAAAACATGCGCTATAGCACTGCAACATAAAAGAGCTTTCATAATAATCCTTACATTAGAGAACAAACAACTACAAGCAAGGACAAGAAGAAAAAAAGCCATTATGGAAGAGGTGAAAAGAGCTTAAAGCAGCAGGAACACAAAGGGAATATGACAGCAATAAATATAATTGCACATCATTATGCAAGTTATAGTAGTCTCAGATTCTTTGTGCAACAATGCTGTGAGAGAGTAAGGAAAAAGAATTTTCATTTCAAGTAATTTTTTTTTTTAAATAGGTAATTACGAAAATAGATTATCATCATTTACTACATTACAAAACTAATTAAAGTGACTGTAACACACCAAAATGACACCACTATATCATTGTACCATGTTATTGCTAAATTATTATCAATTTGACTATGCCTCCTCTAATACATTTCTTTTCTAAGAAAAAAAAACAACTGTTTAATTTTTGGTTTAGATATAGCTCTGGCAGAAGCTATGAATTAGGTTGAAACAGAATTCATTATATATTTATAGTAATGCATTTTTTAAAAAATGAATTTGTTATATATTCTTTGGAGTTAGATTAGAATTGGCCCCTGATTAACCTCTTCTGGAGATTATTGAGGAAGAGTTACTATTTGCATGATTATGGAGTAACACATAATGAAGTTGAATAATTTTAAATGGTAGTTTTAAACTGAAGTTATATTTTCAAAATTGTATTATTTTATTGTAAGACAAATTTACTGGATTAACATTCACTTTAAATATGAATATTCATATAAAATGATTGCATAAATCAAAATTTTAGGAAAAATACATAGTTGATACCTTAATTTTGAACCTGTCATTTTTTTTTTTTTTTTCTCACAGAGCAGTGAAAGAACTTGCTGGAAACAAATTGTACTGCCAGATTTTATCTGCATATGTGGGTTGGTAGATGAAAGCAGTAATGAATTGCTGAAAGAAAAATGAGGAGGCCAAACCAAGTTATATTAAAAATATTCTATATTCTTTTTCCTAATCAAGATATAGAAAATAAAGAAAAAAAAGTTGAAATAATAAGAGCAAGCACAATAATGTTCTGTCATGAGAAACCAGTTTGTCTGCTTTCACAGATCTGCTATAATCAATCAATCAGGAAATCATTGTTTTGAGTTCTTAATTGCTACACTGAACATCAAGAGAGAAAAAAAGAAGTTGAAAAGATTCAGATGAATCTGAGGTTAAGATTATAAAGCAAATGATTTTGGAGAAGCATGAGGGCAATTTTGAATAAATGTAATTCTAAAACCCAAAAGAAAATTCTAAAACAGGAATGCTACAGTATGAATCATTCTGAAAATAAAACAAATATGAGGTGGCTTCTGAGATAAAAGTTATTCAAGAAAAATGACATATATTCTTTTACTGATGGCACAGCAGTGCTTCTCTAAAGTATGTTGCAGTGAATTATACAAGAAAGACAAAAACTCTCAAATATTTAGTGGCAGAGGACATGTATTATTGCAAGTTTTACACAGAAAAACTAGTCTTAGATTTTCCAGCACGCAAGTACTGCTAAAAAGATAAGAATAGTTTCTATAAAAGGTAACAGTATATATGAATTTAAAAGAGGAAAGCTGAACCTCCACTGAATCCTCTTGCAATAAAGCTACAGTGTATTAAAACAGACAGCAGTGTAGTTTTTGTAAATTGGGTCTTCATTAGTATATACCTGTCATGTGTTAGTACAGTTTGGTTTTTTAGTTATAGAAAAATGTAAAATAATTCCGCAGGTCAGGATCTGGGAATTGCTTTAAAAAAGACAAGGACCTTTCAGAGAGTTAGTTGGAATATTGACATCTATTCTGACCACTGAAATTGTTAGCTGCGACTTTGGGAACTACCATATAAAACCCTGTGAATTTCCTGTAGGTGGGTCTTTTTGCTTCTTCCTTTGGCTAGAGAGAGACAGGTAACATCGAGCTGGGCCTGCTGCTCTCCGCTTTTGGGGGGAGCTGGCCTGAGGCCTGGCCGGATTCCATCGGCTCCCAGGTGAAGGCGGGGGAAGGAGAGGTTGATGTTTTGCAACAGCTACTTTCTTCAGACTTCTCTAGAGCAGGGAGAAATCTCTGCCGGGCCCTTGATGGGAGCTATGGGCACCATTTAGGCCGAAGCCACCCCAATTTACACCGAGGGGTGGGCTGAGAAGGCATTTATGATCCCGCTTAGATTTTTTTTTGGGATTCCAGACTGCCTGAGTGTTCTGATCTCTGATGTTTCTGTGAGTTCTTCCTCCCTCACAAGTTCGGCCTTGAGCGTCTAACACCACGAGCTACAGAGAGAGAGACAAAGACTCTGGGCAGTTTTAACCCTTTCCTGGCAACATGAACCTTCCAGAGCTTGGCCCTTCTCTGAGAGAGTAAGAAAGTGAGTAAACATAAAGAACAACAGCATGAAGTCAGTAAAGCAAGAGTGAAAAGACCATTGGGACAGAGGGTTGAAGAGTTGGTTGTTCTATTCTTACTTGAGCCACAGAAATGAACTCTATATTTAAGTCATTCCTTTAAATCATGGGAAAGATATGCATTTGGGGAGATGATTGTTTTAATTTGTGTGTGGATTCAAGCAAAAGGGTTTGTGATGAACCAAGTAATACCCTATTAAGATGCTTGAACAGAGATAAAGATGAGAAGCTCCCTGCGCCAGTGAAGAAGTGAGAAGATATCTCTGTACCTTAAGGTGAAGAATCCTTTGCTTTGGAGTTATTCATCTTTAAAAGGGGACACCCCAGTATGCAAAAGTCTAAGACCCTTGACCCATAAGCAGCTTGGGAACCTGCTCCTGGGAGGGTCACAAAGGCAGGTTTCTCTGGGTGGTTGTTTTTGTGACAGTTTAAAACCCACAAGAGAACTGTTCTAGGTTGTCAGTAGGATCCATGACTCAAAAGGATACTCTTCCCCTAATGAATTGATGAAAGATTATTGTCAGATAGTGAAACTAACTGAAAATTACAAGTTTTGTCTCTTTATGTTGTTTTGTAAGAAAGTGACCAGTTTGTAAGGGGAAGGAAGAGTGTTTTTCAAGTTCCATTCTGTTTTAGATTTTTTTCCAACTTTCTTTTTTTTCTATTCTTTTAGTGTATGTTAATAAACTATTAGTCAATTTTAAAGTTGAGCCTGCTTTGTTTTTCTCCTAGTCTCTCTCTCACAAAAAGAGTAAGTACCAAAACCAAAATTTAGTGAACATAAAACCACTACATTAATTAGCGTCTTTGCCCAGTTTAAAATAAAAACTATGACAATACCAATTCAATCCATCTGCATGTGGTGGTTCACAGGTCAGAAAAGGGCTAATATATAACTAACTAACAGTTTGTCTGAGTAAAAACATGTCAGTGCTTGCATTCCCAGGAGGGCACAGAAAATTTGTGAGCCAATACTTGCACAGGCTAATATGCTAATATGTCTCAGGTAGGTGTGTATAACTCCTGCCAACATCAACTAAAGCTATTCTTACCACATGGGTATTTCATGATTAGAAAATCAATATTACAACTGGGATTAGGTGAATTATAATTGTGGTGGGTGGCTTTTTTCTCCTTTTTTAAGTCAGAAAGTCATTTTAAGTCAAAAAGTCATGACTTTTTTTGTCATGTGAGAAGAAGTTATCTTTAAACACTCTGATACATACTTTTGCTGTAAAAAGTCACTAGTAATTTGTATTTGAATGTTGTCCATCTCTGCACTGTCATCTGGCAATAGAGTAAACACACAAGAAACAGGAAATACGTGAAAAAAGAATGCTGCGTCCGAGGTAGAATTTTTGTTCTTGCTTGTATCCAGTAAGTCCTTCACTCAGTATACTCTCATTCCTGGTATTACCAAGACAACTTAATTCCTGCAAGGTTCTCTTGTGATATTGAGTAACAAATAAAGAAGCATGTAAGCCAGTAAGAATATCTAAACAGCTGGATTTTGTCCCTGATCCATAGATTGTTTTTTCCTTGTCTGTCCATGAACTTCAGTTAAAAAATATGTATCATGTTGTCATAATAACTCAAAGTATTTCAGGCGGCCTCTTCTGAAGGCTAGATTGCAAGTTGTTTGGGATCAGCAAAAGCAAATACTTACATAAAAGAGTAATAACTTGAGAGCTGCAGAATTTATATCCATTTCTTAAATTACATCATTATTTCATATGGGCCTAATTTGTTAATGTACCAAAAGATGATCACCAAGGCAATTGTTCTCACCTGTATCCGTTCAACTTCTAAAAAAGTTGCTGTTTGGAAGGCTTTTTCCCATAGTGTTAGGTCAGACTCTAGTTCCACAGAAAAGTAAAGATCTTCTCCAGATTCAGACTGGACACTGAAGCAATGTTTCCGACGGTCCAGTAGATCACTGTCCTGATGAAAACCTGAAGTTATATAATCTGGCATACATCAATTAATATTTTTAATTGTAAACCTTTATGCCTAAAACCCAGTACTTTAAAATGGCATTTTAAATGACAGGAGTAACCACAGTTGCTGAGGAACTGAAAATCAGGGGTTTGGTCTAAACACTGACATTTCAATGAATTTTAAAAAGGATGTCTATATTCAGAATGGTACAGAACAGCATATCTCAGGCAGTAATATTTTAACAGATCACTTCTCAAAAATGTTATCAGCTATACACTTCTAGGTTAGACACTTTCTATGAAAGTTTTCCACTTTCTATTCACACGAGGAATACAAATATCAGCTTCTCTGACCCATTTGATTTACACATCCTACTCTGGAAGATTGGTCAAAGGAATATATTTATTTTAAGAAGTATGAAAAGTCCATATGTTCTATTTTCTTTATAGAGGCTAGAGAAAACAAGCTCTTATCTCTGGAGGCTTACAAAATCCAACATACAATTAGTCTTTAAATGGATACTGCCAATAGAGACTATAGTGGCTCCCCTTGGTTAGGTTGCTGGCATTGGTTCTGGAGAAGAAAATTACTTTTGGCTTTACTTTCAACATAACATGATACAATGGATATCAGGTTATAAATATTTAATCACTAATGATTGCTAGCATTTGTAATTGGTACTAAACCAAAGAATAAACAAGTTAATCAGGAAATTAATTAATTAAAATGTTTTCAATTATTTTTAAAAAATTATTTATTTAACATAAAGGATACTCTATATTAAAATTCTGGCATGTAATTTGTTCTTGTGAAAAATAGGTTTGCAGAAACAGGTTTAATTAATTTAGTCCCTGCTACATGAAAGAAGTTGCCACAAGTCACAAACTCACCAGCTTTCCTTGCCAATACATCTGGAGATTTGGGTTTAAGTAGCCTGCATGCAATTTCCACAGAGCTACCCATAGTAAAGGGCAGAGTTAAGTTCAGTAAAGGAGACTCATGGGACAGTATTGCCTTCTGGTTATACACAACTTGAATAGACCAAGGGGAGCACAACCAGCTGATACAAGCTGGAAGAGCAGTTTACATTGTTCAAGTCAGCTGTCCCTGAGGCAGAGAACCGGGAACCTAAAGCTGATTGAGAACAAAATATATAGAACAGGAACCTGCCTGAAACTATCACTCTGAGGTATACAAGCGGGCAATGGGAGAGCAAGCACTACTTTCCCCTTCCCGTTCATTCAGTAAAAATGTGACAGATCTGTTTAAGAAAGCCGGTACAGCATGCATCCATTAATGCTTCTGGTTGCTTTACAATTTTTAGAAGAATCAGCTATGTAGGTATCACACCCTCTCTTTGCAATCCCCATGACAAAACCAAGTTACTAGGATTTTAAAATGACCAGTCGCTGTGTAAAAATCTCTTTCCTTTCTTCCATCAAGTGTTAAGCTTAGTAGCTGTAAAGTGTTAAGTCACGTATGAAAAAATCAGCATGAACATGTTTGATCTTAAATCTTAACAGCATTTCCAAAAAAAAAAAAAAAAAAAAAATCTTCTTCCAGATTTTTCTTCGAAATATTCACAAGGATGTGTAGTTGAACCAGTTTGGTGTAGCTAAAAAATAGTCTATATCCTATCAGAAACACCTTTTATCTCTTTTTTGGTATCTCTTTTTTCCCCTTTTTTGTTCCTTTTCATTCACGCCTTTCTTCTAAAACTGAAGTGTCAATTCTCTTCTCAGTACGCCCTGACGAGCATTCAGAATAGGTGTTCTAATATCCAGGTTGTTGCTAATGACATCTATGGTCCATTGAACACACAGCCTCAAAGCACACAGAGCAGCAGCACTGTGACAAATGTTTAACCTTGTGGATATGTGTAGCAACAAAGCACAGCATCACAGAGTGGCTTGGGTTGGAAGGGACCTTAAAGATCATCCAGCTCCAACCCCTTAAGTGAAACCTTCCACTTGATCAGGTTACTCAGAGCCCATCCAGTCTGGTCTTGAACACTTCCAGGGATGGGACATCTGTAACTTCTCTAGACAACTTGTTCCGGTGCCTCACTACCCCTACAATAAAGAATTTCTTCCTAATATCTAATCTAAACTGCCTCTATTTCAGTTTGAAGCCATGTTGCCTTGTTTCATCACTACATGCCCTTGAAAAAGTCCTTTTCCATCTTTGCTTAAGGATCCCCTTAGACACTGAAAGGCCACAATAAGTTCACCCTGAAACCTTACTCTTCCAGACTGAACAATCGCAATTCTGGATGAGCAAAAGCACTGGAAAACCCTCACTCCTCCAGAGCAGAAAAAGCTACTTCTTTTAGAATAACAGCACTTATTGTCTAACAGATCTTAAATGGGGTGTTGAACTCCCCGCGCTTCCAAAGCTATCCTGATTGAACTGGCCTCTTGGCCCAAAGGACACGTTCAGCATGGCGTGTGGCAAGGCTCATGTGTAAGGTACACGTATTTCCTGGGGAAGGTTGCATTCTTCATCACTACAAACACACGAAGAAACTAAAAATATTTTGAACTCATCTTTACCTATTCTTGATAACAGTTAGTAAAGAATAAGTAATTATTAATAATGCAGACTCTTAAAGCTTTTCTGAAACACGACTGTGTGGGATCACAGAAATCATCAGCTTTAAAAAAAATGAAGTAAGAACCCCAGTTTTCAAATGGGAGAGAACTTAGTGCATGGCTCAGTTCCAGAATGTATATCTCTATTTAGCTGGGCACAGCTAAGGTTTGATGCTTTTAAATGACACTCTTAGACTCTTCCAGTCTTACAGGCTTTTTTTACCTCCTATTGAGAAGAATGTGTGTGATCGGGATACGCAAAGCAATCACGCGGAGACGAGAAATTTCGCAGGGCAGAGTTGTTCCTCCGAGAGAGCTCAAGGCTGAGCCAAGAGCCATGCCCAGAGCCCCTCTGCCTGTTTATTTCTTACTTTTTATACATTTGTGGGTCTGGCTGTGGATTGGCTTCTGGAGTTTTCACCTTCCAGCCAAATGGCCAGACCAACTGTCATTTACAATTGTCTTCAGGTTAGAAATATGCAAACAAAGGAGAGAGAACGAAAACCAAATGATTTGTTTATGTTACATGTGTGAGAAAGAGTGAAAACTGCTCCTAATATTGTAGAGTAGCTAAAATGTCTGACTCCATTCTATGAACAATCAAAAGGCTTTAAAAAACTTAGAAAAACCAGAGTGACAAATATGCTGTCTAGGAAAAAGTTATTTTGTAGACTGTGAAAACCAAAAAGTTAGAAGTTCTGCTGAGACTGACTCCTGTTCAAAAGTGTTTGAAAAATGCAAAAATCTCTGGAGGCTTTGAAGTGATTAAATAAAATCCTATGTATTTTATTATCAACATTGCTACTAATAATTGTACTAGATTTTACTAAGCATTACATCAAACCTAGATGATGAAAAAAGAGCTAAACGGGATCTAGAAATTATTATATAGGATTTTGCTACTTATGTATGAAGATGAGAGCATGATTTGATTTAGAAAAGACCTAATCAGTACTAGGTAATATTTCCCCTTATATTGTGACAACCAACACACATAATGGACTTGTTTATTATTCGTTTTTACATTCTGTGAAGTTCCTATTCAGAAAGAAAACAAAATTCAACATGTCTCCAGAAATCATAATTTAACTAAATAATATTTTCAATTTGTGATTAGTTCTAATGTATATACTTGTGATTTTGACATCAACATCTATGGTTAGGTCCACGATAAGAGAAGTGTAAGTCAAATACGATTTAAATTATGTATTTTAGTCTTTCTAAAATTGCTAACATACATATGAAGTAGTCTTTTCCTCATTAGCAGTATTCCATCCTACTTGTTAAAATATTTATGTACAAGGTTCCCTTTAGTACTGCTTCTGCAACTTTTCTTGCTTTTTCTGCAAGATCTTTCTTTAGTTTTGCACTTATTCTCAAGTATTAAAAATCTGTATTCTAGGTTTATAGAATTTAATAATTTGTACAATAGATAACTGGACAAAACAATGTGTAGGGAAAAGCTAAAAGAAAGCCAAATGTCCTTATAAAGGCAGGAATGTAAAGGACTTTTTTTTTTTTTTTTTTTTTTTAAGGAATCCAACTGGGAATTGTCCAAAAGTCCAAAATCTAAAAAAAAAAAACAAACAACTGGTCAGGAGTGTCAAATCAAGGTCTGGATGAAGCAGGAATCTTCATTAATTAACTTTTACCAAACCACTACTTCAACTAAAATATAAATGTCATTCTACCCATTTAAGAATCTGCTATGACCCTGTATTATTATATTCACTTACTAGTCAGTGATGGACATGAGCCAGTTGCATGCTGATTTTTAAAGAATTCTTTCATACTGATAATGATTAGTTGTACCGTTTGCCCCTGATGTTCTCATTGTGAATTAATAAAACTCTCTGAAGATAAACACACACAAAACTTTTAGCAGTATGCTAACTCTCACTAGAGGGAATATAGTCCTGCTGAAGGATGGGCTGTGATGAAAGACATTGGCTTACACCCAGCTTCAGGGTAATCCAGCATCTCTGCTGACAGGACAGTATGACTCCTGCTTGCATAATTAATAATGATATCCATGTTAAGTGAAAGTAATAAATTTGTCCATGGGAACTAAGCATGGCTCATTAGGCAGGTCCTTCCAAATTAAGGCAGAATGCCTCTTTATCACTAAATGGAGACTTCGCCTTCTCTTCTGCAGGGGTAACCCCTTTCCTTTTGCAAGACTGCTCTTTCCAGAAGCAGCACTACTTCTTTTTAATTACTAGTGTTGTTTCATTTTAACTATTATGAGTGCCTTAAATACTCATTTTTTGGCTATTATTTAAACCTGCTAAGATGCATGAGGCCCTTACCTCTTGTGGTGGTCAGTGAGAGCTGAGTTCTATTCTACAAAGCTCTCTGCAATGGAAAACCAAGCTATATTTGCCACTCATGTTCATGGCATGATTTTTTGACCCAAGAGTTGCTCAAGAACTTTCTGGAAGTCTGATTACTGTGAAGTTACATGTAATATGCAGAGTGGCATATATATTTTGCCACAGAACTGTAAATGTTAGTGACACTGGTGAGCAGTTCTTGACATGAACAACAATTCATGTAGAATGCTCAAAACCATAGACAAAATAGACCTTGACTTTCAAGAAAATTCTATTTCAGCTGTTAAAATGAGATAAATATTCACATCTCTCATATGAAATATAACAGTTATTCAAAACACATAAATGAGAAAACAAACAAAATCTGTTTTCTTTGTTTATTAGTTTAGACAGTTCTGCCAAAAGAAATCTGTCCTATCATAATCATGATTCAAACCTAGCATCTAAATTCTCTGAAGATAAAAAGCATTTTCTCATGCAATAACTCCAAAGCAACTGTAAAAATGATCACATCATGCCTTCACACTTGCTGGCATGAGTGCCCTGATTCTTTTACTGTTTGTCTCTCCTTTCACCTATCAGTTCTGGCTACATAAACATACATCCTTCTTTCTAAGGGCATGTAATGATCTACTTCAGCTGGAATTTTGGGAACACTTTGCTTGAGCATCACCATTAGTTGCTATGGTGATGGTTCTAATAGCATTTACAGGCAGCAGGGAACAGATTCACTCCAGAGTGAAAAAACAGATACAGCTTCTCCAACATATTCTCATTACTCAACTAATAAATAAAAAAATGTCCCTGCAGGTGTGTGTTTGTACATAGCTCATCTTATTTGGACCCTTCTGAATTTTATTATTAAGAAGTGTAAAAAAAACCCCATTGAAATTGCAGATATATATTTATACACTCATTTAAGTAAACACAGAATTGAAGCCAAACTAAAACTGGACAGAATATATTTTGATGTTCAGATTTTACAAAAAGTCTGTTTACTCAAGGGGAAAACTGTTTATAACTGCTGGATAAATTTTACTTTTAATTAAATTTCCATTAGAAAGAGCTGTCTGATGGCTGCAGAGAAATAGAAAGATTTGTTCTCTGTATTCCATTAGGTTTAGCAGTAAGGTTGAATCACTTTCCAATTCTTCCTGAATAGGAAGACTAATTTCCTATAGCGCCTGGTTAAAAGACAGTCCTGAAGACCCTCATCTGAATCAGTGCAATAGTCTGAAAACAGGTTTCCTCTGAGTCAGTGCCATAATTACGTCTATTTCTTAATGAACTCTACTGAGAAACTTGTTTATTTTTTTGCCATATGACGAAAATTTTCAAAATGTTCAAAAACCCAACTAATCTTTTGAGGAAATAAATTATTCAAATGCTTTCTGGAGAGGCATTAGTGGCTATTTTCTGTTACAGAGAAATCAGAGACAAGTATAATTATAAACAGATACAAAAAAATGTGCTAATCATCTCTTAGGAGAGTTACTAAGGTTTTTTACCTCGCCAAACCTTGAGACATTATTTGCTGGAAATTAAGTTTAAGAACAGATCCCATAAGAGTAAATATAATGATAATGGATAGAAATGTTAAAGAGTGATCCCATCTTTTCATTCTGACCCTTTTTTAAAGTAGTTTCTCAAATTTAAATAATTGCAGATGCTTTTTTTTTCCATGTTAGTGGTCAGCCTGTGGATATTGTTGCATTTTATATTATAGTTAAAACAGCTAAATCAGTTCTGTAAAAGGAATTAGAAAAAGGAACTAAATTGAATTGTCCAAGTTAAAAAGAAAGAAAGAAACAGAGAAGCATCAGCCCCCAAATTTGCATTTTGAGCTGTTCTGGGACTTCTGTTCTTTGGATGAGTAATGGCTGATTTGGGACAGGAACACTTTTGTTGACCTTGGGAAGAAAAGTTAAGGTCAACCAGAAAAACTTAGTTTTTCTGGGCAAAATTTGACTGTTACCATTTTGAAGATTTCATTCTGAACATGCTGCATCCCCATGGTGCATAGGAAGAGAACCTTCCCTATATTTCCACCTCTTAGGAGTTGTTATCCTAGTGGCCATGGTAAGTGAGAACAGGATACTCTACGTTTCCTTAAAGGGTCTATACACCTCTTCAATAAGAGAAAAACACCGGACTCAACAGCAGAAGTGGAAAAAGAAACTACATTGAAGAAAATTTCTTTTCATTCTCATTTTTGTCAGTTTTGGGGGTTTTTTTCCCCAGTTTTAAATGTATTTGTTTTAAAGGCAGGAAAAGATCTTTTAAAGGTTTTCCTCGTGAAGGACACAAATATTGGAAGGAAAAGCATTAAACTTGTTTGAGTAAAAGTATGGAAAATTACCCACCAAACTGATTATTTATTATATTAAAATAATTACCTACTTAACTGGATACTCTTTCTTATTTAGCTTCCTTTCTTTTTTGGACAGAATTCCTTACTCAAATAGCTTGTCAATAAATTATGTCAAGGTGAGAATACATTAGAGTAGCACAGTGAAAAGAATTTTTGTTGAACATCAGTATGTCAGAAAATTTGTTTAAGCAAATATGCAAAAAAAGAGAAGATTTTACATGTACTTACTAATAGTGCTAAGAAAAAAACTAAAAAGGGACTGTGGTTAAAAAAAAAAAAGTCCAAGACAACAAGATAAAGATTTTCTAAGAAATTAATATTTCTAGCTTCACTGCTGGCTCTGGTTGTTGAGAATAGTTAACATTTAGACCTCCACTGAGAAGAGAATGTACCAAATGGAGTTTTGAATAGTTGTCCCTGAGAAAGGAACAATTTATTTAATACAAAGATTGGAACAAAGTTCCAGGGAAAAATCCAAAATTATCACAGTTGCATGAATGCCTAGAGGCACAAATTCTTTGTGCAATAAAATTGCAGCATCTCATGCTAAATTTAAGTATAGTGATAGCCAGAAATACAGATAGGAAAAAACTCAAATAACTGATGTTTGTGACCAAAAAATAAGAGAAAATTGATAAGTTAGGGAAAAATGTTACACAAAAATCTACTAAAATTGGAGAGTCAGACTATATTAGTTATTACAATACTGAATCACTCCAATCCTCAGAAATGCTCTGATTAGATTAAGTCAATGGAGGGACACTTCTCAAGCTGCAGATAAACCTCAAGTATCTTGGATTTAAGACAAATACTTGTCTTTCCCAAGTATCCTTGCACAGTACTTATATTTCACACCTCATTTCCGCTCTTTTTCAACATTCCCTTTGCCTTATGTTAAAAGTTAATTTGGCTTCGCTTTTCAAGGATGTTGCAAGAGCACTGTCAGTCTCATGACTAGACAGGCAATGAAAAGCAATTTCTGAAACAGAGAGGTTGCAGAAGTAATTTAAAAATTTATTTTCTGTATCAGTTATTCTTTTTGTTTTTCTCTGTGTGTTTATCTTGTTATTTCTTCCAGGAAAAAGGATCAGACTCTGAGACTGGCAGCCCCAGCCCAACACAAGTCATTTATTTTTCACCCAAAAGGTGACAGTTTATATTAATATTGCATAAGAAATGTCAGAAAAAGGCGGAGGAGCCGGGGGGAGTTAATAAAGAATGAGAAACCTCTCTAAAGTTAACAGGAAACATGAAAAGCCTTATTTAATAAGTTTACATTTCAAATATTGTTTGTCCTTCCTTTCTGAACCAAACAAAAAATGAACAAGTCTTTATACAGTGGTTGTTGTCATGCACAAAATAACACTGCCTGTTCGCTTTCAGAAAAGACTCTGACATGGTGCTGCAGAGTTACACATCAACACCTTTAACACACAGGGCCCATTAAATTTATCCAGATTAACATCAATTAGGGATTGTATAACAATGTACATGTTGAGGAGAAACGAACTGAAATCACACACAGAGTCACAGAAAACATGTATGATCTGGCCAGAGGTGCAGCCATCCAGTGCCTATCTCTGCTCATGGTAGGAGCAGCTACACACCAATTTACACTTCAAAGGATCCAGTGGTGGAAATTCAGTGGCCTTGTCAGGAGCTCTATTTCAGTACAGAAGTTTTCTTTATGGCCTAATTGAAGCCAGCTTAGTGTTAGCCTTGATGCCAGTGGACATGGAGATATTTATGACTATTACTATTTTTCTTACCTTACGAGACTACTGTCATTCTATTTAGGGGGGCAACAGATCCTCTTTTCTGTGGAAACATTAAATACTCTTAAATGTATGACAGATGGCAAACCGAAGACTGAAAATTACTTAAATTGTTTTAAACTAAAATACTCAATAACTTAGCATTCTTTTCAAGAAATGGCACATGGCTAAACCCTGGCTGAAAAACTAATATTCCTTGTATGCAGCATTAACCTATTCATAAAAGGGATTAATTTCTTCTGCCTCTTAAGCATTTTGAGTACAAAGTATTTTAGTGGAATCACACCAGGATGCAAGTCTCACCATTGAGCAAACCATATGAATGATAGACCACAAAATATGTTCTCTACCTGCACTTCATATGCTTATTTCTATTATTTTTAAAATTTATCGGAATACATTACCATTGTCAGTAGTTTTATATCCTTTTTATATCATCCTTTTCCCATACCTGACTTACTGGAAAAGGACAGCATAATTACAGGCAATTTAACTGGGAAAAATTAACATAACTACATTTGAGGATTTTACACATACTAACAGCTAAAATAAGGAGGGAATCACAAGTCTTCTGAGACACCGAGTTGGTCCTGATTAATATAGCAATAAAATTATAGCTGCACTGATGTGAATGGTACTAACTATAAACACCAATGATTCACCACCCTGATGTGTTGCCAGCACAGACTGCCTTCCACAGTTATCCTCATTTCATTTCAGAGCTGATCTGACACTTGAATATGTTTCCTGTTTTATGCTGAATAACACTTTATGCTCTAACTGTGAATCTCCAAATGCTTTCGTATGACACTGAAGATAGGAGGCAGGTGACTGAGCTATAGAAAGCATTTTGTCACAATTAAAAGGAGATGTTTGGATGAGCTGAAGAACATAAGCAACTGAAGCAAAAAGGTCAGAGAAGTGTAATTTCTTATGTTATTCTTCGTAATTTACCTGAAAAATATAACAAACTTTTTCCTACCCCCTAAATGGAAAAAAATGTTTAAATATTTGAAATATTTACAGATTTATCTAAGGTACTTAAGTCTTGTTAAATTTTGCACACTTACACATTCACATGCTCTCAAACCACAAATGTTAAAACTGTATCAAGAGGTAGCAAAAAGACATACACAGTTAAATCAGCTTTTAAATACTGAACAGGATAAGGCCACCTGCCTTTCTGAAGTTAGTGATAGAATTACCTGGTTTTCTGGAATATTGAATATTGTTCAATTGCAACATTAAAATTAGTTGGCTGTTAATAGGGCTTTACTCCCCAAAATAAATAATAAGGTAAAATAAGCTTCTGGGAGAATAAATTAGAAATATTTATTGATAGCAAATTTTTCCAGCAGTTCTATTGAAAATGATTCACAGATACATTTAATGTCAAAACCAGTATCATTACATTATCTTGACTGACAGATTTCTTAACATGGATCACGGATTTTCATCCACATGCTAGTGCCACTGTCCCATTAGCATCAGTCTAAATAAACTTTGAACAATCTTGTGATTAAAAAAAAAAAAAAAAAAAAAAAAAGTGGTTTAAATGCTATCATCTTCTTACTGGTACCTTTCATTGACTAATCAGTACAGCTTTTACAGTTCCTACCTTCTTCACCATTTCAACTCACCTGATTTTGATTTCTAGTCACTTTCTTTTTACCTGCTTGTTTTTAGGGTTAAAGAGTTCTTCAGTGCCTTGTTTTCCCTCTGCTTCCACCCCTTAATCAACAGACTTACTGAATTTTTAATAAATTACTTCATATGCTTACCAATTTATGCATTTATGCCCCCAGGTCTTAAGTTATTTGCATCTCCATAAATGCTCCTTTTACATCAAATATAGCCCACTGCTGCTCGCCATTGTTTCACAATGAATAATTTAAATCAATTAAATTAAAATGTGACTTTTGTACTCAGCCTCCTTTACCTAGGTTTCATGTAAAAAATTATTATTTCATCCCCAAAATCTTGACAATGAAGAGTTTCATATTTACGTGATAGGTATCTTTATTTGGTAGTTTGTAACTTTATACAGAACCCTTTTTTATATTACATTGTTGCTATGGTAGTGTATGAAAGGCATTATGAGGGTCTGGGGTTTTTTTTTTCTTTTTTTTTAAATTTTTTTACTATATAAAATTATATACTGAACATATAGTATATAAAAATATATATTTATGTATATAAAAATATATACTGAATTAAGGGATCAATGATCTTCTGCTAAATTTCTGTCAATAAAAGTGGTGTTCACACAGTGAAAAGACTGCTTTTTAGAGTCTATTTTTGTGCTTCAAATTTTAAGGGTCTTCCTGGTTATTTTATTATTAGAAGGTCCTAATAAAATTAATCAAGTTAGAATAGAGCCTTAATGCCTTTCTTCTGCTTCTTTTTCTTTGTAATCTGATCCAGAAAATAAAAGAAAAAAGTACATTACAACAAAATAATGATTTATTTGATGAGTACTATAAATATGAATCTACTAGCTATAAATCACATAATAATCTCTGACATCTCTGAATAAGGTACAGGACATCCTGCCTTTTAGCTGCTTGAGACTAAGGCAACTGTGACAATTGAAAATGGCATCCCAGTCTTCTATACTGTTTGTGAAAGGAATCAGAGTCTTTGGAATGGATACTAGAGGAAAAAACCACTAAACACATGAAAGTAGATATAAAGAAAACATTGGTCATGGTGGCAGCCAACTTTTGGGTTTATTCAACATCTTTGGACATCTTCCTGAAGATTAAACCACTTAAGGAATTCGTATTAGGCAAAGTTTTGTGTGTAGACATTAATATTTATTTACTGTTTTAATATTTTTACTGTTACCAGCAGAGGAATTATTCTCTCATTCTGAAGCACTAAAATATTAATATGGATTCAGTAGGATCTGGGAGTTCATATTCTCCACTGTAGTACTTCTTCATGAAGAGGAACTTAGAAAAATCTCTCAAACTGAGGAAAATTACAACTCTGTTTAAAAAGACAAACTTAGGGTAGTAAGTCTCTCTAATCCAGACTGTTCTTGTGAATTTCTTCAGAAATGTAGTCACAATTAGGGACTGGAAAAGGGGGAAAAAATACTTACAGACATATTAAGTAAAGCCCTGTCCTTGTGGCACAAGGGACAGTTATGAAATTGCCAGTATACACAGGAGAAAATACCAGCTACCTTGGGTGACTAACCAGCTACCTAATGAATTCAAGTCAGAGTAACTTTTTTTTTTATGTAGCCTCTTGTTCAGTAATATCCATGGGACTTGTTCAAACGGGTCTAAAAACCACTCATTGCTTAAATGGAGACTTTTAAGATGGCATAAAAGCTGAACAAAACCTTGAGTTTCTACAGATGTTCAATGCAGTAGTGTAATGGGAAGCTGTTTTTCTTGGTTTTATTTGCTTTTATATTTAGTGAAACCATAGTTAAGTTCTATAGCACCTGCTGTAGAAAACTAGAATATGGTGAAGATTAATGCTCCAATGTCAGAAGTTGCAATTCCATTGCAATGATTTTTCCACTTCCAGTTTTTATTATTTACAGGTTTTTGTCAGCTAAAGCACCTGCTTGAAACATTTCAGCATTTTATAGGCCTGAACATATTTACAGAAAATAAATGAATAACTGAATATGAATAAAGTGATAAAGAAACACATAAATTATATTCTTATATTACTTATGCTGGAATTGCCTCTCTGCTAATACAGACTGAGGCTGGAAGATTTACACCTCTTCCCGGACAGTCTGGAGGGCTGGATGATAAAAAAACCCCAAAACAGCATATTTGTACTCTTTTCTTCTACACAACAGTGCCAGGAAGGCATTAGTTTAGGTTTTACTGCTTTGTGGACTGTCTCTCCTTGGCTGACATAACTTCTGCTACATGGCTGAGAAATTAAAAAGAAACAAAACCCCCAATGTATTGGTATACAAGAATAGGAGACACAGAACAAAGGGAGGAAAAGAAGAATGGCTAAAATTGCAGGTGAATTTAGAAGAGCATCAACATAGGCAAATGGCTGAAAGAAAAGAAGGACCCTTAAAAAGACCCAGAAAACTATATGGGACACATTCCATAAATTTCTGTTCAAAGAGTATAAAGAAGATCATTGGATAAGCCAAAGCAGTTAGTTCTCTGACAAAGAAGAGTTACCTTGATGCTTATTGCATTAAGTGCAAGGCCTGAAGCAATCAGAGGTTACCAAAGGGAATGGAGGAAAAAAAAGTGCCTGTAAGAAGTGGTATTTTTCAACTCTTTCAAAGCCTGACTGTGTTCTTAGAGCATTGTTCATTTACACCTCCAGTGCAATGCCTTCACCAAGTGAACAACTCGTCCTGTTACTCCTCTTCCTACATGAGCACTTCTAAGGAGCCGATATTTGCACACACTCGGTAGTTGAAGGACATAACACAGTGATGGGATGTTTTTGTATTTGGGATGTTCTACTCCTTGATGAAGACTCCAGACCTCACAGCCAACACAGCAATAAAAGAAAAGTTTTCACTTCTCTGTTAAGATTGCTAGCAAAGAGGACTTCTTCAGACTATAAACTTGTGGGGGTTTTTGGGTTTTTTTGTTTGTTTGTTTGGGGTTTTTTGTTTGTTTTTGTTTTGGTTTGGTTTTTTTAAGTCTCAAGTGTAAAAAGTATTTGAATTCAATTGTGCCATTCCAACCTTAATTTTCCTCCCTAAGGAAAATATAGTGCACCTATGTAATGTACAAAACCTAAAAAATGTAACATTTATGTCAATAAAAGGTATATCCAGTGGGAAACAGTTTTTAAAAAGTGTGGTGTTTTCGTATTTCTTGTTGATACTAGTCTGTCTCTGCCTAGATAAAACTAAAGAACTGTTAAAATTACCTTTTGTGTAATTTGGACCCCAAACCCCCCAAACCAAACATAAACTAGGAAGCATTTTACATTAATACAAAAAAGCATCTCTTTTCCTTCTCATTTGAGAAATTTTGAGCATCAGTTTTTCACTGTTTTTTTAAAACAGAGAAAAGACCAGATAAAATAATTCTGATTGAATTCAGAATTAAAAATTAAAAAACAATGAACAATAGAGGTCTTACTCAATTTGCCAGTCATAATTTTGACTTTCTAAACATATATCATTATCTCTTCTCATTTATTACACTTCAGGCAGACTGAAGAAAATGGAAAAAAATAAGACAAAAGTTATCAGAATGGTATTGCTCTCAATCCTAGTGGAATTATGCATTGCAGCTACTATTTGTTCCATCCACATATTTGAAAACAACCAAACTGATCACTGTTTCTTTAGGTCCTCAGTTAGAAAAAGAAATGTTACAGCAGTTAAATGTGACATTAAAGTGAAGCTGTAAATCCCGTACAGCATTATGGAGAAATAAGGTAGTTTTCAAATCAAAATCAGTTTATTTCCAATTTTGCCATGCCTTCTAGTTTGATTCCGTATCTACTAAGACCAGTACTTCTGATATTTGACTTCAGAGGAAAAAGAATAGATCTCTTTCTGCAAGGTAGTTAATATTATGCTCTTGTCTGTCAAAGTGGCAATTTATTTTATACTTTCTTATCATACCTTGAGAATTTTGCACATTATCTCATAAACTGAAAATGTTTTCTCAGCTCGTGTCCAATCCCAGGTTGTGACCTTTAAAAAACAAACAAAACACAAAATAAACAAAAAGAAATTAAGTTATTTTTGTTGATTTAAAGAATTAAGTTCATTAACAAAAAGAAATCCCTAAACTATTTACATTGATTAAAATATATTCAGAAAGACAAAGCACTGCCTCAAAACAACAACTAGCAGGGACCACACTGTTCCATCCAGGCAATGCTGAGGAGATGTCCTCCCTGTCCTCACAATGCAGTTCCTTTGCATGCAGCCTGCTCTATGCAAAATGATGATACTTCCCCTGGGAACTCACAGGGGTTGCAGTGAGATCCTGAGAGGATACAGCCCCTGAATTCATCTCACAGAGCTAGGGCCCTGTCTATCAGAAAACGTGTTTCTCACCACTTTCCTTCTTCTAATTGCATGCCACTGTTTGCTCCCAATCACCTACAGTGTTTGAAAATCCATAAAACCACTCTCCGACCTTGCAGTGTCCCAGACACTTAATCCACATGCTTTGAAATCCAGGGGGGAAAAAACAAAGCATGAGACAACACAGGCAGATATTCACTTTCTTTTTTTCTTACCAAGATTAATCTTGGTAAAAATTAAAAAACCCTAAGATTTGAATAGTGTGTGTGTGTGTGTATATATATATATATATATATATATTTAACCTCTTTGTTTTGGGATTTCACAACTGTTTTTAAATGTACTCATTTTAGGCCACTGTTGTACACGGAAAAATGAATATAAAAAATAATTAAATTAAATCATGAAAGGGAAGGTATTAAGAACGGAAAAATGAATATAAAAAATAATTAAATTAAATCATGAAAGGGAAGGTATTAAGACTTAAATGAGACAGAAAGGGATAGATGAATATATTCAGTATGGGAAGAGTAAAGGCAGTATCTTAACCGTGTATAAAATTTCCAAGGAAAACACAAGCAGAAACCAGGAGAATATTCAAAGTCTAAAAATACAGAAGAAGTCACATAATAGAATGAATTTGAGGTTATAAATGAAAGAATAATTATCTTAAAGGTAAGACACTTTGGACAGTGGCCCATAGACAAAGGAAGACAGCTGTACCATTAAATTTGTTAGGCACAATGAAGAGGTTGAAGAAAACATATGTTACTGCTTCTACAAGATTCAAGGTAAACTTTTTGAAAAATGTTTAATAAAATACTTTCCAAAGCCCAAGGAACAAAATATTGTATCAGATCAATTTATCTCTTATCTAAAGATAAAATAATCATTAATAGATCAAAATTATTTTGTATTTGTACAAAATTGTTTGTATTTGAGAAATGTATGAGAAAATTCTATTCCTAACTAATTTTTAGTTAAAACATTACTGTAATGGAAAATCCTTCAAGGAAATCACAGGAGGAATGAAAAGTCCAAAACCACAGTGTTATAGTTCCCCTCCTATTAGAATTTTCTTTATTTGCAGTCATTGTCAAATGCTTGAACTGTGGGTATTAAACCACAAAGCTACTCTTTCTCCTATGGACGAAAAGATAAATTTCTCACCAGAAACAGAAAAATGGGAAGAGGAGTCTTGCTACAGCTCCACTGAGCCCACAACACCCAGTCACACCAGATGAAGTCATATTGTGCCATGAGGAAAAGTCATTATTATTGCTCCTGAAGCACAAAGTCATTTGGAACTATGTTTAAAAATTTACAATAGGCTTCATACTTTGGGGGGAAATATAAGAGCTCCCTCCTCTCCCCTGGTTTCCTGCTTTTCTTTTTACTTGTAAAGGGACTTCTTTTGAGGTCAAACAAAAACTCTTTCTATATAAAGATTTGTGCAAAGCAAAAGAAATTGCTGCATAATTCACTTTTAATGTTTTAACTTAACGTATTGAGTGGCAAAAGAAAGGGTGTTAGTTGCTCTTTCTCAAGTAAATTTCCAGTTATAAATTGGAAGAAATTGAAACCCACCAGACTTGACACAATTAATAATTATAAAGAAGGAAATGTACTAGGAAATAATAGAAAAAAATAATAGTAAAGAAGCAATTTTCTTTAAAAATTTCAAAATGGAAATAAGGACACTAGGATTGCTCCTTTATCTGAGCATAGGAAGTAGAAGTCTTTTTGATCAAACAGATAAAAAACAAGGCAGGGGGAGGCTGTTGATAGATGTCATTTAAACACATGCTTCCCTAATGTGTTAGACTTTGGCAGGGACTGAGGAAATACTTTGTTTGATTTTCTGGTTAAGAAAGCTTGCAGGGCATCTCTTTTCAGAAAACAACTTTGTCCAAGTAGTTTATGCTGCACATATAATTTAAACAGTTTTTATTTTAACTACACTTTATGCATCTCCTAAAAAGAAGCTCTGAAACTTTTCATAACATTTTCTAATCCCTGGAAGAGACCAACCTGCAGAATAGCAAATGTAACTGTATGTGTAAAGGTTTGCATATAGAAAATAGGATTTTAGAAGTGTGTAATTATTATACACATTGCGTGTTGGAACTGGATGATCTTTAAGGTCCCTTCTAACCCAAACATTATATGATTCTATGTCTTTAAGGCAGCTCTGTAGAAATTCTCCCTCTGTCCTAAAAAAAGCATGCTTATCATTCTGCTTCCCTCCTACTCCATGAAGAGAAAATATTTTTCTCTGCATTTGAACAGTTTTTCTATTTTTGACTAGGAACCAGAATCTGGCAATACAGATTCATTTTGTTCTTGCAGCTGAGCTGAAACAAGAGCTGTAAAAACTCAAGGATGGATTTCTTGTCTTATACAATAGCATCTTGCCAAAATTTTCCTTACTCACATCACCATGATTCATATTCTTCATATGAACATGCTCCTTTCACACCCATTAATCACCCCCATCAGACATTTACCCCCTACAAGTACATAATTCCTATAAATTTATGATTCTTCAGTCAAGAGGCTTATTGTCTCTTCCATAATTCTTAAAAAAGAATAATCTTCCTCTTTTGTACGGAACAGGATTTCTCATAATTGATTCTGATTCTATCAAGTACCCAGAATGGATTTGGTTTTACCTGACAAGCAGCAAATGCTCAGGTAGGTCTGGCAAAGATAGGAGAGCTGGTTTTGAATTAAGGTGCTTGTTAGTATAATCTGACATTTTAATCTGATCCTGAAAAATATGCACCAAAAAAGCTTCCACTAATAGACTTGCGAGTGCCAAAATACCACATCCGTGAACTAGTCTACAAACACTGAACACATGAAGTTTTCAATCCATACTTACTTCCATTCCCCATGTCTTTCACTTGTTTTTAAGCCTTTTGCTAAATGAACACCAATAGTTTCAACCTAAAGATTTGCAAGGTGGCTTTGAACTACCTCAGGAAGAGGTTGCCTCAAGAGGGGGTGGATGTCCCATCTCTGAAAACATTCAAGACCGGGTCAGACAGGCTCTGAGCAACATGCTCCACTTGGAGGTGTCCTTACTTGCTGTAGGGAGGTTAGACTAGATGACCTTTAAAGCTCCCTTTCAACCTAAACTATTCTATGATTCTGTTTCAGGCAGGAAGGAGCTACAACCTGAATTTGACAAACACAGGGTTTAGCAGCAGTCAGAAAGGTCACCCAATAAACAGTAAAAATTAATCCACATGACCCTTCCTGCTGCAGGCATAGGACTGCTACTGTCTCCTTAGCAACTGGCTCAAAAGTTAGCTAGAGGATCTTTACTGCAGCTTGGATATACCATAAGACTGTGAAAGTAAATTGCTGAATATAAGATGAGTGCTAAAATTTTGCCCGATGTTCCCAGCGAGATTCCAATTAAGATATTTAACCTAAACACTTTCATTTGATCCTTCCTTTTGGTGCTCTCAAGAAGCAAAAACTTACGTTCAGGATGGAATCTAAATATAGACACATTGCCATCTCCACAGCATGTAAAAACCTTTGGTATTTCCCCAAATCTCAGCAGTTTCACTAGACTGATTGTTCAGTTTAAATCTAACCAACTTGCTTGAGGCCTGTTCTGTCTGCCAAAGGAAAATTAAAAGTTCCCTTTTAACATGAGCAGATTTCTCTTTAATTTTTCTAAGTGTTCATTTAAGTGGGGGAAAATAAATTCTTGCTAGATACCCAATCATCTGATGAAGAGCTGTTTTCTCTCACTTCTATACCACACACCCTGGAACTTTTCAATGTTGTTAGTTGCTGTCCTGCTACCCCAATGAGTGATATCTCATTGTGAAAGACTTGTACACATTACATGACATTATTTTAATAACATTTATTCCCACTAAGCATGAGAAACATACTTACTGGAGGTGCTATAAATTTGTATAGGGAAGATCCCCTCAGTGCTAGAAACTTTGGTGCATACATTCGGTCCTGAAGGGAGTCTTGTTCCCGTTCTTCTGTCCAGCCCATGTAGACTATCTGACAAAAAAATCAACAGTGTTGACAATTTCTCAGAAATTTTCTTGTGTTGCAAGCATTTCACGTGCATAAACTGATGTCTGTCAAATTTAACACAGCTGCAAACTTTGAACCCCAAACACAATATGGTTCATCAGCAGTTTTTATAAAGGATGCCTGTTAGGTCAATGCAAAAACATGAGAAGAAATACTTATTGTGTTAGCAACAACAGAAAACATAACCCACATACTTCAGAGATGTTAAAGGTGTATTCTACATATTTGCTAACAGATCATGTCAGTGAAATTTAATGCAAGTGAAGTATATGGAACTACCAGTCAGGAATCCTAAGTCAAGCAACTGCTATTACAGAGTAATATAAAAACAGCCTCCACACGCAAGTTCACAGTTATGCACTGAACAATATGATCTTACAAGATTTATTTCCAATTAATGTCTTTTTTTTTTTTTTTTTTTTTTTTTTTTTACTCTCTGAAAATCTCTGTGTAGGAGTTTTCAACCTTTTTGCTTAGAAACAGATTAGCAGACTGTTTCCAGTCACTATTTTAAATTTCATCTACAGCTAAGAAGTGACTAGAATGCTGTAGACCCTTACCACCACCAGCAGATCTTCTGACACAGATGTTTGAACTAGAACTTGTTCCAACTGAGTTTAGGATGTAATTTCCTAACCATTCTATTAAGTTTGAGTTACTTAATACCATCAAATCCTTAAAGATTAGAAGAACATGAGTCAACACTATGCCAACTTCTGGAGAACCACTGAACAGGGAGTAGACACATCATGAAACATTTGATTTATAACCATGCCATTAGTAATAAAACACAGTTTCCAGTGTGCACTGGTATGCTACTGCTATGGAAAATAGTTCAACCCATATTTCATACATTACATAGCTGTTAATGGGATAGATCTATTTTGAAATGTCTCTGTGAAATTGATTTCTACACTAACAAATAAAGTATGGGACATTCTCTGTCTTAAATGCCCGTAATAATCATGTAAGGAAAATTATAATAACTATGTACGGAAAAGGTAAAGTCAACAAATTTGTAAGTGCACCTGGTATGAATGGTAAGAATGTCCCTAAAATGAAAGTTTTTACTGCATGTTTTATTCTCCTAGACTTTGAATGTTGTGTACTTTTTGAAAACAAATTCACACTAGTTTATTTCTTTACATTTGGGTAGAAAATTTTCAGAAACATTTCTTCATGGAATATGCTTTAAAATAAATAGTGGGTCTATTACTTTTTTTTTCTTTCTCTTATCTTTTTTCAGGGAGGGCGAGGTTATATTTTTTATCGTAACATACTGGAAATTATTAGCTTTTTTCAAAATCCCCTTGTAAGAAATCAATACTACTAGTCTATGTCATACTTTATTGGATATTTTATGGTCTGTAACCAGAGACAGGGAGAAGGTCCATTTTTCTCATACTACAGTGACACCTCAATACTTAATTATTTTGTCAATATCAAACACTAAAACTGTCATATAGTCTCAGTTTCAATGAAGAACGTGTTGAAATATCTGCTCATTTGGTGACTAAACAAGTTTATAGAAGTCAAAAAGAGGACAGATCTGTACCACAATATTCAACCATTAAAGAAAGTGCTAAAAAGAGTGCTAAACACTCTATTGTTATGCAATTACTAAAAAGCCCTGTTCTCTGAAATGTCATTCATTCTCAAATGAAGAACTATTCAGAAAAAAAAAAAAAAACAACCAAAAAAACCCAAAACCAAAAAACAAAACAAAATAAACCCCCCAAAAAACCAACCAACCAACCAACAAACAACTGACTCGTAAAGTAAGAGAAGTTTTAAATTATTTAAATTATTTCAATGTTTATTCAAATTTCATTTCTGCTGTTTCATATCCTGTCCATAAATAAGATCTTCATCCCTCCAACTTCATTGCAGTCTCTAGATCTCAGTGACTGAGGTGAGTTACACAGAAGAGGTATATAAGTATAAACAAATTGTACTACTATGTGCAGAAGTTTGGCACATTTTTCTCTCAATAACGGAAAGAAAATACAAGATCTCTGATTTCTAGGAATTGAGACATCTATGCTTCAAAATTAATTTAGTTGAATTCATTTGGTTTCATCTTGATTTGTTTCATTTAAATTGGACACACAGTAAGATATCATCTTGCCTGATGATATTTAATATCACTGTAACATTGTATGTAATCCCTTCTTATTGTTTTTCTCTTTCATATTTCTACATCTACTATTCATCACAATAACAGAATACAGTCACTCATGCTATGCAGAGGTATTGATATTCCACATCTGATTGACTCAATACTAAAGTAGCCATGAAATTTAAGGCAATTTCTCCCTTAGTTATTTCTCCCTTGCCTCTGTAGATCATGAGGAAAAATTAGATAAATTTCCCAGACAACCTGCTGTATCAAAAGTTTTATTAACAGAAAAGCATTTTTGCTTCAGACTCAATAACTACTATACAAAATAGAGAGGAACTGTCAAGCAAAGGCTGTATGTTTATAACTAGGAATATTTACAAAATTATATGAGTGCTTGTCCATATCCATGTGTGGATTAAAATAGCACAGGCTATGTTCTGGAAAACAAGGTAAAAGCTAAACAAATACTTACTAACTATTTTAAGAGACAACTCTGAGAACTATGATAACTTTTAAGTTCCTAAAGTGATTTAAGTTTGTCTAAGATTACTAAATGTGTGAAATTAAATAAAATATTGCAATTTTTTAATACAATGAAGATGAGAAATTGCTGAAAATTTTCACTTCTGAGGTAAAATAGATGACATTTTTGAGACATTTCTGTTACTGGGAAACGTTCTGAATTCTAAAAAAGCTTTGACATATAAAAACAGAGAAACTTACTTACTGGAAAGGGACTGTTACTCAAAAAAGTTAATATGTATAAACTGAAATATTGGATGAATATGATATATGACTGAGAGTTTTGGATCATATCTTAGTGTAGCTGAACATGTGAATTTGGCACATATGGCATTTCATGGGATTATGAAATTCCAGAAATTTCATTTCTGAAAATAAATGCTTAGCACAGACACACAATGAATGGATATAAATGTTAATGTTAATCACAAATAGACAGTGTACACCATGTTCCTTACTAATTAAAAAAATTAGTGAGTTTTTAATCTTTTAATCTTATCAAGTTTGAGTCCCCATAGAACAACAAACGTGTTATCAACAAACGTGGCAGGGTGGTGAAAACAGATTTTATTTATGATTCACCTTCCACTTGAAAGGTAATTTTTGCAGTCCTAGTTTCTAACTTACCTCAAGCAGCTCATTCTTCAAAATCAAATGGTGACACAAATTAGTTAACTTAGTGGCTGCTGGTTCAGTAACAAAGATTCAATAAGTCATTACGGTTTATGAGTTGTATCATGGACAGTTTAAAAAAATCCATATTGAAATGATAAATGAAACAGGACAATTTCTTCAGTCAAAAATCCATAATCTTGTAATTTAATATGTTCTTAAATCACACAGACATTCTAATCAAGCAAGATAAATTGCCATATTTTATATCAGTCCAATATATTGCTAAAAGTTACTTAAATAGCCTTGACTATCAGAGACACTTTTTCAGAGTTTTTACACAATTTTATTATATTTTAGGAAGAATAGTAAGACAAAAATACAAGAAAAATCCCCCAAAATGAAATGGAATATGTATGTGACATCATAAAAGTGAGGCAATTCAAAGATCAGAACAGATGCACTGACAGCTTTTTATCTTGCAAGTCTGATACTCATACTTACATTATGTGAAACTGTGCTTTAGGGCAATAAGATGAACATGGAATCAGAAGACAAATAAATATGTCAGACAATGCAGAGGGAAAGTAATGAGGGATGAGAAATTCAGATAATGCTCTCTACCCTGGTTTTAATATAATTTTCTCAGTACTTTTAAAAATAATTTTCTGTATAGTCTAAAAAATTCATTATAGTCAACTTTTAGCAGAAAAAAAAACCAAAACAACAACCCCCCCCCCCAAAAAAACCAAAACCAAAACCCCCCCCAAAAAACAAAACAAAACAAAACAAAACAAAACAAAACAAAAAAAACAAAAAAAAAAAAACAACAAACAAACAAAAAAACCACACACAAAAAAACCACCACCACCCCACACTGGAAATATGGGAAAAAGTGGAAGAAAAAAGGGGTCATTGTGCAATCATTGGCAAAACCAATTTTGCTTAGGAATTGGCTTAGGAAAATGCTTACAATTTTTACACTGAGTAAAAAATAATTCTTCAAAGTCAACAGAAGAATTAATGACATAGAATTTTGATTGGATGTTAGAAAAAAATTGCCCTATTGTAAATGCAGTTAAAATATCTCCTAGCCTATTTTTTCAGTCTGCTAATCCTTCCATAGTTTTTGGTTTTTTTTTTTTTTTTTAATTCCTGTCAATTATTTTTTATCTGCCTCATTTTAAAAAAGCACACTAAAACTTTAGAGCTATCTCTGACAGCTCTAAAGATTGCCTTCATATTTTTGAACCATTTAACTACAAATAGATTATCCAATCTAAGATTGCACATACATTGTATCTCACAGCTTAATCTTCTTCTGTGTAAGAACTCACACTGTCATCTTGTTACCAGACCAAGGCTGAGTATAGGTTTTCCATTTTGCTTTGTCTTGTTCTACTTTTGAAATGACCACACAAAATCTGAGTAAATATTATCAGATCTTAAAGTAAATACTGTCAGAGAAAACAGAAAATATTTCTTAATTATGAAAGATGAATTTTCACTTACAATCCAGATAAATAAAAACCAGTATCAAAAACTGAAAACAGAGTAGATTTGCTATCTTGGCAAACAACATCAGAATCAGAGCAGACAGGTGTTTATAGTAACAGAACTTGCCTGGACCTCCATAGAGATCTGTCTAGAATTAATGGCGCTGTTTGAAAAACCTGCATGACAATTTATGTTACATCCAACAGCATCCCATGAGAAAACTCTGCACATTCCCAGTGAGATGTACTTGATCTTGGTAGAAATCAGGACGATATTGACTGCTTCATGCCTTCATTTCTTCCACAGGTTTGAAAAATGATGGCTACATGTGGATACAGGATAGTTTTCCAAACAGGTAAAGAATTATGTCTTGCTTTTCCAGGTTTCTTCTTCTTTTATAATCAACTAATCCAGAGAAATATTTTGTCTCACCCATTTGGTTTTTCATCCAGTGCTTCATGTTAATAGACACAGCTTATTTCAAAGCACTCATTTTACTTATTTAAGATTTCTAAGTAGCTGTTTATTGAAATAAATTCTTCTAACAACAAAGTCAGTTTGAACCTTAATTGAGCAACTGTGTGCCTTTGTAAAAATGTCAACATTAGAAGTTGGGATTTTTTGCCTCTCTTAAATTACAAGTCAATGCACGTGTATTTAAAATTCATTACAATTTGAATTTGTTCATTTTAATAGAGGTGATTAGCATTTAGAAAGCACAGACTTTTTCCAAGAAAGACTTTATGCAGCTGTTATTACAAAGATGGATTTGGATGCAGTATTAGATAACCACCTATACTAATTTTGGGAGTGTATGTGAAATTATGAGTAGGAATCAGCACAAAAAACCCTCATGCTAGTCCTGTCTTCCAGGATATTGACTGGGTAATTAAAAAAGAAAGAAAATGAACTAGAGTAGCTAGCCAGAATGTAGCAAACCCCCTAAAATGCCAAAAACAAGGGATATGTGTATTTTTTACAGCATTAAGCATTTTCCTGCTAAATAAGTATGGTAGCTAGGTGATGAAAAAAAAATCATGTTATCTAAAGTAAACTGCCTTCCTCACTTGACTGAATCTTCTCCTTCTTGTAGACTTTTCCTATTTACCTCTCAGTTTTTTGTTCTGAGATTCAGGTGGTTTTAGAGTCTTTTTGCCTTCTGCAAAGCTCTGAGCCAAACGCAAGAAAGAGACGGAGTCTTCAGGTTCTGATTTTTCAAGCTTGCATGCTCTGTTTATTGTTTCTTATCTTACAAGTTTCTCAGTGCCCAACTAAGATCTGTGCAGCTGCTTGGGCATCTGGTGACTCCTCTCGGACTGGGCTGTCACTATCTTTTATACTAATTGCTACGTGTTCTTTATTTATCATTATTTGTCACTACCTATCACTTATACTAAACAGGTCATCCCTGCTTTGACCCAATCTCTTTAAACTACTTTGTGCCACCGTCACTGCTGAAAATGGAGTGAGGGAAGAAGAAAGAAGCAGGAGACAAAGCCCCAAATCCTCCATCTTGCTCCCATTCACTTCCATACTAAAAACCCAAACCTACTGTTTTTCACCTTGTGATAAGCTAAACTACTATCTCACACTCTTGTGGCCGGCAATCCTTCCCGCAGTGCAGGAAGCCTTTCCCACGGACTGAGATCAAAGCCAATGTCCCTCTGGGCTCTGTTCCAGAGTCCCAGACCCCCCTGTCCAGGTCCCTGACCCTCCAGGGCAGCCAAAGGAATGCCCTGGACTCCAACATTTACCCACCACATAACTCACCTTCCAAGCAATTTAGTGTATCCCTGAACAGGTTCATTTGATTACCAGGTTTACCACTTAGTCCTGGTGACATCGAGGCATTTTACAGCTGACCTGAGAGGCTTTAGATATCCTCTGATACTCTCAACAGAGCAGCTCCCAGCAAACACTTTGAAAATATGCAGGTCTCACATATTTCCTGACTAAAAAAATTACTAGGTATCACACTATCATCATTTCCCTTTCCTTTTAATGTTGTGTAACTGCAACCAGTAGGGTTCTGCTTTTTTTTCTGGAAAAATAAAAAAATATATCTTTGATAAATGGTCATATTTGAATTCCTACCTGTTCATTTTTCACCTACTGAATTTAGGAACAGACCCAAGAAAGGCTAGAATTTTAATCCAGGATGAAATTTCTGGGGGATTTTGAGGGTTTAAAATAGATAACAGTGCAATACAGCAAGCTCAGCATTCAGGTGACAAGAAAGTAAACATCATTTATTTTAAAGCCTAGTAGCTTGACTGGGTTTAGGACTTATCTTTTGATTAACAGCATATTTTTTTTTCCTCTCCTAAATGTACACAGCATGTATTTTTCATGCCCTAAAATAAAAATGGGTCAAATGAAATTATTTCAAATAATCAAGCTGGAGGGCATGACCTCTCCCTTTTGATGAACAACATATCATAACTCATCTTGTTCACCTCAGGGTAGACTACTGAAAGATGCTGAATGAAGAAAAAGATCAGAATATTACAAGTCACCAGACAGTGTCTTTCACATTTCTGATGGTGCCACTTAGGAAACAACTGACATATTTATCTTTCTTAAGTATCAGGGTGAGTGAAATATTTACAAAAACATCTAATAACAATTTTAACTTGTCCCAGGAGTACCTTTCAATTAGATTTCAATGACTGGTTACAGATAAATTTTTTTTATTTTCTTTTTCTGTTTCTCTGAAAAAGACTGGTAAGCAGAACTTGGACAGGACTGGAGCAATTTAGGCTCTGCGGCTGTCTCTGTGAGATCATACTGCTCATGTAGCTGCCTTGCTCACATCCTGAGCTTACTGAACTCAGTCCAAAGGAGATGGCAACAATACACACAAAAGAACCCCAGATGACTGAGTAAACAGAAAATACAGATGATGGGGAATAGGTTGTTTGAAATGAATTTTAGTAATAAATGTTTTGAGTTTGCATAACATCAGAATTACATTTCTACAGAATTAGGTGTTTATACTCAAAGTGCTCACAAAGCCAGAATAAACCGGCAAATAATCAATGTATACGTAAAGTTGTCTTTAAAGTCTCTAGTGTCGCTGTTTGCACAGCAAAATAAACATACCTAAGAGAAATCCTTTTTTTTGTATCAGTGATTTCACAAGATCTGGCTTAGAAATATTTTTATACCCTGGTGAGAACAAAGCTTGAAAATTAGTAATTCACATACATATGTAAGTATACAAAAGCCTTTTTAGACTTAAGGTATTTTATTTAAATACTTCATGGAATCAACATCAATATTAAATAGAATAAGGCTGTTCATGGGTGCTCAGATTAATTTTCATTCTCAATAATTTAAATGGCAATTGATGAAAATAGCTACCAATGCTTGCAAAATATCTTTGACTATTTCTACTGAGGAACAATTATTTTCAGTCCTATCTGATTATCAAAGCTGAAACTCTCCTTAAGACTTTCTCAGGGCTCTCAGAGAACAAAATTACTACTCATAAACTCCTAGAATAAGAAAAATAAATAAAATCTCCAAAACCTGAAACATTTTAGACCAGCATTACATTGCCTTTCAGAAATACAGTAATTCTTTCAAGCACTCAATGCATGTAACTGAAAGAACAAAAAAGTCAACAAGAGGTGAAATATTATTTTCAAAAGTACAATCAGATTTCTGTATAAACCCATTGGTTTTCAGGTTTCATAATCCATTCTCAGTTAATGAAGTATTTAGAAAAAGGAGACTGTGACTGAGGAAGTAGACATGGGTTGCAATTTTTTTTTTTTTCTTGCCAGCAACATGATTTTGCTGTGAAAAAGAAGGTCTAGAAAAGGTCAACCGGTGGTTAAGTAAACTTTTTTGTAATGAGAGAACAATTCATCCAGCTCCAGGGTAAGCTGTTAATTTCTAAGGACTCACGACACCAAAGGAAGGACTGCACTATTACAACAAACCAAACCATGATCTGAAGCCAAGTTTCACGTTAACAGAAATACAGATAATTAAGCTGGTGTTAGACTCAATTAAAAACTAACAATATCATAGAATCCTTCAATGATTAATGGCTGCTGCGAAAGGAAACATGATGGCAAGTGATGCATGGCACTGTTGGGCATGGTGTAGTCACTTTATGCAACTGTTAATAGGGACAGCTGTCTCTTTTAAGCAAAGTTAGTTGTTGAATTTTCTTATTTAACTTCCTGGTCATTGTATCTCCAGCAATCAGTGTACAGAAACAAAGTTCAGTGAGAGAAGGGAAATAACAAAGAAGCCTTTCTAGTGTAGAATTAGTCAGAAAAAACTGAAGACCACACAGCTCTCCTACAGAACATGGAAACCTACGGATGAGAAATTTTGCTGCATCTGCACAATGTCTTTGGAGAATCAATGTTACCATTGCCAGTTACTGACAGGGAAAAAAAGCCCAACAGGTGGCATAAAATTTTAATCAAATCAATAAAGAATACTCCCTAAGGTAATTTTGTATCTTATTAGCTATAGCAAATAATCCTTTGTCTAATGATTTCACAGTTTTCAAGATCATTAAGCAACAGGTCTAATTAAGCTTAATTTCTAAATAGAAAATTATAATAATTCTTCTTTATTTATAAAAAACCAAACAATGCAGTAAAACTTCAGTTCAAATCATATAATGTAATAAGAAATTGTAAATTAATCAATAAATTTAACATACATAGATAACAGAAGTAATTATTCTTTATTAGAAAAATTAGACTGTATTTAAACACTTCTCTTTCTTTAACTGAAAAGTATTTCAAATACATCTATAAAAGAAATGAAGACTACTTTTGAAAAAATAACAGTTAAACAGCTAAAATCTATATTTAAACAAACTGGTCCCAAAGATCTTCCACTACAGCTGAATAGAGATAATGTTATAGATCATTGCTTTTCTCTTTCACCTGCCTTCAGAATTTGAACTTTCAATCACAAAAGTCTGAAAAATAAGCTGCTTTTATAAAAACAAATAAACACAGTTGAAGTCGAGTAGATACTTTGATAGATCTAAAGAAAGGGATTTACTCACTATGCCTGTTTTGTACCACTATGGCAAAGAAATTAGGTAGCAAAGCACCACTAATGAATTTTAATATTTGTGAAATACTCAATTACTTCTTTTGGTGATAGATGTTATGAAATCCCCACTCTTAAAGGTAGTCACAACCTGATGGCGGAAAGTCCACAGCGATCTGATTTATGTAGGCTATTCTCTGAGCAGGATTCTGACCAGATGACCTACTAAAATTTATCCAATATAAATTATTCTGTGAGTCTTTGATCTCAAAGCAGCTATTTCTGTTCTGGAATCTGTTTTAAAATACTCTTGACTTACTGCTCTTAGAAAAACAGCTTTAGCATTTTTTTTATATAGCTTTACATTATTTCATTATTATATACAAACCATATGTGGTAGTTCACATTTCATAACCCATCTCTAGCTGCCTAGGAATTTCTAAGCATCCCCATTTTTTATCTACCTTAATTTTCAGAGGAGCAGTGTATCAAGTTTCTCACTGGACATTTCATCCTTAAAATACACTGCAAAGGAATTTTTAGTACAGATTGCTTGCAGGTAAAGTACCCTTGAGATTGAAGACATTGCTCACAAGCAGCAATGAAAGATGTATCCTATCACCTCTTCTCAATTGTAAACAGGGGGAGAAAAGGTTATGATTTCTGAAGGACCATGATATCCTCCAGAGATTGAAGAGGAAGGGAAACAGGAGGTGAGAAGTCAGATGAGACAAGAATAAAGTTGCTAGTAAAGGACCGAAGTAATGATATATAACTTGCATTTATACACATTCTTAAAGTAAATAAAATTCTTCTTGGATTATGAAGAAAGAAGGAAAAATCAAGCTACTTCTGAATGACTCTAAACATCCGTTTCCAAACAGTGGTATTAAAATACAAATGTGTTAAGAAACAGAACCCAGAATGCAGAATGCAGTCCCATTCTGAAAGAGAAAAGCTAAAATATCCCCCTCAGAAGCTAAAAAAAAAAAGTTAGGGGATGATTAGATGAAGAACATGATATTCAGCATCTTCTACATACTATTCTTTTCATGCTTCTCTCCATATCTTATTTATTAACAAGATGAGGTTTTGGGTTTTATTATATAGACAGTTTTAATTTTCCTGGTGTTTAGATTGAACCTAGGCTATCCTGAGGATTCTATAGCAGGTCATATGCCAATAGCCTGTGGCACAAAGTCAGCAGTAGTGTTCATAACATTTACTGAACTTATGTTGCACTTACGTTTTGACAGTGGGGTGATGCCTGTCAGTAGCTGATTTGTCTCTAGCATCACAGCATTTCCATGAATTTTGCAGTTTCATTGGAAAAGCTGTTTTTAAAAGTGCCAAGTGAGACTCACTTTGCAGTATAAGAGCTTTCTTCCACTCATATAATATTTTATTTTTTTTAACAGTGTCCCACTACCATGAGAAATTAAGGGATGCAACCCATAAAATTAAGAATGCATCCTGAATGAAACCAAAATTTCAGTGTAATATGTAGAGGCTCTTTATCCACAGAGAGACAAGCAAGCTCCTTCACCCACAGAAAGATAACATAAAAACTCCTCTGAGGGTGCCATCTGTCTGATTGAAGAAGAGATCCTGGTGAAATAATTCAGGGCCTTCCCTGTGAAGTGCAAACAGTGACCTTCAGGAACATTATTTAACAATTGACGGATGTAAACTCATAATTGATACTTAGCCAGAAGTCACGCCTCTCACAGACAGCATCTTTTCTTTCAAGCTTTTTTTCAGTCTCAGAGGTTTGGATGCTATTTGCATAATAGGATCAGATCCTCTTCTTTCCCACTGTCTGGGTTTGGTTTTGAACAGCAGGCTACTTCAGCAGGAGGGGAAGAAGAGGCGGCTGCATTATTCCACCTACTGCCATCAGGGCAGGCGCGTGGGAGCAATAGGCTGGAGTGATGAGTGACTATTGCTTCTACTAAGCAAGTACTACAGACAGTAGGCTGTTAAACAAATAATGGGACACAGCAGGACTTCTGGATGTATATTTACAGAAAGCAGCTAGAAACTGTACACTACTGTATCTTGATCCTGCTGGACTTTGTGGGTACTCTTGAGTTGGCTCAGGTCACTCAGTACTTGCACACTACCAGAGGCATCAATGCGGAGACCTGCTTTAGAGTAAGAAGGCCAGGTACAGAATTACCTACCTATCTACACCTCCTCAGACCTTCAGACCTGCACATTCCACATAAGTAGACCTGGTTGGTTGGTTGGTTTTTTCTTTCCTACTCAGCATTGCTGAGAGGTATTCCAACAAGGAAGGATGCTTCCTATTAAATAAATAAATGACTACTTTTGTCAGTTGTCAGATCCTGAGTATAGTTTTTTGACCTGACACTGCTAAATCTCTATTTGCTGTGTCATAAAATGACAGACTTACTAAGTTTTGCTTCCAAACATACTAAGATTGAAAGCAAGTATTTTCTAATATGCTAAACATATAACAGATATTGCTGACTGAACAGTGTCTCCTTATCAGGACATATAACTCTTTGAAAAGACAAAAAAAGTGTTGTAATATTATGCCTTTCTAGGGGATGTTTATGCATTTGCAATTAGCTGCATTTTAAAGGTTTTTTTGCAGTTTTCCTTCACACATTTTCAGTGATTAATACTTCTCAGTGTTATTTTTTCTTTCTTCATTTAGAAGTAACCCATAAATTGTCAATGGCTTTGTACTATTTTATACTATATTTTCTGAAATTCAGGTAGCAACTCTGTCACTGGTTCCATGGACTGTTATTGTGATGAGAGAGAAAAGACAAATGACCACCAGTCCATAGAGTTCTGTTTAACCCCTGTTCTTAGAAGTTCAAGAGAATAAATATTTTTCCTATCAGAAACTATGATTTGAAGAACCAATCATCTTCACAGTTGTAAAATATGTAATGAGAAAAACGAAATGTTATTCACTTCTCCTCTTGAAAGTAAACTGTAATTAAATATACTTTATTTATGCCTTTTGAGTCTCATGTGCTCCTCCAATAGAAAATCTATAGTTAAAGTATATGCTTCATTGATTCCAATTAATTTCTTTAGATGATACAATTCCCCAAGGAATAATGTCTGTATAGGCTTACTGAACACCTTCCTTCTAGTATACTAAAGTTAATGTTATTCCTGGAAACTTTTACACTCACTTGATGCAATAAAAGAGACATTACAATAAAGCATTACAGCCTTTTTATTTCTAACCTCAGCCTCCAATGAAAATTACAGTCTGACCAGACAGAACAAATTAATTTCTGGTAAGTTACAGATATTAACAATTCCTTATTTAAGGTGAGGCTAGAGGAAAGAAAAACTTTCCCCTACACTTAATCTTTCTAAGTATAAATGGGGGGAGGGAAAAAAAAAAAAAAAGGAGAAAGGAGAAAGGAGAAAGGAGAAAGGAGAAAGGAGA